>NW_026912178.1:1931250-2575000 GCF_963662255.1 Cinclus cinclus | reverse complement strand
GAGCTTTTGCGGAACAGAGGCGGCATTCTTCAAGTGCGTGTTCTCCAAGGAGCTGTGAAACAGAGCCTAGCACGCTGTCTCGCTGACACTGGCTTTAGGCAAGCAGGCGTGCTGCACCGCCTACATCCTGCACTCTGGCAGCCTAGTTGCCAGCTTTCGGCAGCTGCTGTCCTAGCAAGGAAGCTCAGGAAGTCAAAGCCAGTGCCGGGCGGCACCTTTCTGCTTTGCCCGCCTAAGCGGCGTCACGCTCCCTCGGATACTGTGTCCTTTCCCTCTGCACTGCGTCTGCCGAGGTGCTCTCTGCCTCTCGGAGCAGAAGGGCAAAGGACAATGTTTTCCACAGCAGGGTAGAAATGGCATTGCTAGCAGGAAAGCTAGATGCCTTGGAACTGTCCCCTTAGCCCTTGCCACTCACTTCAGGCTCGTACGCTGAGCAGAACATCCTGCTGTTCTGAAGCTTCACTGGCTGCCGTTCGTGCCCAGACGCGATTTCCTTCCCAAGGAGGCGAAGCGCCGTCTACTTCTCGCACCGAGCACGCTGCTCCTGGCTTTCGCTTCTGCCGCAACGGGCTCGCTACGAGCACTTTTCTTCTCAACCCTCTAGACCATTGCGTTCTGCTTTTCTTGTCTCGTGAATGGAGACGGAAAGCTTCTCGGCTACAACTCGCCTAGAACAACTGCGGCTACACATTAAGCTCGCCCGGGGCGCCCTGCTGAAACTTGCCTTCTCCCACTACATTCACGGGGCAGCCGTCTTTCTTCGGCCACCTGCCAAATGGCCCCATATCGCCGCGCTCGTTGCACTCCGCTTGTCAGATTGGCTTACCGTGGCGCTGATTTCAGCCTGGCCAAACACTAGCGCTGCGGAGAGCTGTCTCGCAGACAATAATGTTCCAGCACAAAAATTGATCCAGCAATGTTCCCTCCTCTTATCCCACACTGTGTTGCTCTGATAAATGCCTTGATCGTGGAACGACTTAAGCCAGCAAGTATTCCTCGCCGGCCACCTCTCTCTGTTCAAGAGGTATGCCGTGGACCCTTTGAGCGCTGCCAAGCAAAAAGCAGAGCAGTGACCATAAAAGCGAGGAGAGAGCATGCACGAAGCACACTAGTTCTGTCTAGTGCTTTCCGTGCAGAGAGGCGGCAAAGCTGAATGCCGTGCCAGAGCTTGACTTCTCGCTGGAGCACAGGAAGGCAAGAATGAAGAGGCAGAACACAGCCTTGGTTTCAGCAGCCTCCGGGACTGCAAAAGTTCAGCAATAGCTCTGTCAAAGCAGAACTCGGCCGAGAATGCTCTCGCAGCTTGGGAAAGTTAGGCGCAGCTGTTGACCAGCTCTGCCCGTGGCCACAGGCTGCTTCTTCCACCTTCACTGTGGCAGAGCTTTTGCGGAACAGAGGCGGCATTCTTCAAGTGCGTGTTCTCCAAGGAGCTGTGAAACAGAGCCTAGCACGCTGTCTCGCTGACACTGGCTTTCGGCAAGCAGGCGTGCCGCACCGCCTACATCCTGCACTCTGCCAGCCTAGTTGCCAGCTTTCGGCAGCTGCTGTCCTAGCAAGGAAGCTCAGGAAGTCAAAGCCAGTGCCGGGCGGCACCTTTCTGCTTTGCCCGCCTAAGCGGCGTCACGCTCCCAACAATACTGTGTCCTTTCCCTCTGCACTGCGTCTGCCGAGGTGTTCTCTGCCTCTCGGAGCATAAGGGCAAAGGACAATGTTTTCCACAGCAGGGTAGAAATGGCATTGCTAGCAGGAAAGCTAGATGCCTTGGAACTGTCCCCTTAGCCCTTGCCACTCACTTCAGGCTCGTACGCTGAGCAGAACAGCCTGCTGTTCTGAAGCTTCGCTGGCTGCCGTTCGTGCCCAGACGCGATTTCCTTCCCAAGGAGGCGAAGCGCCGTCTACTTCTCGCACCGAGCACGCTGCTCCTGGCTTTCGCTTCTGCCGCAACGAGCTCGCTACGAGTACTTTTCTTCTCAACCCTGTTCGCCCTTGCGTTCTGCCTTTCTTGTCTCGTGAATGGAGACGGAAAGCTTCTCGGCTACAATCTCGCCTAGAACAACTGCGGCTACACATTAAGCTCGCCCGGAACGCCCTGCTGAAACTTGCCTTCTGGCACCACATTCGCGGGGCAGCCGTCTTTCTTCGGCCACCTGCCAAATGGCCCCATATCGCCGCGCTCGTTGCACTCCGCTTGTCAGATTGGCTTACCGTGGCGCTGATTTCAGCCTGGCCAAACACTAGCGCTGCGGAGAGCTGTCTCGCAGACAATAATGTTCCAGCACAAAAATTGATCCAGCAATGTTCCCTCCTCTTATCCCACACTGTGTTGCTCTGATAAATGCCTTGAACGTGGAACGACTTAAGCCAGCAAGTATTCCTCGCCGGCCACCTCTCGCTGTGCAAGAGGTAAGCCGTGGACCCTTTGAGCGCTGCCAAGCAAAAAGCAGAGCAGTGACCATAAAAGCGAGGAGAGAGCATGCACGAAGCACACTAGTTCTGTCTAGTGCTTTCCGTGCAGAGAGGCGGCAAAGCTGAATGCCGTGCCAGAGCTTGACTTCTCGCTGGAGCACAGGAAGGCAAGAATGAAGAGGCAGAACACAGCCTTGGTTTCAGCAGCCTCCGGGACTGCAAAAGTTCAGCAATAGCTCTGTCAAAGCAGAACTCGGCCGAGAATGCTCTCGCAGCTTGGGAAAGTTAGGCGCAGCTGTTGACCAGCTCTGCCCGTGGCCACAGGCTGCTTCTTCCACCTTCACTGTGGCAGAGCTTTTGCGGAACAGAGGCGGCATTCTTCAAGTGCGTGTTCTCCAAGGAGCTGTGAAACAGAGCCTAGCACGCTGTCTCGCTGACACTGGCTTTCGGCAAGCAGGCGTGCCGCACCGCCTACATCCTGCACTCTGCCAGCCTAGTTGCCAGCTTTCGGCAGCTGCTGTCCTAGCAAGGAAGCTCAGGAAGTCAAAGTCAGTGCCGGGCGGCACCTTTCTGCTTTGCCCGCCTAAGCGGCGTCACGCTCCCTCGGATACTGTGTCCTTTCCCTCTGCACTGCGTCTGCCGAGGTGCTCTCTGCCTCTCGGAGCATAAGGGCAAAGGACAATGTTTTCCACAGCAGGGTAGAAATGGCATTGCTAGCAGGAAAGCTAGATGCCTTGGAACTGTCCCCTTAGCCCTTGCCACTCACTTCAGGCTCGTACACTGAGCAGAACAGCCTGCTGTTCTGAAGCTTCGCTGGCTGCCGTTCGTGCCCAGACGCCATTTCCTTCCCAAGGAGGCGAAGCGCCGTCTACTTCTCGCACCGAGCACGCTGCTCCTGGCTTTCGCTTCTGCCGCAACGAGCTCGCTACGAACACTTTTCTTCTCAACCCTGTTCGCCCTTGCGTTCTGCCTTTCTTGTCTCGTGAATGGAGACGGAAAGCTTCTCGGCTACAACTCGCCTAGAACAACTGCGGCTACACATTAAGCTCGCCCGGAACGCCCTGCTGAAACTCCCCTTCTGGCACTACATTCACGGGGCAGCCGTCTTTCTTCGGCCACCTGCCAAGTGGCCCCATATCGCCGCGCTCGTTGCACTCCGCTTGTCAGATTGGCTTCCCGCGGCGCTGATTTCAGCCTGGCCAAACACTAGCGCTCCGGAGAGCTGTCTCGCAGACAATAATGTTCCAGCACAAAAATTGATCCAGCAATGTTCCCTCCTCTTATCCCACACTGTGTTGCTCTGATAAATGCCTTGAACGTGGAACGACTAAGCCAGCAATTATTCCTCGCCGGCCACCTCTCTCTGTTCAAGAGGTAAGCCGTGGACCCTTTGAGCGCTGCCAAGCAAAAAGCAGAGCAGTGACCATAAAAGCGAGGAGAGAGCATGCACGAAGCACACTAGTTCTGTCTAGTGCTTTCCGTGCAGAGAGGCGGCAAAGCTGAATGCCGTGCCAGAGCTTGACTTCTCGCTGGAGCACAGGAAGGCAAGAATGAAGAGGCAGAACACAGCCTTGGTTTCAGCAGCCTCCGGGACTGCAAAAGTTCAGCAATAGCTCTGTCAAAGCAGAACTCGGCCGAGAATGCTCTCGCAGCTTGGGAAAGTTAGGCGCAGCTGTTGACCAGCTCTGCCCGTGGCCACAGGCTGCTTCTTCCACCTTCACTGTGGCAGAGCTTTTGCGGAACAGAGGCGGCATTCTTCAAGTGCGTGTTCTCCAAGGAGCTGTGAAACAGAGCCTAGCACGCTGTCTCGCTGACACTGGCTTTCGGCAAGCAGGCGTGCCGCACCGCCTACATCCTGCACTCTGCCAGCCTAGTTGCCAGCTTTCGGCAGCTGCTGTCCTAGCAAGGAAGCTCAGGAAGTCAAAGCCAGTGCCGGGCGGCACCTTTCTGCTTTGCCCGCCTAAGCGGCGTCACGCTCCCAACAATACTGTGTCCTTTCCCTCTGCACTGCGTCTGCCGAGGTGCTCTCTGCCTCTCGGAGCATAAGGGCAAAGGACAATGTTTTCCACAGCAGGGTAGAAATGGCATTGCTAGCAGGAAAGCTAGATGCCTTGGAACTGTCCCCTTAGCCCTTGCCACTCACTTCAGGCTCGTACGCTGAGCAGAACAGCCTGCTGTTCTGAAGCTTCGCTGGCTGCCGTTCGTGCCCAGACGCGATTTCCTTCCCAAGGAGGCGAAGCGCCGTCTACTTCTCGCACCGAGCACGCTGCTCCTGGCTTTCGCTTCTGCCGCAACGAGCTCGCTACGAGCACTTTTCTTCTCAACCCTGTTCGCCCTTGCGTTCTGCCTTTCTTGTCTCGTGAATGGAGACGGAAAGCTTCTCGGCTACAACTCGCCTAGAACAACTGCGGCTACACATTAAGCTCGCCCGGGGCGCCCTGCTGAAACTCGCCTTCTCGCACTACATTCGCGGGGCAG
The DNA here is from genome assembly GCF_963662255.1 of Cinclus cinclus. NCBI lineage: Eukaryota > Metazoa > Chordata > Aves > Passeriformes > Cinclidae > Cinclus > Cinclus cinclus. The sequence continues at coordinate 2,570,116 of NW_026912178.1, read as the reverse complement.
CCGTCTTTCTTCGGCCACCTGCCAAGTGGCCCCATATCGCCGCGCTCGTTGCACTCCGCTTATCAGATTGGCTTACCGTGGCGCTGATTTCAGCCTGGCCAAACACTAGCGCTTCGGAGAGCTGTCTCGCAGACAAGAATGTCCCAGCATAGAAATTTGTCCTGCAATGTTCCCACCTCTTTTCCCACATTGTGTTGCTCTGATGAATGCCTTGAGCATGGAACGACTTAAGCCAGCAAGTATTCCTCGCCGGCCACCTCTCGCTGTGCAAGAGGTAAGCCGTGGACCCTTTGAACGCTGCCAAGCAAAAAGCAGAGCAGTGACCATAAAAGCGAGGAGAGAGCATGCACGAAGCATACTAGTTCTGTCTAGTGCTTTCCGTGCAGAGAGGCGGCAAAGCTGAATGCCGTGCCAGAGCTTGACTTCTCGCTGGAGCACAGGAAGGCAAGAATGAAGAGGCAGAACACAGCCTTGGTTTCAGCAGCCTCCGGGACTGCAAAAGTTCAGCAATAGCTCTGTCAAAGCAGAACTCGGCCGAGAATGCTCTCGCAGCTTGGGAAAGTTAGGCGCAGCTGTTGACCAGCTCTGCCCGTGGCCACAGGCTGCTTCTTCCACCTTCACTGTGGCAGAGCTTTTGCGGAACAGAGGCGGCATTCTTCAAGTGCGTGTTCTCCAAGGAGCTGTGAAACAGAGCCTAGCACGCTGTCTCGCTGACACTGGCTTTCGGCAAGCAGGCGTGCCGCACCGCCTACATCCTGCACTCTGCCAGCCTAGTTGCCAGCTTTCGGCAGCTGCTGTCCTAGCAAGGAAGCTCAGGAAGTCAAAGCCAGTGCCGGGCGGCACCTTTCTGCTTTGCCCGCCTAAGCGGCGTCACGCTCCCAACAATACTGTGTCCTTTCCCTCTGCACTGCGTCTGCCGAGGTGCTCTCTGCCTCTCGGAGCATAAGGGCAAAGGACAATGTTTTCCACAGCAGGGTAGAAATGGCATTGCTAGCAGGAAAGCTAGATGCCTTGGAACTGTCCCCTTAGCCCTTGCCACTCACTTCAGGCTCGTACGCTGAGCAGAACAGCCTGCTGTTCTGAAGCTTCGCTGGCTGCCGTTCGTGCCCAGACGCCATTTCCTTCCCAAGGAGGCGAAGCGCCGTCTACTTCTCGCACCGAGCACGCTGCTCCTGGCTTTCGCTTCTGCCGCAACGAGCTCGCTACGAACACTTTTCTTCTCAACCCTCTAGACCATTGCGTTCTGCTTTTCTTGTCTCGTGAATGGAGACGGAAAGCTTCTCGGCTACAATCTCGCCTAGAACAACTGCGGCTACACATTAAGCTCGCCCGGAACGCCCTGCTGAAACTCGCCTTCTGGCACTACATTCACGGGGCAGCCGTCTTTCTTCGGCCACCTGCCAAATGGCCCCATATCGCCGCGCTCGTTGCACTCCGCTTGTCAGATTGGCTTACCGTGGCGCTGATTTCAGCCTGGCCAAATACTAGCGCTCCGGAGAGCTGTCTCGCAGACAATCATGTTCCAGCATAGAAATTTGTCCTGCAATGTTCCCCCCTCTTTTCCCACATTGTGTTGCTCTGATGAATGCCTTGAGCATGGAACGACTTAAGCCAGCAAGTATTCCTCGCCGGCCACCTCTCGCTGTGCAAGAGGTATGCCGTGGACCCTTTGAACGCTGCCAAGCAAAAAGCAGAGCAGTGACCATAAAAGCGAGGAGAGAGCATGCACGAAGCACACTCGTTCTGTCTAGTGCTTTCCGTGCAGAGAGGCGGCAAAGCTGAATGCCGTGCCAGAGCTTCACTTCTCGCTGGAGCACAGGAAGGCAAGAATGAAGAGGCAGAACACAGCCTTGGTTTCAGCAGCCTCCGGGACTGCAAAAGTTCAGCAATAGCTCTGTCAAAGCAGAACTCGGCCGAGAATGCTCTCGCAGCTTGGGAAAGTTAGGCGCAGCTGTTGACCAGCTCTGCCCGTGGCCACAGGCTGCTTCTTCCACCTTCACTGTGGCAGAGCTTTTGCGGAACAGAGGCGGCATTCTTCAAGTGCGTGTTCTCCAAGGAGCTGTGAAACAGAGCCTAGCACGCTGTCTCGCTGACACTGGCTTTCGGCAAGCAGGCGTGCCGCACCGCCTACATCCTGCACTCTGCCAGCCTAGTTGCCAGCTTTCGGCAGCTGCTGTCCTAGCAAGGAAGCTCAGGAAGTCAAAGCCAGTGCCGGGCGGCACCTTTCTGCTTTGCCCGCCTAAGCGGCGTCACGCTCCCAACAATACTGTGTCCTTTCCCTCTGCACTGCGTCTGCCGAGGTGCTCTCTGCCTCTCGGAGCATAAGGGCAAAGGACAATGTTTTCCACAGCAGGGTAGAAATGGCATTGCTAGCAGGAAAGCTAGATGCCTTGGAACTGTCCCCTTAGCCCTTGCCACTCACTTCAGGCTCGTACGCTGAGCAGAACAGCCTGCTGTTCAGAAGCTTCGCTGGCTGCCGTTCGTGCCCAGACGCCATTTCCTTCCCAAGGAGGCGAAGCGCCGTCTACTTCTCGCACCGAGCACGCTGCTCCTGGCTTTCGCTTCTGCCGCAACGAGCTCGCTACGAGCACTTTTCTTCTCAACCCTGTTCGCCCTTGCGTTCTGCCTTTCTTGTCTCGTGAATGGAGACGGAAAGCTTCTCGGCTACAACTCGCCTAGAACAACTGCGGCTACACATTAAGCTCGCCCGGAACGCCCTGCTGAAACTTGCCTTCTGGCACCACATTCGCGGGGCAGCCGTCTTTCTTCGGCCACCTGCCAAGTGGCCCCATATCGCCGCGCTCGTTGCACTCCGCTTGTCAGATTGGCTTACCGTGGCGCTGATTTCAGCCTGGCCAAACACTAGCGCTCCGGAGAGCTGTCTCGCAGACAGTCATGTTCCAGCATAGAAATTTGTCCTGCAATGTTCCCCCCTCTTTTCCCACATTGTGTTGCTCTGATGAATGCCTTGAGCGTGGAACGACTTAAGCCAGCAAGTATTCCTCGCCGGCCACCTCTCGCTGTGCAAGAGGTATGCCGTGGACGCTTTGAACGCTGCCAAGCAAAAAGCAGAGCAGTGACCATAAAAGCGAGGAGAGAGCATGCACGAAGCACACTAGTTCTGTCTAGTGCTTTCCGTGCAGAGAGGCGGCAAAGCTGAATGCCGTGCCAGAGCTTCACTTCTCGCTGGAGCACAGGAAGGCAAGAATGAAGAGGCAGAACACAGCCTTGGTTTCAGCAGCCTCCGGGACTGCAAAAGTTCAGCAATAGCTCTGTCAAAGCAGAACTCGGCCGAGAATGCTCTCGCAGCTTGGGAAAGTTAGGCGCAGCTGTTGACCAGCTCTGCCCGTGGCCACAGGCTGCTTCTTCCACCTTCACTGTGGCAGAGCTTTTGCGGAACAGAGGCGGCATTCTTCAAGTGCGTGTTCTCCAAGGAGCTGTGAAACAGAGCCTAGCACGCTGTCTCGCTGACACTGGCTTTCGGCAAGCAGGCGTGCCGCACCGCCTACATCCTGCACTCTGCCAGCCTAGTTGCCAGCTTTCGGCAGCTGCTGTCCTAGCAAGGAAGCTCAGGAAGTCAAAGCCAGTGCCGGGCGGCACCTTTCTGCTTTGCCCGCCTAAGCGGCGTCACGCTCCCAACAATACTGTGTCCTTTCCCTCTGCACTGCGTCTGCCGAGGTGCTCTCTGCCTCTCGGAGCATAAGGGCAAAGGACAATGTTTTCCACAGCAGGGTAGAAATGGCATTGCTAGCAGGAAAGCTAGATGCCTTGGAACTGTCCCCTTAGCCCTTGCCACTCACTTCAGGCTCGTACACTGAGCAGAACAGCCTGCTGTTCTGAAGCTTCGCTGGCTGCCGTTCGTGCCCAGACGTGATTTCCTTCCCAAGGAGGCGAAGCGCCGTCTACTTCTCGCACCGAGCACGCTGCTCCTGGCTTTCGCTTCTGCCGCAACGAGCTCGCTACGAGCACTTTTCTTCTCAACCCTGTTCGCCCTTGCGTTCTGCCTTTCTTGTCTCGTGAATGGAGACGGAAAGCTTCTCGGCTACAACTCGCCTAGAACAACTGCGGCTACACATTAAGCTCGCCCGGAACGCCCTGCTGAAACTTGCCTTCTGGCACCACATTCGCGGGGCAGCCGTCTTTCTTCGGCCACCTGCCAAGTGGCCCCATATCGCTGCTCTCGTTGCACTCCGCTTGTCAGATTGGCTTCCCGTGGCGCTGATTTCAGCCTGGCCAAACACTAGCGCTCCGGAGAGCTGTCTCGCAGACAATCATGTTCCAGCATAGAAATTTGTCCTGCAATGTTCCCCCATCTTTTCCCACATTGTGTTGCTCTGATGAATGCCTTGAACGTGGAACGACTAAGCCAGCAAGTTTTCCTCGCCGGCCACCTCAGCTGTGCAAGAGGTATGCCGTGGACGCTTTGAACGCTGCCAAGCAAAAAGCAGAGCAGTGACCATAAAAGCGAGGATAGAGCATGCACGAAGCATACTAGTTCTGTCTAGTGCTTTCCGTGCAGAGAGGCGGCAAAGCTGAATGCCGTGCCAGAGCTTCACTTCTCGCTGGAGCACAGGAAGGCAAGAATGAAGAGGCAGAACACAGCCTTGGTTTCAGCAGCCTCCGGGACTGCAAAAGTTCAGCAATAGCTCTGTCAAAGCAGAACTCGGCCGAGAATGCTCTCGCAGCTTGGGAAAGTTAGGCGCAGCTGTTGACCAGCTCTGCCCGTGGCCACAGGCTGCTTCTTCCACCTTCACTGTGGCAGAGCTTTTGCGGAACAGAGGCGGCATTCTTCAAGTGCGTGTTCTCCAAGGAGCTGTGAAACAGAGCCTAGCACGCTGTCTCGCTGACACTGGCTTTCGGCAAGCAGGCGTGCCGCACCGCCTACATCCTGCACTCTGCCAGCCTAGTTGCCAGCTTTCGGCAGCTGCTGTCCTAGCAAGGAAGCTCAGGAAGTCAAAGCCAGTGCCGGGCGGCACCTTTCTGCTTTGCCCGCCTAAGCGGCGTCACGCTCCCAACAATACTGTGTCCTTTCCCTCTGCACTGCGTCTGCCGAGGTGCTCTCTGCCTCTCGGAGCATAAGGGCAAAGGACAATGTTTTCCACAGCAGGGTAGAAATGGCATTGCTAGCAGGAAAGCTAGATGCCTTGGAACTGTCCCCTTAGCCCTTGCCACTCACTTCAGGCTCGTACGCTGAGCAGAACAGCCTGCTGTTCTGAAGCTTCGCTGGCTGCCGTTCGTGCCCAGACGCGATTTCCTTCCCAAGGAGGCGAAGCGCCGTCTACTTCTCGCACCGAGCACGCTGCTCCTGGCTTTCGCTTCTGCCGCAACGAGCTCGCTACGAGCACTTTTCTTCTCAACCCTCTAGACCATTGCGTTCTGCTTTTCTTGTCTCGTGAATGGAGACGGAAAGCTTCTCGGCTACAACTCGCCTAGAACAACTGCGGCTACACATTAAGCTCGCCCGGGGCGCCCTGCTGAAACTCGCCTTCTCGCACTACATTCACGGGGCAGCCGTCTTTCTTCGGCCACCTGCCAAGTGGCCCCATATCGCCGCGCTCGTTGCACTCCGCTTGTCAGATTGGCTTACCGTGGCGCTGATTTCAGCCTGGCCAAATACTAGCGCTGCGGAGAGCTGTCTCGCAGACAATCATGTTCCAGCATAGAAATTTGTCCTGCAATGTTCCCCCCTCTTTTCCCACAATGTGTTGCTCTGATGAATGCCTTGAGCATGGAACGACTTAAGCCAGCAAGTATTCCTCGCCGGCCACCTCTCGCTGTGCAAGAGGTATGCCGTGGACCCTTTGAACGCTGCCAAGCAAAAAGCAGAGCAGTGACCATAAAAGCGAGGAGAGAGCATGCACGAAGCACACTAGTTCTGTCTAGTGCTTTCCGTGCAGAGAGGCGGCAAAGCTGAATGCCGTGCCAGAGCTTGACTTCTCGCTGGAGCACAGGAAGGCAAGAATGAAGAGGCAGAACACAGCCTTGGTTTCAGCAGCCTCCGGGACTGCAAAAGTTCAGCAATAGCTCTGTCAAAGCAGAACTCGGCCGAGAATGCTCTCGCAGCTTGGGAATATTAGGCGCAGCTGTTGACCAGCTCTGCCCGTGGCCACAGGCTGCTTCTTCCACCTTCACTGTGGCAGAGCTTTTGCGGAACAGAGGCGGCATTCTTCAAGTGCGTGTTCTCCAAGGAGCTGTGAAACAGAGCCTAGCACGCTGTCTCGCTGACACTGGCTTTCGGCAAGCAGGCGTGCCGCACCGCCTACATCCTGCACTCTGCCAGCCTAGTTGCCAGCTTTCGGCAGCTGCTGTCCTAGCAAGGAAGCTCAGGAAGTCAAAGCCAGTGCCGGGCGGCACCTTTCTGCTTTGCCCGCCTAAGCGGCGTCACGCTCCCAACAATACTGTGTCCTTTCCCTCTGCACTGCGTCTGCCGAGGTGCTCTCTGCCTCTCGGAGCATAAGGGCAAAGGACAATGTTTTCCACAGCAGGGTAGAAATGGCATTGCTAGCAGGAAAGCTAGATGCCTTTGAACTGTCGCTTTAGCCCTTGCCACTCACTTCAGGCTCGTACGCTGAGCAGAACAGCCTGCTGTTCTGAAGCTTCGCTGGCTGCCGTTCGTGCCCAGACGCGATTTCCTTCCCAAGGAGGCGAAGCGCCGTCTACTTCTCGCACCGAGCACGCTGCTCCTGGCTTTCACTTCTGCCGCAACGAGCTCGCTACGAGCACTTTTCTTCTCAACCCTGTTCGCCCTTGCGTTCTGCCTTTCTTGTCTCGTGAATGGAGACGGAAAGCTTCCCGGCTACAACTCGCCTAGAACAACTGCGGCTACACATTAAGCTCGCCCGGAACGCCCTGCTGAAACTTGCCTTCTGGCACCACATTCGCGGGGCAGCCGTCTTTCTTCGGCCACCTGCCAAGTGGCCCCATATCGCCGCGCTCATTGCACTCCGCTTGTCAGATTGGCTTACCGTGGCGCTGATTTCAGCCTGGCCAAACACTAGCGCTGCGGAGAGCTGTCTCGCAGACAATAATGTTCCAGCACAAAAATTGATCCAGCAATGTTCCCCCCTCTTTTCCCACAATGTGTTCTTCTGATGAATGCCTTGAGCATGGAACGACTTAAGCCAGCAAGTATTCCTCGCCGGCCACCTCTCGCTGTGCAAGAGGTATGCCGTGGACGCTTTGAACGCTGCCAAGCAAAAAGCAGAGCAGTGACCATAAAAGCGAGGAGAGAGCATGCACGAAGCACACTAGTTCTGTCTAGTGCTTTCCGTGCAGAGAGGCGGCAAAGCTGAATGCCGTGCCAGAGCTTGACTTCTCGCTGGAGCACAGGAAGGCAAGAATGAAGAGGCAGAACACAGCCTTGGTTTCAGCAGCCTCCGGGACTGCAAAAGTTCAGCAATAGCTCTGTCAAAGCAGAACTCGGCCGAGAATGCTCTCGCAGCTTGGGAATATTAGGCGCAGCTGTTGACCAGCTCTGCCCGTGGCCACAGGATGCTTCTTCCACCTTCACTGTGGCAGAGCTTTTGCGGAACAGAGGCGGCATTCTTCAAGTGCGTGTTCTCCAAGGAGCTGTGAAACAGAGCCTAGCACGCTGTCTCGCTGACACTGGCTTTCGGCAAGCAGGCGTGCCGCACCGCCTACATCCTGCACTCTGCCAGCCTAGTTGCCAGCTTTCGGCAACTGCTGTCCTAGCAAGGAAGCTCAGGAAGTCAAAGCCAGTGCCGGGCGGCACCTTTCTGCTTGGCCCGCCTAAGCGGCGTCACGCTCCCAACAATACTGTGTCCTTTCCCTCTGCACTGCGTCTGCCGAGGTGCTCTCTGCCTCTCGGAGCATAAGGGCAAAGGACAATGTTTTCCACAGCAGGGTAGAAATGGCATTGCTAGCAGGAAAGCTAGATGCCTTGGAACTGTCCCCTTAGTCCTTGCCACTCACTTCAGGCTCGTACGCTGAGCAGAACAGCCTGCAGTTCTGAAGCTTCGCTGGCTGCCGTTCGTGCCCAGACGCGATTTCCTTCCCAAGGAGGCGAAGCGCCGTCTACTTCTCACACCGAGCACGCTGCTCCTGGCTTTCGCTTCTGCCGCAACGAGCTGGCTACGATCACTTTTCTTCTCAACCCTCTAGACCATTGCGTTCTGCTTTTCTTGTCTCGTGAATGGAGACGGAAAGCTTCTCGGCTACAACTCGCCTAGAACAACTGCGGCTACACATTAAGCTCGCCCAGGGCGCCCTGCTGAAACTCGCCTTCTGGCACTACATTCACGGGGCAGCCGTCTTTCTTCGGCCACCTGCCAAATGGCCCCATATCGCCGCGCTCGTTGCACTCCGCTTGTCAGATTGGCTTACCGTGGCGCTGATTTCAGCCTGGCCAAACACTAGCGCTCCGGAGAGCTGTCTCGCAGACAATAATGTTCCAGCACAAAAATTGATCCAGCAATGTTCCCTCCTCTTATCCCACAATGTGTTGCTCTGATAAATGCCTTGAACGTGGAACGACTAAGCCAGCAAGTATTCCTCGCCGGCCACCTCTCTCTGTTCAAGAGGTAAGCCGTGGACCCTTTGAGCGCTGCCAAGCAAAAAGCAGAGCAGTGACCATAAAAGCGAGGAGAGAGCATGCACGAAGCACACTAGTTCTGTCTAGTGCTTTCCGTGCAGAGAGGCGGCAAAGCTGAATGCCGTGCCAGAGCTTGACTTCTCGCTGGAGCACAGGAAGGCAAGAATGAAGAGGCAGAACACAGCCTTGGTTTCAGCAGCCTCCGGGACTGCAAAAGTTCAGCAATAGCTCTGTCAAAGCAGAACTCGGCCGAGAATGCTCTCGCAGCTTGGGAAAGTTAGGCGCAGCTGTTGACCAGCTCTGCCCGTGGCCACAGGCTGCTTCTTCCACCTTCACTGTGGCAGAGCTTTTGCGGAACAGAGGCGGCATTCTTCAAGTGCGTGTTCTCCAAGGAGCTGTGAAACAGAGCCTAGCACGCTGTCTCGCTGACACTGGCTTTCGGCAAGCAGGCGTGCCGCGCCGCCTACATCCTGCACTCTGGCAGCCTAGTTGCCAGCTTTCGGCAGCTGCTGTCCTAGCAAGGAAGCTCAGGAAGTCAAAGCCAGTGCCGGGCGGCACCTTTCTGCTTTGCCCGCCTAAGCGGCGTCACGCTCCCTCGGATACTGTGTCCTTTTCCTCTGCACTGCGTCTGCCAAGGTGCTCTCTGCCTCTCGGAGCATAAGGGCAAAGGACAATGTTTTCCACAGCAGGGTAGAAATGGCATTGCTAGCAGGAAAGCTAGATGCCTTGGAACTGTCCCCTTAGCCCTTGCCACTCACTTCAGGCTCATACGCTGAGCAGAACAGCCTGCTGTTCTGAAGCTTCGCTGGCTGCCGTTCGTGCCGAGACGCGATTTCCTTCCCAAGGAGGCGAAGCGCCGTCTACTTCTCGCACCGAGCACGCTGCTCCTGGCTTTCGCTTCTGCCGCAACGAGCTCGCTACGAGCACTTTTCTTCTCAACCCTGTTCGCTCTTGCGTTCTGCCTTTCTTGTCTCGTGAATGGAGACGGAAAGCTTCTCGGCTACAACTCGCCTAGAACAACTGTGGCTACACATTAAGCTCGCCCGGGGCGCCCTGCTGAAACTCCCCTTCTGGCACTACATTCACGGGGCAGCCGTCTTTCTTCGGCCACCTGCCAAGTGGCCCCATATCGCCGCGCTCGTTGCACTCCGCTTGTCAGATTGGCTTACCGTGGCACTGATTTCAGCCTGGCCAAACACTAGCGCTCCGGAGAGCTGTCTCGCAGACAATAATGTTCCAGCACAAAAATTGATCCAGCAATGTTCCCTCCTCTTATCCCACACTGTGTTGCTCTGATAAATGCCTTGAACGTGGAACGACTAAGCCAGCAAGTATTCCTCGCCGGCCACCTCTCTCTGTTCAAGAGGTAAGCCGTGGACCCTTTGAGCGCTGCCAAGCAAAAAGCAGAGCTGTGACCATAAAAGCGAGGAGAGAGCATGCACGAAGCACACTAGTTCTGTCTAGTGCTTTCCGTGCAGAGAGGCGGCAAAGCTGAATGCCGTGCCAGAGCTTCACTTCTCGCTGGAGCACAGGAAGGCAAGAATGAAGAGGCAGAACACAGCCTTGGTTTCAGCAGCCTCCGGGACTGCAAAAGTTCAGCAATAGCTCTGTCAAAGCAGAACTCGGCCGAGAATGCTCTCGCAGCTTGGGAAAGTTAGGCGCAGCTGTTGACCAGCTCTGCCCGTGGCCACAGGCTGCTTCTTCCACCTTCACTGTGGCAGAGCTTTTGCGGAACAGAGGCGGCATTCTTCAAGTGCGTGTTCTCCAAGGAGCTGTGAAACAGAGCTAAGCACGCTGTCTCGCTGACACTGGCTTTCGGCAAGCAGGCGTGCCGCACCGCCTACATCCTGCACTCTGCCAGCCTAGTTGCCAGCTTTCGGCAGCTGCTGTCCTAGCAAGGAAGCTCAGGAAGTCAAAGCCAGTGCCGGGCAGCACCTTTCTGCTTTGCCCGCCTAAGCGGCGTCACGCTCCCTCGGATACTGTGTCCTTTCCCTCTGCACTGCGTCTGCCGAGGTGCTCTCTGCCTCTCGGAGCATAAGGGCAAAGGACAATGTTTTCCACAGCAGGGTAGAAATGGCATTGCTAGCAGGAAAGCTAGATGCCTTGGAACTGTCCCCTTAGCCCTTGCCACTCACTTCAGGCTCGTACGCTGAGCAGAACAGCCTGCTGTTCTGAAGCTTCGCTGGCTGCCGTTCGTGCCCAGACGCGATTTCCTTCCCAAGGAGGCGAAGCGCCGTCTACTTCTCGCACCGAGCACGCTGCTCCTGGCTTTCGCTTCTGCCGCAACGAGCTCGCTACGAGCACTTTTCTTCTCAACCCTCTAGACCATTGCGTTCTGCTATTCTTGTCTCGTGAATGGAGACGGAAAGCTTCTCGGCTACAACTCGCCTAGAACAACTGCGGCTACACATTAAGCTCGCCCGGGGCGCCCTGCTGAAACTCGCCTTCTCGCACTACATTCACGGGGCAGCCGTCTTTCTTCGGCCACCTGCCAAATGGCCCCATATCGCCGCGCTCGTTGCACTCCGCTTGTCAGATTGGCTTACCGTGGCGCTGATTTCAGCCTGGCCAAACACTAGCGCTCCGGAGAGCTGTCTCGCAGACAATTATGTTCCAGCACAAAAATTGATCCAGCAATGTTCCCTCCTCTTATCCCACACTGTGTTGCTCTGATAAATGCCTTGAACGTGGAACGACTTAAACCAGCAAGTATTCCTCGCCGGCCACCTCTCGCTGTGCAAGAGGTATGCCGTGGACCCTTTGAGCGCTGCCAAGCAAAAAGCAGAGCAGTGACCATAAAAGCGAGGAGAGAGCATGCACGAAGCACACTAGTTCTGTCTAGTGCTTTCCGTGCAGAGAGGCGGCAAAGCTGAATGCCGTGCCAGAGCTTGACTTCTCGCTGGAGCACAGGAAGGCAAGAATGAAGAGGCAGAACACAGCCTTGGTTTCAGCAGCCTCCGGGACTGCAAAAGTTCAGCAATAGCTCTGTCAAAGCAGAACTCGGCCGAGAATGCTCTCGCAGCTTGGGAAAGTTAGGCGCAGCTGTTGACCAGCTCTGCCCGTGGCCACAGGCTGCTTCTTCCACCTTCACTGTGGCAGAGCTTTTGCGGAACAGAGGCGGCATTCTTCAAGTGCGTGTTCTCCAAGGAGCTGTGAAACAGAGCCTAGCACGCTGTCTCGCTGACACTGGCTTTCGGCAAGCAGGCGTGCCGCACCGCCTACATCCTGCACTCTGCCAGCCTAGTTGCCAGCTTTCGGCAGCTGCTGTCCTAGCAAGGAAGCTCAGGAAGTCAAAGCCAGTGCCGGGCGGCACCTTTCTGCTTTGCCCGCCTAAGCGGCGTCACGCTCCCAACAATACTGTGTCCTTTCCCTCTGCACTGCGTCTGCCGAGGTGCTCTCTGCCTCTCGGAGCATAAGGGCAAAGGACAATGTTTTCCACAGCAGGGTAGAAATGGCATTGCTAGCAGGAAAGCTAGATGCCTTGGAACTGTCCCCTTAGCCCTTGCCACTCACTTCAGGCTCATACGCTGAGCAGAACAGCCTGCTGTTCTGAAGCTTCGCTGGCTGCCGTTCGTGCCCAGACGCGATTTCCTTCCCAAGGAGGCGAAGCGCCGTCTACTTCTCACACCGAGCACGCTGCTCCTGGCTTTCGCTTCTGCCGCAACGAGCTCGCTACGAGCACTTTTCTTCTCAACCCTCTAGACCATTGCGTTCTGCTTTTCTTGTCTCGTGAATGGAGACGGAAAGCTTCTCGGCTACAACTCGCCTAGAACAACTGCGGCTACACATTAAGCTCGTCCGGGGCGCCCTGCTGAAACTTGCCTTCTGGCACCACATTCGCGGGCCAGCCGTCTTTCTTCGGCCACCTGCCAAGTGGCCCCATATCGCCGCGCTCGTTGCACTCCGCTTGTCAGATTGGCTTACCGTGGCGCTGATTTCAGCCTGGCCAAACACTAGCGCTCCGTAGAGCTGTCTCGCAGACAATCATGTTCCAGCATAGAAATTTTTCCTGCAATGTTCCCCCCTCTTTTCCCACATTGTGTTGCTCTGATGAATGCCTTGAGCATGGAACGACTTAAGCCAGCAAGTATTCCTCGCCGGCCACCTCTCGCTGTGCAAGAGGTATGCCGTGGACCCTTTGAACGCTGCCAAGCAAAAAGCAGAGCAGTGACCATAAAAGCGAGGAGAGAGCATGCACGAAGCACACTAGTTCTGTCTAGTGCTTTCCGTGCAGAGAGGCGGCAAAGCTGAATGCCGTGCCAGAGCTTGACTTCTCGCTGGAGCACAGGAAGGCAAGAATGAAGAGGCAGAACACAGCCTTGGTTTCAGCAGCCTCCGGGACTGCAAAAGTTCAGCAATAGCTCTGTCAAAGCAGAACTCGGCCGAGAATGCTCTCGCAGCTTGGGAAAGTTAGGCGCAGCTGTTGACCAGCTCTGCCCGTGGCCACAGGCTGCTTCTTCCACCTTCACTGTGGCAGAGCTTTTGCGGAACAGAGGCGGCATTCTTCAAGTGCGTGTTCTCCAAGGAGCTGTGAAACAGAGCCTAGCACGCTGTCTCGCTGACACTGGCTTTCGGCAAGCAGGCGTGCCGCACCGCCTACATCCTGCACTCTGCCAGCCTAGTTGCCAGCTTTCGGCAGCTGCTGTCCTAGCAAGGAAGCTCAGGAAGTCAAAGCCAGTGCCGGGCGGCACCTTTCTGCTTTGCCCGCCTAAGCGGCGTCACGCTCCCTCGGATACTGTGTCCTTTCCCTCTGCACTGCGTCTGCCGAGGTGCTCTCTGCCTCTCGGAGCATAAGGGCAAAGGACAATGTTTTCCACAGCAGGGTAGAAATGGCATTGCTAGCAGGAAAGCTAGATGCCTTGGAACTGTCCCCTTAGCCCTTGCCACTCACTTCAGGCTCGTACGCTGAGCAGAACAGCCTGCTGTTCTGAAGCTTCGCTGGCTGCCGTTCGTGCCCAGACGCGATTTCCTTCCCAAGGAGGCGAAGCGCCGTCTACTTCTCGCACCGAGCACGCTGCTCCTGGCTTTCGCTTCTGCCGCAACGAGCTCGCTACGAGCACTTTTCTTCTCAACCCTCTAGACCATTGCGTTCTGCTTTTCTTGTCTCGTGAATGGAGACGGAAAGCTTCTCGGCTACAACTCGCCTAGAACAACTGCGGCTACACATTAAGCTCGCCCGGGGCGCCCTGCTGAAACTCGCCTTCTCGCACTACATTCACGGGGCAGCCGTCTTTCTTCGGCCACCTGCCAAATGGCCCCATATCGCCGCGCTCGTTGCACTCCGCTTGTCAGATTGGCTTACCGTGGCGCTGATTTCAGCCTGGCCAAACACTAGCGCTCCGGAGAGCTGTCTCGCAGACAATAATGTTCCAGCACAAAAATTGATCCAGCAATGTTCCCTCCTCTTATCCCACACTGTGTTGCTCTGATAAATGCCTTGAACGTGGAACGACTTAAGCCAGCAAGTATTCCTCGCCGGCCACCTCTCGCTGTGCAAGAGGTATGCCGTGGACCCTTTGAGCGCTGCCAAGCAAAAAGCAGAGCAGTGACCATAAAAGCGAGGAGAGAGCATGCACGAAGCACACTAGTTCTGTCTAGTGCTTTCCATGCAGAGAGGCGGCAAAGCTGAATGCCGTGCCAGAGCTTCACTTCTCGCTGGAGCACAGGAAGGCAAGAATGAAGAGGCAGAACACAGCCTTGGTTTCAGCAGCCTCCGGGACTGCAAAAGTTCAGCAATAGCTCTGTCAAAGCAGAACTCGGCCGAGAATGCTCTCGCAGCTTGGGAAAGTTAGGCGCAGCTGTTGACCAGCTCTGCCCGTGGCCACAGGCTGCTTCTTCCACCTTCACTGTGGCAGAGCTTTTGCGGAACAGAGGCGGCATTCTTCAAGTGCGTGTTCTCCAAGGAGCTGTGAAACAGAGCCTAGCATGCTGTCTCGCTGACACTGGCTTTCGGCAAGCAGGCGTGCCGCACCGCCTACATCCTGCACTCTGCCAGCCTAGTTGCCAGCTTTCGGCAGCTGCTGTCCTAGCAAGGAAGCTCAGGAAGTCAAAGCCAGTGCCGGGCGGCACCTTTCTGCTTTGCCCGCCTAAGCGGCGTCACGCTCCCAACAATACTGTGTCCTTTCCCTCTGCACTGCGTCTGCCGAGGTGCTCTCTGCCTCTCGGAGCATAAGGGCAAAGGACAATGTTTTCCACAGCAGGGTAGAAATGGCATTGCTAGCAGGAAAGCTAGATGCCTTGGAACTGTCCCCTTAGCCCTTGCCACTCACTTCAGGCTCGTACGCTGAGCAGAACAGCCTGCTGTTCTGAAGCTTCGCTGGCTGCCGTTCGTGCCCAGACGCGATTTCCTTCCCAAGGAGGCGAAGCGCCGTCTACTTCTCGCACCGAGCACGCTGCTCCTGGCTTTCGCTTCTGCCGCAACGAGCTCGCTACGAGCACTTTTCTTCTCAACCGTGTTCGCCCTTGCGTTCTGCTTTTCTTGACTCATGAATGGAGACGGAAAGCTTCTCGGCTACAACTCGCCTAGAACAACTGCGGCTACACATTAAGCTCGCCCGGGGCGCCCTGCTGAAACTTGCCTTCTGGCACCACATTCGCGGGGCAGCCGTCTTTCTTCGGCCACCTGCCAAGTGGCCCCATATCGCCGCGCTCGTTGCACTCCGCTTGTCAGATTGGCTTACCGTGGCGCTGATTTCAGCCTGGCCAAACACTAGCGCTCCGGAGAGCTGTCTCGCAGACAATCATGTTCCAGCATAGAAATTTTTCCTGCAATGTTCCCCCCTCTTTTCCCACATTGTGTTGCTCTGATGAATGCCTTGAGCATGGAACGACTTAAGCCAGCAAGTATTCCTCGCCGGCCACCTCTCGCTGTGCAAGAGGTATGCCGTGGACCCTTTGAACACTGCCAAGCAAAAAGCAGAGCAGTGACCATAAAAGCGAGGAGAGAGCATGCACGAAGCACACTAGTTCTGTCTAGTGCTTTCCGTGCAGAGAGGCGGCAAAGCTGAATGCCGTGCCAGAGCTTGACTTCTCGCTGGAGCACAGGAAGGCAAGAATGAAGAGGCAGAACACAGCCTTGGTTTCAGCAGCCTCCGGGACTGCAAAAGTTCAGCAATAGCTCTGTCAAAGCAGAACTCGACCGAGAATGCTCTCGCAGCTTGGGAAAGTTAGGCGCAGCTGTTGACCAGCTCTGCCCGTGGCCACAGGCTGCTTCTTCCACCTTCACTGTGGCAGAGCTTTTGCGGAACAGAGGCGGCATTCTTCAAGAGCGTGTTCTCCAAGGTGCTGTGAAACAGAGCTAAGCACGCTGTCTCGCTGACACTGGCTTTCGGCAAGCAGGCGTGCCGCACCGCCTACATCCTGCACTCTGGCAGCCTAGTTGCCAGCTTTCGGCAGCTGCTGTCCTAGCAAGGAAGCTCAGGAAGTCAAAGCCAGTGCCGGGCGGCACCTTTCTGCTTTGCCCGCCTAAGCGGCGTCACGCTCCCAACAATACTGTGTCCTTTCCCTCTGCACTGCGTCTGCCGAGGTGCTCTCTGCCTCTCGGAGCATAAGGGCAAAGGACAATGTTTTCCACAGCAGGGTAGAAATGGCATTGCTAGCAGGAAAGCTAGATGCCTTGGAACTGTCCCCTTAGCCCTTGCCACTCACTTCAGGCTCGTACGCTGAGCAGAACAGCCTGCTGTTCTGAAGCTTCGCTGGCTGCCGTTCGTGCCCAGACGCGATTTCCTTCCCAAGGAGGCGAAGCGCCGTCTACTTCTCGCACCGAGCACGCTGCTCCTGGCTTTCGCTTCTGCCGCAACGAGCTCGCTACGAGCACTTTTCTTCTCAACCCTCTAGACCATTGCGTTCTGCTTTTCTTGTCTCGTGAATGGAGACGGAAAGCTTCTCGGCTACAACTCGCCTAGAACAACTGCGGCTACACATTAAGCTCGCCCGGGGCGCCCTGCTGAAACTCGCCTTCTGGCACCACATTCGCGGGCCAGCCGTCTTTCTTCGGCCACCTGCCAAGTGGCCCCATATCGCCGCGCTCGTTGCACTCCGCTTGTCAGATTGGCTTACCGTGGCGCTGATTTCAGCCTGGCCAAACACTAGCGCTCCGTAGAGCTGTCTCGCAGACAATCATGTTCCAGCATAGAAATTTTTCCTGCAATGTTCCCCCCTCTTTTCCCACATTGTGTTGCTCTGATGAATGCCTTGAGCATGGAACGACTTAAGCCAGCAAGTATTCCTCGCCGGCCACCTCTCGCTGTGCAAGAGGTATGCCGTGGACCCTTTGAACGCTGCCAAGCAAAAAGCAGAGCAGTGACCATAAAAGCGAGGAGAGAGCATGCACGAAGCACACTAGTTCTGTCTAGTGCTTTCCGTGCAGAGAGGCGGCAAAGCTGAATGCCGTGCCAGAGCTTGACTTCTCGCTGGAGCACAGGAAGGCAAGAATGAAGAGGCAGAACACAGCCTTGGTTTCAGCAGCCTCCGGGACTGCAAAAGTTCAGCAATAGCTCTGTCAAAGCAGAACTCGGCCGAGAATGCTCTCGCAGCTTGGGAAAGTTAGGCGCAGCTGTTGACCAGCTCTGCCCGTGGCCACAGGCTGCTTCTTCCACCTTCACTGTGGCAGAGCTTTTGCGGAACAGAGGCGGCATTCTTCAAGTGCGTGTTCTCCAAGGAGCTGTGAAACAGAGCCTAGCACGCTGTCTCGCTGACACTGGCTTTCGGCAAGCAGGCGTGCCGCACCGCCTACATCCTGCACTCTGCCAGCCTAGTTGCCAGCTTTCGGCAGCTGCTGTCCTAGCAAGGAAGCTCAGGAAGTCAAAGCCAGTGCCGGGCGGCACCTTTCTGCTTTGCCCGCCTAAGCGGCGTCACGCTCCCAACAATACTGTGTCCTTTCCCTCTGCACTGCGTCTGCCGAGGTGCTCTCTGCCTCTCGGAGCATAAGGGCAAAGGACAATGTTTTCCACAGCAGGGTAGAAATGGCATTGCTAGCAGGAAAGCTAGATGCCTTGGAACTGTCCCCTTAGCCCTTGCCACTCACTTCAGGCTCGTACGCTGAGCAGAACAGCCTGCTGTTCTGAAGCTTCGCTGGCTGCCGTTCGTGCCCAGACGCGATTTCCTTCCCAAGGAGGCGAAGCGCCGTCTACTTCTCGCACCGAGCACGCTGCTCCTGGCTTTCGCTTCTGCCGCAACGAGCTCGCTACGAGCACTTTTCTTCTCAACCCTCTAGACCATTGCGTTCTGCTTTTCTTGTCTCGTGAATGGAGACGGAAAGCTTCTCGGCTACAACTCGCCTAGAACAACTGCGGCTACACATTAAGCTCGCCCGGGGCGCCCTGCTGAAACTCGCCTTCTCGCACTACATTCACGGGGCAGCCGTCTTTCTTCGGCCACCTGCCAAATGGCCCCATATCGCCGCGCTCGTTGCACTCCGCTTGTCAGATTGGCTTACCGTGGCGCTGATTTCAGCCTGGCCAAACACTAGCGCTCCGGAGAGCTGTCTCGCAGACAATTATGTTCCAGCACAAAAATTGATCCAGCAATGTTCCCTCCTCTTATCCCACACTGTGTTGCTCTGATAAATGCCTTGAACGTGGAACGACTTAAGCCAGCAAGTATTCCTCGCCGGCCACCTCTCGCTGTGCAAGAGGTATGCCGTGGACCCCTTGAGCGCTGCCAAGCAAAAAGCAGAGCAGTGACCATAAAAGCGAGGAGAGAGCATGCACGAAGCACACTAGTTCTGTCTAGTGCTTTCCATGCAGAGAGGCGGCAAAGCTGAATGCCGTGCCAGAGCTTCACTTCTCGCTGGAGCACAGGAAGGCAAGAATGAAGAGGCAGAACACAGCCTTGGTTTCAGCAGCCTCCGGGACTGCAAAAGTTCAGCAATAGCTCTGTCAAAGCAGAACTCGGCCGAGAATGCTCTCGCAGCTTGGGAAAGTTAGGCGCAGCTGTTGACCAGCTCTGCCCGTGGCCACAGGCTGCTTCTTCCACCTTCACTGTGGCAGAGCTTTTGCGGAACAGAGGCGGCATTCTTCAAGTGCGTGTTCTCCAAGGAGCTGTGAAACAGAGCCTAGCACGCTGTCTCGCTGACACTGGCTTTCGGCAAGCAGGCGTGCCGCACCGCCTACATCCTGCACTCTGGCAGCCTAGTTGCCAGCTTTCAGCAGCTGCTGTCCTAGCAAGGAAGCTCAGGAAGTCAAAGCCAGTGCCGGGCGGCACCTTTCTGCTTTGCCCGCCTAAGCGGCGTCACGCTCCCAACAATACTGTGTCCTTTCCCTCTGCACTGCGTCTGCCGAGGTGCTCTCTGCCTCTCGGAGCATAAGGGCAAAGGACAATGTTTTCCACAGCAGGGTAGAAATGGCATTGCTAGCAGGAAAGCTAGATGCCTTGGAACTGTCCCCTTAGCCCTTGCCACTCACTTCAGGCTCGTACGCTGAGCAGAACAGCCTGCTGTTCTGAAGCTTCGCTGGCTGCCGTTCGTGCCCAGACGCGATTTCCTTCCCAAGGAGGCGAAGCGCCGTCTACTTCTCGCACCGAGCACGCTGCTCCTGGCTTTCGCTTCTGCCGCAACGAGCTCGCTACGAGCACTTTTCTTCTCAACCGTGTTCGCCCTTGCGTTCTGCCTTTCTTGACTCATGAATGGAGACGGAAAGCTTCTCGGCTACAACTCGCCTAGAACAACTGCGGCTACACATTAAGCTCGCCCGGGGCGCCCTGCTGAAACTTGCCTTCTGGCACCACATTCGCGGGGCAGCCGTCTTTCTTCGGCCACCTGCCAAGTGGCCCCATATCGCCGCGCTCGTTGCACTCCGCTTGTCAGATTGGCTTACCGTGGCGCTGATTTCAGCCTGGCCAAACACTAGCGCTCCGGAGAGCTGTCTCGCAGACAATCATGTTCCAGCATAGAAATTTTTCCTGCAATGTTCCCCCCTCTTTTCCCACATTGTGTTGCTCTGATGAATGCCTTGAGCATGGAACGACTTAAGCCAGCAAGTATTCCTCGCCGGCCACCTCTCGCTGTGCAAGAGGTATGCCGTGGACCCTTTGAACGCTGCCAAGCAAAAAGCAGAGCAGTGACCATAAAAGCGAGGAGAGAGCATGCACGAAGCACACTAGTTCTGTCTAGTGCTTTCCGTGCAGAGAGGCGGCAAAGCTGAATGCCGTGCCAGAGCTTCACTTCTCGCTGGAGCACAGGAAGGCAAGAATGAAGAGGCAGAACACAGCCTTGGTTTCAGCAGCCTCCGGGACTGCAAAAGTTCAGCAATAGCTCTGTCAAAGCAGAACTCGGCCGAGAATGCTCTCGCAGCTTGGGAAAGTTAGGCGCAGCTGTTGACCAGCTCTGCCCGTGGCCACAGGCTGCTTCTTCCACCTTCACTGTGGCAGAGCTTTTGCGGAACAGAGGCGGCATTCTTCAAGAGCGTGTTCTCCAAGGTGCTGTGAAACAGAGCTAAGCACGCTGTCTCGCTGACACTGGCTTTCGGCAAGCAGGCGTGCCGCACCGCCTACATCCTGCACTCTGCCAGCCTAGTTGCCAGCTTTCGGCAGCTGCTGTCCTAGCAAGGAAGCTCAGGAAGTCAAAGCCAGTGCCGGGCGGCACCTTTCTGCTTTGCCCGCCTAAGCGGCGTCACGCTCCCTCGGATACTGTGTCCTTTCCCTCTGCACTGCGTCTGCCGAGGTGCTCTCTGCCTCTCGGAGCATAAGGGCAAAGGACAATGTTTTCCACAGCAGGGTAGAAATGGCATTGCTAGCAGGAAAGCTAGATGCCTTGGAACTGTCCCCTTAGCCCTTGCCACTCACTTCAGGCTCGTACGCTGAGCAGAACAGCCTGCTGTTCTGAAGCTTCGCTGGCTGCCGTTCGTGCCCAGACGCGATTTCCTTCCCAAGGAGGCGAAGCGCCGTCTACTTCTCGCACCGAGCACGCTGCTCCTGGCTTTCGCTTCTGCCGCAACGAGCTCGCTACGAGCACTTTTCTTCTCAACCCTCTAGACCATTGCGTTCTGCTTTTCTTGTCTCGTGAATGGAGACGGAAAGCTTCTCGGCTACAACTCGCCTAGAACAACTGCGGCTACACATTAAGCTCGCCCGGGGCGCCCTGCTGAAACTCGCCTTCTCGCACTACATTCACGGGGCAGCCGTCTTTCTTCGGCCACCTGCCAAGTGGCCCCATATCGCCGCGCTCGTTGCACTCCGCTTGTCAGATTGGCTTACCGTGGCGCTGATTTCAGCCTGGCCAAACACTAGCGCTCCGTAGAGCTGTCTCGCAGACAATCATGTTCCAGCATAGAAATTTTTCCTGCAATGTTCCCCCCTCTTTTCCCACATTGTGTTGCTCTGATGAATGCCTTGAGCATGGAACGACTTAAGACAGCAAGTATTCCTCGCCGGCCACCTCTCGCTGTGCAAGAGGTATGCCGTGGACCCTTTGAACACTGCCAAGCAAAAAGCAGAGCAGTGACCATAAAAGCGAGGAGAGAGCATGCACGAAGCACACTAGTTCTGTCTAGTGCTTTCCGTGCAGAGAGGCGGCAAAGCTGAATGCCGTGCCAGAGCTTGACTTCTCGCTGGAGCACAGGAAGGCAAGAATGAAGAGGCAGAACACAGCCTTGGTTTCAGCAGCCTCCGGGACTGCAAAAGTTCAGCAATAGCTCTGTCAAAGCAGAACTCGGCCGAGAATGCTCTCGCAGCTTGGGAAAGTTAGGCGCAGCTGTTGACCAGCTCTGCCCGTGGCCACAGGCTGCTTCTTCCACCTTCACTGTGGCAGAGCTTTTGCGGAACAGAGACGGCATTCTTCAAGTGCGTGTTCTCCAAGGTGCTGTGAAACAGAGCTTAGCACGCTGTCTCGCTGACACTGGCTTTCGGCAAGCAGGCGTGCCGCACCGCCTACATCCTGCACTCTGCCAGCCTAGTTGCCAGCTTTCGGCAGCTGCTGTCCTAGCAAGGAAGCTCAGGAAGTCAAAGCCAGTGCCGGGCGGCACCTTTCTGCTTTGCCCGCCTAAGCGGCGTCACGCTCCCAACAATACTGTGTCCTTTCCCTCTGCACTGCGTCTGCCGAGGTGCTCTCTGCCTCTCGGAGCATAAGGGCAAAGGACAATGTTTTCCACAGCAGGGTAGAAATGGCATTGCTAGCAGGAAAGCTAGATGCCTTGGAACTGTCCCCTTAGCCCTTGCCACTCACTTCAGGCTCGTACGCTGAGCAGAACAGCCTGCTGTTCTGAAGCTTCGCTGGCTGCCGTTCGTGCCCAGACGCGATTTCCTTCCCAAGGAGGCGAAGCGCCGTCTACTTCTCGCACCGAGCACGCTGCTCCTGGCTTTCGCTTCTGCCGCAACGAGCTCGCTACGAGCACTTTTCTTCTCAACCCTCTAGACCATTGCGTTCTGCTTTTCTTGTCTCGTGAATGGAGACGGAAAGCTTCTCGGCTACAACTCGCCTAGAACAACTGCGGCTACACATTAAGCTCGCCCGGGGCGCCCTGCTGAAACTCGCCTTCTCGCACTACATTCACGGGGCAGCCGTCTTTCTTCGGCCACCTGCCAAATGGCCCCATATCGCCGCGCTCGTTGCACTCCGCTTGTCAGATTGGCTTACCGTGGTGCTGATTTCAGCCTGGCCAAACACTAGCGCTCCGGAGAGCTGTCTCGCAGACAATAATGTTCCAGCACAAAAATTGATCCAGCAATGTTCCCTCCTCTTATCCCACACTGTGTTGCTCTGATAAATGCCTTGAACGTGGAACGACTAAGCCAGCAAGTATTCCTCGCCGGCCACCTCTCTCTGTTCAAGAGGTAAGCCGTGCACCCTTTGAACGCTGCCAAGCAAAAAGCAGAGCAGTGACCATAAAAGCGAGGAGAGAGCATGCACGAAGCACACTAGTTCTGTCTAGTGCTTTCCGTGCAGAGAGGCGGCAAAGCTGAATGCCGTGCCAGAGCTTGACTTCTCGCTGGAGCACAGGAAGGCAAGAATGAAGAGGCAGAACACAGCCTTGGTTTCAGCAGCCTCCGGGACTGCAAAAGTTCAGCAATAGCTCTGTCAAAGCAGAACTCGGCCGAGAATGCTCTCGCAGCTTGGGAAAGTTAGGCGCAGCTGTTGACCAGCTCTGCCCGTGGCCACAGGCTGCTTCTTCCACCTTCACTGTGGCAGAGCTTTTGCAGAACAGAGGCGGCATTCTTCAAGTGCGTGTTCTCCAAGGAGCTGTGAAACAGAGCCTAGCACGCTGTCTCGCTGACACTGGCTTTCGGCAAGCAGGCGTGCCGCACCGCCTACATCCTGCACTCTGGCAGCCTAGTTGCCAGCTTTCGGCAGCTGCTGTCCTAGCAAGGAAGCTCAGGAAGTCAAAGCCAGTGCCGGGCGGCACCTTTCTGCTTTGCCCGCCTAAGCGGCATCACGCTCTCTCGGATACTGTGTCCTTTCCCTCTGCACTGCGTCTGCCGAGGTGCTCTCTGCCTCTCGGAGCATAAGGGCAAAGGACAATGTTTTCCACAGCAGGGTAGAAATGGCATTGCTAGCAGGAAAGCTAGATGCCTTGGAACTGTCCCCTTAGCCCTTGCCACTCACTTCAGGCTCGTACGCTGAGCAGAACAGCCTGCTGTTCTGAAGCTTCGCTGGCTGCCGTTCGTGCCCAGACGCGATTTCCTTCCCAAGGAGGCGAAGCGCCGTCTACTTCTCGCACCGAGCACGCTGCTCCTGGCTTTCGCTTCTGCCGCAACGAGCTCGCTACGAGCACTTTTCTTCTCAACCCTCTAGACCATTGCGTTCTGCCTTTCTTGTCTCGTGAATGGAGACGGAAAGCTTCTCGGCTACAACTCGCCTAGAACAACTGCGGCTACACATTAAGCTCGCCCGGAACGCCCTGCTGAAACTTGCCTTCTGGCACCACATTCGCGGGGCAGCCGTCTTTCTTCGGCCACCTGCCAAGTGGCCCCATATCGCCGCGCTCGTTGCACTCCGCTTGTCAGATTGGCTTCCCGTGGCGCTGATTTCAGCCTGGCCAAACACTAGCGCTGCGGAGAGCTGTCTCGCAGACAATCATGTTCCAGCATAGAAATTTTTCCTGCAATGTTCCCCCCTCTTTTCCCACATTGTGTTGCTCTGATGAATGCCTTGAGCATGGAACGACTTAAGACAGCAAGTATTCCTCGCCGGCCACCTCTCGCTGTGCAAGAGGTATGCCGTGGACCCTTTGAACACTGCCAAGCAAAAAGCAGAGCAGTGACCATAAAAGCGAGGAGAGAGCATGCACGAAGCACACTAGTTCTGTCTAGTGCTTTCCGTGCAGAGAGGCGGCAAAGCTGAATGCCGTGCCAGAGCTTCACTTCTCGCTGGAGCACAGGAAGGCAAGAATGAAGAGGCAGAACACAGCCTTGGTTTCAGCAGCCTCCGGGACTGCAAAAGTTCAGCAATAGCTCTGTCAAAGCAGAACTCGGCCGAGAATGCTCTCGCAGCTTGGGAAAGTTAGGCGCAGCTGTTGACCAGCTCTGCCCGTGGCCACAGGCTGCTTCTTCCACCTTCACTGTGGCAGAGCTTTTGCGGAACAGAGACGGCATTCTTCAAGTGCGTGTTCTCCAAGGTGCTGTGAAACAGAGCTTAGCACGCTGTCTCGCTGACACTGGCTTTCGGCAAGCAGGCGTGCCGCACCGCCTACATCCTGCACTCTGCCAGCCTAGTTGCCAGCTTTCGGCAGCTGCTGTCCTAGCAAGGAAGCTCAGGAAGTCAAAGCCAGTGCCGGGCGGCACCTTTCTGCTTTGCCCGCCTAAGCGGCGTCACGCTCCCAACAATACTGTGTCCTTTCCCTCTGCACTGCGTCTGCCGAGGTGCTCTCTGCCTCTCGGAGCATAAGGGCAAAGGACAATGTTTTCCACAGCAGGGTAGAAATGGCATTGCTAGCAGGAAAGCTAGATGCCTTGGAACTGTCCCCTTAGCCCTTGCCACTCACTTCAGGCTCGTACGCTGAGCAGAACAGCCTGCTGTTCTGAAGCTTCGCTGGCTGCCGTTCGTGCCCAGACGCGATTTCCTTCCCAAGGAGGCGAAGCGCCGTCTACTTCTCGCACCGAGCACGCTGCTCCTGGCTTTCGCTTCTGCCGCAACGAGCTCGCTACGAGCACTTTTCTTCTCAACCCTCTAGACCATTGCGTTCTGCTTTTCTTGTCTCGTGAATGGAGACGGAAAGCTTCTCGGCTACAACTCGCCTAGAACAACTGCGGCTACACATTAAGCTCGCCCGGGGCGCCCTGCTGAAACTCGCCTTCTGGCACTACATTCACGGGGCAGCCGTCTTTCTTCGGCCACCTGCCAAATGGCCCCATATCGCCGCGCTCGTTGCACTCCGCTTGTCAGATTGGCTTACCGTGGTGCTGATTTCAGCCTGGCCAAACACTAGCGCTGCGGAGAGCTGTCTCGCAGACAATAATGTTCCAGCACAAAAATTGATCCAGCAATGTTCCCTCCTCTTATCCCACACTGTGTTGCTCTGATAAATGCCTTGAACGTGGAACGACTAAGCCAGCAAGTATTCCTCGCCGGCCACCTCTCTCTGTTCAAGAGGTAAGCCGTGGACACGTTGAGCGCTGCCAAGCAAAAAGCAGAGCAGTGACCATAAAAGCGAGGAGAGAGCATGCACGAAGCACACTAGTTCTGTCTAGTGCTTTCCGTGCAGAGAGGCGGCAAAGCTGAATGCCGTGCCAGAGCTTGACTTCTCGCTGGAGCACAGGAAGGCAAGAATGAAGAGGCAGAACACAGCCTTGGTTTCAGCAGCCTCCGGGACTGCAAAAGTTCAGCAATAGCTCTGTCAAAGCAGAACTCGGCCGAGAATGCTCTCGCAGCTTGGGAAAGTTAGGCGCAGCTGTTGACCAGCTCTGCCCGTGGCCACAGGCTGCTTCTTCCACCTTCACTGTGGCAGAGCTTTTGCAGAACAGAGGCGGCATTCTTCAAGTGCGTGTTCTCCAAGGAGCTGTGAAACAGAGCCTAGCACGCTGTCTCGCTGACACTGGCTTTCGGCAAGCAGGCGTGCCGCACCGCCTACATCCTGCACTCTGCCAGCCTAGTTGCCAGCTTTCGGCAGCTGCTGTCCTAGCAAGGAAGCTCAGGAAGTCAAAGCCAGTGCCGGGCGGCACCTTTCTGCTTTGCCCGCCTAAGCGGCGTCACGCTCCCAACAATACTGTGTCCTTTCCCTCTGCACTGCGTCTGCCGAGGTGCTCTCTGCCTCTCGGAGCATAAGGGCAAAGGACAATGTTTTCCACAGCAGGGTAGAAATGGCATTGCTAGCAGGAAAGCTAGATGCCTTGGAACTGTCCCCTTAGCCCTTGCCACTCACATCAGGCTCGTACGCTGAGCAGAACAGCCTGCTGTTCTGAAGCTTCGCTGGCTGCCGTTCGTGCCCAGACGCGATTTCCTTCCCAAGGAGGCGAAGCGCCGTCTACTTCTCGCACCGAGCACGCTGCTCCTGGCTTTCGCTTCTGCCGCAACGAGCTCGCTACGAGCACTTTTCTTCTCAACCCTGTTCGCCCTTGCGGTCTGCCTTTCTTGTCTCGTGAATGGAGACGGAAAGCTTCTCGGCTACAACTCGCCTAGAACAACTGCGGCTACACATTAAGCTCGCCCGGGGCGCCCTGCTGAAACTTGCCTTCTGGCACCACATTCGCGGGGCAGCCGTCTTTCTTCGGCCACATGCCAAGTGGCCCCATATCGCCGCGCTCGTTGCACTCCGCTTGTCAGATTGGCTTACCGTGGCGCTGATTTCAGCCTGGCCAAACACTAGCGCTCCGGAGAGCTGTCTCGCAGACAATAATGTTCCAGCACAAAAATTGATCCAGCAATGTTCCCTGCTCTTATCCCACACTGTGTTGCTCTGATAAATGCCTTGAACGTGGAACGACTAAGCCAGCAAGTATTCCTCGCCGGCCACCTCTCTCTGTTCAAGAGGTAAGCCGTGGACCCTTTGAGCGCTGCCAAGCAAAAAGCAGAGCAGTGACCATAAAAGCGAGGAGAGAGCATGCACGAAGCACACTAGTTCTGTCTAGTGCTTTCCGTGCAGAGAGGCGGCAAAGCTGAATGCCGTGCCAGAGCTTCACTTCTCGCTGGAGCACAGGAAGGCAAGAATGAAGAGGCAGAACACAGCCTTGGTTTCAGCAGCCTCCGGGACTGCAAAAGTTCAGCAATAGCTCTGTCAAAGCAGAACTCGGCCGAGAATGCTCTCGCAGCTTGGGAAAGTTAGGCGCAGCTGTTGACCAGCTCTGCCCGTGGCCACAGGTTGCTTCTTCCACCTTCACTGTGGCAGAGCTTTTGCGGAACAGAGGCGGCATTCTTCAAGTGCGTGTTCTCCAAGGAGCTGTGAAACAGAGCCTAGCACGCTGTCTCGCTGACACTGGCTTTCGGCAAGCAGGCGTGCCGCGCCGCCTACATCCTGCACTCTGCCAGCCTAGTTGCCAGCTTTCGGCAGCTGCTGTCCTAGCAAGGAAGCTCAGGAAGTCAAAGCCAGTGCCGGGCGGCACCTTTCTGCTTTGCCCGCCTAAGCGGCGTCACGCTCCCTCGGATACTGTGTCCTTTCCCTCTGCACTGCGTCTGCCGAGGTGCTCTCTGCCTCTCGGAGCATAAGGGCAAAGGACAATGTTTTCCACAGCAGGGTAGAAATGGCATTGCTAGCAGGAAAGCTAGATGCCTTGGAACTGTCCCCTTAGCCCTTGCCACTCACTTCAGGCTCGTACGCTGAGCAGAACAGCCTGCTGTTCTGAAGCTTCGCTGGCTGCCGTTCGTGCCCAGACGCGATTTCCTTCCCAAGGAGGCGAAGCGCCGTCTACTTCTCGCACCGAGCATGCTGCTCCTGGCTTTCGCTTCTGCCGCAACGAGCTCGCTACGAGCACTTTTCTTCTCAACCCTCTAGACCATTGCGTTCTGCTTTTCTTGTCTCGTGAATGGAGACGGAAAGCTTCTCGGCTACAACTCGCCTAGAACAACTGCGGCTACACATTAAGCTCGCCCGGGGCGCCCTGCTGAAACTCGCCTTCTCGCACTACATTCACGGGGCAGCCGTCTTTCTTCGGCCACCTGCCAAATGGCCCCATATCGCCGCGCTCGTTGCACTCCGCTTGTCAGATTGGCTTACCGTGGCGCTGATTTCAGCCTGGCCAAACACTAGCGCTCCGGAGAGCTGTCTCACAGACAATAATGTTCCAGCACAAAAATTGATCCTGCAATATTCCCTCCTCTTATCCCACACTGTGTTGCTCTGATAAATGCCTTGAACGTGGAACGACTTAAGCCAGCAAGTATTCCTCGCCGGCCACCTCTCGCTGTGCAAGAGGTAAGCCGTGGACCCTTTGAGTGCTGCCAAGCAAAAAGCAGAGCAGTGACCATAAAAGCGAGGAGAGAGCATGCACGAAGCACACTAGTTCTGTCTAGTGCTTTCCGTGCAGAGAGGCGGCAAAGCTGAATGCCGTGCCAGAGCTTGACTTCTCGCTGGAGCACAGGAAGGCAAGAATGAAGAGGCAGAACACAGCCTTGGTTTCAGCAGCCTCCGGGACTGCAAAAGTTCAGCAATAGCTCTGTCAAAGCAGAACTCGGCCGAGAATGCTCTCGCAGCTTGGGAAAGTTAGGCGCAGCTGTTGACCAGCTCTGCCCGTGGCCACAGGCTGCTTCTTCCACCTTCACTGTGGCAGAGCTTTTGCGGAACAGAGGCGGCATTCTTCAAGTGCGTGTTCTCCAAGGAGCTGTGAAACAGAGCCTAGCACGCTGTCTCGCTGACACTGGCTTTCGGCAAGCAGGCGTGCCGCACCGCCTACATCCTGCACTCTGCCAGCCTAGTTGCCAGCTTTCGGCAGCTGCTGTCCTAGCAAGGAAGCTCAGGAAGTCAAAGCCAGTGCCGGGCGGCACCTTTCTGCTTTGCCCGCCTAAGCGGCGTCACGCTCCCAACAATACTGTGTCCTTTCCCTCTGCACTGCGTATGCCGAGGTGCTCTCTGCCTCTCGGAGCATAAGGGCAAAGGACAATGTTTTCCACAGCAGGGTAGAAATGGCATTGCTAGCAGGAAAGCTAGATGCCTTGGAACTGTCCCCTTAGCCCTTGCCACTCACTTCAGGCTCGTACGCTGAGCAGAACAGCCTGCTGTTCTGAAGCTTCGCTGGCTGCCGTTCGTGCCCAGACGCGATTTCCTTCCCAAGGAGGCGAAGCGCCGTCTACTTCTCACACCGAGCACGCTGCTCCTGGCTTTCGCTTCTGCCGCAACGAGCTCGCTACGAGCACTTTTCTTCTCAACCCTGTTCGCCCTTGCGTTCTGCCTTTCTTGTCTCGTGAATGGAGACGGAAAGCTTCTCGGCTACAACTCGCCTAGAACAACTGCGGCTACACATTAAGCTTGCCCGGGGCGCCCTGCTGAAACTTGCCTTCTGGCACCACATTCGCGGGGCAGCCGTCTTTCTTCGGCCACCTGCCAAGTGGCCCCATATCGCCGCGCTCGTTGCACTCCGCTTGTCAGATTGGCTTACCGTGGCGCTGATTTCAGCCTGGCCAAACACTAGCGCTCCGGAGAGCTGTCTCGCAGACAATAATGTTCCAGCACAAAAATTGATCCAGCAATGTTCCCTCCTCTTATCCCACACTGTGTTGCTCTGATAAATGCCTTGAACGTGGAACGACTAAGCCAGCAAGTATTCCTCGCCGGCCACCTCTCTCTGTTCAAGAGGTAAGCCGTGGACCCTTTGAGCGCTGCCAAGCAAAAAGCAGAGCAGTGACCATAAAAGCGAGGAGAGAGCATGCACGAAGCACACTAGTTCTGTCTAGTGCTTTCCGTGCAGAGAGGCGGCAAAGCTGAATGCCGTGCCAGAGCTTGACTTCTCGCTGGAGCACAGGAAGGCAAGAATGAAGAGGCAGAACACAGCCTTGGTTTCAGCAGCCTCCGGGACTGCAAAAGTTCAGCAATAGCTCTGTCAAAGCAGAACTCGGCCGAGAATGCTCTCGCAGCTTGGGAAAGTTAGGCGCAGCTGTTGACCAGCTCTGCCCGTGGCCACAGGTTGCTTCTTCCACCTTCACTGTGGCAGAGCTTTTGCGGAACAGAGGCGGCATTCTTCAAGTGCGTGTTCTCCAAGGAGCTGTGAAACAGAGCCTAGCACGCTGTCTCGCTGACACTGGCTTTAGGCAAGCAGGCGTGCCGCGCCGCCTACATCCTGCACTCTGCCAGCCTAGTTGCCAGCTTTCGGCAGCTGCTGTCCTAGCAAGGAAGCTCAGGAAGTCAAAGCCAGTGCCGGGCGGCACCTTTCTGCTTTGCCCGCCTAAGCGGCGTCACGCTCCCTCGGATACTGTGTCCTTTCCCTCTGCACTGCGTCTGCCGAGGTGCTCTCTGCCTCTCGGAGCATAAGGGCAAAGGACAATGTTTTCCACAGCAGGGTAGAAATGGCATTGCTAGCAGGAAAGCTAGATGCCTTGGAACTGTCCCCTTAGCCCTTGCCACTCACTTCAGGCTCGTACGCTGAGCAGAACAGCCTGCTGTTCTGAAGCTTCGCTGGCTGCCGTTCGTGCCCAGACGCCATTTCCTTCCCAAGGAGGCGAAGCGCCGTCTACTTCTCGCACCGAGCATGCTGCTCCTGGCTTTCGCTTCTGCCGCAACGAGCTCGCTACGAGCACTTTTCTTCTCAACCCTCTAGACCATTGCGTTCTGCTTTTCTTGTCTCGTGAATGGAGACGGAAAGCTTCTCGGCTACAACTCGCCTAGAACAACTGCGGCTACACATTAAGCTCGCCCGGGGCGCCCTGCTGAAACTCGCCTTCTCGCACTACATTCACGGGGCAGCCGTCTTTCTTCGGCCACCTGCCAAATGGCCCCATATCGCCGCGCTCGTTGCACTCCGCTTGTCAGATTGGCTTACCGTGGCGCTGATTTCAGTCTGGCCAAACACTAGCGCTCCGGAGAGCTGTCTCACAGACAATAATGTTCCAGCACAAAAATTGATCCTGCAATATTCCCTCCTCTTATCCCACACTGTGTTGCTCTGATAAATGCCTTGAACGTGGAACGACTTAAGCCAGCAAGTATTCCTCGCCGGCCACCTCTCGCTGTGCAAGAGGTAAGCCGTGGACCCTTTGAGCGCTGCCAAGCAAAAAGCAGAGCAGTGACCATAAAAGCGAGGAGAGAGCATGCACGAAGCACACTAGTTCTGTCTAGTGCTTTCCGTGCAGAGAGGCGGCAAAGCTGAATGCCGTGCCAGAGCTTCACTTCTCGCTGGAGCACAGGAAGGCAAGAATGAAGAGGCAGAACACAGCCTTGGTTTCAGCAGCCTCCAGGACTGCAAAAGTTCAGCAATAGCTCTGTCAAAGCAGAACTCGGCCGAGAATGCTCTCGCAGCTTGGGAAAGTTAGGCGCAGCTGTTGACCAGCTCTGCCCGTGGCCACAGGCTGCTTCTTCCACCTTCACTGTGGCAGAGCTTTTGCGGAACAGAGGCGGCATTCTTCAAGTGCGTGTTCTCCAAGGAGCTGTGAAACAGAGCCTAGCACGCTGTCTCGCTGACACTGGCTTTCGGCAAGCAGGCGTGCCGCACCGCCTACATCCTGCACTCTGCCAGCCTAGTTGCCAGCTTTCGGCAGCTGCTGTCCTAGCAAGGAAGCTCAGGAAGTCAAAGCCAGTGCCGGGCGGCACCTTTCTGCTTTGCCCGCCTAAGCGGCGTCACGCTCCCAACAATACTGTGTCCTTTCCCTCTGCACTGCGTCTGCCGAGGTGCTCTCTGCCTCTCGGAGCATAAGGGCAAAGGACAATGTTTTCCACAGCAGGGTAGAAATGGCATTGCTAGCAGGAAAGCTAGATGCCTTGGAACTGTCCCCTTAGCCCTTGCCACTCACTTCAGGCTCGTACGCTGAGCAGAACAGCCTGCTGTTCTGAAGCTTCGCTGGCTGCCGTTCGTGCCCAGACGCGATTTCCTTCCCAAGGAGGCGAAGCGCCGTCTACTTCTCACACCGAGCACGCTGCTCCTGGCTTTCGCTTCTGCCACAACGAGCTCGCTACGAGCACTTTTCTTCTCAACCCTGTTCGCCCTTGCGTTCTGCCTTTCTTGTCTCGTGAATGGAGACGGAAAGCTTCTCGGCTACAACTCGCCTAGAACACCTGCGGCTACACATTAAGCTCGCCCGGAACGCCCTGCTGAAACTTGCCTTCTGGCACCACATTCGCGGGGCAGCCGTCTTTCTTCGGCCACCTGCCAAGTGGCCCCATATCGCCGCGCTCGTTGCACTCCGCTTGTCAGATTGGCTTCCCGTGGCGCTGATTTCAGCCTGGCCAAATACTAGCGCTGCGGAGAGCTGTCTCGCAGACAAGAATGTCGCAGCATAGAAATTTGTCCTGCAATGTTCCCCCCTCTTTTCCCACATTGTGTTGCTCTGATGAATGCCTTGAGCATGGAACGACTTAAGCCAGCAAGTATTCCTCGCCGGCCACCTCTCGCTGTGCAAGAGGTATGCCGTGGACCCTTTGAACGCTGCCAAGCAAAAAGCAGAGCAGTGACCATAAAAGCGAGGAGAGAGCATGCACGAAGCACACTAGTTCTGTCTAGTGCTTTCCGTGCAGAGAGGCGGCAAAGCTGAATGCCGTGCCAGAGCTTGACTTCTCGCTGGAGCACAGGAAGGCAAGAATGAAGAGGCAGAACACAGCCTTGGTTTCAGCAGCCTCCGGGACTGCAAAAGTTCAGCAATAGCTCTGTCAAAGCAGAACTCGGCCGAGAATGCTCTCGCAGCTTGGGAAAGTTAGGCGCAGCTGTTGACCAGCTCTGCCCGTGGCCACAGGCTGCTTCTTCCACCTTCACTGTGGCAGAGCTTTTGCGGAACAGAGGCGGCATTCTTCAAGTGCGTGTTCTCCAAGGAGCTGTGAAACAGAGCCTAGCACGCTGTCTCGCTGACACTGGCTTTCGGCAAGCAGGCGTGCCGCACCGCCTACATCCTGCACTCTGCCAGCCTAGTTGCCAGCTTTCGGCAGCTGCTGTCCTAGCAAGGAAGCTCAGGAAGTCAAAGCCAGTGCCGGGCGGCACCTTTCTGCTTTGCCCGCCTAAGCGGCGTCACGCTCCCAACAATACTGTGTCCTTTCCCTCTGCACTGCGTCTGCCGAGGTGCTCTCTGCCTCTCGGAGCATAAGGGCAAAGGACAATGTTTTCCACAGCAGGGTAGAAATGGCATTGCTAGCAGGAAAGCTAGATGCCTTGGAACTGTCCCCTTAGCCCTTGCCACTCACTTCAGGCTCGTACGCTGAGCAGAACAGCCTGCTGTTCTGAAGCTTCGCTGGCTGCCGTTCGTGCCCAGACGCCATTTCCTTCCCAAGGAGGCGAAGCGCCGTCTACTTCTCGCACCGAGCACGCTGCTCCTGGCTTTCGCTTCTGCCGCAACGAGCTGGCTACGAGCACTTTTCTTCTCAACCCTGTTCGCCCTTGCGTTCTGCCTTTCTTGTCTCGTGAATGGAGACGGAAAGCTTCTCGGCTACAATCTCGCCTAGAACAACTGCGGCTACACATTAAGCTCGCCCGGAACGCCCTGCTGAAACTCGCCTTCTCGCACTACATTCACGGGGCAGCCGTCTTTCTTCGGCCACCTGCCAAGTGGCCCCATATCGCCGCGCTCGTTGCACTCCGCTTGTCAGATTGGCTTCCCGTGGCGCTGATTTCAGCCTGGCCAAACACTAGCGCTCCGGAGAGCTGTCTCGCACACAATCATGTTCCAGCATAGAAATTTTTCCTGCAATGTTCCCCCCTCTTTTCCCACATTGTGTTGCTCTGATGAATGCCTTGTGCATGGAACGACTTAAGCCAGCAAGTATTCCTCGCCGGCCACCTCTCGCTGTGCAAGAGGTATGCCGTGGACCCTTTGAACGCTGCCAAGCAAAAAGCAGAGCAGTGACCATAAAAGCGAGGAGAGAGCATGCACGAAGCACACTAGTTCTGTCTAGTGCTTTCCGTGCAGAGAGGCGGCAAAGCTGAATGCCGTGCCAGAGCTTCACTTCTCGCTGGAGCACAGGAAGGCAAGAATGAAGAGGCAGAACACAGCCTTGGTTTCAGCAGCCTCCGGGACTGCAAAAGTTCAGCAATAGCTCTGTCAAAGCAGAACTCGGCCGAGAATGCTCTCGCAGCTTGGGAAAGTTAGGCGCAGCTGTTGACCAGCTCTGCCCGTGGCCACAGGCTGCTTCTTCCACCTTCACTGTGGCAGAGCTTTTGCGGAACAGAGGCGGCATTCTTCAAGTGCGTGTTCTCCAAGGAGCTGTGAAACAGAGCCTAGCACGCTGTCTCGCTGACACTGGCTTTCGGCAAGCAGGCGTGCCGCACCGCCTACATCCTGCACTCTGCCAGCCTAGTTGCCAGCTTTCGGCAGCTGCTGTCCTAGCAAGGAAGCTCAGGAAGTCAAAGCCAGTGCCGGGCGGCACCTTTCTGCTTTGCCCGCCTAAGCGGCGTCACGCTCCCAACAATACTGTGTCCTTTCCCTCTGCACTGCGTCTGCCGAGGTGCTCTCTGCCTCTCGGAGCATAAGGGCAAAGGACAATGTTTTCCACAGCAGGGTAGAAATGGCATTGCTAGCAGGAAAGCTAGA
The DNA here is from genome assembly GCF_963662255.1 of Cinclus cinclus. Classification (NCBI taxonomy): domain Eukaryota; kingdom Metazoa; phylum Chordata; class Aves; order Passeriformes; family Cinclidae; genus Cinclus; species Cinclus cinclus. Next base: position 2,536,043 of record NW_026912178.1, on the reverse strand, counting down.
TGCCTTGGAACTGTCCCCTTAGCCCTTGCCACTCACTTCAGGCTCGTACGCTGAGCAGAACAGCCTGCTGTTCTGAAGCTTCGCTGGCTGCCGTTCGTGCCCAGACGCCATTTCCTTCCCAAGGAGGCGAAGCGCCGTCTACTTCTCGCACCGAGCACGCTGCTCCTGGCTTTCGCTTCTGCCGCAACGAGCTGGCTACGAGCACTTTTCTTCTCAACCCTGTTCGCCCTTGCGTTCTGCCTTTCTTGTCTCGTGAATGGAGACGGAAAGCTTCTCGGCTACAATCTCGCCTAGAACAACTGCGGCTACACATTAAGCTCGCCCGGAACGCCCTGCTGAAACTCGCCTTCTCGCACTACATTCACGGGGCAGCCGTCTTTCTTCGGCCACCTGCCAAGTGGCCCCATATCGCCGCGCTCGTTGCACTCCGCTTGTCAGATTGGCTTCCCGTGGCGCTGATTTCAGCCTGGCCAAACACTAGCGCTCCGGAGAGCTGTCTCGCACACAATCATGTTCCAGCATAGAAATTTTTCCTGCAATGTTCCCCCCTCTTTTCCCACATTGTGTTGCTCTGATGAATGCCTTGTGCATGGAACGACTTAAGCCAGCAAGTATTCCTCGCCGGCCACCTCTCGCTGTGCAAGAGGTATGCCGTGGACCCTTTGAACGCTGCCAAGCAAAAAGCAGAGCAGTGACCATAAAAGCGAGGAGAGAGCATGCACGAAGCACACTAGTTCTGTCTAGTGCTTTCCGTGCAGAGAGGCGGCAAAGCTGAATGCCGTGCCAGAGCTTCACTTCTCGCTGGAGCACAGGAAGGCAAGAATGAAGAGGCAGAACACAGCCTTGGTTTCAGCAGCCTCCGGGACTGCAAAAGTTCAGCAATAGCTCTGTCAAAGCAGAACTCGGCCGAGAATGCTCTCGCAGCTTGGGAAAGTTAGGCGCAGCTGTTGACCAGCTCTGCCCGTGGCCACAGGCTGCTTCTTCCACCTTCACTGTGGCAGAGCTTTTGCGGAACAGAGGCGGCATTCTTCAAGTGCGTGTTCTCCAAGGAGCTGTGAAACAGAGCCTAGCACGCTGTCTCGCTGACACTGGCTTTCGGCAAGCAGGCGTGCCGCACCGCCTACATCCTGCACTCTGCCAGCCTAGTTGCCAGCTTTCGGCAGCTGCTGTCCTAGCAAGGAAGCTCAGGAAGTCAAAGCCAGTGCCGGGCGGCACCTTTCTGCTTTGCCCGCCTAAGCGGCGTCACGCTCCCTCGGATACTGTGTCCTTTCCCTCTGCACTGCGTCTGCCGAGGTGCTCTCTGCCTCTCGGAGCATAAGGGCAAAGGACAATGTTTTCCACAGCAGGGTAGAAATGGCATTGCTAGCAGGAAAGCTAGATGCCTTGGAACTGTCCCCTTAGCCCTTGCCACTCACTTCAGGCTCGTACGCTGAGCAGAACAGCCTGCTGTTCTGAAGCTTCGCTGGCTGCCGTTCATGCCCAGACGCCATTTCCTTCCCAAGGAGGGGAAGTGCCGTCTACTTCTCACACCGAGCACGCTGCTCCTGGCTTTCGCTTCTGCCGCAACGAGCTCGCTACGAGCACTTTTCTTCCCAACGATGTGTACCATTGCGTTCTGCCTTTCTTGTCTCGTGAATGGAGACGGAAAGCTTCTCGGCTACAACTCGCCTAGAACAACTGCGGCTACACATTAAGCTCGCCCAGGGCACCGTGCTGAAACTCGCCTTCTCACACTACATTCACGGGGCAGCCGTCTTTCTTCGGCCACCTGCCAAATGGCCCCATATCGCCGCACTCGTTGCACTCCGCTTGTCAGATTGGCTTACCGTGGCGCTGATTTCAGCCTGGCCAAACACAAGCGCTCCGGAGAGCTGTCTCGCAGACAATAATGTTCCAGCACAAAAATTGATCCTGCAATGTTCCCTCCTCTTATCCCACATTGTGTTGATCTGATAAATGCCTTGAACGTGGAACGACTAAGCCAGCAAGTATTCCTCGCCGGCCACCTCTCGCTGTGCAAGAGGTAAGCCGTGGACCCTTTGAGCGCTGCCAAGCAACAAGCAGAGCAGTGACCATAAAAGCGAGGAGAGAGCATGCACGAAGCACACTAGTTCTGTCTAGTGCTTTCCGTGCAGAGAGGCGGCAGAGCTGAATGCCGTGCCAGAGCTTCACAACTCGCTGGAGCACAGGAAGGCAAGAATGAAGAGGCAGAACACAGCCTTGGTTTCCGCAGCCTCCGGGACTGCAAAAGTTCAGCAATAGCTCTGTCAAAGCAGAACTCGGCCGAGAATGCCCTCGCAGCTTGGGAAATTTAGGCGCAGCTGTTGACCAGCTCTGCCCGTGGCCACAGGCTGCTTCTTCCACCTTCACTGTGGCAGAGCTTTTGCGGAACAGAGGCGGCATTCTTCAAGTGCGTGTTCTCCAAGGAGCTGTGAAACAGAGCCTAGCACGCTGTCTCGCTGACACTGGCTTTCGGCAAGCAGGCGTGCCGCACCGCCTACATCCTGCACTCCGCCAGCCTAGTTGCCAGCTTTCGGCAGCTGCTGTCCTAGCAAGGAAGCTCAGGAAGTCAAAGCCACTGCTGGGCGGCACCTTTCTGCTTTGCCCGCCTACGCGGCGTCACGCTCCCAACAATACTGTGTCCTTTCCCTCTGCACTGCGTCTGCCGAGGTGCTCTCTGCCTCTCGGAGCATAAGGGCAAAGGACAATGTTTTCCACAGCAGGGTAGAAATGGCATTGCTAGCAGGAAAGCTAGATGCCTTGGAACTGTCCCCTTAGCCCTTGCCACTCACTTCAGGCTCGTACGCTGAGCAGAACAGCCTGCTGTTCTGAAGCTTCGCTGGCTGCCGTTCGTGCCCAGACGCGATTTCCTTCCCAAGTAGGGGAAGTGCCGTCTACTTCTCGCACCGAGCACGCTGCTCCTGGCTTTCGCTTCTGCCGCAACGAGCTGGCTACGAGCACTTTTCTTCTCAACCCTGTTCGCCCTTGCGTTCTGCCTTTCTTGTCTCGTGAATGGAGACGGAAAGCTTCTCGGCTACAACTCGCCTAGAACAACTGCGGCTACACATTAAGCTCGCCCGGGGCGCCCTGCTGAAACTCGCCTTCTCGCACTACATTCACGGGGCAGCCGTCTTTCTTCGGCCACCTGCCAAATGGCCCCATATCGCCGCGCTCGTTGCACTCCGCTTGTCAGATTGGCTTACCGTGGCGCTGATTTCAGCCTGGCCAAACACTAGCGCTCCGGAGAGCTGTCTCGCAGACAATAAGGTTCCAGCACAAAAATTGATCCAGCAATGTTCCCTCCTCTTATCCCACACTGTGTTGCTCTGATGAATGCCTTGAGCATGGAACGACTTAAGCCAGCAAGTATTCCTCGCCGGCCACCTCTCGCTGTGCAAGAGGTAAGCCGTGGACCCTTTGAGCGCTGCCAAGCAAAAAGCAGAGCAGTGACCATAAAAGCGAGGAGAGAGCATGCACGAAGCACACTAGTTCTGTCTAGTGCTTTCCGTGCAGGGAGGCGGCAAAGCTGAATGCCGTGCCAGAGCTTGACTTCTCGCTGGAGCACAGGAAGGCAAGAATGAAGAGGCAGAACACAGCCTTGGTTTCAGCAGCCTCCGGGACTGCAAAAGTTCAGCAATAGCTCTGTCAAAGCAGAACTCGGCCGAGAATGCTCTCGCAGCTTGGGAAAGTTAGGCGCAGCTGTTGACCAGCTCTGCCCGTGGCCACAGGCTGCTTCTTCCACCTTCACTGTGGCAGAGCTTTTGCGGAACAGAGGCGGCATTCTTCAAGTGCGTGTTCTCCAAGGAGCTGTGAAACAGAGCCTAGCACGCTGTCTCGCTGACACTGGCTTTCGGCAAGCAGGCGTGCCGCACCGCCTACATCCTGCACTCTGGCAGCCTAGTTGCCAGCTTTCGGCAGCTGCTGTCCTAGCAAGGAAGCTCAGGAAGTCAAAGCCAGTGCCGGGCGGCACCTTTCTGCTTTGCCCGCCTAAGCGGCGTCACGCTCCCAACAATACTGTGTCCTTTCCCTCTGCACTGCGTCTGCCGAGGTGCTCTCTGCCTCTCGGAGCATAAGGGCAAAGGACAATGTTTTCCACAGCAGGGTAGAAATGGCATTGCTAGCAGGAAAGCTAGATGCCTTGGAACTGTCCCCTTAGCCCTTGCCACTCACTTCAGGCTCGTACGCTGAGCAGAACAGCCTGCTGTTCTGAAGCTTCGCTGGCTGCCGTTCGTGCCCAGACGCGATTTCCTTCCCAAGGAGGCGAAGCGCCGTCTACTTCTCGCACCGAGCACGCTGCTCCTGGCTTTCGCTTCTGCCGCAACGAGCTGGCTACGAGCACTTTTCTTCTCAACCCTGTTCGCCCTTGCGTTCTGCCTTTCTTGTCTCGTGAATGGAGACGGAAAGCTTCTCGGCTACAATCTCGCCTAGAACAACTGCGGCTACACATTAAGCTCGCCCGGAACGCCCTGCTGAAACTTGCCTTCTAGCACCACATTCGCGGGGCAGCCGTCTTTCTTCGGCCACCTGCCAAGTGGCCCCATATCGCCGCGCTCGTTGCACTCCGCTTGTCAGACTGGCTTCCCGTGGCGCTGATTTCAGCCTGGCCAAACACTAGCGCTCCGGAGAGCTGTCTCGCACACAATCATGTTCCAGCATAGAAATTTTTCCTGCAATGTTCCCCCCTCTTTTCCCACATTGTGTTGCTCTGATGAATGCCTTGTGCATGGAACGACTTAAGCCAGCAAGTATTCCTCGCCGGCCACCTCTCGCTGTGCAAGAGGTATGCCGTGGACCCTTTGAACGCTGCCAAGCAAAAAGCAGAGCAGTGACCATAAAAGCGAGGAGAGAGCATGCACGAAGAACACTAGTTCTGTCTAGTGCTTTCCGTGCAGAGAGGCGGCAAAGCTGAATGCCGTGCCAGAGCTTCACTTCTCGCTGGAGCACAGGAAGGCAAGAATGAAGAGGCAGAACACAGCCTTGGTTTCAGCAGCCTCCGGGACTGCAAAAGTTCAGCAATAGCTCTGTCAAAGCAGAACTCGGCCGAGAATGCTCTCGCAGCTTGGGAAAGTTAGGCGCAGCTGTTGACCAGCTCTGCCCGTGGCCACAGGCTGCTTCTTCCACCTTCACTGTGGCAGAGCTTTTGCGGAACAGAGGCGGCATTCTTCAAGTGCGTGTTCTCCAAGGAGCTGTGAAACAGAGCCTAGCACGCTGTCTCGCTGACACTGGCTTTCGGCAAGCAGGCGTGCCGCACCGCCTACATCCTGCACTCTGCCAGCCTAGTTGCCAGCTTTCGGCAGCTGCTGTCCTAGCAAGGAAGCTCAGGAAGTCAAAGCCAGTGCCGGGCGGCACCTTTCTGCTTTGCCCGCCTAAGCGGCGTCACGCTCCCTCGGATACTGTATCTTTCCCTCTGCACTGCGTCTGCCGAGGTGCTCTCTGCCTCTCGGAGCATAAGGGCAAAGGACAATGTTTTCCACAGCAGGGTAGAAATGGCATTGCTAGCAGGAAAGCTGGATGCCTTGGAACTGTCCCCTTAGCCCTTGCCACTCACTTCAGGCTCGTACGCTGAGCAGAACAGCCTGCTGTTCTGAAGCTTCGCTGGCTGCCGTTCGTGCCCAGACGCCATTTCCTTCCCAAGGAGGGGAAGTGCCGTCTACTTCTCGCACCGAGCACGCTGATCCTGGCTTTCGCTTCTGCCGCAACGAGCTCGCTACGAGCACTTTTCTTCTCAACCCTCTAGACCATTGCGTTCTGCCTTTCTTGTCTCATGAATGGAGACGGAAAGCTTCTCGGCTTCAACTCGCCTAGAACAACTGCGGCTACACATTAAGCTCGCCCGGGGCACCCTGCTGAAACTCGCCTTCTCACACTACATTCACGGGGCAGCCGTCTTTCTTCGGCCACCTGCCAAATGGCCCCATATCGCCGCACTCGTTGCACTCCGCTTGTCAGATTGGCTTACCGTGGCGCTGATTTCAGCCTGGCCAAACACAAGCGCTCCGGAGAGCTGTCTCGCAGACAATAATGTTCCAGCACAAAAATTGATCCTGCAATGTTCCCTCCTCTTATCCCACATTGTGTTGATCTGATAAATGCCTTGAACGTGGAACGACTAAGCCAGCAAGTATTCCTCGCCGGCCACCTCTCGCTGTGCAAGAGGTAAGCCGTGGACCCTTTGAGCGCTGCCAAGCAAAAAGCAGAGCAGTGACCATAAAAGCGAGGAGAGAGCATGCACGAAGAACACTAGTTCTGTCTAGTGCTTTCCGTGCAGAGAGGCGGCAGAGCTGAATGCCGTGCCAGAGCTTCACAACTCGCTGGAGCACAGGAAGGCAAGAATGAAGAGGCAGAACACAGCCTTGGTTTCCGCAGCCTCCGGGACTGCAAAAGTTCAGCAATAGCTCTGTCAAAGCAGAACTCGGCCGAGAATGCTCTCGCAGCTTGGGAAATTTAGGCGCAGCTGTTGACCAGCTCTGCCCGTGGCCACAGGCTGCTTCTTCCACCTTCACTGTGGCAGAGCTTTTGCGGAACAGAGGCGGCATTCTTCAAGTGCGTGTTCTCCAAGGAGCTGTGAAACAGAGCCTAGCACGCTGTCTCGCTGACACTGGCTTTCGGCAAGCAGGCGTGCCGCACCGCCTACATCCTGCACTCCGCCAGCCTAGTTGCCAGCTTTCGGCAGCTGCTGTCCTAGCAAGGAAGCTCAGGAAGTCAAAGCCAGTGCCGGGCGGCACCTTTCTGCTTTGCCCGCCTAAGCGGCGTCACGCTCCCAACAATACTGTGTCCTTTCCCTCTGCACTGCGTCTGCCGAGGTGCTCTCTGCCTCTCGGAGCATAAGGGCAAAGGACAATGTTTTCCACAGCAGGGTAGAAATGGCATTGCTAGCAGGAAAGCTAGATGCCTTGGAACTGTCCCCTTAGCCCTTGCCACTCACTTCAGGCTCGTACGCTGAGCAGAACAGCCTGCTGTTCTGAAGCTTCGCTGGCTGCCGTTCGTGCCCAGACGCCATTTCCTTCCCAAGGAGGGGAAGTGCCGTCTACTTCTCGCACCGAGCACGCTGCTCCTGGCTTTCGCTTCTGCCGCAACGAGCTGGCTACGAGCACTTTTCTTCTCAACCCTCTAGACCATTGCGTTCTGTTTTCTTGTCTCGTGAATGGAGACGGAAAGCTTCTCGGCTTCAACTCGCCTAGAACAACTGCGGCTACATATTAAGCTCGCCCGGGGCGCCCTACTGAAACCCGCCTTCTCGCACTACATTCACGGGGCAGCCGTCTTTCTTCAGCTACCTGCCAAATGGCCCCATATCGCCGCGCTCGTTGCACTCCGCTTGTCAGATTGGCTTACCGTGGCGCTGATTTCAGCCTGGCCAAACACAAGCGCTCCGGAGAGCTGTCTCACAGACAATAATGTTCCAGCACAAAAATTGATCCTGCAATGTTCCCTCCTCTTATCCCACATTGTGTTGATCTGATAAATGCCTTGAACGTGGAACGACTAAGCCAGCAAGTATTCCTCGCCGGCCACCTCTCGCTGTGCAAGAGGTAAGCCGTGGACCCTTTGAGCGCTGCCAAGCAAAAAGCAGAGCAGTGACCATAAAAGCGAGGAGAGAGCATGCACGAAGAACACTAGTTCTGTCTAGTGCTTTCCGTGCAGAGAGGCGGCAGAGCTGAATGCCGTGCCAGAGCTTGACTTCTCGCTGGAGCACAGGAAGGCAAGAATGAAGAGGCAGAACACAGCCTTGGTTTCCGCAGCCTCCGGGACTGCAAAAGTTCAGCAATAGCTCTGTCAAAGCAGAACTCGGCCGAGAATGCTCTCGCAGCTTGGGAAATTTAGGCGCAGCTGTTGACCAGCTCTGCCCGTGGCCACAGGCTGCTTCTTCCACCTTCACTGTGGCAGAGCTTTTGCGGAACAGAGGCGGCATTCTTCAAGTGCGTGTTCTCCAAGGAGCTGTGAAACAGAGCCTAGCACGCTGTCTCGCTGACACTGGCTTTCGGCAAGCAGGCGTGCCGCACCGCCTACATCCTGCACTCCGCCAGCCTAGTTGCCAGCTTTCGGCAGCTGCTGTCCTAGCAAGGAAGCTCAGGAAGTCAAAGCCACTGCTGGGCGGCACCTTTCTGCTTTGCCCGCCTAAGCGGCCTCACGCTCCCTCGGATACTGTGTCCTTTCCCTCTGCACTGCGTCTGCCGAGGTGCTCTCTGCCTCTCAGAGCATAAGGGCAAAGGACAATGTTTTCCACAGCAGGGTAGAAATGGCATTGCTAGCAGGAAAGCTAGATGCCTTGGAACTGTCCCCTTAGCCCTTGCCACTCACTTCAGGCTCGTACGCTGAGCAGAACAGCCTGCTGTTCTGAAGCCTCGCTGGCTGCCATAGGTGCCCAGTCGCGATTTCCTTCCCAAGGAGGGGAAGTGCCGTCTACTTCTCGCACCGAGCACGCTGCTCCTGGCTTTCGCTTCTGCCGCAACGAGCTCGCTACGAGCACTTTTCTTCTCAACCTTGTGTACCATTGCGTTCTGCCTTTCTTGTCTCGTGAATGGAGACGGAAAGCTTCTCGGCTACAACTCGCCTAGAACAACTGCGGCTACACATTAAGCTCGCCCGGGGCGCCCTGCTGAAACTCGCCTTCTCGCACTACATTCACGGGGCAGCTGTCTTTCTTCGGCCACCTGCCAAATGGCCCCATATCGCCGCGCTCGTTGCACTCCGCTTGTCAGATTGGCTTACCGTGGCGCTGATTTCAGCCTGGCCAAACACTAGCGCTGCGGAGAGCTGTCTCGCAGACAATAATGTTCCAGCACAAAAATTGATCCTGCAATGTTCCCTCCTCTTATCCCACATTGTGTTGCTCTGATAAATGCCTTGAACGTGGAACGACTAAGCCAGCAAGTATTCCTCGCCGGCCACCTCTCTCTGTTCAAGAGGTAAGCCGTGGACCCTTTGAGCGCTGCCAAGCAAAAAGCAGAGCAGTGACCATAAAAGCGAGGAGAGAGCATGCACGAAGCACACTAGTTCTGTCTAGTGCTTTCCGTGCAGAGAGGCGGCAAAGCTGAATGCCGTGCCAGAGCTTCACTTCTCGCTGGAGCACAGGAAGGCAAGAATGAAGAGGCAGAACACAGCCTTGGTTTCAGCAGCCTCCGGGACTGCAAAAGTTCAGCAATAGCTCTGTCAAAGCAGAACTCGGCCGAGAATGCTCTTGCAGCTTGGGAAAGTTAGGCGCAGCTGTTGACCAGCTCTGCCCGTGGCCACAGGCTGCTTCTTCCACCTTCACTGTGGCAGAGCTTTTGCGGAACAGAGGCGGCATTCTTCAAGTGCGTGTTCTCCAAGGAGCTGTGAAACAGAGCCTAGCACGCTGTCTCGCTGACACTGGCTTTCGGCAAGCAGGCGTGCCGCGCCGCCTACATCCTGCACTCTGGCAGCCTAGTTGCCAGCTTTCGGCAGCTGCTGTCCTAGCAAGGAAGCTCAGGAAGTCAAAGCCAGTGCCGGGCGGCACCTTTCTGCTTTATCCGCCTAAGCGGCCTCACGCTCCCTCGGATACTGTGTCCTTTCCCTCTGCACTGCGTTTGCCGAGGTGCTCTCTGCCTCTCGGAGCATAAGGGCAAAGGACAATGTTTTCCACAGCAGGGTAGAAATGGCATTGCTAGCAGGAAAGCTAGATGCCTTGGAACTGTCCCCTTAGCCCTTGCCACTCACTTCAGGCTCGTACGCTGAGCAGAACAGCCTGCTGTTCTGAAGCTTCGCTGGCTGCCGTTCGTGCCCAGACGCGATTTCCTTCCCAAGGTGGGGAAGTGCCGTCTACTTCTCGCACCGAGCACGCTGCTCCTGGCTTTCGCTTCTGCCGCAACGAGCTGGCTACGAGCACTTTTCTTCTCAACCCTGTTCGCCCTTGCGTTCTGCCTTTCTTGTCTCGTGAATGGAGACGGAAAGTTTCTCGGCTTCAACTCGCCTAGAACAACTGCGGCTACACATTAAGCTCGCCCGGGGCACCCTGCTGAAACTCGCCTTCTCACATTACATTCACGGGGCAGCCGTCTTTCTTCGGCCACCTGCCAAATGGCCCCATATCGCCGCACTCGTTGCACTCCGCTTGTCAGATTGGCTTACCGTGGCGCTGATTTCAGCCTGGCCAAACACAAGCGCTCCGGAGAGCTGTCTCGCAGACAATAATGTTCCAGCACAAAAATTGATCCTGCAATGTTCCCTCCTCTTATCCCACATTGTGTTGCTCTGATAAATGCCTTGAACGTGGAACGACTAAGCCAGCAAGTATTCCTCGCCGGCCACCTCTCGCTGTTCAAGAGGTAAGCCGTGGACCCTTTGAGCGCTGCCAAGCAAAAAGCAGAGCAGTGACCATAAAAGCGAGGAGAGAGCATGCACGAAGCACACTAGTTCTGTCTAGTGCTTTCCGTGCAGAGAGGCGGCAGAGCTGAATGCCGTGCCAGAGCTTCACAACTCGCTGGAGCACAGGAAGGCAAGAATGAAGAGGCAGAACACAGCCTTGGTTTCTGCAGCCTCCGGGACTGCAAAAGTTCAGCAATAGCTCTGTCAAAGCAGAACTCGGCCGAGAATGCTCTCGCAGCTTGGGAAAGTTAGGCGCAGCTGTTGACCAGCTCTGCCCGTGGCCACAGGCTGCTTCTTCCACCTTCACTGTGGCAGAGCTTTTGCGGAACAGAGGCGGCATTCTTCAAGTGCGTGTTCTCCAAGGAGCTGTGAAACAGAGCCTAGCACGCTGTCTCGCTGACACTGGCTTTCGGCAAGCAGGCGTGCCGCACCGCCTACATCCTGCACTCTGCCAGCCTAGTTGCCAGCTTTCGGCAGCTGCTGTCCTAGCAAGGAAGCTCAGGAAGTCAAAGCCAGTGCCGGGCGGCACCTTTCTGCTTTGCCCGCCTAAGCGGCCTCACGCTCCCTCGGATACTGTGTCCTTTCCCTCTGCACTGCGTCTGCCGAGGTGCTCTCTGCCTCTCAGAGCATAAGGGCAAAGGACAATGTTTTCCACAGCAGGGTAGAAATGGCATTGCTAGCAGGAAAGCTAGATGCCTTGGAACTGTCCCCTTAGCCCTTGCCACTCACTTCAGGCTCGTACGCTGAGCAGAACAGCCTGCTGTTCTGAAGCCTCGCTGGCTGCCATAGGTACCCAGTCGCGATTTCCTTCCCAAGGAGGGGAAGTGCCGTCTACTTCTCGCACCGAGCACGCTGCTCCTGGCTTTCGCTTCTGCCGCAACGAGCTCGCTACGAGCACTTTTCTTCTCAACCTTGTGTACCATTGCGTTCTGCCTTTCTTGTCTCGTGAATGGAGACGGAAAGCTTCTCGGCTACAACTCGCCTAGAACAACTACGGCTACACATTAAGCTCGCCCGGGGCGCCCTGCTGAAACTCGCCTTCTCGCACTACATTCACGGGGCAGCTGTCTTTCTTCGGCCACCTGCCAAATGGCCCCATATCGCCGCGCTCATTGCACTCCGCTTGTCAGATTGGCTTACCGTGGCGCTGATTTCAGCCTGGCCAAACACTAGCGCTGCGGAGAGCTGTCTCGCAGACAATAATGTTCCAGCACAAAAATTGATCCTGCAATGTTCCCTCCTCTTATCCCACATTGTGTTGCTCTGATAAATGCCTTGAACGTGGAACGACTAAGCCAGCAAGTATTCCTCGCCGGCCACCTCTCTCTGTTCAAGAGGTAAGCCGTGGACCCTTTGAGCGCTGCCAAGCAAAAAGCAGAGCAGTGACCATAAAAGCGAGGAGAGAGCATGCACGAAGCACACTAGTTCTGTCTAGTGCTTTCCGTGCAGAGAGGCGGCAAAGCTGAATGCCGTGCCAGAGCTTCACTTCTCGCTGGAGCACAGGAAGGCAAGAATGAAGAGGCAGAACACAGCCTTGGTTTCAGCAGCCTCCGGGACTGCAAAAGTTCAGCAATAGCTCTGTCAAAGCAGAACTCGGCCGAGAATGCTCTTGCAGCTTGGGAAAGATAGGCGCAGCTGTTGACCAGCTCTGCCCGTGGCCACAGGCTGCTTCTTCCACCTTCACTGTGGCAGAGCTTTTGCGGAACAGAGGCGGCATTCTTCAAGTGCGTGTTCTCCAAGGAGCTGTGAAACAGAGCCTAGCACGCTGTCTCGCTGACACTGGCTTTCGGCAAGCAGGCGTGCCGCACCGCCTACATCCTGCACTCTGGCAGCCTAGTTGCCAGCTTTCGGCAGCTGCTGTCCTAGCAAGGAAGCTCAGGAAGTCAAAGCCAGTGCCGGGCGGCACCTTTCTGCTTTGCCCGCCTAAGCGGCGTCACGCTCCCAACAATACTGTGTCCTTTCCCTCTGCACTGCGTCTGCCGAGGTGCTCTCTGCCTCTCGGAGCATAAGGGCAAAGGACAATGTTTTCCACAGCAGGGTAGAAATGGCATTGCTAGCAGGAAAGCTAGATGCCTTGGAACTGTCCCCTTAGCCCTTGCCACTCACTTCAGGCTCGTACGCTGAGCAGAACAGCCTGCTGTTCTGAAGCTTCGCTGGCTGCCGTTCGTGCCCAGACGCGATTTCCTTCCCAAGGAGGCGAAGCGCCGTCTACTTCTCAACCCGAGCACGCTGCTCCTGGCTTTCGCTTCTGCCGCAACGAGCTCGCTACGAGCACTTTTCTTCTCAACCCTGTTCGCCCTTGCGTTCTGCCTTTCTTGTCTCGTGAAAGGAGACGGAAAGCTTCTCGGCTTCAACTCGCCTAGAACAACTGCGGCTACACATTAAGCTCGCCCGGGGCGCCCTGCTGAAACTCGCCTTCTCGCACTACATTCGCGGGGCAGCCGTCTTTCTTCGGCCACCTGCCAAATGGCCCCATATCGCCGCACTCGTTGCACTCCGCTTGTCAGATTGGCTTACCGTGGCGCTGATTTCAGCCTGGCCAAACACTAGCGCTGCGGAGAGCTGTCTCGCAGACAATAATGTTCCAGCACAAAAATTGATCCTGCAATGTTCGCTCCTCTTATCCCACATTGTGTTGCTCTGATAAATGCCTTGAACGTGGAACGACTAAGCCAGCAAGTATTCCTCGCCGGCCACCTCTCTCTGTTCAAGAGGTAAGCCGTGGACCCTTTGAGCGCTGCCAAGCAAAAAGCAGAGCAGTGACCATAAAAGCGAGGAGAGAGCATGCACGAAGCACACTAGTTCTGTCTAGTGCTTTCCGTGCAGAGAGGCGGCAAAGCTGAATGCCGTGCCAGAGCTTCACTTCTCGCTGGAGCACAGGAAGGCAAGAATGAAGAGGCAGAACACAGCCTTGGTTTCAGCAGCCTCCGGGACTGCAAAAGTTCAGCAATAGCTCTGTCAAAGCAGAACTCGGCCGAGAATGCTCTCGCAGCTTGGGAAAGTTAGGCGCAGCTGTTGACCAGCTCTGCCCGTGGCCACAGGCTGCTTCTTCCACCTTCACTGTGGCAGAGCTTTTGCGGAACAGAGGCGGCATTCTTCAAGTGCGTGTTCTCCAAGGAGCTGTGAAACAGAGCCTAGCACGCTGTCTCGCTGACACTGGCTTTCGGCAAGCAGGCGTGCCGCACCGCCTACATCCTGCACTCTGCCAGCCTAGTTGCCAGCTTTCGGCAGCTGCTGTCCTAGCAAGGAAGCTCAGGAAGTCAAAGCCAGTGCTGGGCGGCACCTTTCTGCTTTGCCCGCCTAAGCGGCCTCACGCTCCCAACAATACTGTGTCCTTTCCCTCTGCACTGCGTCTGCCGAGGTGCTCTCTGCCTCTCGGAGCATAAGGGCAAAGGACAATGTTTTCCACAGCAGGGTAGAAATGGCATTGCTAGCAGGAAAGCTAGATGCCTTGGAACTGTCCCCTTAGCCCTTGCCACTCACTTCAGGCTCGTACGCTGAGCAGAACAGCCTGCTGTTCTGAAGCTTCGCTGGCTGCCGTTCGTGCCCAGACGCCATTTCCTTCCCAAGGAGGGGAAGTGCCGTCTACTTCTCGCACCGAGCACGCTGCTCCTGGCTTTCGCTTCTGCCGCAACGAGCTCGCTACGAGCACTTTTCTTCTCAACCCTGTTCGCCCTTGCGTTCTGCCTTTCTTGTCTCGTGAATGGAGACGGAAAGCTTCTCGGCTACAACTCGCCTAGAACAACTACGGCTACACATTAAGCTCGCCCGGGGCGCCCTGCTGAAACTCGCCTTCTCGCACTACATTCACGGGGCAGCCGTCTTTCTTCGGCCACCTGCCAAATGGCCCCATATCGCCGCGCTCGTTGCACTCCGCTTGTCAGATTGGCTTACCGTGGCGCTGATTTCAGCCTGGCCAAACACTAGCGCTGCGGAGAGCTGTCTCGCAGACAATAATGTTCCAGCACAAAAATTGATCCTGCAATGTTCCCTCCTCTTATCCCACATTGTGTTGCTCTGATAAATGCCTTGAACGTGGAACGACTAAGCCAGCAAGTATTCCTCGCCGGCCACCTCTCTCTGTTCAAGAGGTAAGCCGTGGACCCTTTGAGCGCTGCCGAGCAAAAAGCAGAGCAGTGACCATAAATCGAGGAGAGAGCATGCACGAAGCACACTAGTTCTGTCTAGTGCTTTCCGTGCAGAGAGGCGGCAAAGCTGAATGCCGTGTCCGAGCTTCACTTCTCGCTGGAGCACAGGAAGGCAAGAATGAAGAGGCAGAACACAGCCTTGGTTTCCGCAGCCTCCGGGACTGCAAAAGTTCAGCAATAGCTCTGTCAAAGCAGAACTCGGCCGAGAATGCTCTCGCAGCTTGGGAAATTTAGGCGCAGCTGTTGACCAGCTCTGCCCGTGGCCACAGGCTGCTTCTTCCACCTTCACTGTGGCAGAGCTTTTGCGGAACAGAGGCGGCATTCTTCAAGTGCGTGTTCTCCAAGGAGCTGTGAAACAGAGCCTAGCACGCTGTCTCGCTGACACTGGCTTTCGGCAAGCAGGCGTGCCGCACCGCCTACATCCTGCACTCCGCCAGCCTAGTTGCCAGCTTTCGGCAGCTGCTGTCCTAGCATGGAAGCTCAGGAAGTCAAAGCCAGTGCTGGGCGGCACCTTTCTGCTTTGCCCGCCTAAGCGGCGTCACGCTCCCTCGGATACTGTGTCCTTTCCCTCTGCACTGCGTCTGCCGAGGTGCTCTCTGCCTCTCGGAGCATAAGGGCAAAGGACAATGTTTTCCACAGCAGGGTAGAAATGGCATTGCTAGCAGGAAAGCTAGATGCCTTGGAACTGTCCCCTTAGCCCTTGCCACTCACTTCAGGCTCGTACGCTGAGCAGAACAGCCTGCTGTTCTGAAGCTTCGCTGGCTGCCGTTCGTGCCCAGACGCGATTTCCTTCCCAAGGAGGCGAAGCGCCGTCTACTTCTCGCACCGAGCACGCTGCTCCTGGCTTTCGCTTCTGCCGCAACGAGCTCGCAACGAGCACTTTTCTTCTCAACCCTGTTCGCCCTTGCGTTCTGCCTTTCTTGTCTCGTGAATGGAGACGGAAAGCTTCTCGGCTTCAACTCGCCTAGAACAACTGCGGCTACACATTAAGCTCGCCCGGGGCGCCCTGCTGAAACTCGCCTTCTCGCACTACATTCACGGGGCAGCTGTCTTTCTTCGGCCACCTGCCAAATGGCCCCATATCGCCGCGCTCGTTGCACTCCGCTTGTCAGATTGGCTTACCGTGGCGCTGATTTCAGCCTGGCCAAACACTAGCGCTGCGGAGAGCTGTCTCGCAGACAATAATGTTCCAGCACAAAAATTGATCCTGCAATGTTCACTCCTCTTATCCCACATTGTGTTGCTCTGATAAATGCCTTGAACGTGGAACGACTAAGCCAGCAAGTATTCCTCGCCGGCCACCTCTCTCTGTTCAAGAGGTAAGCCGTGGACCCTTTGAGCGCTGCCAAGCAAAAAGCAGAGCAGTGACCATAAAAGCGAGGAGAGAGCATGCACGAAGCACACTAGTTCTGTCTAGTGCTTTCCATGCAGAGAGGCGGCAAAGCTGAATGCCGTGCCAGAGCTTGACTTCTCGCTGGAGCACAGGAAGGCAAGAATGAAGAGGCAGAACACAGCCTTGGTTTCAGCAGCCTCCGGGACTGCAAAAGTTCAGCAATAGCTCTGTCAAAGCAGAACTCGGCCGAGAATGCTCTTGCAGCTTGGGAAAGTTAGGCGCAGCTGTTGACCAGCTCTGCCCGTGGCCACAGGCTGCTTCTTCCACCTTCACTGTGGCAGAGCTTTTGCGGAACAGAGGCGGCATTCTTCAAGTGCGTGTTCTCCAAGGAGCTGTGAAACAGAGCCTAGCACGCTGTCTCGCTGACACTGGCTTTCGGCAAGCAGGCGTGCCGCACCGCCTACATCCTGCACTCTGGCAGCCTAGTTGCCAGCTTTCGGCAGCTGCTGTCCTAGCAAGGAAGCTCAGGAAGTCAAAGCCAGTGCCGGGCGGCACCTTTCTGCTTTGCCCGCCTAAGCGGCGTCACGCTCCCAACAATACTGTGTCCTTTCCCTCTGCACTGCGTCTGCCGAGGTGCTCTCTGCCTCTCGGAGCATAAGGGCAAAGGACAATGTTTTCCACAGCAGGGTAGAAATGGCATTGCTAGCAGGAAAGCTAGATGCCTTGGAACTGTCCCCTTAGCCCTTGCCACTCACTTCAGGCTCGTACGCTGAGCAGAACAGCCTGCTGTTCTGAAGCTTCGCTGGCTGCCGTTCGTGCCCAGACGTGATTTCCTTCCCAAGGAGGGGAAGTGCCGTCTACTTCTCGCACCAAGCACGCTGCTCCTGGCTTTCGCTTCTGCCGCAACGAGCTCGCTACGAGCACTTTTCTTCTCAACCCTGTTCGCCCTTGCGGTCTGCCTTTCTTGTCTCGTGAATGGAGACGGAAAGCTTCTCGGCTACAACTCGCCTAGAACAACTACGGCTACACATTAAGCTCGCCCGGGGCGCCCTGCTGAAACTCGCCTTCTCGCACTACATTCACGGGGCAGCCGTCTTTCTTCGGCCACCTGCCAAATGGCCCCATATCGCCGCGCTCGTTGCACTCCGCTTGTCAGATTGGCTTACCGTGGCGCTGATTTCAGCCTGGCCAAACACTAGCGCTGCGGAGAGCTGTCTCGCAGACAATAATGTTCCAGCACAAAAATTGATCCTGCAATGTTCGCTCCTCTTATCCCACATTGTGTTGCTCTGATAAATGCCTTGAATGTGGAACGACTAAGCCAGCAAGTATTCCTCGCCGGCCACCTCTCTCTGTTCAAGAGGTAAGCCGTGGACCCTTTGAGCGCTGCCGAGCAAAAAGCAGAGCAGTGACCATAAAAGCGAGGAGAGAGCATGCACGAAGCACACTAGTTCTGTCTAGTGCTTTCCGTGCAGAGAGGCGGCAAAGCTGAATGCCGTGCCAGAGCTTGACTTCTCGCTGGAGCACAGGAAGGCAAGAATGAAGAGGCAGAACACAGCCTTGGTTTGCGCAGCCTCCGGGACTGCAAAAGTTCAGCAATAGCTCTGTCAAAGCAGAACTCGGCCGAGAATGCTCTCGCAGCTTGGGAAATTTAGGCGCAGCTGTTGACCAGCTCTGCCCGTGGCCACAGGCTGCTTCTTCCACCTTCACTGTGGCAGAGCTTTTGCGGAACAGAGGCGGCATTCTTCAAGTGCGTGTTCTCCAAGGAGCTGTGAAACAGAGCCTAGCACGCTGTCTTGCTGACACTGGCTTTCGGCAAGCAGGCGTGCCGCACCGCCTACATCCTGCACTCTGGCAGCCTAGTTGCCAGCTTTCGGCAGCTGCTGTCCTAGCAAGGAAGCTCAGGAAGTCAAAGCCAGTGCCGGGCGGCACCTTTCTGCTTTGCCCGCCTAAGCGGCGTCACGCTCCCAACAATACTGTGTCCTTTCCCTCTGCACTGCGTCTGCCGAGGTGCTCTCTGCCTCTCGGAGCATAAGGGCAAAGGACAATGTTTTCCACAGCAGGGTAGAAATGGCATTGCTAGCAGGAAAGCTAGATGCCTTGGAACTGTCCCCTTAGCCCTTGCCACTCACTTCAGGCTCGTACGCTGAGCAGAACAGCCTGCTGTTCTGAACCTCCGCTGGCTGCCGTTCGTGCCCAGACGCGATTTCCTTCCCAAGGAGGGGAAGTGCCGTCTACTTCTCGCACCGAGCACGCTGCTCCTGGCTTTCGCTTCTGCCGCAACGAGCTCGCTACGAGCACTTTTCTTCTCAACCCTGTTCGCCCTTGCGGTCTGCCTTTCTTGTCTCGTGAATGGAGACGGAAAGCTTCTCGGCTTCAACTCGCCTAGAACAACTGCGGCTACACATTAAGCTCGCCCGGGGCGCCCTGCTGAAACTCGCCTTCTCGCACTACATTCACGGGGCAGCTGTCTTTCTTCGGCCACCTGCCAAATGGCCCCATATCGCCGCGCTCGTTGCACTCCGCTTGTCAGATTGGCTTACCGTGGCGCTGATTTCAGCCTGGCCAAACACTAGCGCTGCGGAGAGCTGTCTCGCAGACAATAATGTTCCAGCACAAAAATTGATCCTGCAATGTTCGCTCCTCTTATCCCACATTGTGTTGCTCTGATAAATGCCTTGAACGTGGAACGACTAAGCCAGCAAGTATTCCTCGCCGGCCACCTCTCTCTGTTCAAGAGGTAAGCCGTGGACCCTTTGAGCGCTGCCAAGCAAAAAGCAGAGCAGTGACCATAAAAGCGAGGAGAGAGCATGCACGAAGCACACTAGTTCTGTCTAGTGCTTTCCGTGCAGAGAGGCGGCAAAGCTGAATGCCGTGCCAGAGCTTCACTTCTCGCTGGAGCACAGGAAGGCAAGAATGAAGAGGCAGAACACAGCCTTGGTTTCCGCAGCCTCCGGGACTGCAAAAGTTCAGCAATAGCTCTGTCAAAGCAGAACTCGGCCGAGAATGCTCTCGCAGCTTGGGAAATTTAGGCGCAGCTGTTGACCAGCTCTGCCCGTGGCCACAGGCTGCTTCTTCCACCTTCACTGTGGCAGAGCTTTTGCGGAACAGAGGCGGCATTCTTCAAGTGCGTGTTCTCCAAGGAGCTGTGAAACAGAGCCTAGCACGCTGTCTTGCTGACACTGGCTTTCGGCAAGCAGGCGTGCCGCACCGCCTACATCCTGCACTCTGCCAGCCTAGTTGCCAGCTTTCGGCAGCTGCTGTCCTAGCAAGGAAGCTCAGGAAGTCAAAGCCAGTGCCGGGCGGCACCTTTCTGCTTTGCCCGCCTAAGCGGCGTCACGCTCCCAACAATACTGTGTCCTTTCCCTCTGCACTGCGTCTGCCGAGGTGCTCTCTGCCTCTCGGAGCATAAGGGCAAAGGACAATGTTTTCCACAGCAGGGTAGAAATGGCATTGCTAGCAGGAAAGCTAGATGCCTTGGAACTGTCCCCTTAGCCCTTGCCACTCACTTCAGGCTCGTACGCTGAGCAGAACAGCCTGCTGTTCTGAAGCTTCACTGGCTGCCGTTCGTGCCCAGACGCCATTTCCTTCCCAAGGAGGGGAAGTGCCGTCTACTTCTCGCACCGAGCACGCTGCTCCTGGCTTTCGCTTCTGCCGCAACGAGCTCGCTACGAGCACTTTTCTTCTCAACCCTGTTCGCCCTTGCGTTCTGCCTTTCTTGTCTCGTGAATGGAGACGGAAAGCTTCTCGGCTTCAACTCGCCTAGAACAACTGCGGCTACACATTAAGCTCGCCCGGGGCGCCCTGCTGAAACTCGCCTTCTCGCACTACATTCACGGGGCAGCTGTCTTTCTTCGGCCACCTGCCAAATGGCCCCATATCGCCGCGCTCGTTGCACTCCGCTTGTCAGATTGGCTTACCGTGGCGCTGATTTCAGCCTGGCCAAACACTAGCGCTGCGGAGAGCTGTCTCGCAGACAATAATGTTCCAGCACAAAAATTGATCCTGCAATGTTCCCTCCTCTTATCCCACATTGTGTTGCTCTGATAAATGCCTTGAACGTGGAACGACTAAGCCAGCAAGTATTCCTCGCCGGCCACCTCTCTCTGTTCAAGAGGTAAGCCGTGGACCCTTTGAGCGCTGCCGAGCAAAAAGCAGAGCAGTGACCATAAAAGCGAGGAGAGAGCATGCACGAAGCACACTAGTTCTGTCCAGTGCTTTCCGTGCAGAGAGGCGGCAAAGCTGAATGCCGTGCCAGAGCTTCACTTCTCGCTGGAGCACAGGAAGGCAAGAATGAAGAGGCAGAACACAGCCTTGGTTTCAGCAGCCTCCGGGACTGCAAAAGTTCAGCAATAGCTCTGTCAAAGCAGAACTCGGCCGAGAATGCTCTTGCAGCTTGGGAAAGTTAGGCGCAGCTGTTGACCAGCTCTGCCCGTGGCCACAGGCTGCTTCTTCCACCTTCACTGTGGCAGAGCTTTTGCGGAACAGAGGCGGCATTCTTCAAGTGCGTGTTCTCCAAGGAGCTGTGAAACAGAGCCTAGCACGCTGTCTCGCTGACACTGGCTTTCGGCAAGCAGGCGTGCCGCACCGCCTACATCCTGCACTCCGCCAGCCTAGTTGCCAGCTTTCGGCAGCTGCTGTTTTAGCAAGGAAGCTCAGGAAGTCAAAGCCACTGCTGGGCGGCACCTTTCTGCTTTGCCCGCCTAAGCGGCGTCACGCTCCCAACAATACTGCGTCCTTTCCCTCTGCACTGCGTCTGCCGAGGTGCTCTCTGCCTCTCGGAGCATAAGGGCAAAGGACAATGTTTTCCACAGCAGGGTAGAAATGGCATTGCTAGCAGGAAAGCTAGATGCCTTGGAACTGTCCCCTTAGCCCTTGCCACTCACTTCAGGCTCGTACGCTGAGCAGAACAGCCTGCTGTTCTGAAGCTTCGCTGGCTGCCGTTCGTGCCCAGACGCGATTTCCTTCCCAAGGAGGCGAAGTGCCGTCTACTTCTCGCACCGAGCACGCTGCTCCTGGATTTCGCTTCTGCCGCAACGAGCTCGCTACGAGCACTTTTCTTCTCAACCCTGTTCGCCCTTGCGGTCTGCCTTTCTTGTCTCGTGAATGGAGACGGAAAGCTTCTCGGCTTCAACTCGCCTAGAACAACTGCGGCTACACATTAAGCTCGCCCGGGGCGCCCTGCTGAAACTCGCCTTCTCGCACTACATTCACGGGGCAGCCGTCTTTCTTCGGCCACCTGCCAAGTGGCCCCATATCGCCGCGCTCGTTGCACTCCGCTTGTCAGATTGGCTTACCGTGGCGCTGATTTCAGCCTGGCCAAACACTAGCGCTGCGGAGAGCTGTCTCGCAGACAATAATGTTCCAGCACAAAAATTGATCCTGCAATGTTCCCTCCTCTTATCCCACATTGTGTTGCTCTGATAAATGCCTTGAACGTGGAACGACTAAGCCAGCAAGTATTCCTCGCCGGCCACCTCTCGCTGTGCAAGAGGTAAGCCGTGGACCCTTTGAGCGCTGCCAAGCAAAAAGCAGAGCAGTGACCATAAAAGGGAGGAGAGAGCATGCACGAAGCACACTAGTTCTGTCTAGTGCTTTCCGTGCAGAGAGGCGGCAAAGCTGAATGCCGTGCCAGAGCTTCACTTCTCGCTGGAGCACAGGAAGCCAAGAATGAAGAGGCAGAACACAGCCTTGGTTTCCGCAGCCTCCGGGACTGCAAAAGTTCAGCAATAGCTCTGTCAAAGCAGAACTCGGCCGAGAATGCTCTCGCAGCTTGGGAAATTTAGGCGCAGCTGTTGACCAGCTCTGCCCGTGGCCACAGGCTGCTTCTTCCACCTTCACTGTGGCAGAGCTTTTGCGGAACAGAGGCGGCATTCTTCAAGTGCGTGTTCTCCAAGGAGCTGTGAAACAGAGCCTAGCACGCTGTCTCGCTGACACTGGCTTTCGGCAAGCAGGCGTGCCGCACCGCCTACATCCTGCACTCTGGCAGCCTAGTTGCCAGCTTTCGGCAGCTGCTGTCCTAGCAAGGAAGCTCAGGAAGTCAAAGCCAGTGCCGGGCGGCACCTTTCTGCTTTGCCCGCCTAAGCGGCGTCACGCTCCCAACAATACTGTGTCCTTTCCCTCTGCACTGCGTCTGCCGAGGTGCTCTCTGCCTCTCGGAGCATAAGGGCAAAGGACAATGTTTTCCACAGCAGGGTAGAAATGGCATTGCTAGCAGGAAAGCTAGATGCCTTGGAACTGTCCCCTTAGCCCTTGCCACTCACTTCAGGCTCGTACGCTGAGCAGAACAGCCTGCTGTTCTGAAGCTTCGCTGGCTGCCGTTCGTGCCCAGACGCGATTTCCTTCCCAAGGAGGGGAAGTGCCCTCTACTTCTCGCACCGAGCACGCTGCTCCTGGCTTTCGCTTCTGCCGCAACGAGCTCGCTACGAGCACTTTTCTTCTCAACCCTGTTCGCCCTTGCATTCTGCCTTTCTTGTCTCGTGAATGGAGACGGAAAGCTTCTCGGCTTCAACTCGCCTAGAACAACTGCGGCTACACATTAAGCTCGCCCGGGGCGCCCTGCTGAAACTCGCCTTCTCGCACTACATTCGCGGGGCAGCCGTCTTTCTTCGGCCACCTGCCAAATGGCCCCATATCGCCGCGCTCGTTGCACTCCGCTTGTCAGATTGGCTTACCGTGGCGCTGATTTCAGCCTGGCCAAACACTAGCGCTGCGGAGAGCTGTCTCGCAGACAATAATGTTCCAGCACAAAAATTGATCCTGCAATGTTCCCTCCTCTTATCCCACATTGTGTTGCTCTGATAAATGCCTTGAACGTGGAACGACTAAGCCAGCAAGTATTCCTCGCCGGCCACCTCTCTCTGTTCAAGAGGTAAGCCGTGGACCCTTTGAGCGCTGCCGAGCAAAAAGCAGAGCAGTGACCATAAAAGCAAGGAGAGAGCATGCACGAAGCACACTAGTTCTGTCTAGTGCTTTCCGTGCAGAGAGGCGGCAAAGCTGAATGCCGTGTCCGAGCTTCACTTCTCGCTGGAGCACAGAAAGCCAAGAATGAAGAGGCAGAACACAGCCTTGGTTTCCGCAGCCTCCGGGACTGCAAAAGTTCAGCAATAGCTCTGTCAAAGCAGAACTCGGCCGAGAATGCTCTCGCAGCTTGGGAAAGTTAGGCGCAGCTGTTGACCAGCTCTGCCCGTGGCCACAGGCTGCTTCTTCCACCTTCACTGTGGCAGAGCTTTTGCGGAACAGAGGCGGCATTCTTCAAGTGCGTGTACTCCAAGGAGCTGTGAAACAGAGCCTAGCACGCTGTCTCGCTGACACTGGCTTTCGGCAAGCAGGCGTGCCGCACCGCCTACATCCTGCACTCTGCCAGCCTAGTTGCCAGCTTTCGGCAGCTGCTGTCCTAGCAAGGAAGCTCAGGAAGTCAAAGCCAGTGCCGGGCGGCACCTTTCTGCTTTGCCCGCCTAAGCGGCGTCACGCTCCCAACAATACTGTGTCCTTTCCCTCTGCACTGCGTCTGCCGAGGTGCTCTCTGCCTCTCGGAGCATAAGGGCAAAGGACAATGTTTTCCACAGCAGGGTAGAAATGGCATTGCTAGCAGGAAAGCTAGATGCCTTGGAACTGTCCCCTTAGCCCTTGCCACTCACTTCAGGCTCGTACGCTGAGCAGAACAGCCTGCTGTTCTGAACCTCCGCTGGCTGCCGTTCGTGCCCAGACGCGATTTCCTTCCCAAGGAGGGGAAGTGCCGTCTACTTCTCGCACCGAGCACGCTGCTCCTGGCTTTCGCTTCTGCCGCAACGAGCTCGCTACGAGCACTTTTCTTCTCAACCCTGTTCGCCCTTGCATTCTGCCTTTCTTGTCTCGTGAATGGAGACGGAAAGCTTCTCGGCTTCAACTCGCCTAGAACAACTGCGGCTACACATTAAGCTCGCCCGGGGCGCCCTGCTGAAACTCGCCTTCTCGCACTACATTCACGGGGCAGCCGTCTTTCTTCGGCCACCTGCCAAATGGCCCCATATCGCCGCGCTCGTTGCACTCCGCTTGTCAGATTGGCTTACCGTGGCGCTGATTTCAGCCTGGCCAAACACTAGCGCTGCGGAGAGCTGTCTCGCAGACAATAATGTTCCAGCACAAAAATTGATCCTGCAATGTTCCCTCCTCTTATCCCACATTGTGTTGCTCTGATAAATGCCTTGAACGTGGAACGACTAAGCCAGCAAGTATTCCTCGCCGGCCACCTCTCTCTGTTCAAGAGGTAAGCCGTGGACCCTTTGAGCGCTGCCGAGCAAAAAGCAGAGCAGTGACCATAAAAGCGAGGAGAGAGCATGCACGAAGCACACTAGTTCTGTCTAGTGCTTTCCGTGCAGAGAGGCGGCAAAGCTGAATGCCGTGTCCGAGCTTCACTTCTCGTTGGAGCACAGAAAGCCAAGAATGAAGAGGCAGAACACAGCCTTGGTTTCCGCAGCCTCCGGGACTGCAAAAGTTCAGCAATAGCTCTGTCAAAGCAGAACTCGGCCGAGAATGCTCTCGCAGCTTGGGAAATTTAGGCGCAGCTGTTGACCAGCTCTGCCCGTGGCCACAGGCTGCTTCTTCCACCTTCACTGTGGCAGAGCTTTTGCGGAACAGAGGCGGCATTCTTCAAGTGCGTGTTCTCCAAGGAGCTGTGAAACAGAGCCTAGCACGCTGTCTCGCTGACACTGGCTTTCGGCAAGCAGGCGTGCCGCACCGCCTACATCCTGCACTCCGCCAGCCTAGTTGCCAGCTTTCGGCAGCTGCTGTCCTAGCAAGGAAGCTCAGGAAGTCAAAGCCAGTGCCGGGCGGCACCTTTCTGCTTTGCCCGCCTAAGCGGCGTCACGCTCCCAACAATACTGCGTCCTTTCCCTCTGCACTGCGTCTGCCGAGGTGCTCTCTGCCTCTCGGAGCATAAGGGCAAAGGACAATGTTTTCCACAGCAGGGTAGAAATGGCATTGCTAGCAGGAAAGCTAGATGCCTTGGAACTGTCCCCTTAGCCCTTGCCACTCACTTCAGGCTCGTACGCTGAGCAGAACAGCCTGCTGTTCTGAAGCTTCGCTGGCTGCCGTTCGTGCCCAGACGCGATTTCCTTCCCAAGGAGGCGAAGTGCCGTCTACTTCTCGCACCGAGCACGCTGCTCCTGGCTTTCGCTTCTGCCGCAACGAGCTCGCTACGAGCACTTTTCTTCTCAACCCTGTTCGCCCTTGCGGTCTGCCTTTCTTGTCTCGTGAATGGAGACGGAAAGCTTCTCGGCTTCAACTCGCCTAGAACAACTGCGGCTACACATTAAGCTCGCCCGGGGCGCCCTGCTGAAACTCGCCTTCTCGCACTACATTCACGGGGCAGCCGTCTTTCTTCGGCCACCTGCCAAATGGCCCCATATCGCCGCGCTCGTTGCACTCCGCTTGTCAGATTGGCTTACCGTGGCGCTGATTTCAGCCTGGCCAAACACTAGCGCTGCGGAGAGCTGTCTCGCAGACAATAATGTTCCAGCACAAAAATTGATCCTGCAATGTTCCCTCCTCTTATCCCACATTGTGTTGCTCTGATAAATGCCTTGAACGTGGAACGACTAAGCCAGCAAGTATTCCTCGCCGGCCACCTCTCTCTGTTCAAGAGGTAAGCCGTGGACCCTTTGAGCGCTGCCGAGCAAAAAGCAGAGCAGTGACCATAAAAGCAAGGAGAGAGCATGCACGAAGCACACTAGTTCTGTCTAGTGCTTTCCGTGCAGAGAGGCGGCAAAGCTGAATGCCGTGTCCGAGCTTCACTTCTCGCTGGAGCACAGGAAGGCAAGAATGAAGAGGCAGAACACAGCCTTGGTTTCCGCAGCCTCCGGGACTGCAAAAGTTCAGCAATAGCTCTGTCAAAGCAGAACTCGGCCGAGAATGCTCTCGCAGCTTGGGAAATTTAGGCGCAGCTGTTGACCAGCTCTGCCCGTGGCCACAGGCTGCTTCTTCCACCTTCACTGTGGCAGAGCTTTTGCGGAACAGAGGCGGCATTCTTCAAGTGCGTGTTCTCCAAGGAGCTGTGAAACAGAGCCTAGCACGCTGTCTCGCTGACACTGGCTTTCGGCAAGCAGGCGTGCCGCACCGCCTACATCCTGCACTCTGCCAGCCTAGTTGCCAGCTTTCGGCAGCTGCTGTCCTAGCAAGGAAGCTCAGGAAGTCAAAGCCAGTGCCGGGCAGCACCTTTCTGCTTTGCCCGCCTAAGCGGCGTCACGCTCCCTCGGATACTGCGTCCTTTCCCTCTGCACTGCGTCTGCCGAGGTGCTCTCTGCCTCTCGGAGCATAAGGGCAAAGGACAATGTTTTCCACAGCAGGGTAGAAATGGCATTGCTAGCAGGAAAGCTAGATGCCTTGGAACTGTCCCCTTAGCCCTTGCCACTCACTTCAGGCTCGTACGCTGAGCAGAACAGCCTGCTGTTCTGAAGCTTCGCTGGCTGCCGTTCGTGCCCAGACGCCATTTCCTTCCCAAGGAGGCGAAGCGCCGTCTACTTCTCGCACCGAGCACGCTGCTCCTGGCTTTCGCTTCTGCCGCAACGAGCTCGCTACGAGCACTTTTCTTCTCAACCCTGTTCGCCCTTGCGGTCTGCCTTTCTTGTCTCGTGAATGGAGACGGAAAGCTTCTCGGCTTCAACTCGCCTAGAACAACTGCGGCTACACATTAAGCTCGCCCGGGGCGCCCTGCTGAAACTCGCCTTCTCGCACTACATTCACGGGGCAGCCGTCTTTCTTCGGCCACCTGCCAAATGGCCCCATATCGCCGCGCTCGTTGCACTCCGCTTGTCAGATTGGCTTACCGTGGCGCTGATTTCAGCCTGGCCAAACACTAGCGCTGCGGAGAGCTGTCTCGCAGACAATAATGTTCCAGCACAAAAATTGATCCTGCAATGTTCCCTCCTCTTATCCCACATTGTGTTGCTCTGATAAATGCCTTGAACGTGGAACGACTAAGCCAGCAAGTATTCCTCGCCGGCCACCTCTCTCTGTTCAAGAGGTAAGCCGTGGACCCTTTGAGCGCTGCCGAGCAAAAAGCAGAGCAGTGACCATAAAAGCAAGGAGAGAGCATGCACGAAGCACACTAGTTCTGTCTAGCGCTTTCCGTGCAGAGAGGCGGCAAAGCTGAATGCCGTGTCCGAGCTTCACTTCTCGCTGGAGCACAGAAAGCCAAGAATGAAGAGGCAGAACACAGCCTTGGTTTCCGCAGCCTCCGGGACTGCAAAAGTTCAGCAATAGCTCTGTCAAAGCAGAACTCGGCCGAGAATGCTCTTGCAGCTTGGGAAAGTTAGGCGCACTGTTGACCAGCTCTGCCCGTGGCCACAGGCTGCTTCTTCCACCTTCACTGTGGCAGAGCTTTTGCGGAACAGAGGCGGCATTCTTCAAGTGCGTGTTCTCCAAGGAGCTGTGAAACAGAGCCTAGCACGCTGTCTCGCTGACACTGGCTTTTGGCAAGCAGGCGTGCCGCACCGCCTACATCCTGCACTCTGCCAGCCTAGTTGCCAGCTTTCGGCAGCTGCTGTCCTAGCAAGGAAGCTCAGGAAGTCAAAGCCAGTGCCGGGCGGCACCTTTCTGCTTTGCCCGCCTAAGCGGCGTCACGCTCCCTCGGATACTGCGTCCTTTCCCTCTGCACTGCGTCTGCCGAGGTGCTCTCTGCCTCTCGGAGCATAAGGGCAAAGGACAATGTTTTCCACAGCAGGGTAGAAATGGCATTGCTAGCAGGAAAGCTAGATGCCTTGGAACTGTCCCCTTAGCCCTTGCCACTCACTTCAGGCTCGTACGCTGAGCAGAACAGCCTGCTGTTCTGAAGCTTCGCTGGCTGCCGTTCGTGCCCAGACGCGATTTCCTTCCCAAGGAGGGGAAGTGCCGTCTACTTCTCGCACCGAGCACGCTGCTCCTGGCTTTCGCTTCTGCCGCAACGAGCTCGCTACGAGCACTTTTCTTCTCAACCCTGTTCGCCCTTGCGGTCTGCCTTTCTTGTCTCGTGAATGGAGACGGAAAGCTTCTCGGCTTCAACTCGCCTAGAACAACTGCGGCTACACATTAAGCTCGCCCGGGGCGCCCTGCTGAAACTCGCCTTCTCGCACTACATTCATGGGGCAGCCGTCTTTCTTCGGCCACCTGCCAAATGGCCCCATATCGCCGCGCTCGTTGCACTCCGCTTGTCAGATTGGCTTACCGTGGCGCTGATTTCAGCCTGGCCAAACACTAGCGCTGCGGAGAGCTGTCTCGCAGACAATAATGTTCCAGCACAAAAATTGATCCTGCAATGTTCCCTCCTCTTATCCCACATTGTGTTGCTCTGATAAATGCCTTGAACGTGGAACGACTAAGCCAGCAAGTATTCCTCGCCGGCCACCTCTCTCTGTTCAAGAGGTAAGCCGTGGACCCTTTGAGCGCTGCCGAGCAAAAAGCAGAGCAGTGACCATAAAAGCGAGGAGAGAGCATGCACGAAGCACACTAGTTCTGTCTAGTGCTTTCCGTGCAGAGAGGCGGCAAAGCTGAATGCCGTGTCCGAGCTTCACTTCTCGTTGGAGCACAGAAAGCCAAGAATGAAGAGGCAGAACACAGCCTTGGTTTCCGCAGCCTCCGGGACTGCAAAAGTTCAGCAATAGCTCTGTCAAAGCAGAACTCGGCCGAGAATGCTCTCGCAGCTTGGGAAATTTAGGCGCAGCTGTTGACCAGCTCTGCCCGTGGCCACAGGCTGCTTCTTCCACCTTCACTGTGGCAGAGCTTTTGCGGAACAGAGGCGGCATTCTTCAAGTGCGTGTTCTCCAAGGAGCTGTGAAACAGAGCCTAGCACGCTGTCTCGCTGACACTGGCTTTCGGCAAGCAGGCGTGCCGCACCGCCTACATCCTGCACTCTGGCAGCCTAGTTGCCAGCTTTCGGCAGCTGCTGTCCTAGCAAGGAAGCTCAGGAAGTCAAAGCCAGTGCCGGGCGGCACCTTTCTGCTTTGCCCGCCTAAGCGGCGTCACGCTCCCAACAATACTGTGTCCTTTCCCTCTGCACTGCGTCTGCCGAGGTGCTCTCTGCCTCTCGGAGCATAAGGGCAAAGGACAATGTTTTCCACAGCAGGGTAGAAATGGCATTGCTAGCAGGAAAGCTAGATGCCTTGGAACTGTCCCCTTAGCCCTTGCCACTCACTTCAGGCTCGTACGCTGAGCAGAACAGCCTGCTGTTCTGAAGCTTCGCTGGCTGCCGTTCGTGCCCAGACGCGATTTCCTTCCCAAGGAGGGGAAGTGCCGTCTACTTCTCGCACCGAGCACGCTGCTCCTGGCTTTCGCTTCTGCCGCAACGAGCTCGCTACGAGCACTTTTCTTCTCAACCCTGTTCGCCCTTGCATTCTGCCTTTCTTGTCTCGTGAATGGAGACGGAAAGCTTCTCGGCTTCAACTCGCCTAGAACAACTGCGGCTACACATTAAGCTCGCCCGGGGCGCCCTGCTGAAACTCGCCTTCTCGCACTACATTCACGGGGCAGCCGTCTTTCTTCGGCCACCTGCCAAATGGCCCCATATCGCCGCGCTCGTTGCACTCCGCTTGTCAGATTGGCTTACCGTGGCGCTGATTTCAGCCTGGCCAAACACTAGCGCTGCGGAGAGCTGTCTCGCAGACAATAATGTTCCAGCACAAAAATTGATCCTGCAATGTTCCCTCCTCTTATCCCACATTGTGTTGCTCTGATAAATGCCTTGAACGTGGAACGACTAAGCCAGCAAGTATTCCTCGCCGGCCACCTCTCTCTGTTCAAGAGGTAAGCCGTGGACCCTTTGAGCGCTGCCGAGCAAAAAGCAGAGCAGTGACCATAAAAGCAAGGAGAGAGCATGCACGAAGCACACTAGTTCTGTCTAGTGCTTTCCGTGCAGAGAGGCGGCAAAGCTGAATGCCGTGTCCGAGCTTCACTTCTCGCTGGAGCACAGGAAGGCAAGAATGAAGAGGCAGAACACAGCCTTGGTTTCCGCAGCCTCCGGGACTGCAAAAGTTCAGCAATAGCTCTGTCAAAGCAGAACTCGGCCGAGAATGCTCTCGCAGCTTGGGAAATTTAGGCGCAGCTGTTGACCAGCTCTGCCCGTGGCCACAGGCTGCTTCTTCCACCTTCACTGTGGCAGAGCTTTTGCGGAACAGAGGCGGCATTCTTCAAGTGCGTGTTCTCCAAGGAGCTGTGAAACAGAGCCTAGCACGCTGTCTCGCTGACACTGGCTTTCGGCAAGCAGGCGTGCCGCACCGCCTACATCCTGCACTCTGCCAGCCTAGTTGCCAGCTTTCGGCAGCTGCTGTCCTAGCAAGGAAGCTCAGGAAGTCAAAGCCAGTGCCGGGCAGCACCTTTCTGCTTTGCCCGCCTAAGCGGCGTCACGCTCCCTCGGATACTGCGTCCTTTCCCTCTGCACTGCGTCTGCCGAGGTGCTCTCTGCCTCTCGGAGCATAAGGGCAAAGGACAATGTTTTCCACAGCAGGGTAGAAATGGCATTGCTAGCAGGAAAGCTAGATGCCTTGGAACTGTCCCCTTAGCCCTTGCCACTCACTTCAGGCTCGTACGCTGAGCAGAACAGCCTGCTGTTCTGAAGCTTCGCTGGCTGCCGTTCGTGCCCAGACGCGATTTCCTTCCCAAGGAGGGGAAGTGCCGTCTACTTCTCGCACCGAGCACGCTGCTCCTGGCTTTCGCTTCTGCCGCAACGAGCTCGCTACGAGCACTTTTCTTCTCAACCCTGTTCGCCCTTGCGGTCTGCCTTTCTTGTCTCGTGAATGGAGACGGAAAGCTTCTCGGCTTCAACTCGCCTAGAACAACTGCGGCTACACATTAAGCTCGCCCGGGGCGCCCTGCTGAAACTCGCCTTCTCGCACTACATTCACGGGGCAGCCGTCTTTCTTCGGCCACCTGCCAAATGGCCCCATATCGCCGCGCTCGTTGCACTCCGCTTGTCAGATTGGCTTACCGTGGCGCTGATTTCAGCCTGGCCAAACACTAGCGCTGCGGAGAGCTGTCTCACAGACAATAATGTTCCAGCACAAAAATTGATCCTGCAATGTTCCCTCCTCTTATCCCACATTGTGTTGCTCTGATAAATGCCTTGAACGTGGAACGACTAAGCCAGCAAGTATTCCTCGCCGGCCACCTCTCTCTGTTCAAGAGGTAAGCCGTGGACCCTTTGAGCGCTGCCGAGCAAAAAGCAGAGCAGTGACCATAAAAGCAAGGAGAGAGCATGCACGAAGCACACTAGTTCTGTCTAGTGCTTTCCGTGCAGAGAGGCGGCAAAGCTGAATGCCGTGTCCGAGCTTCACTTCTCGCTGGAGCACAGAAAGCCAAGAATGAAGAGGCAGAACACAGCCTTGGTTTCCGCAGCCTCCGGGACTGCAAAAGTTCAGCAATAGCTCTGTCAAAGCAGAACTCGGCCGAGAATGCTCTCGCAGCTTGGGAAAGTTAGGCGCAGCTGTTGACCAGCTCTGCCCGTGGCCACAGGCTGCTTCTTCCACCTTCACTGTGGCAGAGCTTTTGCGGAACAGAGGCGGCATTCTTCAAGTGCGTGTTCTCCAAGGAGCTGTGAAACAGAGCCTAGCACGCTGTCTCGCTGACACTGGCTTTCGGCAAGCAGGCGTGCCGCACCGCCTACATCCTGCACTCTGCCAGCCTAGTTGCCAGCTTTCGGCAGCTGCTGTCCTAGCAAGGAAGCTCAGGAAGTCAAAGCCAGTGCCGGGCGGCACCTTTCTGCTTTGCCCGCCTAAGCGGCGTCACGCTCCCTCGGATACTGCGTCCTTTCCCTCTGCACTGCGTCTGCCGAGGTGCTCTCTGCCTCTCGGAGCATAAGGGCAAAGGACAATGTTTTCCACAGCAGGGTAGAAATGGCATTGCTAGCAGGAAAGCTAGATGCCTTGGAACTGTCCCCTTAGCCCTTGCCACTCACTTCAGGCTCGTACGCTGAGCAGAACAGCCTGCTGTTCTGAAGCTTCGCTGGCTGCCGTTCGTGCCCAGACGCGATTTCCTTCCCAAGGAGGGGAAGTGCCGTCTACTTCTCGCACCGAGCACGCTGCTCCTGGCTTTCGCTTCTGCCGCAACGAGCTCGCTACGAGCACTTTTCTTCTCAACCCTGTTCGCCCTTGCGGTCTGCCTTTCTTGTCTCGTGAATGGAGACGGAAAGCTTCTCGGCTTCAACTCGCCTAGAACAACTGCGGCTACACATTAAGCTCGCCCGGGGCGCCCTGCTGAAACTCGCCTTCTCGCACTACATTCACGGGGCAGCCGTCTTTCTTCGGCCACCTGCCAAATGGCCCCATATCGCCGCGCTCGTTGCACTCCGCTTGTCAGATTGGCTTACCGTGGCGCTGATTTCAGCCTGGCCAAACACTAGCGCTGCGGAGAGCTGTCTCACAGACAATAATGTTCCAGCACAAAAATTGATCCTGCAATGTTCCCTCCTCTTATCCCACATTGTGTTGCTCTGATAAATGCCTTGAACGTGGAACGACTAAGCCAGCAAGTATTCCTCGCCGGCCACCTCTCTCTGTTCAAGAGGTAAGCCGTGGACCCTTTGAGCGCTGCCGAGCAAAAAGCAGAGCAGTGACCATAAAAGCAAGGAGAGAGCATGCACGAAGCACACTAGTTCTGTCTAGTGCTTTCCGTGCAGAGAGGCGGCAAAGCTGAATGCCGTGTCCGAGCTTCACTTCTCGCTGGAGCACAGAAAGCCAAGAATGAAGAGGCAGAACACAGCCTTGGTTTCCGCAGCCTCCGGGACTGCAAAAGTTCAGCAATAGCTCTGTCAAAGCAGAACTCGGCCGAGAATGCTCTCGCAGCTTGGGAAAGTTAGGCGCAGCTGTTGACCAGCTCTGCCCGTGGCCACAGGCTGCTTCTTCCACCTTCACTGTGGCAGAGCTTTTGCGGAACAGAGGCGGCATTCTTCAAGTGCGTGTTCTCCAAGGAGCTGTGAAACAGAGCCTAGCACGCTGTCTCGCTGACACTGGCTTTCGGCAAGCAGGCGTGCCGCACCGCCTACATCCTGCACTCTGCCAGCCTAGTTGCCAGCTTTCGGCAGCTGCTGTCCTAGCAAGGAAGCTCAGGAAGTCAAAGCCAGTGCCGGGCGGCACCTTTCTGCTTTGCCCGCCTAAGCGGCGTCACGCTCCCTCGGATACTGCGTCCTTTCCCTCTGCACTGCGTCTGCCGAGGTGCTCTCTGCCTCTCGGAGCATAAGGGCAAAGGACAATGTTTTCCACAGCAGGGTAGAAATGGCATTGCTAGCAGGAAAGCTAGATGCCTTGGAACTGTCCCCTTAGCCCTTGCCACTCACTTCAGGCTCGTACGCTGAGCAGAACAGCCTGCTGTTCTGAAGCTTCGCTGGCTGCCGTTCGTGCCCAGACGCGATTTCCTTCCCAAGGAGGGGAAGTGCCGTCTACTTCTCGCACCGAGCACGCTGCTCCTGGCTTTCGCTTCTGCCGCAACGAGCTCGCTACGAGCACTTTTCTTCTCAACCCTGTTCGCCCTTGCGGTCTGCCTTTCTTGTCTCGTGAATGGAGACGGAAAGCTTCTCGGCTTCAACTCGCCTAGAACAACTGCGGCTACACATTAAGCTCGCCCGGGGCGCCCTGCTGAAACTCGCCTTCTCGCACTACATTCACGGGGCAGCCGTCTTTCTTCGGCCACCTGCCAAATGGCCCCATATCGCCGCGCTCGTTGCACTCCGCTTGTCAGATTGGCTTACCGTGGCGCTGATTTCAGCCTGGCCAAACACTAGCGCTGCGGAGAGCTGTCTCGCAGACAATAATGTTCCAGCACAAAAATTGATCCTGCAATGTTCCCTCCTCTTATCCCACATTGTGTTGCTCTGATAAATGCCTTGAACGTGGAACGACTAAGCCAGCAAGTATTCCTCGCCGGCCACCTCTCGCTGTGCAAGAGGTAAGCCGTGGACCCTTTGAGCGCTGCCGAGCAAAAAGCAGAGCAGTGACCATAAAAGCAAGGAGAGAGCATGCACGAAGCACACTAGTTCTGTCTAGTGCTTTCCGTGCAGAGAGGCGGCAAAGCTGAATGCCGTGTCCGAGCTTCACTTCTCGCTGGAGCACAGGAAGGCAAGAATGAAGAGGCAGAACACAGCCTTGGTTTCCGCAGCCTCCGGGACTGCAAAAGTTCAGCAATAGCTCTGTCAAAGCAGAACTCGGCCGAGAATGCTCTCGCAGCTTGGGAAATTTAGGCGCAGCTGTTGACCAGCTCTGCCCGTGGCCACAGGCTGCTTCTTCCACCTTCACTGTGGCAGAGCTTTTGCGGAACAGAGGCGGCATTCTTCAAGTGCGTGTTCTCCAAGGAGCTGTGAAACAGAGCCTAGCACGCTGTCTCGCTGACACTGGCTTTCGGCAAGCAGGCGTGCCGCACCGCCTACATCCTGCACTCTGCCAGCCTAGTTGCCAGCTTTCGGCAGCTGCTGTCCTAGCAAGGAAGCTCAGGAAGTCAAAGCCAGTGCCGGGCGGCACCTTTCTGCTTTGCCCGCCTAAGCGGCGTCACGCTCCCAACAATACTGTGTCCTTTCCCTCTGCACTGCGTCTGCCGAGGTGCTCTCTGCCTCTCGGAGCATAAGGGCAAAGGACAATGTTTTCCACAGCAGGGTAGAAATGGCATTGCTAGCAGGAAAGCTAGATGCCTTGGAACTGTCCCCTTAGCCCTTGCCACTCACTTCAGGCTCGTACGCTGAGCAGAACAGCCTGCTGTTCTGAAGCTTCGCTGGCTGCCGTTCGTGCCCAGACGCGATTTCCTTCCCAAGGAGGCGAAGTGCCGTCTACTTCTCGCACCGAGCACGCTGCTCCTGGCTTTCGCTTCTGCCGCAACGAGCTCGCTACGAGCACTTTTCTTCTCAACCCTGTTCGCCCTTGCGGTCTGCCTTTCTTGTCTCGTGAATGGAGACGGAAAGCTTCTCGGCTTCAACTCGCCTAGAACAACTGCGGCTACACATTAAGCTCGCCCGGGGCGCCCTGCTGAAACTCGCCTTCTCGCACTACATTCACGGGGCAGCCGTCTTTCTTCGGCCACCTGCCAAATGGCCCCATATCGCCGCGCTCGTTGCACTCCGCTTGTCAGATTGGCTTACCGTGGCGCTGATTTCAGCCTGGCCAAACACTAGCGCTGCGGAGAGCTGTCTCGCAGACAATAATGTTCCAGCACAAAAATTGATCCTGCAATGTTCCCTCCTCTTATCCCACATTGTGTTGCTCTGATAAATGCCTTGAACGTGGAACGACTAAGCCAGCAAGTATTCCTCGCCGGCCACCTCTCTCTGTTCAAGAGGTAAGCCGTGGACCCTTTGAGCGCTGCCGAGCAAAAAGCAGAGCAGTGACCATAAAAGCAAGGAGAGAGCATGCACGAAGCACACTAGTTCTGTCTAGTGCTTTCCGTGCAGAGAGGCGGCAAAGCTGAATGCCGTGTCCGAGCTTCACTTCTCGCTGGAGCACAGGAAGGCAAGAATGAAGAGGCAGAACACAGCCTTGGTTTCCGCAGCCTCCGGGACTGCAAAAGTTCAGCAATAGCTCTGTCAAAGCAGAACTCGGCCGAGAATGCTCTCGCAGCTTGGGAAATTTAGGCGCAGCTGTTGACCAGCTCTGCCCGTGGCCACAGGCTGCTTCTTCCACCTTCACTGTGGCAGAGCTTTTGCGGAACAGAGGCGGCATTCTTCAAGTGCGTGTTCTCCAAGGAGCTGTGAAACAGAGCCTAGCACGCTGTCTCGCTGACACTGGCTTTCGGCAAGCAGGCGTGCCGCACCGCCTACATCCTGCACTCTGCCAGCCTAGTTGCCAGCTTTCGGCAGCTGCTGTCCTAGCAAGGAAGCTCAGGAAGTCAAAGCCAGTGCCGGGCGGCACCTTTCTGCTTTGCCCGCCTAAGCGGCGTCACGCTCCCAACAATACTGCGTCCTTTCCCTCTGCACTGCGTCTGCCGAGGTGCTCTCTGCCTCTCGGAGCATAAGGGCAAAGGACAATGTTTTCCACAGCAGGGTAGAAATGGCATTGCTAGCAGGAAAGCTAGATGCCTTGGAACTGTCCCCTTAGCCCTTGCCACTCACTTCAGGCTCGTACGCTGAGCAGAACAGCCTGCTGTTCTGAAGCTTCGCTGGCTGCCGTTCGTGCCCAGACGCGATTTCCTTCCCAAGGAGGCGAAGTGCCGTCTACTTCTCGCACCGAGCACGCTGCTCCTGGCTTTCGCTTCTGCCGCAACGAGCTCGCTACGAGCACTTTTCTTCTCAACCCTGTTCGCCCTTGCGGTCTGCCTTTCTTGTCTCGTGAATGGAGACGGAAAGCTTCTCGGCTTCAACTCGCCTAGAACAACTGCGGCTACACATTAAGCTCGCCCGGGGCGCCCTGCTGAAACTCGCCTTCTCGCACTACATTCACGGGGCAGCCGTCTTTCTTCGGCCACCTGCCAAATGGCCCCATATCGCCGCGCTCGTTGCACTCCGCTTGTCAGATTGGCTTACCGTGGCGCTGATTTCAGCCTGGCCAAACACTAGCGCTGCGGAGAGCTGTCTCGCAGACAATAATGTTCCAGCACAAAAATTGATCCTGCAATGTTCCCTCCTCTTATCCCACATTGTGTTGCTCTGATAAATGCCTTGAACGTGGAACGACTAAGCCAGCAAGTATTCCTCGCCGGCCACCTCTCTCTGTTCAAGAGGTAAGCCGTGGACCCTTTGAGCGCTGCCGAGCAAAAAGCAGAGCAGTGACCATAAAAGCAAGGAGAGAGCATGCACGAAGCACACTAGTTCTGTCTAGTGCTTTCCGTGCAGAGAGGCGGCAAAGCTGAATGCCGTGTCCGAGCTTCACTTCTCGCTGGAGCACAGGAAGGCAAGAATGAAGAGGCAGAACACAGCCTTGGTTTCCGCAGCCTCCGGGACTGCAAAAGTTCAGCAATAGCTCTGTCAAAGCAGAACTCGGCCGAGAATGCTCTCGCAGCTTGGGAAATTTAGGCGCAGCTGTTGACCAGCTCTGCCCGTGGCCACAGGCTGCTTCTTCCACCTTCACTGTGGCAGAGCTTTTGCGGAACAGAGGCGGCATTCTTCAAGTGCGTGTTCTCCAAGGAGCTGTGAAACAGAGCCTAGCACGCTGTCTCGCTGACACTGGCTTTCGGCAAGCAGGCGTGCCGCACCGCCTACATCCTGCACTCTGCCAGCCTAGTTGCCAGCTTTCGGCAGCTGCTGTCCTAGCAAGGAAGCTCAGGAAGTCAAAGCCAGTGCCGGGCAGCACCTTTCTGCTTTGCCCGCCTAAGCGGCGTCACGCTCCCTCGGATACTGCGTCCTTTCCCTCTGCACTGCGTCTGCCGAGGTGCTCTCTGCCTCTCGGAGCATAAGGGCAAAGGACAATGTTTTCCACAGCAGGGTAGAAATGGCATTGCTAGCAGGAAAGCTAGATGCCTTGGAACTGTCCCCTTAGCCCTTGCCACTCACTTC
Source organism: Cinclus cinclus (assembly GCF_963662255.1). NCBI lineage: Eukaryota > Metazoa > Chordata > Aves > Passeriformes > Cinclidae > Cinclus > Cinclus cinclus. The sequence continues at coordinate 2,498,824 of NW_026912178.1, read as the reverse complement.
AGGCTCGTACGCTGAGCAGAACAGCCTGCTGTTCTGAAGCTTCGCTGGCTGCCGTTCGTGCCCAGACGCGATTTCCTTCCCAAGGAGGGGAAGTGCCGTCTACTTCTCGCACCGAGCACGCTGCTCCTGGCTTTCGCTTCTGCCGCAACGAGCTCGCTACGAGCACTTTTCTTCTCAACCCTGTTCGCCCTTGCGGTCTGCCTTTCTTGTCTCGTGAATGGAGACGGAAAGCTTCTCGGCTTCAACTCGCCTAGAACAACTGCGGCTACACATTAAGCTCGCCCGGGGCGCCCTGCTGAAACTCGCCTTCTCGCACTACATTCACGGGGCAGCCGTCTTTCTTCGGCCACCTGCCAAATGGCCCCATATCGCCGCGCTCGTTGCACTCCGCTTGTCAGATTGGCTTACCGTGGCGCTGATTTCAGCCTGGCCAAACACTAGCGCTGCGGAGAGCTGTCTCACAGACAATAATGTTCCAGCACAAAAATTGATCCTGCAATGTTCCCTCCTCTTATCCCACATTGTGTTGCTCTGATAAATGCCTTGAACGTGGAACGACTAAGCCAGCAAGTATTCCTCGCCGGCCACCTCTCTCTGTTCAAGAGGTAAGCCGTGGACCCTTTGAGCGCTGCCAAGCAAAAAGCAGAGCAGTGACCATAAAAGCAAGGAGAGAGCATGCACGAAGCACACTAGTTCTGTCTAGTGCTTTCCGTGCAGAGAGGCGGCAAAGCTGAATGCCGTGTCCGAGCTTCACTTCTCGCTGGAGCACAGAAAGCCAAGAATGAAGAGGCAGAACACAGCCTTGGTTTCCGCAGCCTCCGGGACTGCAAAAGTTCAGCAATAGCTCTGTCAAAGCAGAACTCGGCCGAGAATGCTCTCGCAGCTTGGGAAAGTTAGGCGCAGCTGTTGACCAGCTCTGCCCGTGGCCACAGGCTGCTTCTTCCACCTTCACTGTGGCAGAGCTTTTGCGGAACAGAGGCGGCATTCTTCAAGTGCGTGTTCTCCAAGGAGCTGTGAAACAGAGCCTAGCACGCTGTCTCGCTGACACTGGCTTTCGGCAAGCAGGCGTGCCGCACCGCCTACATCCTGCACTCTGCCAGCCTAGTTGCCAGCTTTCGGCAGCTGCTGTCCTAGCAAGGAAGCTCAGGAAGTCAAAGCCAGTGCCGGGCGGCACCTTTCTGCTTTGCCCGCCTAAGCGGCGTCACGCTCCCTCGGATACTGCGTCCTTTCCCTCTGCACTGCGTCTGCCGAGGTGCTCTCTGCCTCTCGGAGCATAAGGGCAAAGGACAATGTTTTCCACAGCAGGGTAGAAATGGCATTGCTAGCAGGAAAGCTAGATGCCTTGGAACTGTCCCCTTAGCCCTTGCCACTCACTTCAGGCTCGTACGCTGAGCAGAACAGCCTGCTGTTCTGAAGCTTCGCTGGCTGCCGTTCGTGCCCAGACGCGATTTCCTTCCCAAGGAGGGGAAGTGCCCTCTACTTCTCGCACCGAGCACGCTGCTCCTGGCTTTCGCTTCTGCCGCAACGAGCTCGCTACGAGCACTTTTCTTCTCAACCCTGTTCGCCCTTGCGGTCTGCCTTTCTTGTCTCGTGAATGGAGACGGAAAGCTTCTCGGCTTCAACTCGCCTAGAACAACTGCGGCTACACATTAAGCTCGCCCGGGGCGCCCTGCTGAAACTCGCCTTCTCGCACTACATTCACGGGGCAGCCGTCTTTCTTCGGCCACCTGCCAAATGGCCCCATATCGCCGCGCTCGTTGCACTCCGCTTGTCAGATTGGCTTACCGTGGCGCTGATTTCAGCCTGGCCAAACACTAGCGCTGCGGAGAGCTGTCTCGCAGACAATAATGTTCCAGCACAAAAATTGATCCTGCAATGTTCCCTCCTCTTATCCCACATTGTGTTGCTCTGATAAATGCCTTGAACGTGGAACGACTAAGCCAGCAAGTATTCCTCGCCGGCCACCTCTCTCTGTTCAAGAGGTAAGCCGTGGACCCTTTGAGCGCTGCCGAGCAAAAAGCAGAGCAGTGACCATAAAAGCAAGGAGAGAGCATGCACGAAGCACACTAGTTCTGTCTAGTGCTTTCCGTGCAGAGAGGCGGCAAAGCTGAATGCCGTGTCCGAGCTTCACTTCTCGCTGGAGCACAGGAAGGCAAGAATGAAGAGGCAGAACACAGCCTTGGTTTCCGCAGCCTCCGGGACTGCAAAAGTTCAGCAATAGCTCTGTCAAAGCAGAACTCGGCCGAGAATGCTCTCGCAGCTTGGGAAATTTAGGCGCAGCTGTTGACCAGCTCTGCCCGTGGCCACAGGCTGCTTCTTCCACCTTCACTGTGGCAGAGCTTTTGCGGAACAGAGGCGGCATTCTTCAAGTGCGTGTTCTCCAAGGAGCTGTGAAACAGAGCCTAGCACGCTGTCTCGCTGACACTGGCTTTCGGCAAGCAGGCGTGCCGCACCGCCTACATCCTGCACTCTGGCAGCCTAGTTGCCAGCTTTCGGCAGCTGCTGTCCTAGCAAGGAAGCTCAGGAAGTCAAAGCCAGTGCCGGGCGGCACCTTTCTGCTTTGCCCGCCTAAGCGGCGTCACGCTCCCAACAATACTGTGTCCTTTCCCTCTGCACTGCGTCTGCCGAGGTGCTCTCTGCCTCTCGGAGCATAAGGGCAAAGGACAATGTTTTCCACAGCAGGGTAGAAATGGCATTGCTAGCAGGAAAGCTAGATGCCTTGGAACTGTCCCCTTAGCCCTTGCCACTCACTTCAGGCTCGTACGCTGAGCAGAACAGCCTGCTGTTCTGAAGCTTCGCTGGCTGCCGTTCGTGCCCAGACGCGATTTCCTTCCCAAGGAGGGGAAGTGCCGTCTACTTCTCGCACCGAGCACGCTGCTCCTGGCTTTCGCTTCTGCCGCAACGAGCTCGCTACGAGCACTTTTCTTCTCAACCCTGTTCGCCCTTGCGGTCTGCCTTTCTTGTCTCGTGAATGGAGACGGAAAGCTTCTCGGCTTCAACTCGCCTAGAACAACTGCGGCTACACATTAAGCTCGCCCGGGGCGCCCTGCTGAAACTCGCCTTCTCGCACTACATTCACGGGGCAGCCGTCTTTCTTCGGCCACCTGCCAAATGGCCCCATATCGCCGCGCTCGTTGCACTCCGCTTGTCAGATTGGCTTACCGTGGCGCTGATTTCAGCCTGGCCAAACACTAGCGCTGCGGAGAGCTGTCTCGCAGACAATAATGTTCCAGCACAAAAATTGATCCTGCAATGTTCCCTCCTCTTATCCCACATTGTGTTGCTCTGATAAATGCCTTGAACGTGGAACGACTAAGCCAGCAAGTATTCCTCGCCGGCCACCTCTCTCTGTTCAAGAGGTAAGCCGTGGACCCTTTGAGCGCTGCCGAGCAAAAAGCAGAGCAGTGACCATAAAAGCAAGGAGAGAGCATGCACGAAGCACACTAGTTCTGTCTAGTGCTTTCCGTGCAGAGAGGCGGCAAAGCTGAATGCCGTGTCCGAGCTTCACTTCTCGCTGGAGCACAGAAAGCCAAGAATGAAGAGGCAGAACACAGCCTTGGTTTCCGCAGCCTCCGGGACTGCAAAAGTTCAGCAATAGCTCTGTCAAAGCAGAACTCGGCCGAGAATGCTCTCGCAGCTTGGGAAAGTTAGGCGCAGCTGTTGACCAGCTCTGCCCGTGGCCACAGGCTGCTTCTTCCACCTTCACTGTGGCAGAGCTTTTGCGGAACAGAGGCGGCATTCTTCAAGTGCGTGTTCTCCAAGGAGCTGTGAAACAGAGCCTAGCACGCTGTCTCGCTGACACTGGCTTTCGGCAAGCAGGCGTGCCGCACCGCCTACATCCTGCACTCTGCCAGCCTAGTTGCCAGCTTTCGGCAGCTGCTGTCCTAGCAAGGAAGCTCAGGAAGTCAAAGCCAGTGCCGGGCGGCACCTTTCTGCTTTGCCCGCCTAAGCGGCGTCACGCTCCCTCGGATACTGCGTCCTTTCCCTCTGCACTGCGTCTGCCGAGGTGCTCTCTGCCTCTCGGAGCATAAGGGCAAAGGACAATGTTTTCCACAGCAGGGTAGAAATGGCATTGCTAGCAGGAAAGCTAGATGCCTTGGAACTGTCCCCTTAGCCCTTGCCACTCACTTCAGGCTCGTACGCTGAGCAGAACAGCCTGCTGTTCTGAAGCTTCGCTGGCTGCCGTTCGTGCCCAGACGCGATTTCCTTCCCAAGGAGGGGAAGTGCCGTCTACTTCTCGCACCGAGCACGCTGCTCCTGGCTTTCGCTTCTGCCGCAACGAGCTCGCTACGAGCACTTTTCTTCTCAACCCTGTTCGCCCTTGCGGTCTGCCTTTCTTGTCTCGTGAATGGAGACGGAAAGCTTCTCGGCTTCAACTCGCCTAGAACAACTGCGGCTACACATTAAGCTCGCCCGGGGCGCCCTGCTGAAACTCGCCTTCTCGCACTACATTCACGGGGCAGCCGTCTTTCTTCGGCCACCTGCCAAATGGCCCCATATCGCCGCGCTCGTTGCACTCCGCTTGTCAGATTGGCTTACCGTGGCGCTGATTTCAGCCTGGCCAAACACTAGCGCTGCGGAGAGCTGTCTCGCAGACAATAATGTTCCAGCACAAAAATTGATCCTGCAATGTTCCCTCCTCTTATCCCACATTGTGTTGCTCTGATAAATGCCTTGAACGTGGAATGACTAAGCCAGCAAGTATTCCTCGCCGGCCACCTCTCGCTGTGCAAGAGGTAAGCCGTGGACCCTTTGAGCGCTGCCGAGCAAAAAGCAGAGCAGTGACCATAAAAGCAAGGAGAGAGCATGCACGAAGCACACTAGTTCTGTCTAGTGCTTTCCGTGCAGAGAGGCGGCAAAGCTGAATGCCGTGTCCGAGCTTCACTTCTCGCTGGAGCACAGGAAGGCAAGAATGAAGAGGCAGAACACAGCCTTGGTTTCCGCAGCCTCCGGGACTGCAAAAGTTCAGCAATAGCTCTGTCAAAGCAGAACTCGGCCAAGAATGCTCTCGCAGCTTGGGAAATTTAGGCGCAGCTGTTGACCAGCTCTGCCCGTGGCCACAGGCTGCTTCTTCCACCTTCACTGTGGCAGAGCTTTTGCGGAACAGAGGCGGCATTCTTCAAGTGCGTGTTCTCCAAGGAGCTGTGAAACAGAGCCTAGCACGCTGTCTCGCTGACACTGGCTTTCGGCAAGCAGGCGTGCCGCACCGCCTACATCCTGCACTCTGCCAGCCTAGTTGCCAGCTTTCGGCAGCTGCTGTCCTAGCAAGGAAGCTCAGGAAGTCAAAGCCAGTGCCGGGCAGCACCTTTCTGCTTTGCCCGCCTAAGCGGCGTCACGCTCCCTCGGATACTGCGTCCTTTCCCTCTGCACTGCGTCTGCCGAGGTGCTCTCTGCCTCTCGGAGCATAAGGGCAAAGGACAATGTTTTCCACAGCAGGGTAGAAATGGCATTGCTAGCAGGAAAGCTAGATGCCTTGGAACTGTCCCCTTAGCCCTTGCCACTCACTTCAGGCTCGTACGCTGAGCAGAACAGCCTGCTGTTCTGAAGCTTCGCTGGCTGCCGTTCGTGCCCAGACGCGATTTCCTTCCCAAGGAGGGGAAGTGCCGTCTACTTCTCGCACCGAGCACGCTGCTCCTGGCTTTCGCTTCTGCCGCAACGAGCTCGCTACGAGCACTTTTCTTCTCAATCCTGTTCGCCCTTGCGGTCTGCCTTTCTTGTCTCGTGAATGGAGACGGAAAGCTTCTCGGCTTCAACTCGCCTAGAACAACTGCGGCTACACATTAAGCTCGCCCGGGGCGCCCTGCTGAAACTCGCCTTCTCGCACTACATTCACGGGGCAGCCGTCTTTCTTCGGCCACCTGCCAAATGGCCCCATATCGCCGCGCTCGTTGCACTCCGCTTGTCAGATTGGCTTACCGTGGCGCTGATTTCAGCCTGGCCAAACACTAGCGCTGCGGAGAGCTGTCTCGCAGACAATAATGTTCCAGCACAAAAATTGATCCTGCAATGTTCCCTCCTCTTATCCCACATTGTGTTGCTCTGATAAATGCCTTGAACGTGGAACGACTAAGCCAGCAAGTATTCCTCGCCGGCCACCTCTCTCTGTTCAAGAGGTAAGCCGTGGACCCTTTGAGCGCTGCCGAGCAAAAAGCAGAGCAGTGACCATAAAAGCAAGGAGAGAGCATGCACGAAGCACACTAGTTCTGTCTAGTGCTTTCCGTGCAGAGAGGCGGCAAAGCTGAATGCCGTGTCCGAGCTTCACTTCTCGCTGGAGCACAGGAAGGCAAGAATGAAGAGGCAGAACACAGCCTTGGTTTCCGCAGCCTCCGGGACTGCAAAAGTTCAGCAATAGCTCTGTCAAAGCAGAACTCGGCCGAGAATGCTCTCGCAGCTTGGGAAATTTAGGCGCAGCTGTTGACCAGCTCTGCCCGTGGCCACAGGCTGCTTCTTCCACCTTCACTGTGGCAGAGCTTTTGCGGAACAGAGGCGGCATTCTTCAAGTGCGTGTTCTCCAAGGAGCTGTGAAACAGAGCCTAGCACGCTGTCTCGCTGACACTGGCTTTCGGCAAGCAGGCGTGCCGCACCGCCTACATCCTGCACTCTGCCAGCCTAGTTGCCAGCTTTCGGCAGCTGCTGTCCTAGCAAGGAAGCTCAGGAAGTCAAAGCCAGTGCCGGGCAGCACCTTTCTGCTTTGCCCGCCTAAGCGGCGTCACGCTCCCTCGGATACTGCGTCCTTTCCCTCTGCACTGCGTCTGCCGAGGTGCTCTCTGCCTCTCGGAGCATAAGGGCAAAGGACAATGTTTTCCACAGCAGGGTAGAAATGGCATTGCTAGCAGGAAAGCTAGATGCCTTGGAACTGTCCCCTTAGCCCTTGCCACTCACTTCAGGCTCGTACGCTGAGCAGAACAGCCTGCTGTTCTGAAGCTTCGCTGGCTGCCGTTCGTGCCCAGACGCGATTTCCTTCCCAAGGAGGGGAAGTGCCGTCTACTTCTCGCACCGAGCACGCTGCTCCTGGCTTTCGCTTCTGCCGCAACGAGCTCGCTACGAGCACTTTTCTTCTCAACCCTGTTCGCCCTTGCGGTCTGCCTTTCTTGTCTCGTGAATGGAGACGGAAAGCTTCTCGGCTTCAACTCGCCTAGAACAACTGCGGCTACACATTAAGCTCGCCCGGGGCGCCCTGCTGAAACTCGCCTTCTCGCACTACATTCACGGGGCAGCCGTCTTTCTTCAGCCACCTGCCAAATGGCCCCATATCGCCGCGCTCGTTGCACTCCGCTTGTCAGATTGGCTTACCGTGGCGCTGATTTCAGCCTGGCCAAACACTAGCGCTGCGGAGAGCTGTCTCACAGACAATAATGTTCCAGCACAAAAATTGATCCTGCAATGTTCCCTCCTCTTATCCCACATTGTGTTGCTCTGATAAATGCCTTGAACGTGGAACGACTAAGCCAGCAAGTATTCCTCGCCGGCCACCTCTCTCTGTTCAAGAGGTAAGCCGTGGACCCTTTGAGCGCTGCCGAGCAAAAAGCAGAGCAGTGACCATAAAAGCAAGGAGAGAGCATGCACGAAGCACACTAGTTCTGTCTAGTGCTTTCCGTGCAGAGAGGCGGCAAAGCTGAATGCCGTGTCCGAGCTTCACTTCTCGCTGGAGCACAGAAAGCCAAGAATGAAGAGGCAGAACACAGCCTTGGTTTCCGCAGCCTCCGGGACTGCAAAAGTTCAGCAATAGCTCTGTCAAAGCAGAACTCGGCCGAGAATGCTCTCGCAGCTTGGGAAAGTTAGGCGCAGCTGTTGACCAGCTCTGCCCGTGGCCACAGGCTGCTTCTTCCACCTTCACTGTGGCAGAGCTTTTGCGGAACAGAGGCGGCATTCTTCAAGTGCGTGTTCTCCAAGGAGCTGTGAAACAGAGCCTAGCACGCTGTCTCGCTGACACTGGCTTTCGGCAAGCAGGCGTGCCGCACCGCCTACATCCTGCACTCTGCCAGCCTAGTTGCCAGCTTTCGGCAGCTGCTGTCCTAGCAAGGAAGCTCAGGAAGTCAAAGCCAGTGCCGGGCGGCACCTTTCTGCTTTGCCCGCCTAAGCGGCGTCACGCTCCCTCGGATACTGCGTCCTTTCCCTCTGCACTGTGTCTGCCGAGGTGCTCTCTGCCTCTCGGAGCATAAGGGCAAAGGACAATGTTTTCCACAGCAGGGTAGAAATGGCATTGCTAGCAGGAAAGCTAGATGCCTTGGAACTGTCCCCTTAGCCCTTGCCACTCACTTCAGGCTCGTACGCTGAGCAGAACAGCCTGCTGTTCTGAAGCTTCGCTGGCTGCCGTTCGTGCCCAGACGCGATTTCCTTCCCAAGGAGGGGAAGTGCCGTCTACTTCTCGCACCGAGCACGCTGCTCCTGGCTTTCGCTTCTGCCGCAACGAGCTTGCTACGAGCACTTTTCTTCTCAACCCTGTTCGCCCTTGCGTTCTGCTTTTCTTGTCTCGTGAATGGAGACGGAAAGCTTCTCGGCTTCAACTCGCCTAGAACAACTGCGGCTACACATTAAGCTCGCCCGGGGCGCCCTGCTGAAACTCGCCTTCTCGCACTACATTCACGGGGCAGCCGTCTTTCTTCGGCCACCTGCCAAATGGCCCCATATCGCCGCGCTCGTTGCACTCCGCTTGTCAGATTGGCTTACCGTGGCGCTGATTTCAGCCTGGCCAAACACTAGCGCTGCGGAGAGCTGTCTCGCAGACAATAATGTTCCAGCACAAAAATTGATCCTGCAATGTTCGCTCCTCTTATCCCACATTGTGTTGCTCTGATAAATGCCTTGAACGTGGAACGACTAAGCCAGCAAGTATTCCTCGCCGGCCACCTCTCTCTGTTCAAGAGGTAAGCCGTGGACCCTTTGAGCGCTGCCGAGCAAAAAGCAGAGCAGTGACCATAAAAGCAAGGAGAGAGCATGCACGAAGCACACTAGTTCTGTCTAGTGCTTTCCGTGCAGAGAGGCGGCAAAGCTGAATGCCGTGTCCGAGCTTCACTTCTCGCTGGAGCACAGGAAGGCAAGAATGAAGAGGCAGAACACAGCCTTGGTTTCCGCAGCCTCCGGGACTGCAAAAGTTCAGCAATAGCTCTGTCAAAGCAGAACTCGGCCGAGAATGCTCTTGCAGCTTGGGAAATTTAGGCGCAGCTGTTGACCAGCTCTGCCCGTGGCCACAGGCTGCTTCTTCCACCTTCACTGTGGCAGAGCTTTTGCGGAACAGAGGCGGCATTCTTCAAGTGCGTGTTCTCCAAGGAGCTGTGAAACAGAGCCTAGCACGCTGTCTCGCTGACACTGGCTTTCGGCAAGCAGGCGTGCCGCACCGCCTATATCCTGCACTCCGCCAGCCTAGTTGCCAGCTTTCGGCAGCTGCTGTCCTAGCAAGGAAGCTCAGGAAGTCAAAGCCACTGCTGGGCGGCACCTTTCTGCTTTGCCCGCCTACGCGGCGTCACGCTCCCAACAATACTGTGTCCTTTCCCTCTGCACTGCGTCTGCCGAGGTGCTCTCTGCCTCTCGGAGCATAAGGGCAAAGGACAATGTTTTCCACAGCAGGGTAGAAATGGCATTGCTAGCAGGAAAGCTAGATGCCTTGGAACTGTCCCCTTAGCCCTTGCCACTCACTTCAGGCTCGTACGCTGAGCAGAACAGCCTGCTGTTCTGAAGCTTCGCTGGCTGCCGTTCGTGCCCAGACGCGATTTCCTTCCCAAGGAGGGGAAGTGCCGTCTACTTCTCGCACCGAGCACGCTGCTCCTGGCTTTCGCTTCTGCCGCAACGAGCTCGCTACGAGCACTTTTCTTCTCAACCCTGTTCGCCCTTGCGGTCTGCCTTTCTTGTCTCGTGAATGGAGACGGAAAGCTTCTCGGCTTCAACTCGCCTAGAACAACTGCGGCTACACATTAAGCTCGCCCGGGGCGCCCTGCTGAAACTCGCCTTCTCGCACTACATTCACGGGGCAGCCGTCTTTCTTCGGCCACCTGCCAAATGGCCCCATATCGCCGCGCTCGTTGCACTCCGCTTGTCAGATTGGCTTACCGTGGCGCTGATTTCAGCCTGGCCAAACACTAGCGCTGCGGAGAGCTGTCTCGCAGACAATAATGTTCCAGCACAAAAATTGATCCTGCAATGTTCGCTCCTCTTATCCCACATTGTGTTGCTCTGATAAATGCCTTGAACGTGGAACGACTAAGCCAGCAAGTATTCCTCGCCGGCCACCTCTCGCTGTGCAAGAGGTAAGCCGTGGACCCTTTGAGCGCTGCCAAGCAAAAAGCAGAGCAGTGACCATAAAAGCGAGGAGAGAGCATGCACGAAGCACACTAGTTCTGTCTAGTGCTTTCCATGCAGAGAGGCGGCAAAGCTGAATGCCGTGCCAGAGCTTCACTTCTCGCTGGAGCACAGGAAGGCAAGAATGAAGAGGCAGAACACAGCCTTGGTTTCCGCAGCCTCCGGGACTGCAAAAGTTCAGCAATAGCTCTGTCAAAGCAGAACTCGGCCGAGAATGCTCTCGCAGCTTGGGAAATTTAGGCGCAGCTGTTGACCAGCTCTGCCCGTGGCCACAGGCTGCTTCTTCCACCTTCACTGTGGCAGAGCTTTTGCAGAACAGAGGCGGCATTCTTCAAGTGCGTGTTCTCCAAGGAGCTGTGAAACAGAGCCTAGCACGCTGTCTCGCTGACACTGGCTTTCGGCAAGCAGGCGTGCCGCACCGCCTACATCCTGCACTCTGGCAGCCTAGTTGCCAGCTTTCGGCAGCTGCTGTCCTAGCAAGGAAGCTCAGGAAGTCAAAGCCAGTGCCGGGCGGCACCTTTCTGCTTTGCCCGCCTAAGCGGCGTCACGCTCCCAACAATACTGTGTCCTTTCCCTCTGCACTGCGTCTGCCGAGGTGCTCTCTGCCTCTCGGAGCATAAGGGCAAAGGACAATGTTTTCCACAGCAGGGTAGAAATGGCATTGCTAGCAGGAAAGCTAGATGCCTTGGAACTGTCCCCTTAGCCCTTGCCACTCACTTCAGGCTCGTACGCTGAGCAGAACAGCCTGCTGTTCTGAAGCTTCGCTGGCTGCCGTTCGTGCCCAGACGCGATTTCCTTCCCAAGGAGGCGAAGTGCCGTCTACTTCTCGCACCGAGCACGCTGCTCCTGGCTTTCGCTTCTGCCGCAACGAGCTCGCTACGAGCACTTTTCTTCTCAACCTTGTGTACCATTGCGTTCTGCCTTTCTTGTCTCGTGAATGGAGACGGAAAGCTTCTCGGCTTCAACTCGCCTAGAACAACTACGGCTACACATTAAGCTCGCCCGGGGCGCCCTGCTGAAACTCGCCTTCTCGCACTACATTCACGGGGCAGCCGTCTTTCTTCGGCCACCTGCCAAATGGCCCCATATCGCCGCGCTCGTTGCACTCCGCTTGTCAGATTGGCTTACCGTGGCGCTGATTTCAGCCTGGCCAAACACTAGCGCTGCGGAGAGCTGTCTCGCAGACAATAATGTTCCAGCACAAAAATTGATCCTGCAATGTTCCCTCCTCTTATCCCACATTGTGTTGCTCTGATAAATGCCTTGAACGTGGAACGACTAAGCCAGCAAGTATTCCTCGCCGGCCACCTCTCTCTGTTCAAGAGGTAAGCCGTGGACACTTTGAGCGCAGCCAAGCAAAAAGCAGAGCAGTGACCATAAAAGCGAGGAGAGAGCATGCACGAAGCACACTAGTTCTGTCTAGTGCTTTCCGTGCAGAGAGGCGGCAAAGCTGAATGCCGTGTCCGAGCTTCACTTCTCGCTGGAGCACAGGAAGGCAAGAATGAAGAGGCAGAACACAGCCTTGGTTTCCGCAGCCTCCGGGACTGCAAAAGTTCAGCAATAGCTCTGTCAAAGCAGAACTCGGCCGAGAATGCTCTCGCAGCTTGGGAAATTTAGGCGCAGCTGTTGACCAGCTCTGCCCGTGGCCACAGGCTGCTTCTTCCACCTTCACTGTGGCAGAGCTTTTGCGGAACAGAGGCGGCATTCTTCAAGTGCGTGTTCTCCAAGGAGCTGTGAAACAGAGCCTAGCACGCTGTCTCGCTGACACTGGCTTTCAGCAAGCAGGCGTGCCGCACCGCCTACATCCTGCACTCTGGCAGCCTAGTTGCCAGCTTTCGGCAGCTGCTGTCCTAGCAAGGAAGCTCAGGAAGTCAAAGCCAGTGCCGGGCGGCACCTTTCTGCTTTGCCCGCCTAAGCGGCGTCACGCTCCCTCGGATACTGCGTCCTTTCCCTCTGCACTGCGTCTGCCGAGGTGCTCTCTGCCTCTCGGAGCATAAGGGCAAAGGACAATGTTTTCCACAGCAGGGTAGAAATGGCATTGCTAGCAGGAAAGCTAGATGCCTTGGAACTGTCCCCTTAGCCCTTGCCACTCACTTCAGGCTCGTACGCTGAGCAGAACAGCCTGCTGTTCTGAAGCTTCGCTGGCTGCCGTTCGTGCCCAGACGCGATTTCCTTCCCAAGGAGGGGAAGTGCCGTCTACTTCTCGCACCGAGCACGCTGCTCCTGGCTTTCGCTTCTGCCGCAACGAGCTCGCTACGAGCACTTTTCTTCTCAACCCTGTTCGCCCTTGCGGTCTGCCTTTCTTGTCTCGTGAATGGAGACGGAAAGCTTCTCGGCTTCAACTCGCCTAGAACAACTGCGGCTACACATTAAGCTCGCCCGGGGCGCCCTGCTGAAACTCGCCTTCTCGCACTACATTCACGGGGCAGCCGTCTTTCTTCGGCCACCTGCCAAATGGCCCCATATCACCGCGCTCGTTGCACTCCGCTTGTCAGATTGGCTTACCGTGGCGCTGATTTCAGCCTGGCCAAACACTAGCGCTGCGGAGAGCTGTCTCGCAGACAATAATGTTCCAGCACAAAAATTGATCCTGCAATGTTCGCTCCTCTTATCCCACATTGTGTTGCTCTGATAAATGCCTTGAACGTGGAACGACTAAGCCAGCAAGTATTCCTCGCCGGCCACCTCTCGCTGTGCAAGAGGTAAGCCGTGGACCCTTTGAGCGCTGCCAAGCAAAAAGCAGAGCAGTGACCATAAAAGCGAGGAGAGAGCATGCACGAAGCACACTAGTTCTGTCTAGTGCTTTCCATGCAGAGAGGCGGCAAAGCTGAATGCCGTGCCAGAGCTTCACTTCTCGCTGGAGCACAGGAAGGCAAGAATGAAGAGGCAGAACACAGCCTTGGTTTCCGCAGCCTCCGGGACTGCAAAAGTTCAGCAATAGCTCTGTCAAAGCAGAACTCGGCCGAGAATGCTCTTGCAGCTTGGGAAATTTAGGCGCAGCTGTTGACCAGCTCTGCCCGTGGCCACAGGCTGCTTCTTCCACCTTCACTGTGGCAGAGCTTTTGCGGAACAGAGGCGGCATTCTTCAAGTGCGTGTTCTCCAAGGAGCTGTGAAACAGAGCCTAGCACGCTGTCTCGCTGACACTGGCTTTCGGCAAGCAGGCGTGCCGCACCGCCTACATCCTGCACTCTGGCAGCCTAGTTGCCAGCTTTCGGCAGCTGCTGTCCTAGCAAGGAAGCTCAGGAAGTCAAAGCCAGTGCCGGGCGGCACCTTTCTGCTTTGCCCGCCTAAGCGGCGTCACGCTCCCAACAATACTGTGTCCTTTCCCTCTGCACTGCGTCTGCCGAGGTGCTCTCTGCCTCTCGGAGCATAAGGGCAAAGGACAATGTTTTCCACAGCAGGGTAGAAATGGCATTGCTAGCAGGAAAGCTAGATGCCTTGGAACTGTCCCCTTAGCCCTTGCCACTCACTTCAGGCTCGTACGCTGAGCAGAACAGCCTGCTGTTCTGAAGCTTCGCTGGCTGCCGTTCGTGCCCAGACGCGATTTCCTTCCCAAGGAGGGGAAGTGCCGTCTACTTCTCGCACCGAGCACGCTGCTCCTGGCTTTCGCTTCTGCCGCAACGAGCTCGCTACGAGCACTTTTCTTCTCAACCCTTTTCGCCCTTGCGGTCTGCCTTTCTTGTCTCGTGAATGGAGACGGAAAGCTTCTCGGCTTCAACTCGCCTAGAACAACTGCGGCTACACATTAAGCTCGCCCGGGGCGCCCTGCTGAAACTCGCCTTCTCGCACTACATTCACGGGGCAGCCGTCTTTCTTCGGCCACCTGCCAAATGGCCCCATATCGCCGCGCTCGTTGCACTCCGCTTGTCAGATTGGCTTACCGTGGCGCTGATTTCAGCCTGGCCAAACACTAGCGCTGCGGAGAGCTGTCTCGCAGACAATAATGTTCCAGCACAAAAATTGATCCTGCAATGTTCCCTCCTCTTATCCCACATTGTGTTGCTCTGATAAATGCCTTGAACGTGGAACGACTAAGCCAGCAAGTATTCCTCGCCGGCCACCTCTCGCTGTGCAAGAGGTAAGCCGTGGACACTTTGAGCGCTGCCAAGCAAAAAGCAGAGCAGTGACCATAAAAGCGAGGAGAGAGCATGCACGAAGCACACTAGTTCTGTCTAGTGCTTTCCGTGCAGAGAGGCGGCAAAGCTGAATGCCGTGCCAGAGCTTCACTTCTCGCTGGAGCACAGGAAGGCAAGAATGAAGAGGCAGAACACAGCCTTGGTTTCAGCAGCTTCCAGGACTGCAAAAGTTCAGCAATAGCTCTGTCAAAGCAGAACTCGGCCGAGAATGCTCTCGCAGCTTGGGAAAGTTAGGCGCAGCTGTTGACCAGCTCTGCCCGTGGCCAAAGGCTGCTTCTTCCACCTTCACTGTGGCAGAGCTTTTGCGGAACAGAGGCGGCATTCTTCAAGTGCGTGTTCTCCAAGGAGCTGTGAAATAGAGCCTAGCACGCTGTCTCGCTGATACTGGCTTTCGGCAAGCAAGCGTGCCGCACCGCCTACATTCTGCACTCTGGCAGCCTAGTTGCCAGCTTTCGGCAGCTGCTGTCCTAGCAAGGAAGCTCAGGAAGTCAAAGCCAGTGTCGGGCGGCACCTTTCTGCTTTGCCCGCCTAAGCGGCCTCACGCTCCCTCGGATACTGTGTCCTTTCCCTTCTGCTTCTGCCGAGGTGCTCTCTGCCTCTCGGAGCATAAGGGCAAAGGACAATGTTTTCCACAGCAGGGTAGAAATGGCATTGCTAGCAGGAGAGCTAGATGCCTTGGAACTGTCCCCTTAGCCCTTGCCACTCACTTCAGGCTCGTACGCTGAGCAGAACAGCCTGCTGTTCTGAAGCTTCGCTGGCTGCCATTCGTGCCCAGACGCGATTTCCTTCCCAAGGAGGGGAAGTGCCGTCTACTTCTCGCACCGAGCACACTGCTCCTGGCTTTCGCTTCTGCCGCAACGAGCTCGCTACGAGCACTTTTCTTCTCAACCCTGTTCGCCCTTGCGTTCTGCTTTTCTTGTCTCGTGAATGGAGACGGAAAGCTCCTCGGCTACAACTCGCCTAGAACAACTGCGGCTACACATTAAGCTCGCCCGGAAAGCCCTGCTGAAACTTGCCTTCTGGTACCACATTCTCGGGGCAGCCGTCTTTCTTCGGCCACCTGCCAAGTGGCCCCTTATAGCCTCGCTCGTTGCACTCCGCTTGTCAGATTGGCTTACCGTGGCGCTGATTTCAGCCTGGCCAAATACTAGCGCCGCGGAGAGCTGTCTCGCACACAATAATGTTCCAGCATAGAAATTTGTCCTGCAATGTTCCCTCCTCTTATCCCACACTGTGTTGCTCTGATAAATGCCTTGAACGTGGAACGACTAAGCCAGCAAGTATTCCTCGCCGGCCACCTCTCTCTGTTCAAGAGGTAAGCTGTGGGCCCTTTGAGCGCTGCCAAGCAAAAAGCAGAGCAGTGACCATAAAAGCGAGGAGAGAGCATGCACGAAGCACACTAGTTCTGTCTAGTGCTTTCCGTGCAGAGAGGCGGCAAAGCTGAATGCCGTGTCCGAGCTTCACTTCTCGCTGGAGCACAGGAAGGCATGAATGAAGAGGCAGACCACAGCCTTGGTTTCAGCAGCCTCCGGGACTGCAAAAGTTCAGCAATAGCTCTGTCAAAGCAGAACTCGGCCGAGAATGCTCTCGCAGCTTGGGAAAGTTAGGCGCAGCTGTTGACCAGCTCTGCCCGTGGCCACAGGCTGCTTCTTCCACCTTCACTGTGGCAGAGCTTTTGCGGAACAGAGGCGGCATTCTTCAAGTGCGTGTTCTCCAAGGAGCTGTGAAACAGAGCCTAGCACGCTGTCTCGCTGACACTGGCTTTCGGCAAGCAAGCGTGCCGCACCGCCTACATTCTGCACTCTGGCAGCCTAGTTGCCAGCTTTCGGCAGCTGCTGTCCTAGCAAGGAAGCTCAGGAAGTCAAAGCCAGTGCAGGGCGGCACCTTTCTGCTTTGCCTGCCTAAGCGGCGTCACGCTCCCAACAATACTGTGTCCTTTCCCTCTGCACTGCGTCTGCCGAGGTGCTCTCTGCCTCTCGGAGCATAAGGGCAAAGGACAATGTTTTCCACAGCAGGGTAGAAATGGCATTGCTAGCAGGAAAGCTAGATGCCTTGGAACTGTCCCCTTAGCCCTTGCCACTCACTTCAGGCTCGTACGCTGAGCAGAACAGCCTGTTGTTCTGAAGCTTCGCTGGCTGTCGTTCGTGCCCAGACGCGATTTCCTTCTCAAGGAGGCGAAGCGCCGTCTACTTCTCGCACCGAGCACGCTGCTCCTGGCTTTCGCTTCTGCCGCAACGAGCTCGCTACGAGCACTTTTCTTCTCAACCCTGTTCGCCCTTGCGGTCTGCCTTTCTTGTCTCGTGAATGGAGACAGAAAGCTTCTCGGCTGCAACTCGCCTAGAACAACTGCGGCTACACATTAAGCTCGCCTGGAAGGCCCTGCTGAAACATGCGTTCTGGCACCAACTTGCCTCCATTGGGTCATAATGGTTCCTTGCTTCGCTTAACTCCTGTGGTGCCACAATGCATCCCATGCCCTTTTAGACCGCTTGATGTCACAGTGTATCATTTGATTCTTCGTTTCCTTGGGGTCATAATATTCCCTTTTTTATATTGGGCCCATGCTGTCACAATGCATCCCATGCCCTTTCACGACCCTTGGTGTCACAATGGAAGATTAGATTGTTAGTCTCCATTGGGTCACATTGGTTCCCAGCTTCGCTTAACACCTGTGTTGCCCCAATGCAAACCATGCCCATTTAGACAACTTGGTGTCACAATGAATCATTTGATTCTTGGCCTCCACGGGGTCCTAATATTTCCATGTGTTCATAGGGCACCATGCTTTCACACTTCGTCCCTGGTCCTATTAGGCCCTCTGGTGTCACAAAGGATCAGTAGAATATTAGCCTCCATTGGGTCACAATGGTTCCTTGCTTTTCCAAAAGCCCATGGTGTGACAAGGCATCCCATTAACTTTTAGGCCACTTCATGATACAATGAACCATTTGATTCTTGGCCTCCATGGTGTCATTATACTTTCTTTTTTCCATTGGCCCCCATGCTGTCACAATTCATCCCTGGCCCTTTTAGGCCCATTGGTGTCACAATGGATCATTAGATTGTTAGCCTCCACAGGGTCACAATGGTTCCTTGATTCTCCTAACCCCTATGGTGTGACAATGCATCCCATGCCCATTTAGGCCACTTCATGACACAATGAATCATTTGATTCTTGGCCTCCATGGTGTCATAAGATTTCCATGTGTTTATTGGGCACCATGCTTTCACAATTCATCCCTGGTCCTTTTACTCCCCCTGGTGTCACAAGGGATCATTAGATTGTTAGCCTGCATTGGGTCACAATGGTTCCCTGCTTCTCTTAACGCCTGTGGTTTCACAATTCATCCCATGTCCTTTTAGGCCAATTGGCGTCACAAGGGATCATTAGAATGTTATCTTCCGTTGGGTCACAATGGTTCCTAGCTTCGCTTAACCCCTGTGGTACCACAATACACCCCATGCCCATTTAGACAACTTGGTGTCACAATGAATCATTTGATTCTTGGCCTCCATGGGGTCATAATATTTCCATGTGTTTATTGGGCCCCATGCTGTCACAATTCATCCCTGGCCCTTTTAGGCCCATTGGTGTTACAAGGGATCATTAGACTGTTAGCCTTCACTGGGTCACAATGGTTCCTTGCTTCTCCTAAACCCTATGTTGCGACAATGCATCCCTTTCACTTTTAGGCCACTTCATGTCACAATGAATCATTTGATTCTTGGCCTCCATGGTGTCATAATTGTTCCTACGTTGTATTGGGCCCCATGCTGTCACAATTCATCCCTGGCCCTTTTAGGCCCGTTGGTGTCAAAATGGATCATTAGATTGTTAGCCTCCAATGGGTCACAATGGTTCCTTGATTCTCCTAACCCCTATGGTGTGACAATGCATCCCATTCACTTTTAGACCACTTGATGTCACAATGAATCATTTGATTCTTGGCCTCCAAGGTGTCATAATATTTCCATGTGTTTATTGGGCCCCATGGTGTCACAATTCATCCCTGGCCCTTTTACATCCCCTGGTGTCACAAGAGATCAGTAGAATATTAGCCTCCATTGGGTCACAGTGGTTCCTTGCTTCGCTTAACCACTTCGCTTAACCATGGTGCCGCCATGCAACCCAAGCACTTTTAGACCATTTGGTGTCACAATAAATCATTTGATTCTTGGCCTCCATGGGGTCATAATAGTCCCTTGTTTATATTAGGCCCATGGTGTCACAATGCATCTTATGCCCTTTTTCGCCAGCGGGTGTCACAATGGATCATTAGATTGTTTGCATCCATTGGGTCAAAATGGTTTCTTAATTCTCCTAACCCCTGTGGTTTCACAATTCATCCCTTGCCCTTCTAGGCCACTTGATGTCACAATGCATCATTTGATTATTGGCCTCCATGGTGTGGGAATACTTTCATGATTCTATTGGGCCCCATGTTGTCACAATTAATGAATGGCCCTTTTACATCCCCTGGTGTCAAAAGGGATCATTACATTGTTAGCCTCCATTGGGTCACAATGGTTCCTAGCTTCGCTTAACCCCTATGGTATGACAATGCATCCCATGCCCTTTTAGGCCACTTGATGTCACAATGAATCATTTGATTCTTGGCCTCCATGGTGTCATAATTGTTCCTAGTTTATATTGGGCCCCATTCTGTCACAATTCATCCCTGGACCTTTTAGCACCATTGGTGTCACAATGGACCATTAGATTGTTAGCCTCCATTGGGTCACAATGGTTCCTGGCTTCTCTTAACCCCTGTGGTGTCACAATGCATCCCATGCCCTTTTAGGCCACTTCATGTCACAATGAATCATTTGATTTTTGGCCTCCATGGTGTCATAATAGTTCCTCGGTTCTATTTGGCCCCATGCTGTCACAATTCATCCCTGGCCCTTTTAGGCCCATTGGTGTCACTGGATCATTAGATTCTTAGCCTCCAATGGGTCACAATGGTTCCTTGCTTCACTTAACCCCTGTGGTGCCACAATGCATCCCATGCCCTTTTAGACCACTTGGTGTCACAATAAATGGTTTGATTCTTGGCCTCTATGGTGTCATAATAGTTCCTAGATTCTATTGGGCCCCATGCTTTCACAATTCATCCCTGGCCCTTTTACAACCCCTGGTGTCACAATGGACCATTTGATTGTTAGCCTCCACTGGGTCACAATGGTTACTTGCTTCTCCTAACCGCTATGGTTTGGCAATGCATCCCATGCCCTTTTAGGCCACTTGATGTCACAATGAATCATTTGATTCTTGGCCTCTATGTGTCATAATATTTCCATGTGTTTATTGAGCACCATGCTTTCACAATTCATCCCTGGTCCTTTTTGGCACCCTGGTGTCAAAAGGGATCACTAGAATATTAGCCTCCATTCGGTTACAATGGTTCCTTGCTTCTCTTAACTCCTGTGGTTTCACAATTCATCCCATGTCCTTTTAGGCCCATTGGTGTCACAAGGGATCATTCGAATGTTATCTTCCATTGGGTCACAATGGTTCCTTGCTTCTCTTGACCCCTAGGGTGTCACAATGCATCCCATGCCCTTTTAGGCCACTTCATGTCACAATGAATCATTTGATTCTTGGCCTCTAAGGTGTCATAATTGTTCCTAGGTTATATTGGGCCCCATTTTGTCACAATTCATCCCTGGCCCTTTTAGGACCATTGGTGTCACAATGGACCATTAGATTGTTAGCCTCCATAGGGTCACAATGGTTCCTTGCTTCTCTTAACGCCTGTCGTGTCACAATGCATCCCATGCCCTTTTAGGCCACTTGATGTCACAATGTGTCATTGGATTCTTGGCCTCCATGGTGTCATAATAGTTCCTTGATTCTATTGGGCCCCATGCTGTCACAAATCATCCCTGGCCCTTTTAGGCCCATTGGTGTCACTGGATCATTAGATTCTTAGCCTCCAATGGGTCACAATGGTTCCTTGCTTCACTTAACCCCTGTGGTGCCACAATGCATCCCATGCCCTTTTAGGCCACTTCATATCACAATAAATCGTTTGATTCTTGGCCTCCATGGTGTCATAATAGTTCCTAGATTCTATTGGGCCCCATGCTTTCACAATTCATCCCTGGCCCTTTTAGGCCCATTGGTGTCACAATGGACCATTAGATTGTTAGCCTCCACTGGGTCACAATGGTTCCTTGCTTCTCCTAACCGCTATGGTTTGGCAATGCATCCCATGCCCTTTTAGGCCACTTGATGTCACAATGAATCATTTGATTCTTGGCCTCTATGTGTCATAACATTTCTATGTGTTTATTGGGCACCATGCTGTCACAATTCATCCCTGTCCCTTTTATGCCCCGTGGCGTCACAAGGGATAAGTAGAATATTAGCCTCCATTGGTCACAATGGTTCCTTGATTCACTTAACGCCTGTTCTTTCACAATTCATCCCATGTCCTTTTAGGCCCACTGGTGTCACAAGGGATCATTAGAATGTTATCTTCCATTGGGTCACAATGGTTCCTTGCTTCTCTTAACCCCTATGGTGTCACAATGCATCCCATGCCCTTTTAGGCCACTTGATGTCACAATGAATCTTTTGATTCTTGGCCTCCATGGTGTCATAATTCTTCCTAGGTTATATTGGGCCCCATTTTGTCACAATTCATCCCTGGCCCTTTTACAACCCCTGGTGTCACAATGGACCATTAGATTGTTAGCCTCCATTGGGTCACAATGGTTCCTGGCTTCGCTTAACCCCTATGGTGTCACAATGCATCCCATGCCCTTTTAGACCGCTTGATGTCACAATGAATCATTTGATTCAAGGCCTCCATGGTGTCATAATAGTTCCTAGATTCTAATGGGCCCCATGCTTTCACAATTCATCCCTGGCCCTTTTAGGCCCATTGGTGTCACAATGGATCATTAGATTGTTAGCCTCCATTGGGTCACAATGGTTCCTTGCTTCTCTTAACTCCTGTGCTTTCACAATCCATCCCATGGCCCTTTTAGGACCATTGGTGTTACACGGGATCATTAGACTGTTAGCCTTCACTGGGTCACAATGTTTCCTTGCTTTTCCTAAACCCTATGGTGTCACAATGCATCCCATGCCATTTTAGGCCACTTCATGTCACAATGAATCATTTGATTCTTGGCCTCCATGGTGTCATTATACTTTCTTGTTTCCATTGGCCCCCATGCTGCCACAATTCATCCCTGGCCCTTTTAGGCCCATTGGTGTCACTGGATCATTAGATTCTTAGCCTCCAATGGGTCACAATGGTTCCTTGCTTCACTTAACCCCTGTGGTGCCACAATGCATCCCATGCCCCTTTAGACCACTTGGTGTCACAATAAATGGTTTGATTCTTGGCCTCCATGGTGTCATAATAGTTCCTAGATTCTATTGGGCCCCATGCTTTCACAATTCATCCCTGGCCCTTTTAGGCCCATTGGTGTCACTGGATCATTAGATTCTTAGCCTCCACTGGGTCACAATGGTTCCTTGCTTCTCCTAACCGCTATGGTTTGGCAATGCATCCCATGCCCTTTTAGGCCACTTGATGTCACAAAGAATCATTTGATTCTTGGCCTCTATGTGTCATAACATTTCCATGTGTTTATTGGGCACCATGCATTCACAATTCATCCCTGGTCCTTTTTGGCACCCTGGTGTCACAAGGGATCAGTAGAATATTAGCCTCCATTCGGTTACAATGGTTCCTTGCTTCTCTTAACTCCTGTGGTTTCACAATTCATCCCATGTCCTTTTAGGCCCATTGGTGTCACAAGGGATCATTCGAATGTTATCTTCCATTGGGTCACAATGGTTCCTTGCTTCTCTTGACCCCGAGGGTGTCACAATGCATCCCATGCCCTTTTAGGCCACTTCATGTCACAATGAATCTTATGATTCTTGGCCTCCATGGTGTCATAATAGTTCCTAGGTTCTATTTGGCCCCATGCTGTCACAATTCATCCCTGGCCCTTTTAGGCCCATTGCTGACACAATGGACCATTAGATTGTTAGCCTCCATTCGGTCACAATGGTTTCTTACTTATCTTAACCCCTGATTGTTCACAATTCATCCCTTGCCCTTTTAGGCCACTTGACGTCACAGTGTGTCATTGGATTCTTGGCCTCCATGGTGTCATAATTGTTCCTAGGTTATATTGGCCGCCATGCTGTCACAATTCATCCCTGGCCCTTTTAGGACCATTGGTGTCACAATGGACCATTAGATTGTTAGCCTCCATTGGGTCAAAATGGATCCTTACTTCTCTTAACCCCTGTGGTGTCACAATGCATCCCATGCCCATTTAGGCCACTTGATGTCACAATGAATCATTTGATTCTTGGCCTCTATGCTGTCATAATATTTCCATGTGTTTATTGGGAACCATGCTTTCACAATTCATCCCTGGCCCTTTTAGGCCCACTGGCGTCACAAGGGATAAGTAGAATATTAGCCTCCATTGGTCACAATGGTTCCTTGCTTCACTTAACGCCCGTTCTTTCACAATTCATCCCATGTCCTTTTAGGCCCATTGGTGTCACAAGGGATCATTAGAATGTTATCTTCCATTCTGTCATATGGTTCCTTGATTCTCTTGACCCCTAGGGTGTCACAATGCATCCCATGCCCTTTTAGGCCACTTCATGTCACAATGAATCATTTGATTCTTGGCCTCCATGGTGTCATAATTGTTCCTAGGTTATATTGAGCCCCATTCTGTCACAATTCATCCCTGGACCTTTTAGGACCATTGGTGTCACAATGGAAAATTAGATTGTTAGCCTCCATTGGGTCACAATGGTTCCTTGGTTCTCTTAACCCCTGTGGTGTCACAATTCATCCCATGCCCTTTTAGGCCACTTGATGTCACAATGAATCATTTGATTCTTGGCCTCCATGGTGTCATAATAGTTCCTCGGTTCTATTTGGCCCCATGCTGTCACAATTCATCCCTGGCCCTTTTAGGCCCATTGGTGTCACTGGATCATTAGATTCTTAGCCTCCAATGGGTCACAATGGTCCCTTGCTTCACTTAACCCCTGTGGTGCCACAATGCATCCCATGCCCCTTTAGACCACTTGGTGTCACAATAAATCGTTTGATTCTTGGCCTCCATGGTGTCATAATAGTTCCTAGATTCTATTGGGCCCCATGCTTTCACAATTCATCCCTGGCCCTTTTAGGCCCATTGGTGTCACAATGGACCATTAGATTGTTAGCCTCCACTGGGTCACAATGGTTCCTTGCTTCTCTTAACCGCTATGGTTTGGCAATGCATCCCATGCCCTTTTAGGCCACTTGATGTCACAATGAATCATTTGATTCTTGGCCTCTATGTGTCATAATATTTCCATGTGTTTATTGGGCACCATGCTTTCACAATTCATCCCTGGTCCTTTTTGGCACCCTGGTGTCACAAGGGATCAGTAGAATATTAGCCTCCATTCGGTTACAATGGTTCCTTGCGTCTCTTAAATCCTGTGCTTTCACAATTCATCCCATGTCCTTTTAGGCCCATTGGTGTCACAAGGGATCATTAGAATGTTATCTTCCATTGGGTCACAATGGTTCCTTGCTCCTCTTGACCCCTAGGGTTTCACAATGCATCCCATGCACTTTTAGGCCACTTCATGTCACAATGAATCTTATGATTCTTGGCCTCCATGGTGTCCTAATAGTTCCTCGGTTATATTTGGCCCCATGCTGTCACAATTCATCCCTGCCCCTTTTAGGCCCATTGGTGTCAGTGGATCATTAGATTCTTAGCCTCCAATGGGTCACAATGGTTCCTTGCTTCACTTAACCCCTGTGGTGCCACAATGCATCCCATGCCCTTTTAGACCACTTGGTGTCACAATAAATCGTTTGATTCTTGGCCTCAATGGTGGCGTAATTGTACCAGGTTTTAATTGGGCCCCATGCTTTCACAATACATCCCTGCCCCTTTTAGGCCCATTGGTGTCACAATGGACCATTAGATTGATAACCTCCATTGGGTCACAATGGTTACTTGCTTCTCTTAACCCCTGTGGTGTCACAATTCATCCCATGTCCTTTTAGGCCCATTGGTGTCACAAGGGATCATTAGATTGTTAGCCTCCATTGGGTCACCATCGTTCCCTGCTTCTCCTAACCCCAATGAAGTGACAATGCATCCCATGCCCATTTAGGCCACTTGATGTCACAATGAATCATTTGATTCTTGGCCTCTATGCTGTCATAATATTTCCATGTGTTTATTGGGCCCCATTTTGTCACAATTTATCCCTGGCCCTTTTAGGCCCATTGGTGTCACAATGGACCATTAGATTGTTAGCCTCCACTGGGTCACAATGGTTCCTTGCTTCTCCTAACCGCTATGGTTTGGCAATGCATCCCATGCCCTTTTAGGCCACTTGATGTCACAATGAATCATTTGATTCTTGGCCTCTATGTGTCATAACATTTCTATGTGTTTATTGGGCACCATGCTGTCACAATTCATCCCTGTCCCTTTTATGCCCCGTGGCGTCACAAGGGATAAGTAGAATATTAGCCTCCATTGGTCACAATGGTTCCTTGATTCACTTAACGCCTGTTCTTTCACAATTCATCCCATGTCCTTTTAGGCCCACTGGTGTCACAAGGGATCATTAGAATGTTGTCTTCCATTGGGTCACAATGGCTCCTTGCTTCTCTTAACCCCTATGGTGTCACAATGCATCCCATGCCCTTTTAGGCCACTTGATGTCACAATGAATCTTTTGATTCTTGGCCTCCATGGTGTCATAATTGTTCCTAGGTTATATTGGGCCCCATTTTGTCACAATTCATCCCTGGCCCTTTTACGACCATTGGTGTCACAATGGACCATTAGATTGTTAGCCTCCATTGGGTCACAATGGTTCCTGGCTTCGCTTAACCCCTATGGTGTCACAATGCATCCCATGCCCTTTTAGACCGCTTGATGTCACAATGAATCATTTGATTCTAGGCCTCCATGGTGTCATAATAGTTCCTAGATTCTATTGGGCCCCATGCTTTCACAATTCATCCCTGGCCCTTTTAGGCCCATTGGTGTCACAATGGATCATTAGATTGTTAGCCTCCATTGGGTCACAATGGTTCCTTGCTTCTCCTAACCCTAATGGAGTGACAATGCATCCCATGCCCATTTAGGCGACTTGATGTCACAATGAATCATTTGTTTCTTGGCCTCTATGTGTCATAATATTTCCATGTGTTTATTGGGAAGCATGCTTTCAAATTCATCCCTGGCCCTTTTAGGCCCACTGGTGTCACAAGGGATCAGTAGAATATAAACCTCCATTGGGTCACAATGGTTCCTTGCTTCTCTTAACTCCTGTGCTTTCACAATCCATCCCATGGCCCTTTTAGGACCATTGGTGTTACACGGGATCATTAGACTGTTAGCCTTCACTGGGTCACAATGTTTCCTTGCTTTTCCTAAACCCTATCGTGTCACAATGCATCCCATGCCATTTTAGGCCACTTCATGTCACAATGAATCATTTGATTCTTGGCCTCCATGGTGTCATTATACTTTCTTGTTTCCATTGGCCCCCATGCTGCCACAATTCATCCCTGGCCCTTTTAGGCCCATTGGTGTCACTGGATCATTAGATTCTTAGCCTCCAATGGGTCACAATGGTTCCTTGCTTCACTTAACCCCTGTGGTGCCACAATGCATCCCATGCCCCTTTAGACCACTTGGTGTCACAATAAATGGTTTGATTCTTGGCCTCCATGGTGTCATAATAGTTCCTAGATTCTATTGGGCCCCATGCTTTCACAATTCATCCCTGGCCCTTTTAGGCCCATTGGTGTCACAATGGACCATTAGATTGTTAACCTCCACTGGGTCACAATGGTTCCTTGCTTCTCCTAACCGCTATGGTTTGGCAATGCATCCCATGCCCTTTTAGGCCACTTGATGTCACAATGAATCATTTGATTCTTGGCCTCTATGTGTCATAACATTTCCATGTGTTTATTGGGCACCATGCATTCACAATTCATCCCTGGTCCTTTTTGGCACCCTGGTGTCACAAGGGATCACTAGAATATTAGCCTCCATTCGGTTACAATGGTTCCTTGCTTCTCTTAACTCCTGTGGTTTCACAATTCATCCCATGTCCTTTTAGGCCCATTGGTGTCACAAGGGATCATTCGAATGTTATCTTCCATTGGGTCACAATGGTTCCTTGCTTCTCTTAACCCCTGTGGTGTCACAATTCATCCCATGTCCTTTTAGGCCCATTGGTGTCACAATGGATCATTAGATTGTTAGCCTCCATTGGGTCACCATCGTTCCCTGCTTCTCCTAACCCCAATGAAGTGACAATGCATCCCATGCCCATTTAGGCCACTTGATGTCACAATGAATCATTTGATTCTTGGCCTCTATGCTGTCATAATATTTCCATGTGTTTATTGGGCCCCATTTTGTCACAATTTATCCCTGGCCCTTTTAGGCCCATTGGTGTCACAATGGACCATTAGATTGTTAGCCTCCACTGGGTCACAATGGTTCCTTGCTTCTCCTAACCGCTATGGTTTGGCAATGCATCCCATGCCCTTTTAGGCCACTTGATGTCACAATGAATCATTTGATTCTTGGCCTCTATGTGTCATAACATTTCTATGTGTTTATTGGGCACCATGCTGTCACAATTCATCCCTGTCCCTTTTATGCCCCGTGGCGTCACAAGGGATAAGTAGAATATTAGCCTCCATTGGTCACAATGGTTCCTTGATTCACTTAACGCCTGTTCTTTCACAATTCATCCCATGTCCTTTTAGGCCCACTGGTGTCACAAGGGATCATTAGAATGTTGTCTTCCATTGGGTCACAATGGTTCCTTGCTTCTCTTAACCCCTATGGTGTCACAATGCATCCCATGCCCTTTTAGGCCACTTGATGTCACAATGAATCTTTTGATTCTTGGCCTCCATGGTGTCATAATTGTTCCTAGGTTATATTGGGCCCCATTTTGTCACAATTCATCCCTGGCCCTTTTACGACCATTGGTGTCACAATGGACCATTAGATTGTTAGCCTCCATTGGGTCACAATGGTTCCTGGCTTCGCTTAACCCCTATGGTGTCACAATGCATCCCATGCCCTTTTAGACCGCTTGATGTCACAATGAATCATTTGATTCTAGGCCTCCATGGTGTCATAATAGTTCCTAGATTCTATTGGGCCCCATGCTTTCACAATTCATCCCTGGCCCTTTTAGGCCCATTGGTGTCACAATGGATCATTAGATTGTTAGCCTCCATTGGGTCACAATGGTTCCTTGCTTCTCCTAACCCTAATGGAGTGACAATGCATCCCATGCCCATTTAGGCGACTTGATGTCACAATGAATCATTTGATTCTTGGCCTCTATGGTGTCATAATATTTCCATGTGTTTATTGGGAAGCATGCTTTCAAATTCATCCCTGGCCCTTTTAGGCCCACTGGTGTCACAAGGGATCAGTAGAATATAAACCTCCATTGGGTCACAATGGTTCCTTGCTTCTCTTAACTCCTGTGCTTTCACAATCCATCCCATGGCCCTTTTAGGACCATTGGTGTTACACGGGATCATTAGACTGTTAGCCTTCACTGGGTCACAATGTTTCCTTGCTTTTCCTAAACCCTATCGTGTCACAATGCATCCCATGCCATTTTAGGCCACTTCATGTCACAATGAATCATTTGATTCTTGGCCTCCATGGTGTCATTATACTTTCTTGTTTCCATTGGCCCCCATGCTGCCACAATTCATCCCTGGCCCTTTTAGGCCCATTGGTGTCACTGGATCATTAGATTCTTAGCCTCCAATGGGTCACAATGGTTCCTTGCTTCACTTAACCCCTGTGGTGCCACAATGCATCCCATGCCCCTTTAGACCACTTGGTGTCACAATAAATGGTTTGATTCTTGGCCTCCATGGTGTCATAATAGTTCCTAGATTCTATTGGGCCCCATGCTTTCACAATTCATCCCTGGCCCTTTTAGGCCCATTGGTGTCACAATGGACCATTAGATTGTTAACCTCCACTGGGTCACAATGGTTCCTTGCTTCTCCTAACCGCTATGGTTTGGCAATGCATCCCATGCCCTTTTAGGCCACTTGATGTCACAATGAATCATTTGATTCTTGGCCTCTATGTGTCATAACATTTCCATGTGTTTATTGGGCACCATGCATTCACAATTCATCCCTGGTCCTTTTTGGCACCCTGGTGTCACAAGGGATCACTAGAATATTAGCCTCCATTCGGTTACAATGGTTCCTTGCTTCTCTTAACTCCTGTGGTTTCACAATTCATCCCATGTCCTTTTAGGCCCATTGGTGTCACAAGGGATCATTCGAATGTTATCTTCCATTGGGTCACAATGGTTCCTTGCTTCTCTTGACCCCTAGGGTGTCACAATGCATCCCATGCCCTTTTAGGCCACTTCATGTCACAATGAATCATTTGATTCTTGGCCTCCATGGTGTCATAATTGTTCCTAGGTTATATTGGGCCCCATTTTGTCACAATTCATCCCTGGCCCTTTTAGGCCCATTGGTGTCACAATGGACCATTAGATTGTTAGCCTCCACTGGGTCACAATGGTTCCTTGCTTCTCCTAACCGCTATGGTTTGGCAATGCATCCCATGCCCTTTTAGGCCACTTGATGTCACAATGAATCATTTGATTCTTGGCCTCTATGTGTCATAACATTTCTATGTGTTTATTGGGCACCATGCTGTCACAATTCATCCCTGTCCCTTTTATGCCCCGTGGCGTCACAAGGGATAAGTAGAATATTAGCCTCCATTGGTCACAATGGTTCCTTGATTCACTTAACGCCTGTTCTTTCACAATTCATCCCATGTCCTTTTAGGCCCACTGGTGTCACAAGGGATCATTCGAATGTTATCTTCCATTGGGTCACAATGGTTCCTTGCTTCTCTTAACCCCTATGGTGTCACAATGCATCCCATGCCCTTTTAGGCCACTTGATGTCACAATGAATCTTTTGATTCTTGGCCTCCATGGTGTCATAATTGTTCCTAGGTTATATTGGGCCCCATTTTGTCACAATTCATCCCTGGCCCTTTTAGGACCATTGGTGTCACAATGGACCATTAGATTGTTAGCCTCCATTGGGTCACAATGGTTCCTGGCTTCGCTTAACCCCTATGGTGTCACAATGCATCCCATGCCCTTTTAGACCGCTTGATGTCACAATGAATCATTTGATTCTAGGCCTCCATGGTGTCATAATAGTTCCTAGATTCTATTGGGCCCCATGCTTTCACAATTCATCCCTGGCCCTTTTAGGCCCATTGGTGTCACAATGGATCATTAGATTGTTAGCCTCCATTGGGTCACAATGGTTCCTTGCTTCTCCTAACCCTAATGGAGTGACAATGCATCCCATGCCCATTTAGGCGACTTGATGTCACAATGAATCATTTGATTCTTGGCCTCTATGGTGTCATAATATTTCCATGTGTTTATTGGGAAGCATGCTTTCAAATTCATCCCTGGCCCTTTTAGGCCCACTGGTGTCACAAGGGATCAGTAGAATATAAACCTCCATTGGGTCACAATGGTTCCTTGCTTCTCTTAACTCCTGTGCTTTCACAATCCATCCCATGGCCCTTTTAGGACCATTGGTGTTACACGGGATCATTAGACTGTTAGCCTTCACTGAGTCACAATGTTTCCTTGCTTTTCCTAAACCCTATCGTGTCACAATGCATCCCATGCCATTTTAGGCCACTTCATGTCACAATGAATCATTTGATTCTTGGCCTCCATGGTGTCATTATACTTTCTTGCTTCCATTGGCCCCCATGCTGCCACAATTCATCCCTGGCCCTTTTAGGCCCATTGGTGTCACTGGATCATTAGATTCTTAGCCTCCAATGGGTCACAATGGTTCCTTGCTTCACTTAACCCCTGTGGTGCCACAATGCATCCCATGCCCCTTTAGACCACTTGGTGTCACAATAAATGGTTTGATTCTTGGCCTCCATGGTGTCATAATAGTTCCTAGATTCTATTGGGCCCCATGCTTTCACAATTCATCCCTGGCCCTTTTAGGCCCATTGGTGTCACAATGGACCATTAGATTGTTAACCTCCACTGGGTCACAATGGTTCCTTGCTTCTCCTAACCGCTATGGTTTGGCAATGCATCCCATGCCCTTTTAGGCCACT
This sequence comes from Cinclus cinclus, assembly GCF_963662255.1. NCBI lineage: Eukaryota > Metazoa > Chordata > Aves > Passeriformes > Cinclidae > Cinclus > Cinclus cinclus. The sequence continues at coordinate 2,468,176 of NW_026912178.1, read as the reverse complement.
TGATGTCACAATGAATCATTTGATTCTTGGCCTCTATGTGTCATAACATTTCCATGTGTTTATTGGGCACCATGCATTCACAATTCATCCCTGGTCCTTTTTGGCACCCTGGTGTCACAAGGGATCACTAGAATATTAGCCTCCATTCGGTTACAATGGTTCCTTGCTTCTCTTAACTCCTGTGGTTTCACAATTCATCCCATGTCCTTTTAGGCCCATTGGTGTCACAAGGGATCATTCGAATGTTATCTTCCATTGGGTCACAATGGTTCCTTGCTTCTCTTAACCCCTGTGGTGTCACAATTCATCCCATGTCCTTTTAGGCCCATTGGTGTCACAATGGATCATTAGATTGTTAGCCTCCATTGGGTCACCATCGTTCCCTGCCTCTCCTAACCCCAATGAAGTGACAATGCATCCCATGCCCATTTAGGCCACTTGATGTCACAATGAATCATTTGATTCTTGGCCTCTATGCTGTCATAATATTTCCATGTGTTTATTGGGCCCCATTTTGTCACAATTTATCCCATGCCCTTTTAGGCCCATTGGTGTCACAATGGACCATTAGATTGTTAGCCTCCACTGGGTCACAATGGTTCCTTGCTTCTCCTAACCGCTATGGTTTGGCAATGCATCCCATGCCCTTTTAGGCCACTTGATGTCACAATGAATCATTTGATTCTTGGCCTCTATGTGTCATAACATTTCTATGTGTTTATTGGGCACCATGCTGTCACAATTCATCCCTGTCCCTTTTATGCCCCGTGGCGTCACAAGGGATAAGTAGAATATTAGCCTCCATTGGTCACAATGGTTCCTTGATTCACTTAACGCCTGTTCTTTCACAATTCATCCCATGTCCTTTTAGGCCCACTGGTGTCACAAGGGATCATTCGAATGTTGTCTTCCATTGGGTCACAATGGTTCCTTGCTTCTCTTAACCCCTATGGTGTCACAATGCATCCCATGCCCTTTTAGGCCACTTGATGTCACAATGAATCTTTTGATTCTTGGCCTCCATGGTGTCATAATTGTTCCTAGGTTATATTGGGCCCCATTTTGTCACAATTCATCCCTGGCCCTTTTACGACCATTGGTGTCACAATGGACCATTAGATTGTAAGCCTCCATTGGGTCACAATGGTTCCTGGCTTCGCTTAACCCCTATGGTGTCACAATGCATCCCATGCCCTTTTAGACCGCTTGATGTCACAATGAATCATTTGATTCTAGGCCTCCATGGTGTCATAATAGTTCCTAGATTCTATTGGGCCCCATGCTTTCACAATTCATCCCTGGCCCTTTTAGGCCCATTGGTGTCACAATGGATCATTAGATTGTTAGCCTCCATTGGGTCACAATGGTTCCTTGCTTCTCCTAACCCTAATGGAGTGACAATGCATCCCATGCCCATTTAGGCGACTTGATGTCACAATGAATCATTTGATTCTTGGCCTCTATGGTGTCATAATATTTCCATGTGTTTATTGGGAAGCATGCTTTCAAATTCATCCCTGGCCCTTTTAGGCCCACTGGTGTCACAAGGGATCAGTAGAATATAAACCTCCATTGGGTCACAATGGTTCCTTGCTTCTCTTAACTCCTGTGCTTTCACAATCCATCCCATGGCCCTTTTAGGACCATTGGTGTTACACGGGATCATTAGACTGTTAGCCTTCACTGGGTCACAATGTTTCCTTGCTTTTCCTAAACCCTATCGTGTCACAATGCATCCCATGCCATTTTAGGCCACTTCATGTCACAATGAATCATTTGATTCTTGGCCTCCATGGTGTCATTATACTTTCTTGTTTCCATTGGCCCCCATGCTGCCACAATTCATCCCTGGCCCTTTTAGGCCCATTGGTGTCACTGGATCATTAGATTCTTAGCCTCCAATGGGTCACAATGGTTCCTTGCTTCACTTAACCCCTGTGGTGCCACAATGCATCCCATGCCCCTTTAGACCACTTGGTGTCACAATAAATGGTTTGATTCTTGGCCTCCATGGTGTCATAATAGTTCCTAGATTCTATTGGGCCCCATGCTTTCACAATTCATCCCTGGCCCTTTTAGGCCCATTGGTGTCACAATGGACCATTAGATTGTTAACCTCCACTGGGTCACAATGGTTCCTTGCTTCTCCTAACCGCTATGGTTTGGCAATGCATCCCATGCCCTTTTAGGCCACTTGATGTCACAATGAATCATTTGATTCTTGGCCTCTATGTGTCATAACATTTCCATGTGTTTATTGGGCACCATGCATTCACAATTCATCCCTGGTCCTTTTTGGCACCCTGGTGTCACAAGGGATCACTAGAATATTAGCCTCCATTCGGTTACAATGGTTCCTTGCTTCTCTTAACTCCTGTGGTTTCACAATTCATCCCATGTCCTTTTAGGCCCATTGGTGTCACAAGGGATCATTCGAATGTTATCTTCCATTGGGTCACAATGGTTCCTTGCTTCTCTTGACCCCTAGGGTGTCACAATGCATCCCATGCCCTTTTAGGCCACTTCATGTCACAATGAATCATTTGATTCTTGGCCTCCATGGTGTCATAATTGTTCCTAGGTTATATTGGGCCCCATTTTGTCACAATTCATCCCTGGCCCTTTTAGGCCCATTGGTGTCACAATGGACCATTAGATTGTTAGCCTCCACTGGGTCACAATGGTTCCTTGCTTCTCCTAACCGCTATGGTTTGGCAATGCATCCCATGCCCTTTTAGGCCACTTGATGTCACAATGAATCATTTGATTCTTGGCCTCTATGTGTCATAACATTTCTATGTGTTTATTGGGCACCATGCTGTCACAATTCATCCCTGTCCCTTTTATGCCCCGTGGCGTCACAAGGGATAAGTAGAATATTAGCCTCCATTGGTCACAATGGTTCCTTGATTCACTTAACGCCTGTTCTTTCACAATTCATCCCATGTCCTTTTAGGCCCACTGGTGTCACAAGGGATCATTCGAATGTTATCTTCCATTGGGTCACAATGGTTCCTTGCTTCTCTTAACCCCTATGGTGTCACAATGCATCCCATGCCCTTTTAGGCCACTTGATGTCACAATGAATCTTTTGATTCTTGGCCTCCATGGTGTCATAATTGTTCCTAGGTTATATTGGGCCCCATTTTGTCACAATTCATCCCTGGCCCTTTTAGGACCATTGGTGTCACAATGGACCATTAGATTGTTAGCCTCCATTGGGTCACAATGGTTCCTGGCTTCGCTTAACCCCTATGGTGTCACAATGCATCCCATGCCCTTTTAGACCGCTTGATGTCACAATGAATCATTTGATTCTAGGCCTCCATGGTGTCATAATAGTTCCTAGATTCTATTGGGCCCCATGCTTTCACAATTCATCCCTGGCCCTTTTAGGCCCATTGGTGTCACAATGGATCATTAGATTGTTAGCCTCCATTGGGTCACAATGGTTCCTTGCTTCTCCTAACCCCAATGGAGTGACAATGCATCCCATGCCCATTTAGGCGACTTGATGTCACAATGAATCATTTGATTCTTGGCCTCTATGGTGTCATAATATTTCCATGTGTTTATTGGGAAGCATGCTTTCAAATTCATCCCTGGCCCTTTTAGGCCCACTGGTGTCACAAGGGATCAGTAGAATATAAACCTCCATTGGGTCACAATGGTTCCTTGCTTCTCTTAACTCCTGTGCTTTCACAATCCATCCCATGGCCCTTTTAGGACCATTGGTGTTACACGGGATCATTAGACTGTTAGCCTTCACTGAGTCACAATGTTTCCTTGCTTTTCCTAAACCCTATCGTGTCACAATGCATCCCATGCCATTTTAGGCCACTTCATGTCACAATGAATCATTTGATTCTTGGCCTCCATGGTGTCATTATACTTTCTTGCTTCCATTGGCCCCCATGCTGCCACAATTCATCCCTGGCCCTTTTAGGCCCATTGGTGTCACTGGATCATTAGATTCTTAGCCTCCAATGGGTCACAATGGTTCCTTGCTTCACTTAACCCCTGTGGTGCCACAATGCATCCCATGCCCCTTTAGACCACTTGGTGTCACAATAAATGGTTTGATTCTTGGCCTCCATGGTGTCATAATAGTTCCTAGATTCTATTGGGCCCCATGCTTTCACAATTCATCCCTGGCCCTTTTAGGCCCATTGGTGTCACAATGGACCATTAGATTGTTAACCTCCACTGGGTCACAATGGTTCCTTGCTTCTCCTAACCGCTATGGTTTGGCAATGCATCCCATGCCCTTTTAGGCCACTTGATGTCACAATGAATCATTTGATTCTTGGCCTCTATGTGTCATAACTTTTCCATGTGTTTATTGGGCACCATGCATTCACAATTCATCCCTGGTCCTTTTTGGCACCCTGGTGTCACAAGGGATCACTAGAATATTAGCCTCCATTCGGTTACAATGGTTCCTTGCTTCTCTTAACTCCTGTGGTTTCACAATTCATCCCATGTCCTTTTAGGCCCATTGGTGTCACAAGGGATCATTCGAATGTTATCTTCCAATGGGTCACAATGGTTCCTTGCTTCTCTTGACCCCGAGGGTGTCACAATGCATCCCATGCCCTTTTAGGCCACTTCATGTCACAATGAATCATTTGATTCTTGGCCTCCATGGTGTCATAATTGTTCCTAGCTTATATTGGGCCCCATTTTGTCACAATTCATCCCTGGCCCTTTTAGGACCATTGGTGTCACAATGGACCATTAGATTGTTAGCCTCCACTGGGTCACAATGGTTCCTTGCTTCTCCTAACCGCTATGGTTTGGCAATGCATCCCATGCCCTTTTAGGCCACTTGATGTCACAATGAATCATTTGATTCTTGGCCTCTATGTGTCATAACATTTCCATGTGTTTATTGGGCACCATGCTTTTACAATTCATCCCTGGTCCTTTTTGGCACCCTGGTGTCACAAGGGATCAGTACAATATTAGCCTCCATTCGGTTACAATGGTTCCTTGCTTCTCTTAACTCCTGTGCTTTCACAATTCATCCCATGTCCTTTTAGGCCCATTGGTGTCACAAGGGATCATTCGAATGTTATCTTCCATTGGGTCACAATGGTTCCATGCTTCTCTTGACCCCTATGGTGTCACAATGCATGCCATGCCCTTTTAGGCCACTTGATGTAACAATGAATCATTTGATTCTTGGCCTCCATGGTGTCATAATAGTTCCTAGGTTCTATTTGGCCCCATGCTGTCACAATTCATCCCTGGCCCTTTTAGGCCCATTGCTGACACAATGGACCATTAGATTGTTAGCCTCCATTCGGTCACAATGGTTTCTTACTTATCTTAACCCCTGATTGTTCACAATTCATCCCTTGCCCTTTTAGGCCACTTGACGTCACAATGTGTCATTGGATTCTTGGCCTCCATGGGGTCATAATTGTTCCTAGGTTATATTGGCCCCCATGCTGTCACAATTCATCCCTGGACCTTTTAGGACCATTGGTGTCACAATGGACCATTAGATTGTTAACCTCCACTGCGTCACAATGGTTCCTTGCTTCTCTTAACGCCTGTCGTGTCACAATGCATCCCATGCCCTTTTAGGCCACTTGATGTCACAATGTGTCATTGGATTCTTGGCCTCCATGGTGTCATAATAGTTCCTTGATTCTATAGGGCCCCATGCTGTCACAATTCATCCCTGGCACTTTTAGGCCCATTGGTGTCACTGGATCATTAGATTCTTAGCCTCCAATGGGTCACAATGGTTCCTTGCTTCACTTAACCCCTGTGGTGCCACAATGCATCCCATGCCCTTTTAGACGACTTTGTGTCACAATAAATCGTTTGATTCTTGGCCTCCATGGTGTCATAATAGTTCCTAGAGTCTATTGGGCCCCATGCTTTCACAATTCATCCCTGGCCCTTTTAGGCCCATTGGTGTCACAATGGACCATTAGATTGTTAGCCTCCACTGGGTCACAATGGTTCCTTGCTTCTCCTAACCGCTATGGTTTGGCAATGCATCCCATGCCCTTTTAGGCCACTTGATGTCACAATGAATCATTTGATTCTTGGCCTCTATGTGTCATAACATTTCCATGTGTTTATTGGGCACCATGCTGTCACAATTCATCCCTGTCCCTTTTATGCCCCGTGGCGTCACAAGGGATAAGTAGAATATTAGCCTCCATTGGTCACAATGGTTCCTTGATTCACTTAACGCCTGTTCTTTCACAATTCATCCCATGTCCTTTTAGGCCCACTGGTGTCACAAGGGATCATTAGAATGTTATCTTCCATTGGGTCACAATGGTTCCTTGCTTCTCTTAACCCCTATGGTGTCACAATGCATCCCATGCCCTTTTAGGCCACTTGATGTCACAATGAATCTTTTGATTCTTGGCCTCCATGGTGTCATAATTGTTCCTAGGTTATATTGGGCCCCATTTTGTCACAATTCATCCCTGGCCCTTTTAGGACCATTGGTGTCACAATGGACCATTAGATTGTTAGCCTCCATTGGGTCACAATGGTTCCTGGCTTCGCTTAACCCCTATGGTGTCACAATGCATCCCATGCCCTTTTAGACCGCTTGATGTCACAATGAATCATTTGATTCTAGGCCTCCATGGTGTCATAATAGTTCCTAGATTCTATTGGGCCCCATGCTTTCACAATTCATCCCTGGCCCTTTTAGGCCCATTGGTGTCACAATGGATCATTAGATTGTTAGCCTCCATTGGGTCACAATGGTTCCTTGCTTCTCCTAACCCCAATGGAGTAACAATGCATCCCATGCCCATTTAGGCGACTTGATGTCACAATGAATCATTTGATTCTTGGCCTCTATGGTGTCATAATATTTCCATGTGTTTATTGGGAAGCATGCTTTCAAATTCATCCCTGGCCCTTTTAGGCCCACTGGTGTCACAAGGGATCAGTAGAATATAAACCTCCATTGGGTCACAATGGTTCCTTGCTTCTCTTAACTCCTGTGCTTTCACAATCCATCCCATGGCCCTTTTAGGACCATTGGTGTTACACGGGATCATTACACTGTTAGCCTTCACTGGGTCACAATGTTTCCTTGCTTTTCCTAAACCCTATGGTGTCACAATGCATCCCATGCCATTTTAGGCCACTTCATGTCACAATGAATCATTTGATTCTTGGCCTCCATGGTGTCATTATACTTTCTTGTTTCCATTGGCCCCCATGCTGCCACAATTCATCCCTGGCCCTTTTAGGCCCATTGGTGTCACTGGATCATTAGATTCTTAGCCTCCAATGGGTCACAATGGTTCCTTGCTTCACTTAACCCCTGTGGTGCCACAATGCATCCCATGCCCCTTTAGACCACTTGGTGTCACAATAAATGGTTTGATTCTTGGCCTCCATGGTGTCATAATAGTTCCTAGATTCTATTGGGCCCCATGCTTTCACAATTCATCCCTGGCCCTTTTAGGCCCATTGGTGTCACAATGGACCATTAGATTGTTAACCTCCACTGGGTCACAATGGTTCCTTGCTTCTCCTAACCGCTATGGTTTGGCAATGCATCCCATGCCCTTTTAGGCCACTTGATGTCACAATGAATCATTTGATTCTTGGCCTCTATGTGTCATAACTTTTCCATGTGTTTATTGGGCACCATGCATTCACAATTCATCCCTGGTCCTTTTTGGCACCCTGGTATCACAAGGGATCCGTAGAATATTAGCCTCCATTCGGTTACAATGGTTCCTTGCTTCTCTTAACTCCTGTGCTTTCACAATTCATCCCATGTCCTTTTAGGCCCATTGGTGTCACAAGGGATCATTAGATTGTTATCTTCCATTGGGTCACAATGGTTCCTTGCTTCTCTTGACCCCTAGGGTGTCACAATGCATCCCATGCCCTTTTAGGCCACTTCATGTCACAATGAATCATTTGATTCTTGGCCTCCATGGTGTCATAATTGTTCCTTGGTTATATTGGGCCCCATTTTGTCACAATTCATCCCTGGCCCTTTTAGGCCCATTGGTGTCACAATGGACCATTAGATTGTTAGCCTCCACTGGGTCACAATGGTTCCTTGCTTCTCCTAACCGCTATGGTTTGGCAATGCATCCCATGCCCTTTTAGGCCACTTGATGTCACAATGAATCATTTGATTCTTGGCCTCTATGTGTCATAACATTTCTATGTGTTTATTGGGCACCATGCTGTCACAATTCATCCCTGTCCCTTTTATGCCCCGTGGCGTCACAAGGGATAAGTAGAATATTAGCCTCCATTGGTCACAATGGTTCCTTGATTCACTTAACGCCTGTTCTTTCACAATTCATCCCATGTCCTTTTAGGCCCACTGGTGTCACAAGGGATCATTAGAATGTTATCTTCCATTGGGTCACAATGGTTCCTTGCTTCTCTTAACCCCTATGGTGTCACAATGCATCCCATGCCCTTTTAGGCCACTTGATGTCACAATGAATCTTTTGATTCTTGGCCTCCATGGTGTCATAATTGTTCCTAGGTTATATTGGGCCCCATTTTGTCACAATTCATCCCTGGCCCTTTTAGGACCATTGGTGTCACAATGGATCATTAGATTGTTAGCCTCCATTGGGTCACAATGGTTCCTTGCTTCTCCTAACCCCAATGGAGTGACAATGCATCCCATGCCCATTTAGGCGACTTGATGTCACAATGAATCATTTGATTCTTGGCCTCTATGGTGTCATAATATTTCCATGTGTTTATTGGGAAGCATGCTTTCAAATTCATCCCTGGCCCTTTTAGGCCCACTGGTGTCACAAGGGATCAGTAGAATATAAACCTCCATTGGGTCACAATGGTTCCTTGCTTCTCTTAACTCCTGTGCTTTCACAATCCATCCCATGGCCCTTTTAGGACCATTGGTGTTACACGGGATCATTACACTGTTAGCCTTCACTGGGTCACAATGTTTCCTTGCTTTTCCTAAACCCTATGGTGTCACAATGCATCCCATGCCATTTTAGGCCACTTCATGTCACAATGAATCATTTGATTCTTGGCCTCCATGGTGTCATTATACTTTCTTGTTTCCATTGGCCCCCATGCTGCCACAATTCATCCCTGGCCCTTTTAGGCCCATTGGTGTCACTGGATCATTAGATTCTTAGCCTCCAATGGGTCACAATGGTTCCTTGCTTCACTTAACCCCTGTGGTGCCACAATGCATCCCATGCCCCTTTAGACCACTTGGTGTCACAATAAATGGTTTGATTCTTGGCCTCCATGGTGTCATAATAGTTCCTAGATTCTATTGGGCCCCATGCTTTCACAATTCATCCCTGGCCCTTTTAGGCCCATTGGTGTCACAATGGACCATTAGATTGTTAACCTCCACTGGGTCACAATGGTTCCTTGCTTCTCCTAACCGCTATGGTTTGGCAATGCATCCCATGCCCTTTTAGGCCACTTGATGTCACAATGAATCATTTGATTCTTGGCCTCTATGTGTCATAACATTTCCATGTGTTTATTGGGCACCATGCATTCACAATTCATCCCTGGTCCTTTTTGGCACCCTGGTGTCACAAGGGATCACTAGAATATTAGCCTCCATTCGGTTACAATGGTTCCTTGCTTCTCTTAACTCCTGTGGTTTCACAATTCATCCCATGTCCTTTTAGGCCCATTGGTGTCACAAGGGATCATTCGAATGTTATCTTCCATTGGGTCACAATGGTTCCTTGCTTCTCTTGACCCCGAGGGTGTCACAATGCATCCCATGCCCTTTTAGGCCACTTCATGTCACAATGAATCATTTGATTCTTGGCCTCCATGGTGTCATAATTGTTCCTAGGTTATATTGGGCCCCATTTTGTCACAATTCATCCCTGGCCCTTTTAGGACCATTGGTGTCACAATGGACCATTAGATTGTTAGCCTCCACTGGGTCACAATGGTTCCTTGCTTCTCCTAACCGCTATGGTTTGGCAATGCATCCCATGCCCTTTTAGGCCACTTGATGTCACAATGAATCATTTGATTCTTGGCCTCTATGTGTCATAACATTTCCATGTGTTTATTGGGCACCATGCTTTTACAATTCATCCCTGGTCCTTTTTGGCACCCTGGTGTCACAAGGGATCAGTACAATATTAGCCTCCATTCGGTTACAATGGTTCCTTGCTTCTCTTAACTCCTGTGCTTTCACAATTCATCCCATGTCCTTTTAGGCCCATTGGTGTCACAAGGGATCATTCGAATGTTATCTTCCATTGGGTCACAATGGTTCCATGCTTCTCTTGACCCCTATGGTGTCACAATGCATGCCATGCCCTTTTAGGCCACTTGATGTAACAATGAATCATCTGATTCTTGGCCTCCATGGTGTCATAATAGTTCCTAGGTTCTATTTGGCCCCATGCTGTCACAATTCATCCCTGGCCCTTTTAGGCACATTGCTGACACAATGGACCATTAGATTGTTAGCCTCCATTCGGTCACAATGGTTTCTTACTTATCTTAACTCCTGATTGTTCACAATTCATCCCTTGCCCTTTTAGGCCACTTGACGTCACAATGTGTCATTGGATTCTTGGCCTCCATGGTGTCATAATTGTTCCTAGGTTATATTGGCCCCCATGCTGTCACAATTCATCCCTGGCCCTTTTAGGACCATTGGTGTCACAATGGACCATTAGATTGTTAGCCTCCATAGGGTCACAATGGTTCCTTGCTTCTCTTAACGCCTGTCGTGTCACAATGCATCCCATGCCCTTTTAGGCCACTTGATGTCACAATGTGTCATTTGATTCTTGGCCTCCATGGTGTCATAATAGTTCCTTGATTCTATTGGGCCCCATGCTGTCACAAATCATCCCTGGCCCTTTTAGGCCCATTGGTGTCACAATGGACCATTAGATTGTTAGCCTCCATTGGGTCACAATGGTTCCTTGCTTCTCCTAACCGCTATGGTTTGGCAATGCATCCCATGCCCTTTTAGGCCACTTGATGTCACAATGAATCTTTTGATTCTTGGCCTCCATGGTGTCATAATTGTTCCTAGGTTATATTGGGCCCCATTTTGTCACAATTCATCCCTGGCCCTTTTAGGACCATTGGTGTCACAATGGACCATTAGATTGTTAGCCTCCATTGGGTCACAATGGTTCCTGGCTTCGCTTAACCCCTATGGTGTCACAATGCATCCCATGCCCTTTTAGACCGCTTGATGTCACAATGAATCATTTGATTCTAGGCCTCCATGGTGTCATAATAGTTCCTAGATTCTATTGGGCCCCATGCTTTCACAATTCATCCCTGGCCCTTTTAGGCCCATTGGTGTCACAATGGATCATTAGATTGTGAGCCTCCATTGGGTCAAAATGGATCCTTGCTTCTCTTAACCCCTGTGGTGTCACAATGCATCCCATGCCCTTTTAGGCCCATTGGTGTCACAATGGATCATTAGATTGTTAGCCTCCATTCCGTCACAATAGTTCCTTGCTTCTCCTAACGCTAATGGAGTGACAATGCATCCCATGCCCTTTTAGGCCACTTGATGTCACAATGAATCATTTGATTCTTGGCCTCTTTGGCGTCATAATATTTCCATGTGTTTATTGGGAACCATGCTTTCACAATTCATCCCTGGCCATTTTATGCCCCGTGGCGTCACAAGGGATGAGTAGAATATTAGCGTCCATTGGTCACAATGGTTCCTTGTTTCTCTTAACGCCTGTGCTTTCACAATTCATCCCATGTCTTTTTAGGCCCATTGGTGTCACAAGGGATCATTAGAATGTTATCTTCCATTGGGTCACAATGGTTCCTTGCTTCTCTTGACCCCTAGGGTGTCACAATGCATCCCATGCCCTTTTAGGCCACTTCATGTCACAATGAATCATTTGATTCTTGGCCTCCATGGTGTCATAATTGTTCCTAGGTTATATTGGGCCCCATTCTGTCACAATTCATCCCTGGCCCTTTTAGGCCCATTGGTGTCACAATGGACCATTAGATTGTTAGCCTCCACTGGGTCACAATGGTTCCTTGCTTCTCCTAACCGCTATGGTTTGGCAATGCATCCCATGCCCTTTTAGGCCACTTGATGTCACAATGAATCATTTGATTCTTGGCCTCTATGTGTCATAATATTTCCATGTGTTTATTGGGCACCATGCTTTCACAATTCATCCCTGGTCCTTTTTGGCACCCTGGTGTCACAAGGGATCAGTAGAATATTAGCCTCCATTCGGTTACAATGGTTCCTTGCTTCTCTTAACTCCTGTGCTTTCACAATTCATCCCATGTCCTTTTAGGCCCATTGGTGTCACAAGGGATCATTAGAATGTTATCTTCCATTGGGTCACAATGGTTCCTTGCTTCTCTTGACCCCTATGGTGTCACAATGCATCCCACGCCCTTTTAGGCCACTTGATGTCACAATGAATCATTTGATTCTTGGCCTCCATGGTGTCATAATAGTTCCTAGGTTATATTTGTCCCCCATGCTGTCACAATACATCCCTGGCCCTTTTAGGACCATTGGTGTCACAATGGACCATTAGATTGTTAGCCTCCATTGGGTCACAATGGTTCCTTGCTTCTCTTAACCCCTGTGGTGTCACAATGCATCCCATGCCCTTTTAGGCCACTTGATGTCACAATGAATCATTTGATTCTTGGCCTCCATGGTGTCATAATAGTTCCTCGGTTCTATTTGGCCCAATGCTGTCAAAATTCATCCCTGGCCCTTTTAGGTCCATTGGTGTCACTGGATCATTATATTGTTAACCTCCATTGGGTCACAATGTTTCCTTGCTTCACTTAACCCCTGTGGTGCCACAATGCATCCCATGCCCTTTTAGACGACTTGGTGTCACAATAAATCGTTTGATTCTTGGCCTCCATGGTGTCATAATAGTTCCTAGATTCTATTGGGCCCCATGCTTTCACAATTCATCCCTGGCCATTTAGGCCCATTGGTGTCACAATGGACCATTAGATTGTTAGCCTCCACTGGGTCACAATGATTCCTTGCTTCTCTTAACCCCTGTGGTGTCACAATTCATCCCATGCCTTTTTAGGCCACTTGATGTCACAATGTGTCATTGGATTCTTGGCCTCCATGGTGTCATAATAGTTCCTCGGTTCTATTTGGCCCCATGCTGTCACAATTCATCCCTGGCCCTTTTAGGCCCATTGGTGTCACTGGATCATTAGATTCTTAGCCTCCAATGGGTCACAATGGTCCCTTGCTTCACTTAACCCCTGTGGTGCCACAATGCATCCCATGCCCTTTTAGACCACTTGGTGTCACAATAAATGGTTTGATTCTTGGCCTCCATGGTGTCATAATAGTTCCTAGATTCTATTGGGCCCCATGCTTTCACAATTCATCCCTGGCCCTTTTAGGCCCATTGGTGTCACAATGGACCATTAGATTGTTAACCTCCACTGGGTCACAATGGTTCCTTGCTTCTCCTAACCGCTATGGTTTGGCAATGCATCCCATGCCCTTTTAGGCCACTTGATGTCACAATGAATCATTTGATTCTTGGCCTCTATGTGTCATCATATTTCCATGTGTTTATTGGGCACCATGCATTCACAATTCATCCCTGGTCCTTTTTGGCACCCTGGTGTCACAAGGGATCACTAGAATATTAGCCTCCATTCGGTTACAATGGTTCCTTGCTTCTCTTAACTCCTGTGCTTTCACAATTCATCCCATGTCCTTTTAGGCCCATTGGTGTCACAAGGGATCATTCGAATGTTATCTTCCATTGGGTCACAATGGTTCCTTGCTTCTCTTGACCCCTATGGTGTCACAATGCATCCCATGCCCTTTTAGGCCACTTGATGTCACAATGAACCTTTTGATTCTTGGCCTCCATGGTGTCATAATAGTTCCTCGGTTATATTTGGCCCCATGCTGTCACTATTCATCCCTGGCCCTTTTAGGCCCATTGGTGTCAGTGGATCTTTAGATTCTTAGCCTCCAATGGGTCACAATGGTTCCTTGCTTCACTTTACCCCTGTGGTGCCACAATGCATCCCATGCCCTTTTAGACCACTTGGTGTCACAATAAATTGTTTGATTCTAGGCCTCCATGGTGTCATAATAGTTCCTAGATTCTATTGGGCCCCATGCTTTCACAATTCATCCCTGGCCCTTTTAGGCCCATTGGTGTCACAATGGACCATTAGATTGTTAGCCTCCACTGGGTCACAATGGTTCCTTGCTTCTCTTAACCGCTATGGTTTGGCAATGCATCCCATGCCCTTTTAGGCCACTTGATGTCACAATGAATCATTTGATTCTTGGCCTCTATGCTGTCATAATATTTCCATGTGTTTATTGGGAACCATGCTCTCACAATTCATCCCTGTCCCTTTTATGCCCCGTGGCGTCACAAGGGATAAGTAGAATATTAGCCTCCATTGGTCACAATGGTTCCTTGCTTCACATAACGCCCATTCTTTCACAATTCATCCCATGTCCTTTTAGGCCCATTGGTGTCACAAGGGATCATTCGAATGTTATCTTCCATTGGGTCACAATGGTTCCTTGCTTCTCTTGACCCCTAGGGTGTCACAATGCATCCCATGCCCTTTTAGGCCACTTCATGTCACAATGAATCATTTGATTCTTGGCCTCCATGGTGTCATAAATGTTCCTAGGTTATATTGAGCCCCATTCTGTCACAATTCTCCCTGGCCCTTTTAGGACCATTGGTGTCACATTGGACCATTAGATTGTTAGCCTCCATTGGGTCACAATGGTTCCTGGCTTCTCTTAACCCCTGTGGTGTCACAATTCATCCCATGCCCTTTTAGGCCCATTGGTGTCACAATGGATCATTAGATTGTTAGCCTCCATTGGGTCACAATCGTTCCCTGCTTCTCCTAACCCCAATGGAGTGACAATGCATCCCATGCCCATTTAGGCCACTTGATGTCACAATGAATCATTTGATTCTTGGCCTCTATGCTGTCATAATATTTCCATGTGTTTATTGGGAACCATGCTCTCACAATTCATCCCTGTCCCTTTTATGCCCCGTGGCGTCACAAGGGATAAGTAGAATATTAGCCTCCATTGGTCACAATGGTTCCTTGCTTCACATAACGCCCATTCTTTCACAATTCATCCCATGTCCTTTTAGGCCCATTGGTGTCACAAGGGATCATTCGAATGTTATCTTCCATTGGGTCACAATGGTTCCTTGCTTCTCTTGACCCCTAGGGTGTCACAATGCATCCCATGCCCTTTTAGGCCACTTCATGTCACAATGAATCATTTGATTCTTGGCCTCCATGGTGTCATAATTGTTCCTAGGTTATATTGAGCCCCATTCTGTCACAATTCATCCCTGGCCCTTTTAGGACCATTGGTGTCACATTGGACCATTAGATTGTTAGCCTCCATTGGGTCACAATGGTTCCTGGCTTCTCTTAACCCCTGTGGTGTCACAATTCATCCCATGCCCTTTTAGGCCACTTCATGTCACAATGAATCATTTGATTCTTGGCCTCCATGGTGTCATAATTGTTCCTAGCTTATATTGGGCCCCATTTTGTCACAATTCTTCCCTGGACCTTTTAGGACCATTGGTGTCACTATGGACCATTTGATTGTTAGCCTCCATTGGGTCACAATGGTTCCTTGCTTCTCTTAACGCCTGTCGTGTCACAATGCATCCCATGCCCTTTTAGGCCACTTCATGTCAGAATGAATCATTTGATTCTTGGCCTCCATGATGTCATAATAGTTCCTCGGTTCTATTTGGCCCCATGCTGTCACAATTCATCCCTGGCCCTTTTAGGCCCATTGGTGTCACTGGATCATTAGATTCTTAGCCTCCAATGGGTCACAATGGTCCCTTGCTTCACTTAACCCCTGTGGTGCCACAATGCATCCCAAGCCCTTTTAGACCACTTGGTGTCACAATAAATGGTTTGATTCTTGGCCTCCATGGTGTCATTATAGTTCCTAGATTCTATTGGGCCCCATGCTTTCACAATTCATCCCTGGCCCTTTTAGGCCCATTGGTGTCACAATGGACCATTAGATTGTTAACCTCCACTGGGTCACAATGGTTCCTTGCTTCTCCTAACCGCTATGGTTTGGCAATGCATCCCATGCCCTTTTAGGCCACTTGATGTCACAATGAATCATTTGATTCTTGGCCTCTATGTGTCATCATATTTCCATGTGTTTATTGGGCACCATGCTTTCACAATTCATCCCTGGTCCTTTTTGGCACCCTGGTGTCACAAGGCATCACTAGAATATTAGCCTCCATTCGGTTACAATGGTTCCTTGCTTCTCTTAACTCCTGTGCTTTCACAATTCATCCCATGTCCTTTTAGGCCCATTGGTGTCACAAGGGATCATTAGAATGTTATCTTCCATTGGGTCACAATGGTTCCTTGCTTCTCTTGACCCCTATGGTGTCACAATGCATCCCATGCACTTTTAGGCCACTTCATGTCACAATGAATCTCATGATTCTTGGCCTCCATGGTGTCATAATAATTCCTCGGTTATATTTGGCCCCATGCTGTCACAATTCATCCCTGCCCCTTTTAGGCCCATTGGTGTCAGTGGATCTTTAGATTCTCAGCCTCCAATGGGTCACAATGGTTCCTTGCTTCACTTTACCCCTGTGGTGCCACAATGCATCCCATGCCCTTTTAGACCACTTGGTGTCACAATGAACCTTTTGATTCTTGGCCTCCATGGTGTCATAATTGTTCCTAGGTTATACTGAGCCCCATTCTGTCACAATTCATCCCTGGCCCTTTTAGGACCATTGGTGTCACAATGGACCATTAGATTGTTAGCCTCCATTGGTTCACAATGGTTCCTGGCTTCTCCTAACCGCTATGGTTTGGCAATACATCCCATGCCCTTTTAGGCCACTTGATGTCACAATGAATCATTTGTTTCTTGGCCTCTATGTGTCATAACATTTCCATGTGTTTATTGGGCACCATGCATTCACAATTCATCCCTGGTCCTTTTTGGCACCCTGGTGTCACAAGGGATCAGTACAATATTAGCCTCCATTTGGTTACAATGGTTCCTTGCTTTTCTTAACTCCTGTGGTTTCACAATTCATCCCATGTCCTTTTAGTCCCATTGGTGCCACAAGAGATCATTAGATTGTTACCCTCCACTGGGTCACAATGGTTTCTTGCTTCACTTAACCCCTATGGTGTCACAATGCATCCCATGCCCTTTTAGACCGCTTGATGTCACAATGAATCATTTGATTCTTGTCCTCCATGGTGTCATAATAGTTCCTTGATTCTATTGGGCCCCATGCTGTCACAATTCATCCCTGGCCCTTTTAGGACCATTGGTGTCACTGGATCATTAGATTCTTAGCCTCCAATGGGTCACAATGGTTCCTGGCTTCTCTTAACCCCTGTGGTGTCACAATGCATCCCATGCCCTTTTAGACCACTTGGTGTCACAATAAATTGTTTGATTCTAGGCCTCCATGGTGTCATAATAGTTCCTAGATTCTATTGGGCCCCATGCTTTCACAATTCATCCCTGGCCCTTTTAGGCCCATTGGTGTCACAATAGATCATTAGATTGTTAGCCTCCATTGGGTCACAATCTTTCCTTGCTTCTCCTAACCCCAATGGAGTGACAATGCATCCCATGCCCATTTAGGCCACTTGATGTCACAATGAATCATTTGATTCTTGGCCTCTATGCTGTCATAATATTTCCATGTGTTTATTGGGAACCATGCTTTCACAATTCATCCCTGGCCCTTTTATGCCCCGTGGCGTCACAAGGGATAAGTAGAATATTAGCCTCCATTGGTCACAATGGTTCCTTGCTTCACTTAACGCCTGTTCTTTCACAATTCATCCCATGTCCTTTTAGGCCCATTGGTGTCACAAGGGATCATTAGAATGTTATCTTCCATTGGGTCACAATGATTCCTTGCTTCTCTTGACCCCTATGGTGTCACAATGTATCCCATGCCCTTTTAGGCCACTTCATGTCACAATGAATCATTTGATTCTTGGCCTCCATGGTGTCATAATTGTTCCTAGGTTATATTGAGCCCCATTCTGTCACAATTCATCCCTGGCCCTTTTAGGACCATTGGTGTCACAATGGACCATTAGATTGTTAGCCTCCATTGGGTCACAATGGTTCCTGGCTTCTCTTAACCCCTGTGGTGTCACAATGCATCCCATGCCCTTTTAGGCCACTTCATGTCACAATGAATCATTTGATTCTTGGCCTCCATGGTGTCATAATAGTTCCTCGGTTCTATTTGGCCCCATGCTGTCACAATTCATCCCTGGCCCTTTTAGGCCCATTGGTGTCACTGGATCATTAGATTCTTAGCCTCCAATGGGTCACAATGGTTCCTTGCTTCATTTAACCCCTGTGGTGCCACAATGCATCCCATGCCCTTTTAGACCACTTGGTGTCACAATAAATTGTTTGATTCTTGGCCTCCATGGTGTCATAATAGTTCCTAGATTCTATTGGGCCCCATGCTTTCACAATTCATCGATGGCCCTTTTAGGCCCATTGGTGTCACAAGGGATAATTAGAATGTTATCTTCCATTGGGTCACAATGGTTCCTTACTTCTCTTAACCCCTATGGTGTCACAATGCATCCCATGCCCTTTTCGGCCACTTGATGTCACAATGAATCATTTGATTCTAGGCCTCCATGGTGTCATAATAGTTCCTAGATTCTATTGGGCCCCATGCTTTCACAATTCATCCCTGGCCCTTTTAGGCCCATTGGTGTCACAATGGATCATTAGATTGTTAGCCTCCACTGGGTCACAATGGTTCCTTGCTTCTCCTAACCCCAATGGAGTGACAATGCATCCCATGCCCATTTAGGCCACTTGATGTCACAATGAATCATTTGATTCTTGGCCTATATGGTGTCATAATATTTCCATGTGTTTATTGGGAAGCATGATTTCACAATTCATCCCTGTCCCTTTTAGGCCCACTGGTGTCATAAGGGATCAGTAGAATATATACCTCCATTGGCTCACAATGGTTCCTTGCTTCTCTTAACTCCTGTGCTTTCACAATTCATCCCACGCCCTTTTAGGCCCATTGGTGTTACCCGGGATCATTAGACTGTTAGCCTTCACTGGGTCACAATGTTTCCTTGCTTTTCCTAAACCCTATGGTGTCACAATGCATCCCATGCCCTTTTAGACCACTTGGTGTCACAATGAATCATTTGATTCTTTGCCTCCATGGTGTCATTATACTTTCTTGTTTCCATTGGCCCCCATGCTGTCACAATTCATCCCTGGCCCTTTTAGGCCCATTGGTGTCACTGGATCATTAGATTCTTAGCCTCCAATGGGTCACAATGGTTCCTTGCTTCACTTAACCCCTGTGGTGCCACAATGCATCCCATGCCCTTTTAGACCACTTGGTGTCACAATAAATTGTTTGATTCTTGGCCTCCATGGTGTCATAATAGTTCCTAGATTCTATTGGGCCCCATGCTTTCACAATTCATCCCTGGCCCTTTTAGGCCCATTGGTGTCACAATGGACCATTAGATTGTTAGCCTCCATTGGGTCACAATGGTTCCTGGCTTCTCCTAACCGCTATGGTTTGGCAATACATCCCATGCCCTTTTAGGCCACTTGATATCACAATGAATCATTTGATTCTTGGCCTCTATGTGTCATAACATTTCCATGTGTTTATTGGGCACCATGCATTCACAATTCATCCCTGGTCCTTTTTGGCACCCTGGTGTCACAAGGGATCAGTAGAATATTAGCCTCCATTTGGTTACAATGGTTCCTTGCTTTTCTTAACTCCTGTGGTTTCACAATTCATCCCTGGCCCTTTTAGGCCCATTGGTGTCACTGGATCATTAGATTCTTAGCCTCCAATGGGTCACAATGGTTCCTTGCTTCACTTAACCCCTGTGGTGCCACAATGCATCCCATGCCCTTTTAGACCACTTGGTGTCACAATAAATTGTTTGATTCTTGGCCTCCATGATGTCATAATAGTTCCTAGATTCTATTGGGCCCCATGCTTTCAGAATTCATCCCTGGCCCTTTTAGGCCCATTGGTGTCACAATGGACCATTAGATTGTTAGCCTCCACTGGGTCACAATGGTTCCTTGCTTCTCCTAACCGCTATGGTTTGGCAATGCATCCCATGCCCTTTTAGGCCACTTGATATCACAATGAATCATTTGATTCTTGGCCTCTATGTGTCATAACATTTCCATGAGTTTATTGGGCACCATGCATTCACAATTCATCCCTGGTCCTTTTTGGCACCCTGGTGTCACAAGGGATCCGTAGAATATTAGCCTCCATTCGGTTACAATGGTTCCTTGCTTCTCTTAACTCCTGTGCTTTCACAATTCATCCCATGTCCTTTTAGGCCCATTGGTGTCACAAGGGATCATTCGAATGTTATCTTCCATTGGGTCACAATGGTTCCTTGCTTCTCTTGACCCCTATGGTGTCACAATGCATTCCATGCCCTTTTAGGCCACTTCATGTCACAATGAATCATTTGATTCTTGGCCTCCATGGTGTCATAATTGTTCCTAGGTTATATTGGGCCCCATTTTGTCACAATTCATCCCTGGCCCTTTTCGGACCATTGGTGTCACAATGGACCATTAGATTGTTAGCCTCCATTGGGTCACAATGGTTCCTTGCTTCTCTTAACGCCTGTCGAGTCACAATGCATTCCATGCCCTTTCAGGCCACTTGGTGTTACAATGAATCATTAGATTCTTGGCCTCTATAGTGTCATAATATTTCCATGATTTTATTGGGAACCATGCTTTCACAATTCTTCCCTGCCCCTTTTACATCCCCTGGTGTCAAAAGCGATCATTAGATTGTTAGCCTCCATTGGGTCACAATGGTTCCTATCTTCGCTTAACCCCGGTGGTGCTCCAATGCAAACCATGCCATTTAGGCATCTTGGTGTCACAATGAATCATTTGATTCTTGGCCTCCATGGTGTCATAATAGTTCCTGGTTTATATTGGGCCCCATGGTGTCACAATTCATACCTGGCCCTTTAGGCCCATTGGTGTCACAATGGATGATTAGACTGTTAGCCTCCATTGGGTCACAATGGTTCCTTGCTTCTCTTGACCCCTATGGTGTCACAATGCATCCCAAGCCCTTTTAGACCGCTTGATGTCACAATGTGTCATTGGATTCTTGGCCTCCATGGTGTCATAATAGTTCCTAGATTCTATTGGGCCCCATGCTTTCACAATTCATCCCTGGCCCTTTTAGGCCCATTGGTGTCACTGGATCATTAGATTCTTAGCCTCCAATGGGTCACAATGGTTCCTTGCTTCACTTAACCCCTGTGGTGCCACAATGCATCCCATGCCCTTTTAGACCACTTGGTGTCACAATAAATTGTTTGATTCTTGGCCTCCATGGTGTCATAATAGTTCCTAGATTCTATTGGGCCCCATGCTTTCACAATTCATCCCTGGCCCTTTTAGGCCCATTGGTGTCACAATGGACCATTAGATTGTTAGCCTCCACTGGGTCACAATGGTTCCTTGCTTCTCCTAACCGCTCTGGTTTGGCCATGCATCCCATGCCCTTTTAGACCACTTGATGTCACAATGAATCATTTGATTCTTGGCCTCCATGGTGTCATAATAGTTCCTAGATTCTATTGGGCCCCATGCTTTCACAATTCATCCCTGGCCCTATTACAAACCCTGGTGCCACAAGGGATCCTTAGATTGTTAGCCTCCACTGGGTCACAATGGTTCTTTGCTTCTCTTAACCCCTGTGGTGCCACAATGCATCCCATGCCCTTTTAGGCCACTTGATGTCACAATGAATCATTTGATTCTTGGCCTCCATGGTGGCATAATAGATCCTTGCTTCTATTGGTCCCCGTGCTGTCACAATCCATCCCTGGCCCTATTTATACCCCCTGGTGCCACAAGAGATCATTAGATTGTTAACCTGCATTCGGGTCAGAATGGTTCCTTGCTTCTCTTAACCTCTGTGGTGTCACAATGTATTCCAAGCCCTTTTAGGCAACTTGGTGTTACAATGAATAATTTGAGTCTTGTCCTCCATGGTGGCATAATAGTACCAGGTATTACTTGGGCCCCATTCTTTCACAATTCATCCCTGGCTCTTTTACGCCCATTGGTTTCACAAGGGATCATTAGATTGTTAGACTCCCTTGGGTCACAATGGATCCTTGCTTCTCTTAGCCTCTGTGGTGTCACAATGCATCCCATGCACTTTTAGGCCACATGGTGTTACAATGAATCATTTGAGTCTTGGCCTCTATGGTGTCATAATATTTCCATGATTTATTGGGCCCCATGCTGTAACAATTCATCCCTGGCCCTATTACAACCCCTGGTGTCACAGGGGATCATTAGATTGTTAGCCTCCCATGGGTCACAATGGTTCCTTGTTTCTCTTAACCAATGTGGTGTCACAATGCATTCCAAGCCCTTTTACGCCACTTGATGTCACAATGAATCATTTGATTCTTGGCCTTCATGGTGTCATAATGGTTCCTGGCTTCTATAGGTCCCCATGCTGTCACAGTTCATCCGTGGTCCTTTTAGGCCCATTGGTGTCACAAGGGATCATTAGATGGTTAGCTTCCACTGGTCACAATGGTTCCTAGGTTCTCTTAACCCCTGTGGTGCCACAATGCATCCCATGCCCTTTTAGACCACTTGATGCCACAATGAATCATTAAATTCTTGGCCTCTATGGTGTCATAATATTTCCATGTGTTTATTGGGCACCATGCTTTCACAATTCATCCCTGGCCCTTTTACGCCCCGTGGTGTGACAAGGGATCAGTAGAATATTCGCCTCCTTTGGGTCATAATGGTTCTTTGCTTCTCTAAACGCCTGTGCTTTCACAATGCATCCCACGTCTTTTTCGGCCCATTGGAGTCAGAATGGATCATTAGAATGTTATCTTCCATTGGGTCACAATGTTTCCTTGTTTCTCTTGACCCCTATGGTGTCACAGTGCATACCATGCCCTTTTAGGCCACTTCATGTCACAATGAATCATTTGATTCTTGGCCTCCATGGTGTCATAATAGTTCCTAGGTTCTATTGGGCCCCATGCTGTCACAATTCATCCCTGGCACTTTTAGGATCATTGCTGTCACAATGGATCATTAGATTGTTATCTTCCACTGGGTGACAATGGTTCCTTGCTTCTCTTAAGCCCTGTGGTGTCACAATGCATCCCATGCCCTTTTAGGCCACTTGATGTCACAATGAATCATTTGATTATTGGCCTCCATGGGGTCTAATATTTTCATGTGTTTATTGGGCCCCATGGTGTCACAATTCATCCCTGGCCCTTTTACGCTCCATGGAGTCGCAAGTCATCAGTAGTATATTAGCCTCCATTGCGGCACAATTTTTCCTTACTTCGCAAAGCCCTGTGGTGTCACAATTCATCCCATGTGCTTTTAGGCCCCCTGGTGTCACAAGGGATCATTAGATTGTTAGCCTCCATTGGGTCACAATGGTTCTTTGCTTCTCTAAACCCCTGTGGTTTCACAATGCATCCCATGTCCTTTTAGGCCCATTGGTGTCACAATGGATCATTAGAATGTTATTTTCCATTGGGTCACAATGTTTCCTTGTTTCTCTTGACCCCTATGGTGTCACAGTGCATCCCATGCCCTTTTAGGTCACTTCATGTCACAATGAATCATTTGATTCTTGGCCTACATGGTGTCATTATGGTTCCTAGGTTCTATTGGGCCCCATGCTGTCACAATTCATCCCTGGCCCTATTACAACCCCTGGTGTCACAAGGGATCATTAGGTTGTTAGCCTCCATTGGGTCACAATGGTTCCTTGCTTCTCTTAACCTCTGTGGTGTCACAATGCATTCCAAGCCCTTTTAGGCCACTTGATGTCACAATGAATCATTTGATTCTTGGCCTTCATGGTGTCATAATAAATCCTTGCTTCTATAGGTCCCCATGCTGTAACAGTTCAACCGTGGTGCTTTTTCGCCCCCTGGTGCAAAAGGGATTATTAGTTTGTTAGCCTGCATTGGGTCACAATGGATCCTTGCTTCTCTTAACCTCTGTGGTGTCACAATGCATCCCATGCCCTTTTAGGCCACTTGGTGTTACAATGAATCATTTGAGTCTTGGCCTCTATGGTGTCATAATATTTCCATGTTTTTATTGTGCCCCATGCTTTCACAATTCATCCCTGGCCCTATTACAACCCCTGGTTTCACAATGGATCATTAGATTGTTAGCCTGCATTGGGTCACAATGGTTCCTTGTTTCTCTTAACCTCTGTGCCGTCACAATGCATCCCATGCCCTTTTAGGCCACTTCATGTCACAATGAATCATTTGATTCTTGGCCTCCATGGTGGCGTAATTGTACCTGGTTTTAATTGGCCCCATGCTTTCACAATTCATCCCTGGCCCTTTTACAACCCCTGGTGTCACAAGGGATCATTAGATTGTTCGCCTCCATTGGGTCAAAATGGTTCCTTGCTTCTTTTAACTCCTGTGGTGTCACAATGCATCCCATGCCCTTTTAGGCCACTTGGTGTTACAATGAAGCATTTGAGTCTTGGCCTCTATGGTGTCACAATGTTTCCATGTTTTTCCTGGGCCCCATGCTTTCACAATTCATCCCTGGCCCTATTACAACCCCTGGTGTCACAATGGATCATTAGATTGTTAGCCTCCCTTGAGTCACAAGGGTTCCTTGCTTCTCTTAACCTCTATGGTGTCACAATGTATTCCATGCCCTTTTAGGCCACTTGATGTCACAATGAATCATTTGATTATTGGCCTCCATGGTGGCATAATAAATCCTTGCTTCTATTGGTCCCCGTGCTGTAACAATCCATCCCTGGCAATTTTTATACCCCCTGGTGTCACAAGGGATCATTAGATTGTTAGCCTGCATTGGGTCACAATGGTTCCTTGCTTCTCTTAACCTCTGTGGTGTCACAATGCATTCCAAGCCCTTTTAGGCCACTTGAGGTCACAATGAATCATTTGATTCTTGGCCTTCTTGGTGTCATAATAGATCCTTGCTTCTATAGGTCCCCATGCTGTCCCAGTTCATCTGTGGTCCTTTTTCGCCCCCTGGTGTCAAAAGGGATTCTTAGATTGTTAGCCTCCCTTGGGTCACAATGGTTCCTTGCTTCTCTTAAACCCTGTGGTGTCACAATGCATCCCATGCCCTTTTAGGCCACTTGATGTCAAAATGAATCATTTGATTCTTGGCCTCCATGGTGGCGCAATTGTACCAGGTTTTTATTGGGCCCCATGCTTTCACAATTCATCCCCAGCACTTTTGGGCCCCCTGGTGTCACAAGGGACCATTAGATTGTTAGCCTGCGTTGGGTCACAATGGTTCCTTGCTTCTATTAATCCCTGTGATGTCACAATGCATCCCATGCCCTTTTAGGCCATTTGGTGTTACAATGAATCATTTGCTTCTTGGCCTCCATGGTGGCATAATAGATCCTTGCTTATATTGGACCCCGTGCTGTAACAAACCATCCCTGGCACTTTTTATACCCCCTGGTGCCACAAGGGATCATTAGATTGTTAGCCTGCATTGGGTCACAATGATTCCTTGCTTCTCTTAACCTCTGTGGTGTCACAATGCATCCCATGCCCTTTTAGGCCACTTGGTCTTACAATGAACCATTTGATTCTTGGCCTTCATGGTGTCATAATAGTTCCTTGCTTCTATAGGTCCCCATGCTGTCACAGTTCATCCGTGGTCCTTTTGGGCCCCCTGGTGCAAAAGGGATTCTTAGATTGTTAGCCTCCCTTGGGTCAAAATGGTTCCTTGCTTCTCTTAACCCCTGTGGTGTCACAATGCATCCCATGCCCTTTTAGGCCACTTGATGTCACAATGAATCATTTGATTCTTGGCCTCCATGGTGGCGTAATTGTACCATGTTTTTATTGGGCCAAATGCTTTCACAATTCATCCCTGGCCCTTTTACAACCCCTGGTGTCACAAGGGATCATTATATTGTTAGCCTCCAATGGGTCACAATGGATCCTTGCTTCTCTTAACCCCTGTGCTATCACAATGCATCCCATGCCCTTTTAGACCACATGGTGTTACAATGAATCATTTGAGTCTTGGCCTCTATGGTGTCATAATATTTCCATGATTTTTTGGGCCCCATGCTGTAACAATTCATCCCTGGCCCTATTACAACCCCTGGTGTCACAGGGGATCATTAGATTGTTAGCCTCCCTTGGGTCACAATGGTTCCTTGCCTCTCTTAACCAATGTGGTGTCACAATGCATTCCAAGCCCTTTTAGGCCACTTGATGTCACAATGAATCATTTGATTCCTGGCCTCCATGGTGGCATAATAAATCCTTGCTTCTATAGGTCCCCATGCTGTCCCAGTTCATCCATGGTCCTTTTGCGCCCCCTGGTGTCCAAAGGGATTCTTAGATTGTTAGCCGGCATTGGGTCAAATTGGTTCCTTGCTTCTCTTAACCTCTGTGGTGTCACAATGCATCCCATGCCCTTTTAGGCCACTTGGTGTTACAATGAATCATTTGAGTCTTGGCCTCTATGGTGTCATAATATTTCCATGTTTTTATTGTGCCCCATGCTTTCACAATTCAACCCTGGCCCTATTACAACCCCTGGTGTCACAATGGATCATTAGGTTGTTAGCCTCCTTTGGGTCACAATGGTTCCTTGCTTCTCTTAACCTCTGTGTTGTCACAATGCATTCCAAGCCCTTTTAGGACACTTGATGTCACAATGAATCATTTGATTCTTGGCCTTCAAGGTGTCATAATGGTTCCTGGCTTCTATAGGTCCCCATGCTGTCACAGTTCATCCGTGGTCCTTTTGCGCCCCCTGGTGTCAGAAGGGATTCTTAGATTGTTAGCCTCCCTTGGGTCACAATGGTTCCTTGCTTCTCTTGTGGTGCCACAATGCATCCCATGCCCTTTTAGGCCACTTGATGTCGCAATGAATCATTTGATTCTTGGCCTCCATGGTGGCGTAATTGTACCAGGTTTTTATTGGGCCCCATGCTTTCACAATACATCCCCAGCATTTTTGGGCCCCCTGGTGTCACAAGGGACCATTAGATTGTTTCCCTCCTTTGGGTCACAATGGATCCTTGCTTCCATTAATCCCTGTGCTGTCACAATTCATCCCATGCCCTTTTAGGCCATTTGGTGTAACAATGAATCATTTGCTTCTTGGCCTCCATGGTGGCATAATAGATCTTTGCTTCTATTGGACCCCGTGCTGTAACAAACCATCCCTGGCACTATTTATACCCCCTGGTGCCACAAGGGATCATTAGATTGTTAGCCTGCATTGGGTCACAATGATTCCTTGCTTCTCTTAACCTCTGTGGTGTCACAATGCATCCCATGCCCTTTTAGGCCACTTGGTCTTACAATGAATCATTTGATTCTTGGCCTTCATGGTGTCATAATAGTTCCTTGCTTCTATAGGTCCCCATGCTGTCACAGTTCATCCGTGGTCCTTTTGCGCCCCCTGGTGCAAAAGGGATTCTTAGATTGTTAGCCTCCCTTGTGTCACAATGGTTCCTTGCTTCTCTTAACCCCTGTGGTGTCACAATGCATCCCATGCCCTTTTAGGCCACTTGATGTCACAATGAAACATGTGATTCTTGGCATCCATGCTGGCGTAATTGTACAAGGTTTTTATTGGGCCCCATGCTTTCACGATTCATCCCTGGCCCTTTTGGGCACCCTGGTGTCACAAGGGATCATTAGATTGTTAGCCTGCGTTGGGTCACAATGGTTCCTTGCTTCTCTTAATCTCTGTGGTGTCACAATGCATTCCAAGCCCTTTTAGGCCACTTGATGTCACAATGAATCATTTGATTCTTGGCCTTCATGGTGTCATAATAGATCCTTGTTTCTATAGGTCCCCATGCTGTCACAGTTCATCCGTGGTCCTTTTGCGCCCCCTGGTGTCAAAAGGGATTCTTAGATTGTTAGCCTGCATTTGGTCACAATGGTTCCTTGCTTCTCTTAACCTCTGTGGTGTCACAATGCATCCCATGCCCTTTTAGGCCACTTGGTGATATAATGAATCATTTGAGTCTTGGCCTCTATGGTGTCATAATATTTCCATGATTTATTGTGCCCCATGCTTTCACAATACATCCCTGGCCCTAGTAAAACCCCTGGTGTCACAGGGGATCATTAGATTGTTAGCCTGCATTGGGTCACAATGGTCCCTTGCTTCTCTTAACCCCTGTGGTGTCACAATGCATCCCATGCCCTTTTAGGCCACTTGATGTCACAATGAATCATGTGATTCCTGGCCTCTATGGTCCCGTAATTGTACCAGGTTTTAATTGGGCCCCATGCTTTCACAATTCATCCCTGGCCCTTTTGGGCCCCCTGGTGCCACAAGTGATCATTAGATTGTTAGCTTGCATTGGGTCACAATGGTTCCTTGCTTCTCTTAACCTCTGTGGTGTCACAATGCATCCCATGCCCTTTTAGGCCATTTGATGTCACAATGAATCATTTGATTCTTGGCCTTCATGGTATCATAATAGATCCTTGCTTCTATTGGTCCCCATGCTGTCACAGTTCATCTGTGGTCCTTTTGCGCCCCCTGGTGTCAAAAGGGATTCTTAGATTGTTAGCCTCCCTTGGGACACAATGGTTCCTTGCTTCTCTTAACCCCTGTGGTGTCACAATCCATCCCATGCCCTTTTAGGCCACTTGATGTCACAATGAATCATTTGATGGTTGGCCTCCATGGTGGCATAATAGATCCTTGCTTCTATTGGTCCCCGTGCTGTAACAATCCATCACTGGCCCGTTTTATATCCCCTGGTGCCACAAGGGATCATATAGATTGTTAGCCTCCCTTGGGTCACAATGGATCCTTGCTTCTCTTAACCCCTGGGGTGTCACAATGCATCCCATGCACTTTTAGGCCACTTGATGTCACAATGAATCATTTGATTCTTGGCCTCCATGGTGGCATAATAGATCCTTGCTTCTATTGGTCCCCGTGCTGTAACAATCCATCACTGGGCCTTTTACAAACCCTGGTGCCACAAAGGATCATTAGATTGTTAGCCTGCATTGGGTCTCAATGGTTCCTTGCTTCTCTTAAACTCTGTGGTGTCACAATCCATCCCATGCCCTTTTCGGCCACTTGATGTCACAATGAATCATTTGATTCGTGGCCTCCATGGTGTCATAATGGTTCCTTGTTTCTATTGGGCCCCATGCTGTCACAATTCATCCCTGGCCCTTTTACGACCCCTGGTGTCAAATGGCATCCTGGGATTATTACCCTCCATTGGGTCACAATGGATCCTTGCTTCCCTTAACCCCTGTGCTGTCACAATGCATCCCATGCCCTTTTAGGCCACTTGATGTCACAATGAATCATATGATAATTGACCTCTATGGTGGCATAATAGATCCTTGCTTCTATTGGTTCCCGTGCTGTAACAATCCATCACTGGCCCTTTTTATATCCCCTGGTGCCACAAGGGATCATTAGATTGTTATCTTCCATTGGGTCACAATGGTTCCTTGCTTCTCTTAACCTCAGTGGTGTCACAATGCATCCCATGCCCTTTTTGGCCACCTGGTGTTACAATGAACCATTTGATTTTTGGCCTCTATGGTGTCATAATATTTCCATGTCTTTATTGGGCCCCATGCTTTCACAATTAATCCCTGGCCCTTTTACAACCCCTGGTGTCACAAGGGACCATTAGATTGTTAGCCTGCATTGGGTCACAATGGTTCCTTGTTTCTCTTAACCCCTGTGGTGTCACAATGCATCCCATGCCCTTTTAGGCCACTTGATGTCACAATGAATCATTTGATTCTTGGCCTCCATGGTGGCATAATAGATCCTTGCTTCTATTGGTCCCCATGCTGTAACAATCCATCACTGGCCCTTTTTATACCCCCTGGTGCCACAAGGGATCATTAGATTGTTAGCCTGCATTGGGTCTCAATGGTTCCTTGCTTCTCTTAACCTCTCTGTTGTCACAATGCATCCCATGCCCTTTTAGGCCACTTGGTGTTACAATGAATCACTTGATTCTTGGCCTCTATGGTGTCATAATATTTCCATGTCTTTATTGGGCCCCATGCTTTCACAATTCATCCCTGGCCCTTTTTGGCACCCTGGTGTCACAAGGGATCCGTAGAATATTAGCCTCCATTCGGTTACAATGGTTCCTTGCTTCTCTTAACTCCTGTGCTTTCACTATTCATCCCATGTCCTTTTAGGCCCATTGGTGCCACAAGAGATCATTAGATTGTTACCCTCCACTGGGTCACAATGATTTCTTGCTTCACTTAACCCCTAGGGTGTCACAATGCATCCCAAGCCATTTTAGGCCACGTGATGTCACAATGAATCATTTGATACTTGGTCTCCATGGAGTCATTGTATTTCCCTGCTTCTATTTGGTCCCATGCTGTCACTATTCATCCCTGGCCTTTTACGCCCATTGCTGTCACAATGGATCCTTAGATTGTTAGCCTCCACTGGGTCACAATGGTTCTTTGCTTCTCTTAACCCCTGTGGTGCCACAATGCATCCCATGCCCTTTTAGACCACTTGATGTCACGATGAATCATTTGATTCTTGGCCTCCATGGTGTCATTATGGTTCCTTGCTTCTATTGGGCCCCATGCTGTCACAATTCATCCCTGGCCCTTTTAGGCCCATTGGTGTCACAAGGGATCATTAGATGGTTAGCCTCCACTGATCACAATGGTTCCTAGGTTCTCTTAACCCCTGTGGTGCCACAATGCATCCCATGCCCTTTTAGACCACTTGATGCCACAATGAATCATTAAATTCTTGGCCTCTATGGTGTCATAATATTTCCATGTGTTTATTGGGCACCATGCTTTCACAATTCATCCCTGGCCCTTTTACGCCCCGTGGTGTGACAAGGGATCAGTAGAATATTCGTCTCCTTTGGGTCATAATGGTTCTTTGCTTCTCTAAACCCCTGTGCTTTCACAACGCATCCCACGTCCTTTTCGGCCCATTGGAGTCACAATGGATCATTAGAATGTTATCTTCCATTGGGTCACAATGTTTCCTTGTTTCTCTTGACCCCTATGGTGTCACAGTGCATACCATGCCCTTTTAGGCCACTTCATGTCACAATGAATCATTTGATTCTTGGCCTCCATGGTGTCATAATAGTTCCTAGGTTCTATTGGGCCCCATGCTGTCACAATTCATCCCTGGCACTTTTAGGATCATTGCTGCAACAATGGATCATTAGATTGTTATCTTCCACTGGGTGACAATGGTTCCTTGCTTCTCTTAACCCCTGTGGTGTCACAATGCATCCCATGCCCTTTTCGGCCACGTGATTTAACAATGAATCATTTGATTCTTGGCCTCAATGGGGTCTAATATTTTCATGTGTTTATTGGGCCCCATGGTGTCACAATTCATCCCTGGCACTTTTACGCTCCATGGAGTCACAAGGCATCAGTAGAATATTAGCCTGCATTGCGGCACAATTTTTCCTTACTTCGCAAAGCCCTGTGGTGTCACAATTCATCCCATGTGCTTTTAGGCCCCCTGGTGTCACAAGGGATCATTAGATTGTTAGCCTCCATTGGGTCACAATGGTTCTTTGCTTCTCTAAACCCCTGTGGTGTCACAATGCATCCCAGGCCCTTTTAGGCCACTTGATGTCACAGTGAATCATTTGAGTCTTGGCCTCTATGGTGTCATAATATTTCCATGATTTATTGGGCCCCATGCTGTAACAATTCATCCCTGGCCCTATTACAACCCTGGTGTCACAGGGGATCATTAGATTGTTAGCCTGCATTGGGTCACAATGGTTCCTTGCTTCTCTTAACCTCAGTGGTGTCACAATGCATCCCATGCCCTTTTAGGCCACTTGATGTCACAATGAATCATTTGATGGTTGGCCTCCATGGTGGCATAATAGATCCTTGATTCTATTGATCCCCGTGCTACAACAATCCCTCCCTGACACTTTTTATACCCCCTGGTGCCACAAGGGATCATTAGATTGTTAGCCTGCATTTAATCACAATGGTTCCTTGCTTCTCTTAACCTCTGTGGTGTCACAATGCATCCGATGACCTTTTAGGCCACGTGGTGATATAATGAATCATTTGAGTCTTGGCCTCTATGGTGTCATAATATTTCCATGATTTATTGTGACCCATGCTTTCACAATTCATCCCTGGCCCTAGTAAAACCCCTGGTGTCACAGGGGATCATTAGATTGTTAGCCATCATTGGGTCACAATGGTTCCTTGCTTCTCTTAACCCCTGTTGTGTCACAATGCATCCCATGCCCTTTTAGGCCACTTGATGTCACAATGAATCATGTGATTCTTGGCCTCTATGGTCCCGTAATTGTACCAGGTTTTAATTGGGCCCCATGCTTTCACAATTCATCCCTGGCCCTTTTGGGCCCCCTGGTGCCACAAGTGATCATTAGATTGTTAGCTTGCATTGGGTCACAATGGTTCCTTGCTTCTCTTAACCACTGTGGTGTCACAATGCATCCCATGCCCTTTTAGGCCACTTGGTCTTACAATGAACCATTTGATTCTTGGCCTTCATGGTGGCATAATAGTTCCTTGCTTCTATAGGTCCCCATGCTGTCACAGTTCATCCGTGGTCCTTTTGCGCCCCCTGGTGTCAAAAGGGATTCTTAGATTGTTAGCCTGCATTGGGTCACAATGGTTCCTTGCTTCTCTTAACCTCTGTGGTGTCACAATGCATCCCATGCCCTTTTAGGCCACTTGGTGTTACAATGAATCATTTGAGTCTTGGCCTCTATGGTGGCATAATAGATCCTTGCTTCTATTGGGGCCCATGCTTTCACTATTCATCCCTGGCCCTATTACAACCCCTGGTGTCACAATGGATCAATAGGTTGTTAGCCTGCATTGGGTCACAATGGTTCCTTGCTTCTCCTAACCTCTGTGGTGTCACAACGCATTCCAAGCCCTTTTAGGCCACTTGATGTCACAATGAATCATTTGATTCTTGGCCTTCATGGTATCATAATAGATCCTTGCTTCTATTGGTCCCCATGCTGTCACAGTTCATCTGTGGTCCATTTGCGCCCCCTGGTGTCAAAAGGGATTCTTAGATTGTTAGCCTGCATTGGGTCACAATGGTTCCTTGCTTCTCTTAACCCCTGTGGTGTCACAATGCATCCCATGCCCTTTTAGGCCACTTGATGTCACAATGAATCATTTGATTCTTGGTCTCCATGGTGGCATAATAGATCCTTGCTTCTATTGGTCCCCGTGCTGTAACAATCCATCACTGGCCCTTTTTATACCCCCTGGTGCCACAAGGGATCATTAGATTGTTAGCCTCCCTTGGGTCACAATGGATCCTTGCTTCTCTTAACCCCTGTGGTGTCAAAATTCATCCCATGCCCTTTTAGGCCACTTGATGTCGCAATGAATCATTTGATTCTTGGCCTCCATGGTGGCATAATAGATCCTTGCTTCTATTGGTCCCCGTGCTGTAACATTCCATCACTGGGCCTTTTAAAAACCCTGGTGTCACAAGGGATCATTAGATTGTTAGCCTGCATTGGGTCAAAATGGTTCCTTGCTTCTCTTAACCTCTGTGGTGTCACAATGCATCCCATGCCCTTTTAGGCCACTTGATGTCACAATGAATCATTTGATTCTTGGCCTTCATGGTGTCATAATAGATCCTTGCTTCTATAGGTCCCCATGCTGTCCCAGTTCATCCGTGGTCCTTTTGCGCCCCCTGGTGTCAAAAGGGATTCTTAGATTGTTAGCCTGCATTGGGTCACAATGGTTCCTTGCTTCTCTTATCCTCTGTGGTGTCACAATGCATCCCATGCCCTTTTAGGCCACTTGGTGTTACAATGAATCATTTGAGTCTTGGCCACTATGGTGTCATAATATTTCCATGTTTTTATTGTGCCCCATGCTTTCACAATTCATCCCTGGCCCTATTACAACCCCTGGTGTCACAAGGGATCATTAGGTTGTTAGCCTCCATTGGGTCACAATGGTTTCTTGCATCTCTTAACCTCTGTGGTGTCACAATGCATTCCAAGCCCTTTTAGGCCACTTGATGTCACAATGAATCATTTGATTCTTGGCCTTCATGGTGTCATAAGAGATCCTTGCTTCTATAGGTCCCCATGCTGTCACAGTTCATCTGTGGCCCTTTTGCGCCCCCTGGTGTCATAAGGGATTCTTAGATTGTTAGCCTCCCTTGGGTCACAATGGTTCCTTGCTTCTCTTAACCCCTGTGGTGTCACAATGCATCCCATGCCCTTTTAGGCCACTTGATGTCACAATGAATCATTTGATTCTTGGCCTCCATGGTGGCGTAATTGTACCAGGTTTTATTGGGCCCCATGCTTTCACGATTCATCCCTGGCCCTTTTGGGCAACCTGGTGTCACAAGGGATCATTAGATTGTTAGCCTCCCTTGGGTCTCAATGGTTCCTTGCTTCTCTTAACCTCTGTGGTGTTACAATGCATTCCAAGCCCTTTTAGGCCACTTGATGACACAATGAATCATTTGATTCTTGGCCTTCATGGTGTCCTAATAGATCCTTGCTTCTATAGGTCCCCATGCTGTCCCAGTTCATCCGTGGACCTTTTGCGGCCCCTGGTGTCAAAAGGGATTTTTAGAGTGTTAGCCTCCCTTGGGACACAATGGTTCCTTGCTTCTCTTAACCTCTGTGGTGTCAAAATGCATCCCATGCCCTTTTTGGCCACTTGGTCTTACAATGAACCATTTGATTCTTGGCCTTCATGGTGTCATAATAGTTACTTGCTTCTATAGGTTCCCATGCTGTCCCAGTTCATCTGTGGTCCTTTTGCGCCCCCTGATGTCAAAAGGGATTCTTAGATTGTTAGCCTCCCTTGGGACACAATGGTTCCTTGCTTCTCTTAACCCCTGTGGTGTCACAATGCATCCCATGCCCTTTTTGGCCACTTGGTGTTACAATGAATCATTTGATTCTTGGCCTCTATGGTGTCATAATATTTCCATGATTTTATTGAGCCGCATGCTTCCACAATTCATCCCTGGCCCTATTACAACCCCTGGTGGCAACAGGGATCATTAGATTTTTAGCCTCCCTTGGGTCACAATGGTTCCTTGCTTCTCTTAACCCCTGTGGTGTCGCAATGCATCCCATGCCCTTTTAGGCCACTTGATGTCACAATGAATCATTTGATTCTTGGCCTCCATGGTGGCATAATAGATCCTTGCTTCTATTGGTCCCCGTGCTGTAACATTCCATCACTGGGCCTTTTAAAAACCCTGGTGTCACAAGGGATCATTAGATTGTTAGCCTGCATTGGGTCACAATGGTTCCTTGCTTCTCTTAACCTCTGTGGTGTCACAATTCATCCCATGCCCTTTTAGGCCACTTGATGTCACAATGAATCATTTGATTCTTGGCCTCCATGGTGGCATAATAGATCCTTGTTTCTATTGGTCCCCGTGCTGTAACAATCCATCACTGGCCCTTTTTATACCCCCTGGTGCCACAAGGGATCATTAGATTGTTAGCCTGCATTGGGTCACAATGTTTCCTTGCTTCTCTTAACCTCAGTGGTGTCACAATCCATCCCATGCCCTTTTAGGCCACTTGATATCACAATGAATCATTTGATACTTGGCCTCCATGGTGGCATAATAGATCCTTGTTTCTATTGGTCCCCCTGCTGTCACAATTCATCCCTTGCCCTTTTACGCCCCCTGGTGTCAAATGGCATCCTGGGATTATTACCCTCCATTGGGTCACAATGGATCCTTGCTTCTCTTAACCTCAGTGGTGTCACAATGTATCCCATGCCCTTTTAGGCCACTTGATGTCACAATGAATCATTTGATTCTTGGCCTCCATGGTGGCATAATAGATCCTTGCTTCTATTGGGCCCCATGCTTTCACAATTCATCCCTGGCCCTTTTACAACACCTTGTGTGACAAGGGATCATTAGATTGTTAGCCTGCATTGGGTCACAATGGTTCCTTGCTTCTCTTAACCTCTGTCGTGTCACAATGCATGCCATGCCCTTTTAGGCCACTTGATGTCACAATGAATCATTTGATTCTTGGCCTCCATGGTGGCATAATAGATCCTTGATTCTATTGGTCCCCGTGCTGTAACAATCCATCACTGGCCCTTTTTATACACCCTGGTGCCACAAGGGATCATTAGATTGTTAGCCTGCATTGGGTCTCAATGGTTCCTTGCTTCTCTTAACCTCTGTCGTGTCACAATGCATGCCATGCCCTTTTAGGCCACTTGATGTCACAATGAATCATTTGATTCTTGGCCTCCATGGTGGCATAATAGATCCTTGCTTCTATTGGTCCCCGTGCTGTAACAATCCATCCCTGGCCATTTTTATACCCCCTGGTGCCACAAGGGATCATTAGATTGTTAGCCTGCATTGGGTCTCAATGGTTCCTTGCTTCTCTTAACCCCTGTGGTTTCACAATGCATCCCATGCCCTTTTAGGCCACTTGATGTCACAATGAATCATTTGAATCTTGGCCTGCATGATGGCATAATCGTTCCATGATTCTATTGTTCCCCGTGCTGTAACAATCCATCCCTGACGCTTTTATACCCCCTGGTGCCACAAGGGATCATTAGATTGTTAGCCTCCCTTGGGTCACAATGGTTCCTTGCTTCTCTTAACCCCTGTGGTGTCACAATGCATCCCATGCCCTTTTAGGCCACTTGATGTCACAATGAATCATTTCATTATTGGCCTCCATGGTGGCATAATAAATCCTTGCTTCTATTGGTCCCCGTGCTGTAACAATCCATCACTGGCCCTTTTTATACCCCCTGGTGCCACAAGGGATCATTAGATTGTTAGCCTGCATTGGGTCACAATGATTCCTTGCTTCTCTTAACCTCTATGGTGTCACAATGCATCCAATGCCCTTTTAGGCCACTTGGTGTTACAATGAATCACTTGATTCTTGGACTCTATGGTGTCATAATATTTCCATGTCTTTATTGGGCCCCATGCTTTCACAATTCATCCCTGGCCCTTTTACAACCCCTGGTGCCACAAGGGATCATTAGATTGTTAGCCTGCATTGGGTCACAATAGTTCCTTGTTTCTCTTAACCCCTGTGGTGTCACAATGCATCCCATGCCCTTTTAGGCCACTTGATGTCACAATGAATCATTTGATGCTTGGCCTCCATGGTGGCATAATAGATCCTTGCTTCTATTGGTCCCCCTGCTACAACAATCCATCCCTGACCCTTTTTATACCCCCTGGTGCCACAAGGGATCATTAGATTGTTAGCCTGCATTGGGTCACAATGGTTCCTTGCTTCTCTTAACCCCTGTGGTGTCAAAATGCATCCCATGCCCTTTTAGGCCACTTGATGTCGCAATGAATCATTTGATTTTTTGCCTCCATGGTGGCATAATAGATCCTTGCTTCTATTGGTCCCCGTGCTGTAACAATCCATCACTGGCCCTTTTTATACCCCCTGGGGCCACAAGGGATCATTAGATTGTTGGCCTCCCGTGGGTCTCAATGGTTCCTTGCTTCTCTTAACCTCAGTGGTGTCACAATCCATCCCATGCCCTTTTAGGCCACTTGATGTCACAATGAATCATTTGATTCTTGGCCTCCATGGTGGCATAATAGATCCTTGCTTCTATTGGTCCCCGTGCTGTAACAATCCATCCCTGGCCCTTTTTATACCCCCTGGTGCCACAAGGGATCATTAGATTGTTAGCCTCCCTTGGGTCTCAATGGTTCCTTGCTTCTCTTAACCCCTGTGGTGTCACAATGCATCCCATGCCCTTTTAGGCCACTTGATGTCACAATGAATCATTTGATTGTTGGCCTCCATGGTGGCATAATAGATCCTTGCTTCTATTGGTCCCCGTGCTGTAACAATCCATCCCTGGCCCTTTTTATACCCCCTGGTGACACAAGGGATCATTAGATTGTTAGCCTCCCTGGGGTCATAATGGTTCCTTGCTTCTCTTAACCTCTGTGGTGTCACAATGCATCCCATGCCCTTTTAGGCCACTTGGTGTTACAATGAATCACTTGATTCTTGGCCTCTATGGTGTCATAATATTTCCATGTCTTTATTGGGCCCCATGCTTTCATAATTCATCCCTGGCCCTTTTACAACCCCTGGTGCCACAAGGGATCATTAGATTGTTAGCCTGCATTGGGTCACAATAGTGCCTTGTTTCTCTTAACCCCTGTGGTGTCACAATGCATCCCATGCACTTTTTGGCCACTTGATGTCACAATGAATCATTTGATGGTTGGCCTCCATGGTGGCATAATCATTCCTTGATTCTATTGGTCCCCGTGCTGTAACAATCCATCTCTGGCCCTTTTTATACCCCCTGGTGCCACATGGGATCATTAGATTGTTAGCCTGCATTGGGTCTCAATGGTTCCTTGCTTCTCTTAACCTCAGTGGTGTCACAATCCATCCCATGCCCTTTTAGGCCACTTGGTGTTACAATGAACCATTTTCATTCTTGGCCTCTATGGTGTCATAATATTTCCATGTCTTTATTGGGCCCCATGCTTTCACAATTCATCCCTGGCCCTTTTACAACACCTTGTGTGACAAGGGATCATTAGATTGTTAGCCTGCATTGGGTCACAATGGTTCCTTGCTTCTCTTAACCTCTGTCGTGTCACAATGCATGCCATGCCCTTTTAGGCCACTTGATGTCACAATGAATCATTTGATTCTTGGCCTCCATGGTGGCATAATAGATCCTTGATTCTATTGGTCCCCGTGCTGTAACAATCCATCACTGGCCCTTTTTATACACCCTGGTGCCACAAGGGATCATTAGATTGTTAGCCTGCATTGGGTCTCAATGGTTCCTTGCTTCTCTTAACCTCTGTCGTGTCACAATGCATGCCATGCCCTTTTAGGCCACTTGATGTCACAATGAATCATTTGATTCTTGGCCTCCATGGTGGCATAATAGATCCTTGCTTCTATTGGTCCCCGTGCTGTAACAATCCATCCCTGGCCATTTTTATACCCCCTGGTGCCACAAGGGATCATTAGATTGTTAGCCTGCATTGGGTCTCAATGGTTCCTTGCTTCTCTTAACCCCTGTGGTGTCACAATGCATCCCATGCCCTTTTAGGCCACTTGATGTCACAATGAATCATTTGAATCTTGGCCTGCATGATGGCATAATCGTTCCATGATTCTATTGTTCCCCGTGCTGTAACAATCCATCCCTGACGCTTTTATACCCCCTGGTGCCACAAGGGATCATTAGATTGTTAGCCTCCCTTGGGTCACAATGGTTCCTTGCTTCTCTTAACCCCTGTGGTGTCACAATGCATCCCATGCCCTTTTAGGCCACTTGATGTCACAATGAATCATTTCATTATTGGCCTCCATGGTGGCATAATAAATCCTTGCTTCTATTGGTCCCCGTGCTGTAACAATCCATCACTGGCCCTTTTTATACCCCCTGGTGCCACAAGGGATCATTAGATTGTTAGCCTGCATTGGGTCACAATGATTCCTTGCTTCTCTTAACCTCTATGGTGTCACAATGCATCCAATGCCCTTTTAGGCCACTTGGTGTTACAATGAATCACTTGATTCTTGGACTCTATGGTGTCATAATATTTCCATGTCTTTATTGGGCCCCATGCTTTCACAATTCATCCCTGGCCCTTTTACAACCCCTGGTGCCACAAGGGATCATTAGATTGTTAGCCTGCATTGGGTCACAATAGTTCCTTGTTTCTCTTAACCCCTGTGGTGTCACAATGCATCCCATGCCCTTTTAGGCCACTTGATGTCACAATGAATCATTTGATGCTTGGCCTCCATGGTGGCATAATAGATCCTTGCTTCTATTGGTCCCCCTGCTACAACAATCCATCCCTGACAATTTTTATACCCCCTGGTGCCACAAGGGATCATTAGATTGTTAGCCTGCATTGGGTCACAATGGTTCCTTGCTTCTCTTAACCCCTGTGGTGTCAAAATGCATCCCATGCCCTTTTAGGCCACTTGATGTCGCAATGAATCATTTGATTTTTTGCCTCCATGGTGGCATAATAGATCCTTGCTTCTATTGGTCCCCGTGCTGTAACAATCCATCACTGGCCCTTTTTATACCCCCTGGGGCCACAAGGGATCATTAGATTGTTGGCCTCCCGTGGGTCTCAATGGTTCCTTGCTTCTCTTAACCTCAGTGGTGTCACAATCCATCCCATGCCCTTTTAGGCCACTTGATGTCACAATGAATCATTTGATTCTTGGCCTCCATGGTGGCATAATAGATCCTTGCTTCTATTGGTCCCCGTGCTGTAACAATCCATCCCTGGCCCTTTTTATACCCCCTGGTGCCACAAGGGATCATTAGATTGTTAGCCTGCATTGGGTCTCAATGGTTCCTTGCTTCTCTTAACCCCTGTGGTGTCACAATGCATCCCATGCCCTTTTAGGCCACTTGATGTCACAATGAATCATTTGATTGTTGGCCTCCATGGTGGCATAATAGATCCTTGCTTCTATTGGTCCCCGTGCTGTAACAATCCATCCCTGGCCCTTTTTATACCCCCTGGTGACACAAGGGATCATTAGATTGTTAGCCTCCCTGGGGTCATAATGGTTCCTTGCTTCTCTTAACCTCTGTGGTGTCACAATGCATCCCATGCCCTTTTAGGCCACTTGGTGTTACAATGAATCACTTGATTCTTGGCCTCTATGGTGTCATAATATTTCCATGTCTTTATTGGGCCCCATGCTTTCATAATTCATCCCTGGCCCTTTTACAACCCCTGGTGCCACAAGGGATCATTAGATTGTTAGCCTGCATTGGGTCACAATAGTGCCTTGTTTCTCTTAACCCCTGTGGTGTCACAATGCATCCCATGCACTTTTTGGCCACTTGATGTCACAATGAATCATTTGATGGTTGGCCTCCATGGTGGCATAATCATTCCTTGATTCTATTGGTCCCCGTGCTGTAACAATCCATCTCTGGCCCTTTTTATACCCCCTGGTGCCACATGGGATCATTAGATTGTTAGCCTGCATTGGGTCTCAATGGTTCCTTGCTTCTCTTAACCTCAGTGGTGTCACAATCCATCCCATGCCCTTTTAGGCCACTTGGTGTTACAATGAATCACTTGATTCTTGGCCTCTATGGTGTCATAATATTTCCATGTCTTTATTGGGCCCCATGCTTTCACAATTCATCCCTGGCACTTTTACAAACCCTGGTGTCACAAGGGACCATTAGATTGTTAGACTCCCTTGGTTCACAATGGTTCCTTGCTTCTCTTAACCTCAGTGGTGTCACAATCCATCCCATGCCCTTTTAGGCCACTTGATGTCACAATGAATCATTTGATTCTTGGCCTCCATGGTGGCATAATAGATCCTTGCTTCTATTGGTCCCCGTGCTGTAACAATCCATCCCTGGCCCTTTTTATACCCCCTGGTGCCACAAGGGATCATTAGATTGTTAGCCTCCCTTGGGTCTCAATGGTTCCTTGCTTCTCTTAACCCCTGTGGTGTCACAATGCATCCCATGCCCTTTTAGGCCACTTGATGTCACAATGAATCATTTGATTGTTGGCCTCCATGGTGGCATAATAGATCCTTGCTTCTATTGGTCCCCGTGCTGTAACAATCCATCCCTGGCCCTTTTTATACCCCCTGGTGACACAAGGGATCATTAGATTGTTAGCCTCCCTGGGGTCATAATGGTTCCTTGCTTCTCTTAACCTCTGTGGTGTCACAATGCATCCCATGCCCTTTTAGGCCACTTGGTGTTACAATGAATCACTTGATTCTTGGCCTCTATGGTGTCATAATATTTCCATGTCTTTATTGGGCCCCATGCTTTCATAATTCATCCCTGGCCCTTTTACAACCCCTGGTGCCACAAGGGATCATTAGATTGTTAGCCTGCATTGGGTCACAATAGTGCCTTGTTTCTCTTAACCCCTGTGGTGTCACAATGCATCCCATGCACTTTTTGGCCACTTGATGTCACAATGAATCATTTGATGGTTGGCCTCCATGGTGGCATAATCATTCCTTGATTCTATTGGTCCCCGTGCTGTAACAATCCATCTCTGGCCCTTTTTATACCCCCTGGTGCCACATGGGATCATTAGATTGTTAGCCTGCATTGGGTCTCAATGGTTCCTTGCTTCTCTTAACCTCAGTGGTGTCACAATCCATCCCATGCCCTTTTAGGCCACTTGGTGTTACAATGAACCATTTTCATTCTTGGCCTCTATGGTGTCATAATATTTCCATGTCTTTATTGGGCCCCATGCTTTCACAATTCATCCCTGGCCCTTTTACAACACCTTGTGTGACAAGGGATCATTAGATTGTTAGCCTGCATTGGGTCACAATGGTTCCTTGCTTCTCTTAACCTCTGTCGTGTCACAATGCATGCCATGCCCTTTTAGGCCACTTGATGTCACAATGAATCATTTGATTCTTGGCCTCCATGGTGGCATAATAGATCCTTGATTCTATTGGTCCCCGTGCTGTAACAATCCATCACTGGCCCTTTTTATACACCCTGGTGCCACAAGGGATCATTAGATTGTTAGCCTGCATTGGGTCTCAATGGTTCCTTGCTTCTCTTAACCTCTGTCGTGTCACAATGCATGCCATGCCCTTTTAGGCCACTTGATGTCACAATGAATCATTTGATTCTTGGCCTCCATGGTGGCATAATAGATCCTTGCTTCTATTGGTCCCCGTGCTGTAACAATCCATCCCTGGCCATTTTTATACCCCCTGGTGCCACAAGGGATCATTAGATTGTTAGCCTGCATTGGGTCTCAATGGTTCCTTGCTTCTCTTAACCCCTGTGGTGTCACAATGCATCCCATGCCCTTTTAGGCCACTTGATGTCACAATGAATCATTTGAATCTTGGCCTGCATGATGGCATAATCGTTCCATGATTCTATTGTTCCCCGTGCTGTAACAATCCATCCCTGACGCTTTTATACCCCCTGGTGCCACAAGGGATCATTAGATTGTTAGCCTCCCTTGGGTCACAATGGTTCCTTGCTTCTCTTAACCCCTGTGGTGTCACAATGCATCCCATGCCCTTTTAGGCCACTTGATGTCACAATGAATCATTTCATTATTGGCCTCCATGGTGGCATAATAAATCCTTGCTTCTATTGGTCCCCGTGCTGTAACAATCCATCACTGGCCCTTTTTATACCCCCTGGTGCCACAAGGGATCATTAGATTGTTAGCCTGCATTGGGTCACAATGATTCCTTGCTTCTCTTAACCTCTATGGTGTCACAATGCATCCAATGCCCTTTTAGGCCACTTGGTGTTACAATGAATCACTTGATTCTTGGACTCTATGGTGTCATAATATTTCCATGTCTTTATTGGGCCCCATGCTTTCACAATTCATCCCTGGCCCTTTTACAACCCCTGGTGCCACAAGGGATCATTAGATTGTTAGCCTGCATTGGGTCACAATAGTTCCTTGTTTCTCTTAACCCCTGTGGT
The DNA here is from genome assembly GCF_963662255.1 of Cinclus cinclus. Classification (NCBI taxonomy): domain Eukaryota; kingdom Metazoa; phylum Chordata; class Aves; order Passeriformes; family Cinclidae; genus Cinclus; species Cinclus cinclus. Next base: position 2,424,586 of record NW_026912178.1, on the reverse strand, counting down.
GTCACAATGCATCCCATGCCCTTTTAGGCCACTTGATGTCACAATGAATCATTTGATGCTTGGCCTCCATGGTGGCATAATAGATCCTTGCTTCTATTGGTCCCCCTGCTACAACAATCCATCCCTGACAATTTTTATACCCCCTGGTGCCACAAGGGATCATTAGATTGTTAGCCTGCATTGGGTCACAATGGTTCCTTGCTTCTCTTAACCCCTGTGGTGTCAAAATGCATCCCATGCCCTTTTAGGCCACTTGATGTCGCAATGAATCATTTGATTTTTTGCCTCCATGGTGGCATAATAGATCCTTGCTTCTATTGGTCCCCGTGCTGTAACAATCCATCACTGGCCCTTTTTATACCCCCTGGGGCCACAAGGGATCATTAGATTGTTGGCCTCCCGTGGGTCTCAATGGTTCCTTGCTTCTCTTAACCTCAGTGGTGTCACAATCCATCCCATGCCCTTTTAGGCCACTTGATGTCACAATGAATCATTTGATTCTTGGCCTCCATGGTGGCATAATAGATCCTTGCTTCTATTGGTCCCCGTGCTGTAACAATCCATCCCTGGCCCTTTTTATACCCCCTGGTGCCACAAGGGATCATTAGATTGTTAGCCTGCATTGGGTCTCAATGGTTCCTTGCTTCTCTTAACCCCTGTGGTGTCACAATGCATCCCATGCCCTTTTAGGCCACTTGATGTCACAATGAATCATTTGATTCTTGGCCTCCATGGTGGCATAATAGATCCTTGCTTCTATTGGTCCCCGTGCTGTAACAATCCATCCCTGGCCCTTTTTATACCCCCTGGTGACACAAGGGATCATTAGATTGTTAGCCTCCCTGGGGTCATAATGGTTCCTTGCTTCTCTTAACCTCTGTGGTGTCACAATGCATCCCATGCCCTTTTAGGCCACTTGGTGTTACAATGAATCACTTGATTCTTGGCCTCTATGGTGTCATAATATTTCCATGTCTTTATTGGGCCCCATGCTTTCATAATTCATCCCTGGCCCTTTTACAACCCCTGGTGCCACAAGGGATCATTAGATTGTTAGCCTGCATTGGGTCACAATAGTGCCTTGTTTCTCTTAACCCCTGTGGTGTCACAATGCATCCCATGCACTTTTTGGCCACTTGATGTCACAATGAATCATTTGATGGTTGGCCTCCATGGTGGCATAATCATTCCTTGATTCTATTGGTCCCCGTGCTGTAACAATCCATCTCTGGCCCTTTTTATACCCCCTGGTGCCACATGGGATCATTAGATTGTTAGCCTGCATTGGGTCTCAATGGTTCCTTGCTTCTCTTAACCTCAGTGGTGTCACAATCCATCCCATGCCCTTTTAGGCCACTTGGTGTTACAATGAACCATTTTCATTCTTGGCCTCTATGGTGTCATAATATTTCCATGTCTTTATTGGGCCCCATGCTTTCACAATTCATCCCTGGCACTTTTACAAACCCTGGTGTCACAAGGGACCATTAGATTGTTAGACTCCCTTGGTTCACAATGGTTCCTTGCTTCTCTTAACCCCTGTGGTGTCACAATGCATCCCATGCCCTTTTAGGCCACTTGATGTCACAATGAATCATTTGATTCTTGGCCTCCATGGTGGCATAATAGATCCTTGCTTCTATTGGTCCCCGTGCTGTAACATTCCATCACTGGCCCTTTTACAAACCCTGGTGTCACAAGGGATCATATAGATTGTTAGCCTGCATTGGATCACAATGGTTCCTTGCTTCTCTTAACCTCAGTGGTGTCACAATCCATCCCATGCCCTTTTAGGCCACTTGGTGTTACAATGAGCCATTTGATTTTTGGCCTCTATGGTGTCATAATATTTCCATGTCTTTATTGGGCCCCATGCTTTCACAATTCATCCCTGGCCCTTTTACAAGCCCTGGTGTCACAAGGATTCATATAGATTGTTAGCCTGCATTGGGTCACAAGGGTGCCTTGCTTCTCTTAACCTCTGTGGTGTCACAATGCATCCCATGCCCTTTTAGGCCACTTGATGTCACAATGAATCATTTGATTCTTGGCCTCCATGGTGGCATAATAGATCCTTGCTTCTATTGGTCCCCGTGCTGTAACAATCCATCCCTGGCCCTTTTTATACCCCCTGGTGCCACAAGGGATCATTAGATTGTTAGCCTCCCTGGGGTCTCAATGGTTCCTTGCTTCTCCTAACCTCAGTGGTGTCACAATGCATCCCATGCCCTTTTAGGCCACTTGATGTCACAATGAATCATTTGATTCTTGGCCTCCATGGTGGCATAATGGTTCCTTGTTTCTCTTGGGCCCCATGCTCTCACAATTCATCCCTGGCCCTTTTACGCCCCCTGGTGTCAAATGGCATCCTGGGATTATTACCCTCCATTGGGTCAGAGTGGATCCTTGCTTCTCTTAACCTCAGTGGTGTCACAATGCATCCCATGCCCTTTTAGGCCACTTGATGTCACAATGAATCATTTGATTCTTGGCCTCCATGGTGGCATAATAGATCCTTGCTTCTATTGGGCCCCATGCTTTCACAATTCATCCCTGGCCATTTTACAACACCTTGTGTGACAAGGGATCATTAGATTCTTAGCCTGCATTGGGTCTCAATAGTTCCTTGCTTCTCTTAACCTCTATGGTGTCACAATGCATCCCATGCCCTTTTAGGCCACTTGGTGTTACAATGCATCACTTGATTCTTGGCCTCTATGGTGTCATAATATTTCCATGTCTTTATTGGGCCCCATGATTTCACAATTCATCCCTGGCCCTTTTACCACCCCTGGTGCCACAAGGGATCATTAGATTGTTAGCCTGCATTGGGTCACAATAGTGCCTTGTTTCTCTTAACCCCTGTGGTGTCACAATGCATCCCATGCCCTTTTAGGCCACTTGATGTCACAATGAATCATTTGATTCTTGGCCTCCATGGTGGCATAATAGATCCTTGCTTCTATTGGTCCCCGTGCTACAACAATCTATCCCTGACCCTTTTTATACCCCCTGGTGCCACAAGGGATCATTAGATTGTTAGCCTCCCTTGGGTCACAATGGTTCCTTGCTTCTCTTAACCCCTGTGGTGTCGCAATGCATCCCATGCACTTTTAGGCCACTTGACGTCACAATGAATCATTTGATTCTTGGCCTCCATGGTGGCATAATAGATCCTTGCTTCTATTGGTCCCCGTGCTGTAACATTCCATCACTGGGCCTTTTAAAAACCCTGGTGTCACAAGGGATCATTAGATTGTTAGCCTGCATTGGGTCACAATGGTTCCTTGCTTCTCTTAACCTCTGTGGTGTCACAATTCATCCCATGCCCTTTTAGGCCACTTGATGTCACAATGAATCATTTGATTCTTGGCCTCCATGGTGGCATAATAGATCCTTGCTTCTATTGGTCCCCGTGCTGTAACAATCCATCACTGGCCCTTTTTATACCCCCTGGTGCCACAAGGGATCATTAGATTGTTAGCCTGCATTGGGTCACAATGTTTCCTTGCTTCTCTTAACCTCAGTGGTGTCACAATCCATCCCATGCCCTTTTAGGCCACTTGATGTCACAATGAATCATTTGATACTTGGCCTCCATGGTGGCATAATAGATCCTTGTTTCTATTGGTCCCCCTGCTGTCACAATTCATCCCTTGCCCTTTTACGCCCCCTGGTGTCAAATGGCATCCTGGGATTATTACCCTCCATTGGGTCACAATGGTTCCTTGCTTCTCTTAACCCCTGTGGTGTCACAATCCATCCCATGCCCTTTTAGGCCACTTGATGTCACAATGAATCATTTGATTCTTGGCCTCCATGGTGGCATAATAGATCCTTGCTTCTATTGGGCCCCATGCTTTCACAATTCATCCCTGGCCCTTTTACAACACCTTGTGTGACAAGGGATCATTAGATTGTTAGCCTGCATTGGGTCACAATGGTTCCTTGCTTCTCTTAACCTCTGTCGTGTCACAATGCATGCCATGCCCTTTTAGGCCACTTGATGTCACAATGAATCATTTGATTCTTGGCCTCCATGGTGGCATAATAGATCCTTGATTCTATTGGTCCCCGTGCTGTAACAATCCATCACTGGCCCTTTTTATACACCCTGGTGCCACAAGGGATCATTAGATTGTTAGCCTGCATTGGGTCTCAATGGTTCCTTGCTTCTCTTAACCTCTGTCGTGTCACAATGCATGCCATGCCCTTTTAGGCCACTTGATGTCACAATGAATCATTTGATTCTTGGCCTCCATGGTGGCATAATAGATCCTTGCTTCTATTGGTCCCCGTGCTGTAACAATCCATCCCTGGCCATTTTTATACCCCCTGGTGCCACAAGGGATCATTAGATTGTTAGCCTGCATTGGGTCTCAATGGTTCCTTGCTTCTCTTAACCCCTGTGGTGTCACAATGCATCCCATGCCCTTTTAGGCCACTTGATGTCACAATGAATCATTTGAATCTTGGCCTGCATGATGGCATAATCGTTCCATGATTCTATTGTTCCCCGTGCTGTAACAATCCATCCCTGACGCTTTTATACCCCCTGGTGCCACAAGGGATCATTAGATTGTTAGCCTCCCTTGGGTCACAATGGTTCCTTGCTTCTCTTAACCCCTGTGGTGTCACAATGCATCCCATGCCCTTTTAGGCCACTTGATGTCACAATGAATCATTTCATTATTGGCCTCCATGGTGGCATAATAAATCCTTGCTTCTATTGGTCCCCGTGCTGTAACAATCCATCACTGGCCCTTTTTATACCCCCTGGTGCCACAAGGGATCATTAGATTGTTAGCCTGCATTGGGTCACAATGATTCCTTGCTTCTCTTAACCTCTATGGTGTCACAATGCATCCAATGCCCTTTTAGGCCACTTGGTGTTACAATGAATCACTTGATTCTTGGACTCTATGGTGTCATAATATTTCCATGTCTTTATTGGGCCCCATGCTTTCACAATTCATCCCTGGCCCTTTTACAACCCCTGGTGCCACAAGGGATCATTAGATTGTTAGCCTGCATTGGGTCACAATAGTTCCTTGTTTCTCTTAACCCCTGTGGTGTCACAATGCATCCCATGCCCTTTTAGGCCACTTGATGTCACAATGAATCATTTGATGCTTGGCCTCCATGGTGGCATAATAGATCCTTGCTTCTATTGGTCCCCCTGCTACAACAATCCATCCCTGACCCTTTTTATACCCCCTGGTGCCACAAGGGATCATTAGATTGTTAGCCTGCATTGGGTCACAATGTTTCCTTGCTTCTCTTAACCCCTGTGGTGTCAAAATGCATCCCATGCCCTTTTAGGCCACTTGATGTCGCAATGAATCATCTGATTTTTTGCCTCCATGGTGGCATAATAGATCCTTGCTTCTATTGGTCCCCGTGCTGTAACAATCCATCACTGGCCCTTTTTATACCCCCTGGGGCCACAAGGGATCATTAGATTGTTGGCCTCCCGTGGGTCTCAATGGTTCCTTGCTTCTCTTAACCTCAGTGGTGTCACAATCCATCCCATGCCCTTTTAGGCCACTTGATGTCACAATGAATCATTTGATTCTTGGCCTCCATGGTGGCATAATAGATCCTTGCTTCTATTGGTCCCCGTGCTGTAACAATCCATCCCTGGCCCTTTTTATACCCCCTGGTGCCACAAGGGATCATTAGATTGTTAGCCTGCATTGGGTCTCAATGGTTCCTTGCTTCTCTTAACCCCTGTGGTGTCACAATGCATCCCATGCCCTTTTAGGCCACTTGATGTCACAATGAATCATTTGATTGTTGGCCTCCATGGTGGCATAATAGATCCTTGCTTCTATTGGTCCCCGTGCTGTAACAATCCATCCCTGGCCCTTTTTATACCCCCTGGTGACACAAGGGATCATTAGATTGTTAGCCTCCCTGGGGTCATAATGGTTCCTTGCTTCTCTTAACCTCTGTGGTGTCACAATGCATCCCATGCCCTTTTAGGCCACTTGGTGTTACAATGAATCACTTGATTCTTGGCCTCTATGGTGTCATAATATTTCCATGTCTTTATTGGGCCCCATGCTTTCATAATTCATCCCTGGCCCTTTTACAACCCCTGGTGCCACAAGGGATCATTAGATTGTTAGCCTGCATTGGGTCACAATAGTGCCTTGTTTCTCTTAACCCCTGTGGTGTCACAATGCATCCCATGCCCTTTTAGGCCACTTGATGTCACAATGACTCATTTGATGGTTGGCCTCCATGGTGGCATAATCATTCCTTGATTCTATTGGTCCCCGTGCTGTAACAATCCATCTCTGGCCCTTTTTATACCCCCTGGTGCCACATGGGATCATTAGATTGTTAGCCTGCATTGGGTCTCAATGGTTCCTTGCTTCTCTTAACCTCAGTGGTGTCACAATCCATCCCATGCCCTTTTAGGCCACTTGGTGTTACAATGAACCATTTTCATTCTTGGCCTCTATGGTGTCATAATATTTCCATGTCTTTATTGGGCCCCATGCTTTCACAATTCATCCCTGGCACTTTTACAAACCCTGGTGTCACAAGGGACCATTAGATTGTTAGACTCCCTTGGTTCACAATGGTTCCTTGCTTCTCTTAACCCCTGTGGTGTCGCAATGCATCCCATGCCCTTTTAGGCCACTTGATGTCACAATGAATCATTTGATTCTTGGCCTCCATGGTGGCATAATAGATCCTTGCTTCTATTGGTCCCCGTGCTGTAACATTCCATCACTGGCCCTTTTACAAACCCTGGTGTCACAAGGGATCATATAGATTGTTAGCCTGCATTGGATCACAATGGTTCCTTGCTTCTCTTAACCTCAGTGGTGTCACAATCCATCCCATGCCCTTTTAGGCCACTTGGTGTTACAATGAGCCATTTGATTTTTGGCCTCTATGGTGTCATAATATTTCCATGTCTTTATTGGGCCCCATGCTTTCACAATTCATCCCTGGCCCTTTTACAAGCCCTGGTGTCACAAGGATTCATATAGATTGTTAGCCTGCATTGGGTCACAAGGGTGCCTTGCTTCTCTTAACCTCTGTGGTGTCACAATGCATCCCATGCCCTTTTAGGCCACTTGATGTCACAATGAATCATTTGATTCTTGGCCTCCATGGTGGCATAATAGATCCTTGCTTCTATTGGTCCCCGTGCTGTAACAATCCATCCCTGGCCCTGTTTATACCCCCTGGTGCCACAAGGGATCATTAGATTGTTAGCCTCCCTGGGGTCTCAATGGTTCCTTGCTTCTCCTAACCTCAGTGGTGTCACAATGCATCCCATGCCCTTTTAGGCCACTTGATGTCACAATGAATCATTTGATTCTTGGCCTCCATGGTGGCATAATGGTTCCTTGTTTCTCTTGGGCCCCATGCTCTCACAATTCATCCCTGGCCCTTTTACGCCCCCTGGTGTCAAATGGCATCCTGGGATTATTACCCTCCATTGGGTCAGAGTGGATCCTTGCTTCTCTTAACCTCAGTGGTGTCACAATGCATCCCATGCCCTTTTAGGCCACTTGATGTCACAATGAATCATTTGATTCTTGGCCTCCATGGTGGCATAATAGATCCTTGCTTCTATTGGGCCCCATGCTTTCACAATTCATCCCTGGCCATTTTACAACACCTTGTGTGACAAGGGATCATTAGATTCTTAGCCTGCATTGGGTCTCAATAGTTCCTTGCTTCTCTTAACCTCTATGGTGTCACAATGCATCCCATGCCCTTTTAGGCCACTTGGTGTTACAATGCATCATTTGATTCTTGGCCTCTATGGTGTCATAATATTTCCATGTCTTTATTGGGCCCCATGATTTCACAATTCATCCCTGGCCCTTTTACCACCCCTGGTGCCACAAGGGATCATTAGATTGTTAGCCTGCATTGGGTCACAATAGTGCCTTGTTTCTCTTAACCCCTGTGGTGTCACAATGCATCCCATGCCCTTTTAGGCCACTTGATGTCACAATGAATCATTTGATTCTTGGCCTCCATGGTGGCATAATAGATCCTTGCTTCTATTGGTCCCCGTGCTACAACAATCTATCCCTGACCCTTTTTATACCCCCTGGTGCCACAAGGGATCATTAGATTGTTAGCCTCCCTTGGGTCACAATGGTTCCTTGCTTCTCTTAACCCCTGTGGTGTCAAAATTCATCCCATGCCCTTTTAGGCCACTTGATGTCGCAATGAATCATTTGATTCTTGGCCTCCATGGTGGCATAATAGATCCTTGCTTCTATTGGTCCCCGTGCTGTAACAATCCATCCCTGGCCCTTTTTATACCCCCTGGTGCCACAAGGGATCATTAGATTGTTAGCCTCCCTTGGGTCTCAATGGTTCCTTGCTTCTCTTAACCCCTGTGGTGTCACAATCCATCCCATGCCCTTTTAGGCCACTTGATGTCACAATGAATCATTTGATTCTTGGCCTCCATGGTGGCATAATAGATCCTTGCTTCTATTGGGCCCCATGCTTTCACAATTCATCCCTGGCCCTTTTACAACACCTTGTGTGACATGGGATCATTAGATTGTTAGCCTGCATTGGGTCACAATGGTTCCTTGCTTCTCTTAACCCCTGTGGTGTCACAATCCATCCCATGCCCTTTTAGGCCACTTAATGTCGCAATGAATCATTTGATTCTTGGCCTCCATGGTGGCATAATAGTTCCTTGCTTCTATTGGTCCCCGTGCTGTAACATTCCATCACTGGCCCTTTTACAAACCCTGGTGTCACAAGGGATCATATAGATTGTTAGCCTGCATTGGGTCACAAGGGTGCCTTGCTTCTCTTAAACTCTGTGGTGTCACAATCCATCCCATGCCCTTTTAGGCCACTTGATGTCACAATGAATCATTTGATTCTTGGCCTCCATGGTGGCATAATAGATCCTTGCTTCTATTGGTCCCCGTGCTGTAACAATCCATCACTGGCCCTTTTTATACCCCCTGGTGCCACAAGGGATCATTAGATTGTTAGCCTCCCTGGGGTCTCAATGGTTCCTTGCTTCTCTTAACCTCAGTGGTGTCACAATGCATCCCATGCCCTTTTAGGCCACTTGATGTCACAATGAATCATTTGATTCTTGGCCTCCATGGTGGCATAATGGTTCCTTGTTTCTCTTGGGCCCCATGCTCTCACAATTCATCCCTGGCCCTTTTACAACCCCTGGTGTCAAATGGCATCCTGGGATTATTACCCTCCATTGGGTCAGAGTGGATCCTTGCTTCTCTTAACCTCAGTGGTGTCACAATGCATCCCATGCCCTTTTAGGCCACTTGATGTCACAATGAATCATTTGATTCTTGGCCTCCATGGTGGCATAATAGATCCTTGCTTCTATTGGGCCCCCTGCTACAACAATCCATCCCTGACCCTTTTTATACGCCCTGGTGCCACAAGGGATCATTAGATTGTTAGCCTGCATTGGGTCACAATGGTTCCTTGCTTCTCTTAACCCCTGTGGTGTCACAATGCATCCCATGCCCTTTTAGGCCACTTGGTGTTACAATGAAACATTTGATTCTTGGCCTCTATGGTGTCATAATATTTCCATGTCTTTATTGGGCCCCATGCTTTCACAATTCATCCCTGGCACTTTTACAAACCCTGGTGTCACAAGGGACAATTAGATTGTTTGACTCCCTAGGTTCACAATGGTTCCTTGCTTCTCTTAACCCCTGTGGTGTCACAATGCATCCCATGCCCTTTTAGGCCACTTGATGTCACAATGAATCATTTGATTCTTGGCCTCCATGGTGGCATAATAGATCCTTGCTTCTATTGGTCCCCGTGCTGTAACAATCCATCCCTGGCCCTTTTTATACCCCCTGGTGCCACAAGGGATCATTAGATTGTTAGCCTCCCTGGGGTCTCAATGGTTCCTTGCTTCTCTTAACCCCTGTGGTGTCAAAATGCATCCCATGCCCTTTTAGGCCACTTGATGTCACAATGAATCATTTGATTCTTGGCCTCCATGGTGGCATAATGGTTCCTTGTTTCTCTTGGGCCCCATGCTCTCACAATTCATCCCTGGCCCTTTTACAACCCCTGGTGTCAAATGGCATCCTGGGATTATTACCCTCCATTGGGTCACAGTGGATCCTTGCTTCTCTTAACCTCAGTGGTGTCACAATGCATCCCATGCCCTTTTAGGCCACTTGATGTCACAATGAATCATTTGATTCTTGGCCTCCATGGTGGCATAATAGATCCTTGCTTCTATTGGGCCCCATGCTTTCACAATTCATCCCTGGCCCTTTTACAACACCTTGTGTGACAAGGGATCATTAGATTCTTAGCCTGCATTGGGTCTCAATAGTTCCTTGCTTCTCTTAACCTCTATGGTGTCACAATGCATCCCATGCCCTTTTAGGCCACTTGGTGTTACAATGAATCACTTGATTCTTGGCCTCTATGGTGTCATAATATTTCCATGTCTTTATTGGGCCCCATGATTTCACAATTCATCCCTGGCCCTTTTACCACCCCTGGTGCCACAAGGGATTATTAGATTGTTAGCCTGCTTTGGGTCACAATAGTGCCTTGTTTCTCTTAACCCCTGTGGTGTCACAATGCATCCCATGCCCTTTTAGGCCACTTGATGTCACAATGAATCATTTGATTCTTGGCCTCCATGGTGGCATAATAGATCCTTGCTTCTATTGGGCCCCGTGCTACAACAATCTATCCCTGACCCTTTTTATACCCCCTGGTGCCACAAGGGATCATTAGATTGTTAGCCTCCCTTGGGTCACAATGGTTCCTTGCTTCTCTTAACCCCTGTGGTGTCAAAATTCATCCCATGCCCTTTTAGGCCACTTGATGTCGCAATGAATCATTTGATTCTTGGCCTCCATGGTGGCATAATAGATCCTTGCTTCTATTGGTCCCCGTGCTGTAACAATCCATCACTGGCCCTTTTTATACCCCCTGGTGCCACAAGGGATCATTAGATTGTTAGCCTCCCTTGGGTCTCAATGGTTCCTTGCTTCTCTTAACCCCTGTGGTGTCACAATCCATCCCATGCCCTTTTAGGCCACTTGATGTCACAATGAATCATTTGATTCTTGGCCTCCATGGTGGCATAATAGATCCTTGCTTCTATTGGGCCCCATGCTTTCACAATTCATCCCTGGCCCTTTTACAACACCTTGTGTGACAAGGGATCATTAGATTGTTAGCCTGCATTGGGTCACAATGGTTCCTTGCTTCTCTTAACCCCTGTGGTGTCACAATGCATCCCATGCCCTTTTAGGCCACTTAATGTCGCAATGAATCATTTGATTCTTGGCCTCCATGGTGGCATAATAGTTCCTTGCTTCTATTGGTCCCCGTGCTGTAACATTCCATCACTGGCCCTTTTACAAACCCTTGTGTCACAAGGGATCATATAGATTGTTAGCCTGCATTGGGTCACAAGGGTGCCTTGCTTCTCTTAACCTCTGTGGTGTCACAATCCATCCCATGCCCTTTTAGGCCACTTGATGTCACAATGAATCATTTGATGGTTGGCCTCCATGGTGGCCTAATAGATCCTTGCTTCTATTGGTCCCCGTGCTGTAACAATCCATCACTGGCCCTTTTTATACCCCCTGGTGCCACAAGGGATCATTAGATTGTTAGCCTCCCTGGGGTCTCAATGGTTCCTTGCTTCTCTTAACCTCAGTGGTGTCACAATCCATCCCATGCCCTTTTAGGCCACTTGATGTCACAATGAATCATTTGATTCTTGGCCTCCATGGTGGCATAATGGTTCCTTGTTTCTCTTGGGCCCCATGCTCTCACAATTCATCCCTGGCCCTTTTACGCCCCCTGGTGTCAAATGGCATCCTGGGATTATTACCCTCCATTGGGTCACAGTGGATCCTTGCTTCTCTTAACCTCAGTGGTGTCACAATGCATCCCATGCCCTTTTAGGCCACTTGATGTCACAATGAATCATTTGATTCTTGGCCTCCATGGTGGCATAATAGATCCTTGCTTCTATTGGGCCCCATGCTTTCACAATTCATCCCTGGCGCTTTTACAACACCTTGTGTGACAAGGGATCATTAGATTCTTAGCCTGCATTGGATCACAATGGTTCCTTGCTTCTCTTAACCTCAGTGGTGTCACAATCCATCCCATGCCCTTTTAGGCCACTTGGTGTTACAATGAACCATTTGATTCTTGGCCTCTATGGTGTCATAATATTTCCATGTCTTTATTGGGCCCCATGCTTTCACAATTCATCCCTGGCACTTTTACAAACCCTGGTGTCACAAGGGACCATTAGATTGTTAGACTCCCTTGGTTCACAATGGTTCCTTGCTTCTCTTAACCCCTGTGGTGACACAATGCATCCCATGCCCTTTTAGGCCACTTGATGTCACAATGAATCATTTGATTCTTGGCCTCCATGGTGGCATAATAGATCCTTGCTTCTATTGGTCCCCGTGCTGTAACATTCCATCACTGGCCCTTTTACAAACCCTGGTGTCACAAGGGATCATATAGATTGTTAGCCTGCATTGGATCACAATGGTTCCTTGCTTCTCTTAACCTCAGTGGTGTCACAATCCATACCATGCCCTTTTAGGCCACTTGGTGTTACAATGAGCCGTTTGATTTTGGCCTCTATGGTGTCATAATATTTCCATGTCTTTATTGGGCCCCATGCTTTCACAATTCATCCCTGGCCCTTTTACAAACCCTGGTGTCACAAGGGACCATTAGATTGTTAGACTCCCTTGGTTCACAATGGTTCCTTGCTTCTCTTAACCCCTGTGGTGTCACAATCCATCCCATGCCCTTTTAGGCCACTTGATGTCACAATGAATCATTTGATTCTTGGCCTCCATGGTGGCATAATAGATCCTTGCTTCTATTGGTCCCCGTGCTGTAACAATCCATCCCTGGCCCTTTTTATACCCCCTGGTGCCACAAGGGATCATTAGATTGTTAGCCTCCCTGGGGTCTCAATGGTTCCTTGCTTCTCTTAACCTCAGTGGTGTCACAATGCATCCCATGCCCTTTTAGGCCACTTGATGTCACAATGAATCATTTGATTCTTGGCCTCCATGGTGGCATAATGGTTCCTTGTTTCTCTTGGGCCCCATGCTCTCACAATTCATCCCTGGCCCTTTTACGCCCCCTGGTGTCAAATGGCATCCTGGGATTATTACCCTCCATTGGGTCACAGTGGATCCTTGCTTCTCTTAACCTCAGTGGTGTCACAATGCATCCCATGCCCTTTTAGGCCACTTGATGTCACAATGAATCATTTGATTCTTGGCCTCCATGGTGGCATAATAGTTCCTTGCTTCTATTGGGCCCCATGCTTGCACAATTCATCCCTGGCCCTTTTACAACACCTTGTGTGACAAGGGATCATTAGATTCTTAGCCTGCATTGGGTCTCAATAGTTCCTTGCTTCTCTTAACCTCTATGGTGTCACAATGCATCCCATGCCCTTTTAGGCCACTTGATGTTACAATGAATCACTTGATTCTTGGCCTCTATGGTGTCATAATATTTCCATGTCTTTATTGGGCCCCATGATTTCACAATTCATCCCTGGCACTTTTACCACCCCTGGTGCCACAAGGGATCATTAGATTGTTTGCCTGCATTGGGTCACAATAGTGCCTTGTTTCTCTTAACCCCTGTGGTGTCACAATGCATCCCATGCCCTTTTAGGCCACTTGATGTCACAATGAATCATTTGATGGTTGGCCTCCATGGTGGCATAATAGATCCTTGCTTCTATTGGTCCCCGTGCTACAACAATCTATCCCTGACCCTTTTTATACCCCCTGGTGCCACAAGGGATCATTAGATTGTTAGCCTCCCTTGGGTCACAATGGTTCCTTGCTTCTCTTAACCCCTGTGGTGTCACAATCCATCCCATGCCCTTTTAGGCCACTTGATGTCACAATGAATCATTTGATTCTTGGCCTCCATGGTGGCATAATAGATCCTTGCTTCTATTGGGCCCCATGCTTTCACAATTCATCCCTGGCCCTTTTACAACACCTTGTGTGACAAGGGATCATTAGATTCTTAGCCTGCATTGGGTCACAATGGTTCCTTGCTTCTCTTAACCTCAGTGGTGTCACAATGCATCCCATGCCCTTTTAGGCCACTTAATGTCGCAATGAATCATTTGATTCTTGGCCTCCATGGTGGCATAATAGATCCTTGCTTCTATTGGTCCCCGTGCTGTAACAATCCATCACTGGCCCTTTTTATACCCCCTGGTGTCACAAGGGATCATTAGATTGTTAGCCTGCATTGGGTCACAATGGTTCCTTGCTTCTCTTAACCCCTGTGGTGTCACAATGCATCCCATGCCCTTTTAGGCCACTTGATGTCACAATGAATCATTTGATTCTTGGCCTCCATGGTGGCATAATAGATCCTTGCTTCTATTGGTCCCCGTGCTGTAACAATCCATCCCTGACCCTTTTTATACGCCCTGGTGCCACAAGGGATCATTAGATTGTTAGCCTCCCATGGGTCACAATGGTTCTTTGCTTCTCTTAACCCCTGTGGTGTCACAATGCATCCCATGCCCTTTTAGGCCACTTGATGTCACAATGAATCATTTGATTCTTGGCCTCCATGGTGGCATAATAGATCCTTGCTTCTATTGGTCCCCGTGCTGTAACATTCCATCACTGGCCCTTTTACAAACCCTGGTTTCGCAAGGGATCATATAGATTGTTAGCCTGCATTGGGTCACAAGGGTGCCTTGCTTCTCTTAACCTCTGTGGTGTCACAATCCATCCCATGCCCTTTTAGGCCACTTGATGTCACAATGAATCATTTGATGGTTGGCCTCCATGGTGGCATAATAGATCCTTGCTTCTATTGGTCCCCGTGCTGTAACAATCCATCACTGGCCCTTTTTATACCCCCTGGTGCCACAAGGGATCATTAGATTGTTAGCCTCCCTGGGGTCTCAATGGTTCCTTGCTTCTCTTAACCTCAGTGGTGTCACAATGCATCCAATGCCCTTTTAGGCCACTTGATGTCACAATGAATCATTTGATTCTTGGCCTCCATGGTGGCATAATGGTTCCTTGTTTCTCATGGGCCCCATGCTCTCACAATTCATCCTTGGCCCTTTTACGCCCCCTGGTGTCAAATGGCATCCTGGGATTATTACCCTCCATTGGGACACAGTGGATCCTTGCTTCTCTTAACCTCAGTGGTGTCACAATGCATCCCATGCCCTTTTAGGCCACTTGATGTCACAATGAATCATTTGATTCTTGGCCTCCATCGTGGCATAATAGATCCTTGCTTCTATTGGTCCCCGTGCTGTAACATTCCATCACTGGCCCGTTTACAAACCCTGGTGTCACAAGGGATCATATAGATTGTTAGCCTGCATTGGATCACAAGGGTGCCTTGCTTCTCTTAACCTCTGTGGTGTCACAATCCATCCCATGCCCTTTTAGGCCACTTGATGTCACAATGAATCATTTGATTCTTGGCCTCCATGGTGGCATAATAGATCCTTGCTTCTATTGGTCCCCGTGCTGTAACAATCCATCACTGGCCCTTTTTATACCCCCTGGTGCCACAAGGGATCATTAGATTGTTAGCCTCCCTTGGGTCTCAATGGTTCCTTGCTTCTCTTAACCCCTGTGGTGTCACAATCCATCCCATGCCCTTTTAGGCCACTTGATGTTACAATGAATCATTTGATTCTTGGCCTCCATGGTGGCATAATAGATCCTTGCTTCTATTGGTCCCCGTGCTGTAACAATCCATCACTGGCCCTTTTTATACCCCCTGGTGCCACAAGGGATCATTAGATTGTTAGCCTGCATTGGGTCTCAATGGTTCCTTGCTTCTCTTAACTTCTATGGTGTCACAATGCATCCCATGCCCTTTTAGGCCACTTGGTGTTACAATGAATCACTTGATTCTTGGCCTCTATGGTGGCATAATAGATCCTTGCTTCTATTGGTCCCCGTGCTGTAACAATCCATCCCTGACCCTTTTTATACGCCCTAGTGTCACAAGGGATCATTAGATTGTTAGCCTGCATTGGGTCTCAATAGTTCCTTGCTTCTCTTAACCTCTATGGTGTCACAATGCATCCCATGCCCTTTTAGGCCACTTGGTGTTACAATGAATCACTTGATTCTTGGCCTCTATGGTGTCATAATATTTCCATGTCTTTATTGGGCCCCATGATTTCACAATTCATCCCTGGCCCTTTTACCACCCCTGGTGCCACAAGGGATCATTAGATTGTTAGCCTGCATTGGGTCACAATAGTGCCTTGTTTCTCTTAACCCCTGTGGTGTCACAATGCATCCCATGCCCTTTTAGGCCACTTGATGTCACAATGACTCATTTGATGGTTGGCCTCCATGGTGGCATAATAGATCCTTGCTTCTATTGGTCCCCGTGCTGTAACAATCCATCCCTGACACTTTTTATACCCCCTGGTGCCACAAGGGATCATTAGATTGTTAGCCTCCCTGGGGTCTCAATGGTTCCTTGCTTCTCTTAACCCCTGTGGTGTCAAAATGCATCCCATGCCCTTTTAGGCCACTTGATGTCGCAATGAATCATTTGATTCTTGGCCTCCATGGTGGCATAATAGATCCTTGCTTCTATTGGTCCCCGTGCTGTAACAATCCATCCCTGGCCCTTTTTATACCCCCTGGTGCCACAAGGGATCATTAGATTGTTAGCCTGCATTGGGTCTCAATGATTCCTTGCTTCTCTTAACCTCTGTGGTGTCAAAATGCATCCCATGCCCTTTTAGGCCACTTGGTGTTACAATGAATCACTTGATTCTTGGCCTCTATGGTGTCATAATATTTCCATGTCTTTATTGGGCCCCATGCTTTCACAATTCATCCCTGGCCCTTTTACAACCCCTGGTGCCACAAGGGATCATTAGATTGTTAGCCTCCCTTGGGTCACAATGGTTCCTTGCTTCTCTTAACCTCAGTGGTGTCACAATGCACCCCATGCACTTTTAGGCCACTTGATGTCACAATGAATTATTTGATGGTTGGCCTCCATGGTGGCATAATAGATCCTTGATTCTATTGGTCCCCGTGCTACAACAATCCATCCCTGGCCCTTTTTATACCCCCTGGTGCCACAAGGGGTCATTAGATTGATAGCCTCCAATGGGTCACAATGGTTCCTTGCTTGTCTTAACCCCTGTGGTGTCACAATGCATCCCATGCACTTTTTGGCCACTTCATGTTACAATGAATCATTTGATTCTTTGCCTCCATGGTGGCATAATCGTTCCTTGATTCTATTGTTCCCCGTGCTGTAACAATCCCTCCCTGACACTTTTTATACCCCCTGGTGCCACAAGGGATCATTAGATTGTTAGCCTCCCTTGGGTCACAATGGTTCCTTGCTTCTCTTAACCCCTGTGGTGTCACAATGCATCCCATGCCCTTTTAGGCCACTTGATGTCACAATGAATCATTTGATTCTTGGCCTCCATGGTGGCATAATAGATCCTTGCTTCTATTGGTCCCCGTGCTGTAACATTCCATCACTGGGCCTTTTACAAACCCTGGTGTCACAAGGGATCATTAGATTGTTAGCCTGCATTGGGTCACAATGGTTCCTTGCTTCTCTTAACCTCTGTGGTGTCACAATCCATCCCATGCCCTTTTAGGCCACTTGATGTCACAATGAATCATTTGATGGTTGGCCTCCATGGTGGCATAATAGATCCTTGATTCTATTGATCCCCGTGCTACAACAATCCCTCCCTGACACTTTTTATACCCCCTGGTGCCACAAGGGATCATTAGATTGTTAGCCTCCCTTGGGTCACAATGTTTCCTTGCTTCTCTTAACCCCTGTGGTGTCAAAATGCATCCCATGCCCTTTTAGGCCACTTGATGTCGCAATGAATCATTTGATTCTTGGCCTCCATGGTGGCATAATAGATCCTTGCTTCTATTGGTCCCCGTGCTGTAACAATCCATCCCTGGCCCTTTTTATACCCCCTGGTGCCACAAGGGATCATTAGATTGTTAGCCTGCATTGGGTCACAATCGTTCCTTCCTTCTCTTAACCCCTGTGCTGTCACAATGCATCCCATGCACTTTTTGGCCACTTGGTGTTACAATGAATCATTTTATTCTTGGCCTCTATGGTGTCATAATATTTCCATGTCTTTATTGGGCCCCATGCTTTCACAATTCATCCCTGGCCCTTTTACAACCCCTGGTGCCACAAGGGATCATTAGATTGTTAGCCTCCCTTGGGTCACAATAGTGCCTTGTTTCTCTTAACCCCTGTGGTGTCACAATGCATCCCATGACCTTTTAGGCCACTTGATGTCACAATGAATCATTTGATGGTTGGCCTCCATGGTGGCATAATCATTCCTTGATTCTATTGGTCCCCGTGCTGTAACAATCCATCCCTGACCATTTTTATACGCCCTGGTGCCACAAGGGATCATTAGAATGTTAGCATCCCTTGGGTCACAATGGTTCCTTGCTTCTCTTAACCCCTGTGGTGTCACAATGCATCCCATGCCCTTTTAGGCCACTTGATGTCACAATGAATCATTTGATTCTTGGCCTCCATGGTGGCATAATAAATCCTTGCTTCTATTGGTCCCCGTGCTGTAACATTCCATCACTGGACCTTTTACAAACCCTGGTGTCACAAGGGATCATTAGATTGTTAGACTGCATTGGGTCACAATGGTGCCTTGCTTCTCTTAGCCTCTGTGGAGTCACAATGCATCCCATGCCCTTTTAGGCCACTTGATGTCACAATGAATCATTTGATTCTTGGCTTCCATGGTGGCATAATAGATCCTTGCTTCTATTGGGCCCCATGCTTTCACAATTCATCCCTGGCCCTTTTACAACACCTTGTGTGACAAGGGATCATTAGATTGTTAGCCTCCCTTGGGTCACAATGGTTCCTTGCTTCTCTTAACCCCTGTGGTGTCACAATGCATCCCATGCCCTTTTAGGCCACTTAATGTCGCAATGAATCATTTGATTCTTGGCCTCCATGGTGGCAAAATAGATCCTTGCTTCTATTGGTCCCCGTGCTGTAACATTCCATCACTGGCCCTTTTTATACCCCCTGGTGCCACAAGGGATCATTAGATTGTGAGCCTGCATTGGGTCACAATGGTTCCTTGCTTCTCTTAACCCCTGTGGTGTCACAATGCATCCCATGCACTTTTTGGCCACTTCATGTTACAATGAATCATTTGATTCTTGGCCTCCATGGTGGCATAATCGTTCCTTGATTCTATTGGCCCCCGTGCTGTAACAATCCATCCCTGACCCTTTTTATACGCCCTGGTGCCACAAGGGATCATATAGATTGTTAGCCTCCCATGGGTCACAATGGTTCCTTGCTTCTCTTAACCCCTGTGGTGTCACAATGCATCCCATGCCCTTTTAGGCCACTTGATGTCACAATGAATCATTTGATTCTTGGCCTCCATGGTGGCATAATAAATCCTTGCTTCTATTGGTCCCCGTGCTGTAACATTCCATCCCTGGGCCTTTTACAAACCCTGGTGTGACAAGGGATCATTAGATTGTTAGCCTGCATTGGGTCACAATGGTTCCTTGCTTCTCTTAACCTCTGTGGTGTCACAATGCATCCCATGCCCTTTTAGGCCACTTGATGTCACAATGAATCATTTGATTCTTGGCCTCCATGGTGGCATAATAGATCCTTGCTTCTATTGGTCCCCGTGCTGTAACATTCCATCCCTGGCCCTTTTACAACCCCTGGTGTCACAAGGGATCATTAGATTGTTAGCCTGCATTGGGTCACAAGGGTGCCTTGCTTCTCTTAACCTCTGTGGTGTCACAATCCATCCCATGCCCTTTTAGGCCACTTGATGTCACAATGAACCATTTGATGGTTGGCCTCCATGGTGGCATAATAGATCCTTGCTTCTATTGGTCCCCGTGCTGTAACAATCCATCACTGGCCCTTTTTATACCCCCTGGTGCCACAAGGGATCATTAGATTGTTAGCCTCCTTTGGGTCACAATGGTTCCTTGCTTCTCTTAACCTCTGTGGTGTCACAATCCATCCCATGCCCTTTTAGGCCACTTGATGTCACAATGAATCATTTGATTCTTGGCCTCCATGGTGGCATAATGGTTCCTTGTTTCTCTTGGGCCCCATGCTCTCACAATTCATCCCTGGCCCTTTTACGCCCCCTGGTGTCAAATGGCATCCTGGGATTATTACCCTCCATTGGGTCACAGTGGATCCTTGCTTCTCTTAACCTCAGTGGTGTCACAATGCATCCCATGCCCTTTTAGGCCACTTGATGTCACAATGAATCATTTGATTCTTGGCCTCCATGGTGGCATAATAGATCCTTGCTTCTATTGGGCCCCATGCTTTCACAATTCATCCCTGGCCCTTTTACAACACCTTGTGTGACAAGGGATCATTAGATTCTTAGCCTGCATTGGGTCACAATGGTTCCTTGCTTCTCTTAACCTCAGTGGTGTCACAATCCATCCCATGCCCTTTTAGGCCACTTGGTGTTACAATGAATCATTTGATTCTTGGCCTCCATGGTGGCATAATAGATCCTTGCTTCTATTGGTCCCCGTGCTGTAACAATCCATCACTGGCCCTTTTTATACCCCCTGGTGCCACAAGGGATCATTAGATTGTTAGCCTCCCTGGGGTCTCAATAGTTCCTTGCTTCTCTTAACCTCTATGGTGTCACAATGCATCCCATGCCCTTTTAGGCCACTTGGTGTTACAATGAATCACTTGATTCTTGGCCTCTATGGTGTCATAATATTTCCATGTCTTTATTGGGCCCCATGCTTTCACAATTCATCCCTGGTCCTTTTACCACCCCTGGTGCCACAAGGGATCATTAGATTGTTAGCCTGCATTGGGTCACAATAGTGCCTTGTTTCTCTTAACCCCTGTGGTGTCACAATGCATCCCATGCCCTTTTAGGCCACTTGAAGTCACAATGAATCATTTGATGGTTGGCCTCCATGGTGGCATAATAGATCCTTGCTTCTATTGGTCCCCGTGCTACAACAATCCATCCCTGACCCTTTTTATACCCCCTGGTGCCACAAGGGATCATTAGATTGTTAGCCTCCCTTGGGTCTCAATAGTTCCTTGTTTCTCTTAACCTCTATGGTGTCACAATGCATCCCATGCCCTTTTAGGCCACTTGATGTCACAATGAATCATTTGATTCTTGGCCTCCATGGTGGCATAATAGATCCTTGCTTCTATTGGTCCCCGTGCTGTAACAATCCATCACTGGCACTTTTTATACCCCCTGGTGCCACAAGGGATCATTAGATTGTTAGCCTCCCATGGGTCACAATGGTTCCTTGCTTCTCTTAACCCCTGTGGTGTCACAATCCATCCCATGCCCTTTTAGGCCACTTGATGTCACAATGAATTATTTGATTCTTGGCCTCCATGGTGGCATAATAGATCCTTGCTTCTATTGGTCCCCGTGCTGTAACATTCCATCACTGGCCCTTTTACAAACCCTGGTGTCGCAAGGGATCATATAGATTGTTAGCCTGCATTGGGTCACAAGGGTGCCTTGCTTCTCTTAACCTCTGTGGTGTCACAATCCATCCCATGCCCTTTTAGGCCACTTGATGTCACAATGAATCATTTGATGGTTGGCCTCCATGGTGGCATAATAGATCCTTGCTTCTATTGGTCCCCGTGCTGTAACAATCCATCACTGGCCCTTTTTATACCCCCTGGTGCCACAAGGGATCATTAGATTGTTAGCCTCCCTGGGGTCTCAATGGTTCCTTGCTTCTCTTAACCTCAGTGGTGTCACAATGCATCCCATGCCCTTTTAGGCCACTTGATGTCACAATGAATCATTTGATTCTTGGCCTCCATGGTGGCATAATAGATCCTTGCTTCTACTGGGCCCCATGCTTTCACAATTCATCCCTGGCTCTTATACAACCCCTGGTGCCACAAGGGATCATTAGATTGTTAGCCTCCCTTGGGTCACAATGGTTCCTTGTTTCTCTTAACCCCTGTGGTGTCACAATGCATCCCATGCCCTTTTAGGCCACTTGATGTCACAATGAATCATTTGATTCTTGGCCTCCATGGTGGCATAATAGATCCTTGCTTCTATTGGTCCCCGTGCTGTAACATTCCATCACTGGGCCTTTTACAAACCCTGGTGCCACAAGGGATCATTAGATTGTTAGCCTGCATTGGGTCACAATGGTTCCTTGCTTCTCTTAACCCCTGTGGTGTCACAATCCATCCCATGCCCTTTTAGGCCACTTGATGTCCCAATGAATTATTTGATTCTTGGCCTCCATGGTGGCATAATAGATCCTTGCTTCTATTGGTCCCCGTGCTGTAACAATCCATCACTGGCCCTTTTTATACACCCTGGTGCCACAAGGTATCATTAGATTGTTAGCCTGCATTGGGTCTCAATGGTTCCTTGCTTCTCTTAACCTCTATGGTGTCACAATGCATCCCATGCCCTTTTAAGCCACTTGGTGTTACAATGAATCACTTGATTCTTGGCCTCTATGGTGTCATAATATTTCCATGTCTTTGTTGGGCCCCATGCTTTCACAATTCATCCCTGGCCCTTTTACAACCCCTGGTGCCACAAGGGATCATTAGATTGATAGCCTCCAATGGGTCACAATGGTTCCTTGCTTCTCTTAACCCCTGTGGTGTCACAATGCATCCCATGCACTTTTTGGCCACTTCATGTTACAATTAATCATTTGATTCTTGGCCTCCATGGTGGCATAATAGATCCTTGATTCTATTGGTCCCAGTGCTGTAACAATCCCTCCCTGACCCTTTTTATACCCCCTGGTGCCACAAGGGATCATTAGATTATTAGCCTCCCTTGGGTCACAATGGTTCCTTGCTTCTCTTAACCCCTGTGGTGTCACAATGCATCCCATGCCCTTTTAGGCCACTTGATGTCACAATGAATCATTTGATTCTTGGCCTCCATGGTGGCATAATAGATCCTTGCTTCTATTGGTCCCCGTGCTGTAACATTCCATCACTGGGCCTTTTACAAACCCTGGTGCCACAAGGGATCATTAGATTGTTAGCCTGCATTGGGTCACAATGGTTCCTTGCTTCTCTTAACCTCTGTGGTGTCACAATGCATCCCATGCCCTTTTAGGCCACTTGATGTCACAATGAATCATTTGATGGTTGGCCTCCATGGTGGCATAATAGATCCTTGCTTCTATTGATCCCCGTGCTACAACAATCCATCCCTGACACTTTTTATACCCCTTGGTGCCACAAGGGATCATTAGATTGTTAGCCTGCATTGGGTCACAATGGTTCCTTGTTTCACTTAACCCCTGTGGTGTCACAATGCATCCCATGCCCTTTTAGGCCACTTGATGTCACAATGAATCATTTGATTCTTGGCCTCCATGTTGGCATAATAGATCCTTGCTTCTATTGGTCCCCGTGCTACAACAATCCATCCCTGGCCCTTTTTATACCCCCTGGTGCCACAAGGGGTCAGTAGATTGATAGCCTCCCTTGGGTCACAATGGTTCCTTGCTTCTCTTAACCCCTGGGGTGTCACAATGCATCCCATGCACTTTTTGGCCACTTCATGTTACAATGAATCATTTGATTCCTGGCCTCCATGGTGTCATAATATTTCCTTGATTCTATTGGGCCCCGTGCTGTAACAATCCATCCCTGGCCCTTTTTATACGCCCTGGTGCCACAAGGGATCATTAGATTGTTAGCCTCCCATGGGTCACAATGGTTCCTTGCTTCTCTTAACCCCTGTGGTGTCACAATGCATCCCATGCCCTTTTAGGCCACTTGATGTCACAATGAATCATTTGATTCTTGGCCTCCATGGTGGCATAATAAATCCTTGCTTCTATTGGTCCCCGTGCTGTAACATTCCATCCCTGGGCCTTTTACAAACCCTGGTGTCACAAGGGATCATTAGATTGTTAGCCTGCATTGGGTCACAATGGTTCCTTGCTTCTCTTAACCTCTGTGGTGTCACAATGCATCCCATGCCCTTTTAGGCCACTTGATGTCACAATGAATCATTTTATGGTTGGCCTCCATGGTGGCATAATAGATCCTTGCTTCAATTGGTCCCCGTGCTGTAACAATCCATCACTGTCCCTTTTTATACCCACTGGTGCCACATCGGATCATTAGATTTTTAGCCTCCCTTGGGTCACAATGGTTCCTTGTTTCACTTAACACCTGTGGTGTCACAATGCATCCCTTGCCCTTTTAGGCCACTTGATGTCACAATGAATCATTTGATGGTTGGCCTCCATGGTGGCATAATAGATCCTTGCTTCTATTGATCCCCGTGCTACAACAATCCATCCCTGGCCCTTTTTATACCCCCTGGTGCCACAAGGGGTCAGTAGATTGATAGCCTCCATTGGGTCACAATGGTTCCTTGCTTCTCTTAACCCCTGTGGTGTCACAATGCATCCCATGCACTTTTTGGCCACTTCATGTTACAATGAATCATTTGATTCTTGGCCTCCATGGTGGCATAATCGTTCCTTGATTCTATTGGTCCCCGTGCTGTAACAATCCATCCCTGACCCTTTTTATACGCCCTGGTGCCACAAGGGATCATATAGATTGTTAGCCTCCCATGGGTCACAATGGTTCCTTGCTTCTCTTAACCCCTGTGGTGTCACAATGCATCCCATGCCCTTTTAGGCCACTTGATGTCACAATGAATCATTTGATTCTTGGCCTCCATGGTGGCATAATAAATCCTTGCTTCTATTGGTCCCCGTGCTGTAACATTCCATCCCTGGGCCTTTTACAAACCCTGGTGTGACAAGGGATCATTAGATTGTTAGCCTGCATTGGGTCACAATGGTTCCTTGCTTCTCTTAACCTCTGTGGTGTCACAATGCATCCCATGCCCTTTTAGGCCACTTGATGTCACAATGAATCATTTGATTCTTGGCCTCCATGGTGGCATAATAGATCCTTGCTTCTATTGGTCCCCGTGCTGTAACATTCCATCCCTGGCCCTTTTACAACCCCTGGTGTCACAAGGGATCATTAGATTGTTAGCCTGCATTGGGTCACAAGGGTGCCTTGCTTCTCTTAACCTCTGTGGTGTCACAATCCATCCCATGCCCTTTTAGGCCACTTGATGTCACAATGAACCATTTGATGGTTGGCCTCCATGGTGGCATAATAGATCCTTGCTTCTATTGGTCCCCGTGCTGTAACAATCCATCACTGGCCCTTTTTATACCCCCTGGTGCCACAAGGGATCATTAGATTGTTAGCCTCCTTTGGGTCACAATGGTTCCTTGCTTCTCTTAACCTCAGTGGTGTCACAATGCATCCCATGCCCTTTTAGGCCACTTGATGTCACAATGAATCATTTGATTCTTGGCCTCCATGGTGGCATAATGGTTCCTTGTTTCTCTTGGGCCCCATGCTCTCACAATTCATCCCTGGCCCTTTTACGCCCCCTGGTGTCAAATGGCATCCTGGGATTATTACCCTCCATTGGGTCACAGTGGATCCTTGCTTCTCTTAACCTCAGTGGTGTCACAATGCATCCCATGCCCTTTTAGGCCACTTGATGTCACAATGAATCATTTGATTCTTGGCCTCCATGGTGGCATAATAGATCCTTGCTTCTATTGGGCCCCATGCTTTCACAATTCATCCCTGGCCCTTTTACAACACCTTGTGTGACAAGGGATCATTAGATTCTTAGCCTGCATTGGGTCACAATGGTTCCTTGCTTCTCTTAACCTCAGTGGTGTCACAATCCATCCCATGCCCTTTTAGGCCACTTGGTGTTACAATGAACCATTTGATTCTTGGCCTGTATGGTGTCATAATATTTCCATGTCTTTATTGGGCCCCATGCTTTCACAATTCATCCCTGGCCCTTTTACAAACCCTGGTGTCACAAGGGACCATTAGATTGTTAGCCTCCCTTGGGTCACAATGGTTCCTTGCTTCTCTTAACCCCTGTGGTGTCACAATCCATCCCATGCCCTTTTAGGCCACTTGATGTCACAATGAATCATTTGATTCTTGGCCTCCATGGTGGCATAATAGATCCTTGCTTCTATTGGTCCCCGTGCTGTAACAATCCATCACTGGCCCTTTTTATACCCCCTGGTGCCACAAGGGATCATTAGATTGTTAGCCTCCCTGGGGTCTCAATAGTTCCTTGCTTCTCTTAACCTCTATGGTGTCACAATGCATCCCATGCCCTTTTAGGCCACTTGGTGTTACAATGAATCACTTGATTCTTGGCCTCTATGGTGTCATAATATTTCCATGTCTTTATTGGGCCCCATGCTTTCACAATTCATCCCTGGTCCTTTTACCACCCCTGGTGCCACAAGGGATCATTAGATTGTTAGCCTGCATTGGGTCACAATAGTGCCTTGTTTCTCTTAACCCCTGTGGTGTCACAATGCATCCCATGCCCTTTTAGGCCACTTGAAGTCACAATGAATCATTTGATGGTTGGCCTCCATGGTGGCATAATAGATCCTTGCTTCTATTGGTCCCCGTGCTACAACAATCCATCCCTGACCCTTTTTATACCCCCTGGTGCCACAAGGGATCATTAGATTGTTAGCCTCCCTTGGGTCTCAATAGTTCCTTGTTTCTCTTAACCTCTATGGTGTCACAATGCATCCCATGCCCTTTTAGGCCACTTGATGTCTCAATGAATCATTTGATTCTTGGCCTCCATGGTGGCATAATAGATCCTAGCTTCTATTGGTCCCCGTGCTGTAACAATCCATCACTGGCCCTTTTTATACCCCCTGGTGCCACAAGGGATCATTAGATTGTTAGCCTCCCATGGGTCACAATGGTTCCTTGCTTCTCTTAACCCCTGTGGTGTCACAATCCATCCCATGCCCTTTTAGGCCACTTGATGTCACAATGAATCATTTGATTCTTGGCCTCCATGGTGGCATAATAGATCCTTGCTTCTATTGGTCCCCGTGCTGTAACATTCCAACACTGGCCCTTTTACAAACTCTGGTGTCGCAAGGGATCATATAGATTGTTAGCCTGCATTGGGTCACAAGGGTGCCTTGCTTCTCTTAACCTCTGTGGTGTCACAATCCATCCCATGCCCTTTTAGGCCACTTGATGTCACAATGAATCATTTGATGGTTGGCCTCCATGGTGGCATAATAGATCCTTGCTTCTATTGGTCCCCGTGCTGTAACAATCCATCACTGGCCCTTTTTATACCCCCTGGTGCCACAAGGGATCATTAGATTGTTAGCCTCCCTGGGGTCTCAATGGTTCCTTGCTTCTCTTAACCTCAGTGGTGTCACAATGCATCCCATGCCCTTTTAGGCCACTTGATGTCACAATGAATCATTTGATTCTTGGCCTCCATGGTGGCATAATAGATCCTTGCTTCTACTGGGCCCCATGCTTTCACAATTCATCCCTGGCTCTTATACAACCCCTGGTGCCACAAGGGATCATTAGATTGTTAGCCTCCCTTGGGTCACAATGGTTCCTTGTTTCTCTTAACCCCTGTGGTGTCACAATGCATCCCATGCCCTTTTAGGCCACTTGATGTCACAATGAATCATTTGATTCTTGGCCTCCATGGTGGCATAATAGATCCTTGCTTCTATTGGTCCCCGTGCTGTAACATTCCATCACTGGGCCTTTTACAAACCCTGGTGCCACAAGGGATCATTAGATTGTTAGCCTGCATTGGGTCACAATGGTTCCTTGCTTCTCTTAACCCCTGTGGTGTCACAATCCATCCCATGCCCTTTTAGGCCACTTGATGTCCCAATGAATTATTTGATTCTTGGCCTCCATGGTGGCATAATAGATCCTTGCTTCTATTGGTCCCCGTGCTGTAACAATCCATCACTGGCCCTTTTTATACACCCTGGTGCCACAAGGAATCATTAGATTGTTAGCCTGCATTGGGTCTCAATGGTTCCTTGCTTCTCTTAACCTCTATGGTGTCACAATGCATCCCATGCCCTTTTAGGCCACTTGGTGTTACAATGAATCACTTGATTCCTGGCCTCTATGGTGTCATAATATTTCCATGTCTTTGTTGGGCCCCATGCTTTCACAATTCATCCCTGGCCCTTTTACAACCCCTGGTGCCACAAGGGATCATTAGATTGATAGCCTCCAATGGGTCACAATGGTTCCTTGCTTCTCTTAACCCCTGTGGTGTCACAATGCATCCCATGCACTTTTTGGCCACTTCATGTTACAATTAATCATTTGATTCTTGGCCTCCATGGTGGCATAATAGATCCTTGATTCTATTGGTCCCAGTGCTGTAACAATCCCTCCCTGACCCTTTTTATACCCCCTGGTGCCACAAGGGATCATTAGATTGTTAGCCTCCCTTGGGTCACAATGGTTCCTTGCTTCTCTTAACCCCTGTGGTGTCACAATGCATCCCATGCCCTTTTAGGCCACTTGATGTCACAATGAATCATTTGATTCTTGGCCTCCATGGTGGCATAATAGATCCTTGCTTCTATTGGTCCCCGTGCTGTAACATTCCATCACTGGGGCTTTTACAAACCCTGGTGCCACAAGGGATCATTAGATTGTTAGCCTGCATTGGGTCACAATGGTTCCTTGCTTCTCTTAACCTCTGTGGTGTCACAATGCATCCCATGCCCTTTTAGGCCACTTGATGTCACAATGAATCATTTGATGGTTGGCCTCCATGGTGGCATAATAGATCCTTGCTTCTATTGATCCCCGTGCTACAACAATCCATCCCTGACACTTTTTATACCCCTTGGTGCCACAAGGGATCATTAGATTGTTAGCCTGCATTGGGTCACAATGGTTCCTTGTTTCACTTAACCCCTGTGGTGTCACAATGCATCCCATGCCCTTTTAGGCCACTTGATGTCACAATGAATCATTTGATTCTTGGCCTCCATGTTGGCATAATAGATCCTTGCTTCTATTGGTCCCCGTGCTACAACAATCCATCCCTGGCCCTTTTTATACCCCCTGGTGCCACCAGGGGTCAGTAGATTGATAGCCTCCCTTGGGTCACAATGGTTCCTTGCTTCTCTTAACCCCTGGGGTGTCACAATGCATCCCATGCACTTTTTGGCCACTTCATGTTACAATGAATCATTTGATTCCTGGCCTCCATGGTGTCATAATATTTCCTTGATTCTATTGGGCCCCGTGCTGTAACAATCCATCCCTGGCCCTTTTTATACGCCCTGGTGCCACAAGGGATCATTAGATTGTTAGCCTCCCATGGGTCACAATGGTTCCTTGCTTCTCTTAACCTCTGTGGTGTCACAATGCATCCCATGCCCTTTTAGGCCACTTGATGTCACAATGAATCATTTTATGGTTGGCCTCCATGGTGGCATAATAGATCCTTGCTTCAATTGGTCCCCGTGCTGTAACAATCCATCACTGTCCCTTTTTATACCCCCTGGTGCAACATCGGATCATTAGATTTTTAGCCTCCCTTGGGTCACAATGGTTCCTTGTTTCACTTAACACCTGTGGTGTCACAATGCATCCCTTGCCCTTTTAGGCCACTTGATGTCACAATGAATCATTTGATGGTTGGCCTCCATGGTGGCATAATAGATCCTTGCTTCTATTGATCCCCGTGCTACAACAATCCATCCCTGGCCCTTTTTATACCCCCTGGTGCCACAAGGGGTCAGTAGATTGATAGCCTCCATTGGGTCACAATGGTTCCTTGCTTCTCTTAACCCCTGTGGTGTCACAATGCATCCCATGCCCTTTTTGGCCACTTCATGTTACAATGAATCATTTGATTCTTGGCCTCCATGGTGGCATAATCGTTCCTTGATTCTATTGGTCCCCGTGCTGTAACAATCCATCCCTGACCCTTTTTATACGCCCTGGTGCCACAAGGGATCATTAGATTGTTAGCCTCCCATGGGTCACAATGGTTCCTTGCTTCTCTTAACCCCTGTGGTGTCACAATGCATCCCATGCCCTTTTAGGCCACTTGATGTCACAATGAATCATTTGATTCTTGGCCTCCATGGTGGCATAATAGATCCTTGCTTCTATTGGTCCCCGTGCTGTAACATTCCATCCCTGGGCCATTTACAAACCCTGGTGTCACAAGGGATCATTAGATTGTTAGCCTGCATTGGGTCACAATGGTTCCTTGCTTCTCTTAACCTCTGTGGTGTCACAATGCATCCCATGCCCTTTTAGGCCACTTGATGTCACAATGAATCATTTGATGGTTGGCCTCCATGGTGGCATAATAGATCCTTGCTTCTATTGGTCCCCGTGCTGTAACAATCCATCACTGTCCCTTTTTATACCCCCTGGTGCCACATCGGATCATTAGATTTTTAGCCTCCCTTGGGTCACAATGGTTCCTTGTTTCACTTAACACCTGTGGTGTCACAATGCATCCCTTGCCCTTTTAGGCCACTTGATGTCACAATGAATCATTTGATGGTTGGCCTCCATGGTGGCATAATAGATCCTTGCTTCTATTGATCCCCGTGCTACAACAATCCATCCCTGGCCCTTTTTATACCCCCTGGTGCCACAAGGGGTCAGTAGATTGATAGCCTCCATTGGGTCACAATGGTTCCTTGCTTCTCTTAACCCCTGTGGTGTCACAATGCATCCCATGCCATTTTTGGCCACTTCATGTTACAATGAATCATTTGATTCTTGGCCTCCATGGTGGCATAATCGTTCCTTGATTCTATTGGTCCCCGTGCTGTAACAATCCATCCCTGACCCTTTTTATACGCCCTGGTGCCACAAGGGATCATTAGATTGTTAGCCTCCCATGGGTCACAATGGTTCCTTGCTTCTCTTAACCCCTGTGGTGTCACAATCCATCCCATGCCCTTTTAGGCCACTTGATGTCACAATGAATCATTTGATTCTTGGCCTCCATGGTGGCATAATAAATCCTTGCTTCTATTGGTCCCCGTGCTGTAACATTCCATCCCTGGGTCTTTTACAAACCCTGGTGTCACAAGGGATCATTAGATTGTTAGCCTCCCTTGGGTCTCAATGGTTCCTTGCTTCTCTTAACCTCTGTGGTGTCACAATGCATCCCATGCCCTTTTAGGCCACTTGATGTCACAATGAATCATTTGATTCTTGGCCTCCATGGTGGCATAATAGATCCTTGCTTCTATTGGTCCCCGTGCTGTAACATTCCATCACTGGCCCTTTTACAAACCCTGGTGTCACAAGGGATCATTAGATTGTTAGCCTGCATTGGGTCACAAGGGTGCCTTGCTTCTCTTAACCTCTGTGGTGTCACAATCCATCCCATGCCCTTTTAGGCCACTTGATGTCACAATGAATCATTTGATTCTTGGCCTCCATGGTGGCATAATAGATCCTTGCTTCTATTGGTCCCCGTGCTGTAACAATCCATCACTGGCCCTTTTTATACCCCCTGGTGCCACAAGGGATCATTAGATTGTTAGCCTCCCTGGGGTCTCAATGGTTCCTTGCTTCTCTTAACCTCAGTGGTGTCACAATGCATCCCATGCCCTTTTAGGCCACTTGATGTCACAATGAATCATTTGATTCTTGGCCTCCATGGTGGCATAATAGATCCTTGCTTCTACTGGGCCCCATGCTTTCACAATTCATCCCTGGCTCTTATACAACCCCTGGTGCCACAAGGGATCATTAGATTGTTAGCCTCCCTTGGGTCACAATGGTTCCTTGTTTCTCTTAACCCCTGTGGTGTCACAATGCATCCCATGCCCTTTTAGGCCACTTGATGTCACAATGAATCATTTGATTCTTGGCCTCCATGGTGGCATAATAGATCCTTGCTTCTATTGGTCCCCGTGCTGTAACATTCCATCACTGGGCCTTTTACAAACCCTGGTGCCACAAGGGATCATTAGATTGTTAGCCTGCATTGGGTCACAATGGTTCCTTGCTTCTCTTAACCCCTGTGGTGTCACAATCCATCCCATGCCCTTTTAGGCCACTTGATGTCCCAATGAATTATTTGATTCTTGGCCTCCATGGTGGCATAATAGATCCTTGCTTCTATTGGTCCCCGTGCTGTAACAATCCATCACTGGCCCTTTTTATACACCCTGGTGCCACAAGGAATCATTAGATTGTTAGCCTGCATTGGGTCTCAATGGTTCCTTGCTTCTCTTAACCTCTATGGTGTCACAATGCATCCCATGCCCTTTTAGGCCACTTGGTGTTACAATGAATCACTTGATTCCTGGCCTCTATGGTGTCATAATATTTCCATGTCTTTGTTGGGCCCCATGCTTTCACAATTCATCCCTGGCCCTTTTACAACCCCTGGTGCCACAAGGGATCATTAGATTGATAGCCTCCAATGGGTCACAATGGTTCCTTGCTTCTCTTAACCCCTGTGGTGTCACAATGCATCCCATGCACTTTTTGGCCACTTCATGTTACAATTAATCATTTGATTCTTGGCCTCCATGGTGGCATAATAGATCCTTGATTCTATTGGTCCCAGTGCTGTAACAATCCCTCCCTGACCCTTTTTATACCCCCTGGTGCCACAAGGGATCATTAGATTGTTAGCCTCCCTTGGGTCACAATGGTTCCTTGCTTCTCTTAACCCCTGTGGTGTCACAATGCATCCCATGCCCTTTTAGGCCACTTGATGTCACAATGAATCATTTGATTCTTGGCCTCCATGGTGGCATAATAGATCCTTGCTTCTATTGGTCCCCGTGCTGTAACATTCCATCACTGGGGCTTTTACAAACCCTGGTGCCACAAGGGATCATTAGATTGTTAGCCTGCATTGGGTCACAATGGTTCCTTGCTTCTCTTAACCTCTGTGGTGTCACAATGCATCCCATGCCCTTTTAGGCCACTTGATGTCACAATGAATCATTTGATGGTTGGCCTCCATGGTGGCATAATAGATCCTTGCTTCTATTGATCCCCGTGCTACAACAATCCATCCCTGACACTTTTTATACCCCTTGGTGCCACAAGGGATCATTAGATTGTTAGCCTGCATTGGGTCACAATGGTTCCTTGTTTCACTTAACCCCTGTGGTGTCACAATGCATCCCATGCCCTTTTAGGCCACTTGATGTCACAATGAATCATTTGATTCTTGGCCTCCATGTTGGCATAATAGATCCTTGCTTCTATTGGTCCCCGTGCTACAACAATCCATCCCTGGCCCTTTTTATACCCCCTGGTGCCACAAGGGGTCAGTAGATTGATAGCCTCCCTTGGGTCACAATGGTTCCTTGCTTCTCTTAACCCCTGGGGTGTCACAATGCATCCCATGCACTTTTTGGCCACTTCATGTTACAATGAATCATTTGATTCCTGGCCTCCATGGTGTCATAATATTTCCTTGATTCTATTGGGCCCCGTGCTGTAACAATCCATCCCTGGCCCTTTTTATACGCCCTGGTGCCACAAGGGATCATTAGATTGTTAGCCTCCCATGGGTCACAATGGTTCCTTGCTTCTCTTAACCCCTGTGGTGTCACAATGCATCCCATGCCCTTTTAGGCCACTTGATGTCACAATGAATCATTTGATTCTTGGCCTCCATGGTGGCATAATAGATCCTTGCTTCTATTGGTCCCCGTGCTGTAACATTCCATCCCTGGGCCTTTTACAAACCCTGGTGTCACAAGGGATCATTAGATTGTTAGCCTGCATTGGGTCACAATGGTTCCTTGCTTCTCTTAACCTCTGTGGTGTCACAATGCATCCCATGCCCTTTTAGGCCACTTGATGTCACAATGAATCATTTTATGGTTGGCCTCCATGGTGGCATAATAGATCCTTGCTTCAATTGGTCCCCGTGCTGTAACAATCCATCACTGTCCCTTTTTATACCCCCTGGTGCCACATCGGATCATTAGATTTTTAGCCTCCCTTGGGTCACAATGGTTCCTTGTTTCACTTAACACCTGTGGTGTCACAATGCATCCCTTGCCCTTTTAGGCCACTTGATGTCACAATGAATCATTTGATGGTTGGCCTCCATGGTGGCATAATAGATCCTTGCTTCTATTGATCCCCGTGCTACAACAATCCATCCCTGGCCCTTTTTATACCCCCTGGTGCCACAAGGGGTCAGTAGATTGATAGCCTCCATTGGGTCACAATGGTTCCTTGCTTCTCTTAACCCCTGTGGTGTCACAATGCATCCCATGCCCTTTTTGGCCACTTCATGTTACAATGAATCATTTGATTCTTGGCCTCCATGGTGGCATAATCGTTCCTTGATTCTATTGGTCCCCGTGCTGTAACAATCCATCCCTGACCCTTTTTATACGCCCTGGTGCCACAAGGGATCATTAGATTGTTAGCCTCCCATGGGTCACAATGGTTCCTTGCTTCTCTTAACCCCTGTGGTGTCACAATGCATCCCATGCCCTTTTAGGCCACTTGATGTCACAATGAATCATTTGATTCTTGGCCTCCATGGTGGCATAATAGATCCTTGCTTCTATTGGTCCCCGTGCTGTAACATTCCATCCCTGGGCCATTTACAAACCCTGGTGTCACAAGGGATCATTAGATTGTTAGCCTGCATTGGGTCACAATGGTTCCTTGCTTCTCTTAACCTCTGTGGTGTCACAATGCATCCCATGCCCTTTTAGGCCACTTGATGTCACAATGAATCATTTGATGGTTGGCCTCCATGGTGGCATAATAGATCCTTGCTTCTATTGGTCCCCGTGCTGTAACAATCCATCACTGTCCCTTTTTATACCCCCTGGTGCCACATCGGATCATTAGATTTTTAGCCTCCCTTGGGTCACAATGGTTCCTTGTTTCACTTAACACCTGTGGTGTCACAATGCATCCCTTGCCCTTTTAGGCCACTTGATGTCACAATGAATCATTTGATGGTTGGCCTCCATGGTGGCATAATAGATCCTTGCTTCTATTGATCCCCGTGCTACAACAATCCATCCCTGGCCCTTTTTATACCCCCTGGTGCCACAAGGGGTCAGTAGATTGATAGCCTCCATTGGGTCACAATGGTTCCTTGCTTCTCTTAACCCCTGTGGTGTCACAATGCATCCCATGCCATTTTTGGCCACTTCATGTTACAATGAATCATTTGATTCTTGGCCTCCATGGTGGCATAATCGTTCCTTGATTCTATTGGTCCCCGTGCTGTAACAATCCATCCCTGACCCTTTTTATACGCCCTGGTGCCACAAGGGATCATTAGATTGTTAGCCTCCCATGGGTCACAATGGTTCCTTGCTTCTCTTAACCCCTGTGGTGTCACAATCCATCCCATGCCCTTTTAGGCCACTTGATGTCACAATGAATCATTTGATTCTTGGCCTCCATGGTGGCATAATAAATCCTTGCTTCTATTGGTCCCCGTGCTGTAACATTCCATCCCTGGGTCTTTTACAAACCCTGGTGTCACAAGGGATCATTAGATTGTTAGCCTCCCTTGGGTCTCAATGGTTCCTTGCTTCTCTTAACCTCTGTGGTGTCACAATGCATCCCATGCCCTTTTAGGCCACTTGATGTCACAATGAATCATTTGATTCTTGGCCTCCATGGTGGCATAATAGATCCTTGCTTCTATTGGTCCCCGTGCTGTAACATTCCATCACTGGCCCTTTTACAAACCCTGGTGTCACAAGGGATCATTAGATTGTTAGCCTGCATTGGGTCACAAGGGTGCCTTGCTTCTCTTAACCTCTGTGGTGTCACAATGCATCCCATGCCCTTTTAGGCCACTTGATGTCACAATGAATCATTTGATTCTTGGCCTCCATGGTGGCATAATAGATCCTTGTTTCTATTGGTCCCCGTGCTGTAACAATCCATCACTGGCCCTTTTTATACCCCCTGGTGCCACAAGGGATCATTAGATTGTTAGCCTCCCTGGGGTCTCAATGGTTCCTTGCTTCTCTTAACCTCAGTGGTGTCACAATCCATCCCATGCCCTTTTAGGCCACTTGATGTCACAATGAATCATTTGATTCTTGGCCTCCATGGTGGCATAATGGTTCCTTGTTTCTCTTGGGCCCCATGCTCTCACAATTCATCCCTGGCCCTTTTACGCCCCCTGGTGTCAAATGGCATCCTGGGATTATTACCCTCCATTGGGTCACAGTGGATCCTTGCTTCTCTTAACCTCAGTGGTGTCACAATGCATCCCATGCCCTTTTAGGCCACTTGATGTCACAATGAATCATTTGATTCTTGGCCTCCATGGTGGCATAATAGATCCTTGCTTCTATTGGGCCCCATGCTTTCACAATTCATCCCTGGCCCTTTTACAACACCTTGTGTGACAAGGGATCATTAGATTCTTAGCCTGCATTGGGTCACAATGGTTCCTTGCTTCTCTTAACCTCAGTGGTGTCACAATCCATCCCATGCCCTTTTAGGCCACTTAATGTCGCAATGAATCATTTGATGGTTGGCCTCTATGGTGTCATAATATTTCCATGTCTTTATTGGGCCCCATGCTTTCACAATTCATCCCTGGCCCTTTTACAAACCCTGGTGTCACAAGGGACCATTAGATTGTTAGCCTCCCTTGGGTCACAATGGTTCCTTGCTTCTCTTAACCCCTGTGGTGTCACAATGCATCCCATGCCCTTTTAGGCCACTTGATGTCACAATGAATCATTTGATGGTTGGCCTCCATGGTGGCATAATAGATCCTTGCTTCTATTGGTCCCCGTGCTGTAACAATCCATCACTGGCCCTTTTTATACCCCCTGGTGCCACAAGGGATCATTAGATTGTTAGCCTCCCTGGGGTCTCAATAGTTCCTTGCTTCTCTTAACCTCTATGGTGTCACAATGCATCCCATGCCCTTTTAGGCCACTTGGTGTTACAATGAATCACTTGATTCTTGGCCTCTATGGTGTCATAATATTTCCATGTCTTTATTGGGCCCCATGATTTCACAATTCATCCCTGGCCCTTTTACCACCCCTGGTGCCACAAGGGATCATTAGATTGTTAGCCTGCATTGGGTCACAATAGTGCCTTGTTTCTCTTAACCCCTGTGGTGTCACAATGCATCCCATGCCCTTTTAGGCCACTTGATGTCACAATGAATAATTTGATGCTTGGCCTCCATGGTGGCGTAATAGATCCTTGCTTCTATTGGTCCCCGTGCTACAACAATCCATCCCTTACCCTTTTTATACCCCCTGGTGCCACAAGGGATCATTAGATTGTTTGCCTCCCTTGGGTCACAATGGTTCCTTGCTTCTCTTAACCTCAGTGGTGTCACAATGCATCCCATGTCCTTTTAGGCCACTTGATGTCACAATGAATCATTTGATTCTTGGCCTCCATGGTGGCATAATAGATCCTTGCTTCTATTGGTCCCCGTGCTGTAACATTCCATCACTGGCCCTTTTACAAACCCTGGTGTCGCAAGGGATCATATAGATTGTTAGCCTCCCTTGGGTCTCAATGGTTCCTTGCTTCTCTTAACCCCTGTGGTGTCACAATCCATCCCATGCCCTTTTAGGCCACTTGATGTCACAATGAATCATTTGATGGTTGGCCTCCATGGTGGCATAATAGATCCTTGCTTCTATTGGTCCCCGTGCTGTAACAATCCATCACTGGCCCTTTTTATACCCCCTGGTGCCACAAGGGATCATTAGATTGTTAGCCTCCCTGGGGTCTCAATGGTTCCTTGCTTCTCTTAACCTCAGTGGTGTCACAATCCATCCCATGCCCTTTTAGGCCACTTGATGTCACAATGAATCATTTGATTCTTGGCCTCCATGGTGGCATAATAGATCCTTGCTTCTATTGGGCCCCATGCTTTCACAGTTCATCCCTGGCCCTTTTACAACCCCCGGTGCCACAAGGGATCATTAGATTGTTAGCCTGCATTGGGTCACAATAGTGCCTTGTTTCTCTTAACCCCTGTGGTGTCACAATGCATCCCATGCCCTTTTAGGCCACTTGATGTCACAATGAATCATTTGATTCTTGGCCTCCATGGTGGCATAATCATTCCTTGATTCTATTGGTCCCCGTGCTGTAACATTCCATCCCTGACGCTTTTTATACCCCCTGGTGCCACAAGGGATCATTAGATTGTTAGCCTGCATTGGGTCACAATGGTTCCTTGCTTCTCTTAACCTCAGTGGTGTCACAATGCATCCCATGCCCTTTTAGGCCACTTGATGTCACAATGAATCATTTGATTCTTGGCCTCCATGGTGGCATAATAGATCCTTGCTTCTATTGGGCCCCATGCTTTCACAGTTCATCCCTGGCCCTTTTACAACACCTTGTGTGACAAGGGATCATTAGATTGTTAGCCTGCATTGGGTCACAATGGTTCCTTGCTTCTCTTAACCCCTGTGGTGTCACAATGCATCCCATGCCGTTTTAGGCCACTTGATGTCACAATGAATCATTTGATGGTTGGCCTCCATGGTGGCATAATATTTCCATGTCTTTATTGGGCCCCATGCTTTCACAATTCATCCCTGGCCCTTTTACAGACCCTGGTGTCACAAGGGATCATTAGATTGTTAGCCTCCCTTGGGTCACAATGGTTCCTTGCTTCTCTTAACCCCTGTGGTGTCACAATGCATCCCATGCCCTTTTAGGCCACTTGATGTCACAATGAATCATTTCATTATTGGCCTCCATGGTGGCATAATAGATCCGTGCTTCTATTGGTCCCCGTGCTACAACAATCCATCCCTGGCCCTTTTTATACCCCCTGGTGCCACAAGGGGTCAGTAGATTGATAGCCTCCATTGGGTCACAATGGTTCCTTGCTTCTCGTAACCCCTGTGCTGTCACAATGCATCCCATGCCCTTTTAGGCCACTTGGTGTTACAATGAACCATTTGATTCTTGGCCTCTATGGTGTCATAATATTTCCATGTCTTTATTGGGCCCCATGCTTTCACAATTCATCCCTGGCCCTTTTACAAACCCTGGTGTCACAAGGGACCATTAGATTGTTAGCCTCCCATGGGTCACAATGGTTCCTTGCTTCTCTTAACCCCTGTGGTGTCACAATGCATCCCATGCCCTTTTAGGCCACTTGATGTCACAATGAATCATTTGATTCTTGGCCTCCATGGTGGCATAATAGATCCTTGCATCTATTGGTCCCCGTGCTGTAACATTCCATCACTGGCCCGTTTACAAACCCTGGTGTAACTAGGGATCATATAGATTGTTAGCCTGCATTTGGTCACAATGGTTCCTTGCTTCTCTTAACCTCTGTGGTGTCACAATGCATCCCATGCCCTTTTAGGCCACTTGATGTCACAATGAATCATTTGATGGTTGGCCTCCATGGTGGCATAATAGATCCTTGCTTCTATTGATCCCCGTGCTACAACAATCCATCCCTGACAATTTTTATACCCCCTGGTGCCACAAGGGATCATTAGATTGTTAGCCTGCATTGGGTCTCAATGGTTCCTTGCTTCTCTTAACCCCTGTGGTGTCACAATGCATCCCATGCCCTTTTAGGCCACTTGATGTCCCAATGAATCATTTGATTCTTGGCCTCCATGGTGGCATAATAGATCCTTGCTTCTATTGGTCCCCGTGCTGTAACAATCCATCACTGGCCCTTTTTATACCCCCTGGTGCCACAAGGGATCATTAGATTGTTAGCCTGCATTGGGTCTCAATGGTTCCTTGCTTCTCTTAAACTCTATGGTGTCACAATGCATCCCATGCCCTTTTAGGCCACTTGGTGTTACAATGAATCACTTGATTCTTGGCCTCTATGGTGTCATAATACTTCCATGTCTTTATTGGGCCCCATGCTTTCCCAATTCATCCCTGGTCCTTTTACAACCCCTGGTGCCACAAGGTATCATTAGATTGATAGCCTCCAATGGGTCACAATGGTTCCTTGCTTCTCTTAACCCCTGTGGTGTCACAATGCATCCCATGCATTTTTTGGCCACTTCATGTTACAATTAATCATTTGATTCTTGGCCTCCATGGTGGCATAATAGATCCTTGATTCTATTGGTCCCAGTGCTGTAACAATCCCTCCCTGACCCTTTTTATAACCCCTGGTGCCACAAGGGATCATTAGATTGTTAGCCTCCCTTGGGTCACAATGGTTCCTTGCTTCTCTTAACCCCTGTGGTGTCACAATGCATCCCATGCCCTTTTAGGCCACTTGATGTCACAATGAATCATTTGATTCTTGGCCTCCATGGTGGCATAATAGATCCTTGCTTCTATTGGTCCCCGTGCTGTAACATTCCATCCCTGGCCCTTTTACAAACCCTGGTGCCACAAGGGATCATTAGATTGTTAGCCTGCATTGGGTCACAATGGTTCCTTGCTTCTCTTAACCTCTGTGGTGTCACAATGCATCCCATGCCCTTTTAGGCCACTTGGTGTTACAATGAACCATTTGATTCTTGGCCTCTATGGTGTCATAATATTTCCATGTCTTTATTGGGCCCCATGCTTTCACAATTAATCCCTGGCCCTTTTACAAACCCTGGTGTCACAAGGGACCATTAGATTGTTAGCCTCCCTTGGGTCACAATGGTTCCTTGCTTCTCTTAACCCCTGTGGTGTCACAATGCATCCCATGCCCTTTTAGGCCACTTGATGTCACAATGAATCATTTGATTCTTGGCCTCCATGGTGGCATAATAGATCCTTGCTTCTATTGGTCCCCGTGCTGTAACATTCCATCACTGGGCCTTTTACAAACCCTGGTGCCACAAGGGATCATTAGATTGTTAGCCTGCATTGGGTCACAATGGTTCCTTGCTTCTCTTAACCTCAGTGGTGTCACAATGCATCCCATGCCCTTTTAGGCCACTTGATGTCACAATGAATCATTTGATGGTTGGCCTCCATGGTGGCATAATAGATCCTTGCTTCTATTGATCCCCGTGCTACAACAATCCATCCCTGCCAATTTTTATACCCCCTGGTGCCACAAGGGATCATTAGATTGTTAGCCTGCATTGGGTCTCAATGGTTCCTTGGTTCTCTTAACCCCTGTGGTGTCACAATCCATCCCATGCCCTTTTAGGCCACTTGATGTCCCAATGAATCATTTGATTCTTGGCCTCCATGGTGGCATAATAGATCCTTGCTTCCATTGGTCCCCGTGCTGTAACAATCCATCACTGGCCCTTTTTATACCCCCTGGTGCCACAAGGGATCATTAGATTGTTAGCCTGCATTGGGTCTCAATGGTTCCTTGCTTCTCTTAACCTCTATGGTGTCACAATGCATCCCATGCACTTTTAGGCCACTTGGTGTTACAATGAATCACTTGATTCTTGGCCTCTATGGTGTCATAATATTTCCATGTCTTTATTGGGCCCCATGCTTTCACAATTCATCCCTGGCCCTTTTACAACCCCTGGTGCCAGAAGGGATCATTAGATTGTTAGCCTCCCTTGGGTCACAATGGTTCCTTGCTTCTCTTAACCCCTGTGGTGTCACAATGCATCCCATGCCCTTTTAGGCCACTTGATGTCACAATGAATCATATGATTCTTGGCCTCCATGGTGGCATAATAGATCCTTGCTTCTATTGGTCCCCGTGCTGTAACATTCCATCACTGGGCCTTTTACAAACCCTGGTGCCACAAGGGATCATTAGATTGTTAGCCTGCATTGGGTCACAATGGTTCCTTGCTTCTCTTAACCTCAGTGGTGTCACAATGCATCCCATGCCCTTTTAGGCCACTTGATGTCACAATGAATCATTTGATGGTTGGCCTCCATGGTGGCATAATAAATCCTTGCTTCTATTGATCCCCGTGCTACAACAATCCATCCCTGACAATTTTTATACCCCCTGGTGCCACAAGGGATCATTAGATTGTTAGCCTCCCTTGGGTCACAATGGTTCCTTGCTTCTCTTAACCTCAGTGGTGTCACAATGCATCCCATGTCCTTTTAGGCCACTTGATGTCACAATGAATCATTTGATTCTTGGCCTCCATGGTGGCATAATAGATCCTTGCTTCTATTGGGCCCCATGCTTTCACAATTCATCCCTGGCCCTCTTACAACCCCTTGTGTGACAAGGGATCATTAGATTCTTATCCTGCATTGGGTCTCAATGGTTCCTTCCTTCTCTTAACCTCAGTGGTGTCACAATCCATCCCATGCACTTTTAGGCCACTTGGTGTTACAATGAACCATTTGATTCTTGGCCTCTATGGTGTCATAATATTTCCATGTCTTTATTGGGCCCCATGCTTTCACAATTAATCCCTGGCCCTTTTACAAACCCTGGTGTCACAAGGGACCATTAGATTGTTAGCCTCCCTTGGGTCACAATGGTTCCTTGCCTCTCTTAACCCCTGTGGTGTCACAATGCATCCCATGCCCTTTTAGGCCACTTGATGTCACAATGAATCATTTGATTCTTGGCCTCCATGGTGGCATAATAGATCCTTGCTTCTATTGATCCCCGTGTTACAACAATCCATCCCTGACAATTTTTATACCCCCTGGTGCCACAAGGGATCATTAGATTGTTAGCCTCCCTTGGGTCTCAATGGTTCCTTGCTTCTCTTAACCCCTGTGGTGTCACAATCCATCCCATGCCCTTTTAGGCCACTTGATGTCCCAATGAATCATTTGATTCTTGGCCTCCATGGTGGCATAATAGATCCTTGCTTCTAT
This sequence comes from Cinclus cinclus, assembly GCF_963662255.1. Lineage (NCBI taxonomy): Eukaryota > Metazoa > Chordata > Aves > Passeriformes > Cinclidae > Cinclus > Cinclus cinclus. Next base: position 2,381,917 of record NW_026912178.1, on the reverse strand, counting down.
TGGTCCCCGTGCTGTAACAATCCATCACTGGCCCTTTTTATACCCCCTGGTGCCACAAGGGATCATTAGATTGTTAGCCTGCATTGGGTCTCAATGGTTCCTTGCTTCTCTTAACCTCTATGGTGTCACAATGCATCCCATGCCCTTTTAGGCCACTTGGTGTTACAATGAATCACTTGATTCTTGGCCTCTATGGTGTCATAATATTTCCATGTCTTTATTGGGCCCCATGCTTTCACAATTCATCCCTGGTCCTATTACAACCCCTGGTGCCACAAGGTATCATTAGATTGATAGCCTCCAATGGGTCACAATGGTTCCTTGCTTCTCTTAACCCCTGTGGTGTCACAATGCATCCCATGCACTTTTTGGCCACTTCATGTTACAATTAATCGTTTGATTCTTGGCCTCCATGGTGGCATAATAGATCCTTGATTCTATTGGTCCCAGTGCTGTAACAATCCCTCCCTGACCCTTTTTATACCCCCTGGTGCCACAAGGGATCATTAGATTGTTAGCCTCCCTTGGGTCACAATGGTTCCTTGCTTCTCTTAACCCCTGTGGTGTCACAATGCATCCCATGTCCTTTTAGGCCACTTGATGTCACAATGAATCATTTGATTCTTGGCCTCCATGGTGGCATAATAGATCCTTGCTTCTATTGGGCCCCATGCTTTCACAATTCATCCCTGGCCCTTTTACAAACCCTGGTGCCACAAGGGATCATTAGATTGTTAGCCTGCATTGGGTCACAATGGTTCCTTGCTTCTCTTAACCTCTGTGGTGTCACAATGCATCCCATGCCCTTTTAGGCCACTTGGTGTTACAATGAACCATTTGATTCTTGGCCTCTATGGTGTCATAATATTTCCATGTCTTTATTGGGCCCCATGCTTTCACAATTAATCCCTGGCCCTTTTACAAACCCTGGTGTCACAAGGGACCATTAGATTGTTAGCCTCCCTTGGGTCACAATGGTTCCTTGCTTCTCTTAACCCCTGTGGTGTCACAATGCATCCCATGCCCTTTTAGGCCACTTGATGTCACAATGAATCATTTGATTCTTGGCCTCCATGGTGGCATAATAGATCCTTGCTTCTATTGGTCCCCGTGCTGTAACAATCCATCACTGGGCCTTTTACAAACCCTGGTGCCACAAGGGATCATTAGATTGTTAGCCTGCATTGGGTCACAATGGTTCCTTGCTTCTCTTAACCTCTATGGTGTCACAATGCATCCCATGCCCTTTTAGGCCACTTGATGTCACAATGAATCATTTGATGGTTGGCCTCCATGGTGGCATAATAAATCCTTGCTTCTATTGATCCCCGTGCTACAACAATCCATCCCTGACAATTTTTATACCCCCTGGTGCCACAAGGGATCATTAGATTGTTAGCCTGCATTGTGTCTCAATGGTTCCTTGGTTCTCTTAACCCCTGTGGTGTCACAATCCATCCCATGCCCTTTTAGGCCACTTGATGTCCCAATGAATCATTTGATTCTTGGCCTCCATGGTGGCATAATAGATCCTTGCTTCTATTGGTCCCCGTGCTGTAACAATCCATCACTGTCCCTTTTTATACCCCCTGGTGCCACAAGGGATCATTAGATTGTTAGCCTGCATTGGGTCTCAATGGTTCCTTGCTTCTCTTAACCTCTATGGTGTCACAATGCATCCCATGCCCTTTTAGGCCACTTGGTGTTACAATGAATCACTTGATTCTTGGCCTCTATGGTGTCATAATATTTCCATGTCTTTATTGGGCCCCATGCTTTCACAATTCATCCCTGGCCCTTTTACAACCCCTGGTGCCACAAGGGATCATTAGATTGTTAGCCTGCATTGGGTCACAATGGTTCCTTGCTTCTCTTAACCCCTGTGGTGTCACAATGCATCCCATGCCCTTTTAGGCCACTTGATGTCACAATGAATCATTTGATTCTTGGCCTCCATGGTGGCATAATAGATCCTTGCTTCTATTGGTCCCCGTGCTGTAACATTCCATCACTGGGCCTTTTACAAACCCTGGTGCCACAAGGGATCATTAGATTGTTAGCCTGCATTGGGTCACAATGGTTCCTTGCTTCTCTTAACCTCTGTGGTGTCACAATGCATCCCATGCCCTTTTAGGCCACTTGATGTCACAATGAATCATTTGATGGTTGGCCTCCATGGTGGCATAATAGATCCTTGCTTCTATTGATCCCCGTGCTACAACAATCCATCCCTGACAATTTTTATACCCCCTGGTGCCACAAGGGATCATTAGATTGTTAGCCTCCCTTGGGTCACAATGGTTCCTTGCTTCTCTTAACCTCAGTGGTGTCACAATGCATCCCATGTCCTTTTAGGCCACTTGATGTCACAATGAATCATTTGATTCTTGGCCTCCATGGTGGCATAATAGATCCTTGCTTCTATTTGGCCCCATGCTTTCACAATTCATCCCTGGCCCTTTTACAACACCTTGTGTGACAAGGGATCATTAGATTCCTATCCTGCATTGGGTCTCAATGGTTCCTTGCTTCTCTTAACCTCATTGGTGTCACAATCCATCCCATGCACTTTTAGGCCACTTGGTGTTACAATCAATCACTTGATTCTTGGCCTCTATGGTGTCATAATATTTCCATGTCTTTATTGGGCCCCATGCTTTCACAATTCATCCCTGGCCCTTTTACAACCCCTGGTGCCACAAGGGATCATTAGATTGTTAGCCTGCATTGGGTCACAATGGTTCCTTGCTTCTCTTAACCCCTGTGGTGTCACAATGCATCCCATGCCCTTTTAGGCCACTTGATGTCACAATGAATCATTTGATTCTTGGCCTCCATGGTGGCATAATAGATCCTTGCATCTATTGGTCCCCGTGCTGTAACAATCCATCACTGGCCCTTTTTATACGCCCTGGTGCCACAAGGGATCATTAGATTGTTAGCCTGCATTGGGTCTCAATAGTTCCTTGTTTCTCTTAACCTCTATGGTGTCACAATGCATCCCATGCCCTTTTAGGCCACTTGGTGTTACAATGAATCACTTGATTCTTGGCCTCTATGGTGTCATAATATTTCCATGTCTTTATTGGGCCCCATGATTTCACAATTCATCCCTGGCCCTTTTACCACCCCTGGTGCCACAAGGGATCATTAGATTGTTAGCCTGCATTGGGTCACAAAAGTGCCTTGTTTCTCTTAACCCCTGTGGTGTCACAATGCATCCCATGCCCTTTTAGGCCACTTGATGTCACAATGAGTCATTTGATGGTCGGCCTCCATGGTGGCATAATAGATCCTTGCTTCTATTGGTCCCCGTGCTGTAACAATCCATCCCTGGCCCTTTTTATACCCCCTGGTGCCACAAGGGATCATTAGATTGTTAGCCTCCCTTGGGTCACAATGTTTCCTTGCTTCTCTTAACCCCTGTGGTGTCAAAATGCATCCCATGCCCTTTTAGGCCACTTGATGTCGCAATGAATCATTTGATTCTTGGCCTCCATGGTGGCATAATAGATCCTTGCTTCTATTGGTCCCCGTGCTGTAACAATCCATCACTGGCCCTTTTTATACCCCCTGGTGCCACAAGGGATCATTAGATTGTTAGCCTCCCTTGGGTCTCAATGGTTCCTTGCTTCTCTTAACCCCTGTGGTGTCACAATCCATCCCATGCCCTTTTAGGCCACTTGATGTCACAATGAATCATTTGATTCTTGGCCTCCATGGTGGCATAATAGATCCTTGCTTCTATTGGTCCCCGTGCTGTAACAATCCATCACTGGCCCTTTTTATACCCCCTGGTGCCACAAGGGATCATTAGATTGTTAGCCTGCATTGGGTCTCAATGGTTCCTTGCTTCTCTTAACCTCTATGGTGTCACAATGCATCCCATGCCCTTTTAGGCCACTTGGTGTTACAATGAATCACTTGATTCTTGGCCTCTATGGTGTCATAATATTTCCATGTCTTTATTGGGCCCCATGCTTTCACAATTCATCCCTGGCCCTTTTACAACCCCTGGTGCCACAAGGGATCATTAGATTGTTAGCCTGCATTGGGTCACAATGGTTCCTTGCTTCTCTTAACCCCTGTGGTGTCACAATGCATCCCATGCCCTTTTAGGCCACTTGATGTCACAATGAATCATTTGATTCTTGGCCTCCATGGTGGCATAATAGATCCTTGCTTCTATTGGTCCCCGTGCTGTAACAATCCATCCCTGGCCCTTTTTATACCCCCTGGTGCCACAAGGGATCATTAGATTGTTAGCCTCCCTTGGGTCACAATGTTTCCTTGCTTCTCTTAACCCCTGTGGTGTCAAAATGCATCCCATGCCCTTTTAGGCCACTTGATGTCGCAATGAATCATTTGATTCTTGGCCTCCATGGTGGCATAATAGATCCTTGCTTCTATTGGTCCCCGTGCTGTAACAATCCATCACTGGCCCTTTTTATACCCCCTGGTGCCACAAGGGATCATTAGATTGTTAGCCTCCCTTGGGTCTCAATGGTTCCTTGCTTCTCTTAACCCCTGTGGTGTCACAATCCATCCCATGCCCTTTTAGGCCACTTGATGTCCCAATGAATCATTTGATTCTTGGCCTCCATGGTGGCATAATAGATCCTTGCTTCTATTGGTCCCCGTGCTGTAACAATCCATCACTGTCCCTTTTTATACCCCCTGGTGCCACAAGGGATCATTAGATTGTTAGCCTGCATTGGGTCTCAATGGTTCCTTGCTTCTCTTAACCTCTATGGTGTCACAATGCATCCCATGCCCTTTTAGGCCACTTGGTGTTACAATGAATCACTTGATTCTTGGCCTCTATGGTGTCATAATATTTCCATGTCTTTATTGGGCCCCATGCTTTCACAATTCATCCCTGGCCCTTTTACAACCCCTGGTGCCACAAGGGATCATTAGATTGTTAGCCTGCATTGGGTCACAATGGTTCCTTGCTTCTCTTAACCCCTGTGGTGTCACAATGCATCCCATGCCCTTTTAGGCCACTTGATGTCACAATGAATCATTTGATTCTTGGCCTCCATGGTGGCATAATAGATCCTTGCTTCTATTGGTCCCCGTGCTGTAACATTCCATCACTGGGCCTTTTACAAACCCTGGTGCCACAAGGGATCATTAGATTGTTAGCCTCCCTTGGGTCTCAATGGTTCCTTGCTTCTCTTAACCCCTGTGGTGTCACAATCCATCCCATGCCCTTTTAGGCCACTTGATGTCACAATGAATCATTTGATTCTTGGCCTCCATGGTGGCATAATAGATCCTTGCTTCTATTGGTCCCCGTGCTGTAACAATCCATCACTGTCCCTTTTTATACCCCCTGGTGCCACAAGGGATCATTAGATTGTTAGCCTGCATTGGGTCTCAATGGTTCCTTGCTTCTCTTAACCTCTATGGTGTCACAATGCATCCCATGCCCTTTTAGGCCACTTGGTGTTACAATGAATCACTTGATTCTTGGCCTCTATGGTGTCATAATATTTCCATGTCTTTATTGGGCCCCATGCTTTCACAATTCATCCCTGGCCCTTTTACAACCCCTGGTGCCACAAGGGATCATTAGATTGTTAGCCTGCATTGGGTCACAATGGTTCCTTGCTTCTCTTAACCCCTGTGGTGTCACAATGCATCCCATGCCCTTTTAGGCCACTTGATGTCACAATGAATCATTTGATTCTTGGCCTCCATGGTGGCATAATAGATCCTTGCTTCTATTGATCCCCGTGCTACAACAATCCATCCCTGACAATTTTTATACCCCCTGGTGCCACAAGGGATCATTAGATTGTTAGCCTCCCTTGGGTCACAATGGTTCCTTGCTTCTCTTAACCTCAGTGGTGTCACAATGCATCCCATGTCCTTTTAGGCCACTTGATGTCACAATGAATCATTTGATTCTTGGCCTCCATGGTGGCATAATAGATCCTTGCTTCTATTTGGCCCCATGCTTTCACAATTCATCCCTGGCCCTTTTACAACACCTTGTGTGACAAGGGATCATTAGATTCCTATCCTGCATTGGGTCTCAATGGTTCCTTGCTTCTCTTAACCTCATTGGTGTCACAATCCATCCCATGCACTTTTAGGCCACTTGGTGTTACAATGTACCATTTGATTCTTGGCCTCTATGGTGTCATAATATTTCCATGTCTTTATTGGGCCCCATGCTTTCACAATTAATCCCTGGCCCTTTTACAAACCCTGGTGTCACAAGGGATCATTAGATTGTTAGCCTCCCTTGGGTCACAATGGTTCCTTGCTTCTCTTAACCCCTGTGGTGTCACAATGCATCCCATGCCCTTTTAGGCCACTTGATGTCACAATGAATCATTTGATTCTTGGCCTCCATGGTGGCATAATAGATCCTTGCATCTATTGGTCCCCGTGCTGTAACAATCCATCACTGGCCCTTTTTATACGCCCTGGTGCCACAAGGGATCATTAGATTGTTAGCCTGCATTGGGTCTCAATAGTTCCTTGTTTCTCTTAACCTCTATGGTGTCACAATGCATCCCATGCCCTTTTAGGCCACTTGGTGTTACAATGAATCACTTGATTCTTGGCCTCTATGGTGTCATAATATTTCCATGTCTTTATTGGGCCCCATGATTTCACAATTCATCCCTGGCCCTTTTACCACCCCTGGTGCCACAAGGGATCATTAGATTGTTAGCCTGCATTGGGTCACAATAGTGCCTTGTTTCTCTTAACCCCTGTGGTGTCACAATGCATCCCATGCCCTTTTAGGCCACTTGATGTCACAATGAGTCATTTGATGGTCGGCCTCCATGGTGGCATAATAGATCCTTGCTTCTATTGGTCCCCGTGCTGTAACAATCCATCCCTGGCCCTTTTTATACCCCCTGGTGCCACAAGGGATCATTAGATTGTTAGCCTCCCTTGGGTCACAATGTTTCCTTGCTTCTCTTAACCCCTGTGGTGTCAAAATGCATCCCATGCCCTTTTAGGCCACTTGATGTCGCAATGAATCATTTGATTCTTGGCCTCCATGGTGGCATAATAGATCCTTGCTTCTATTGGTCCCCGTGCTGTAACAATCCATCACTGGCCCTTTTTATACCCCCTGGTGCCACAAGGGATCATTAGATTGTTAGCCTCCCTTGGGTCTCAATGGTTCCTTGCTTCTCTTAACCCCTGTGGTGTCACAATCCATCCCATGCCCTTTTAGGCCACTTGATGTCACAATGAATCATTTGATTCTTGGCCTCCATGGTGGCATAATAGATCCTTGCTTCTATTGGTCCCCGTGCTGTAACAATCCATCACTGGCCCTTTTTATACCCCCTGGTGCCACAAGGGATCATTAGATTGTTAGCCTGCATTGGGTCACAATGGTTCCTTGCTTCTCTTAACCTCTATGGTGTCACAATGCATCCCATGCCCTTTTAGGCCACTTGGTGTTACAATGAACCATTTGATTCTTGGCCTCTATGGTGTCATAATATTTCCATGTCTTTATTGGGCCCCATGCTTTCACAATTCATCCCTGGTCCTTTTACCACCCCTGGTGCCACAAGGGATCATTAGATTGTTAGCCTCCCTTGGGTCACAATGGTTCCTTGCTTCTCTTAACCCCTGTGGTGTCAAAATGCATCCCATGCCCTTTTAGGCCACTTGATGTCGCAATGAATCATTTGATGGTTGGCCTCCATGGTGGCATAATAGATCCTTGCTTCTATTGGTCCCCGTGCTGTAACAATCCATCACTGGCCCTTTTTATACCCCCTGGTGCCACAAGGGATCATTAGATTGTTAGCCTCCCTTGGGTCTCAAAGGTTCCTTGCTTCTCTTAACCCCTGTGGTGTCACAATCCATCCCATGCCCTTTTAGGCCACTTGATGTCACAATGAATCATTTGATTCTTGGCCTCCATGGTGGCATAATAGATCCTTGCTTCTATTGGTCCCCGTGCTGTAACATTCCATCACTGGCCCTTTTACAAACCCTGGTGTCGCAAGGGATCATATAGATTGTTAGCCTGCATTGGGTCACAAGGGTGCCTTGCTTCTCTTAACCTCTGTGGTGTCACAATCCATCCCATGCCCTTTTAGGCCACTTGATGTCACAATGAATCATTTGATGGTTGGCCTCCATGGTGGCATAATAGATCCTTGCTTCTATTGTTCCCCGTGCTGTAACAATCCATCACTGGCCCTTTTTATACCCCCTGGTGCCACAAGGGATCATTAGATTGTTAGCCTCCCTTGGGTCTCAATGGTTCCTTGCTTCTCTTAACCTCAGTGGTGTCACAATCCATCCCATGCCCTTTTAGGCCACTTGATGTTACAATGAACCATTTGATTCTTGGCCTCCATGGTGGCATAATGGTTCCTTGTTTCTCTTGGGCCCCATGCTGTCACAATTCATCCCTGGCCCTTTTACGCCCCCTGGTGTCAAATGGCATCCTGGGATTATTACCCTCCATTGGGTCACAGTGGATCCTTGCTTCTCTTAACCTCAGTGGTGTCACAATGCGTCCCATGCCCTTTTAGGCCACTTGATGTCACAATGAATCATTTGATTCTTGGCCTCCATGGTGGCATAATAGATCCTTGATTCTACTGGGCCCCATGCTTTCACAATTCATCCCTGGCCCTTTTACAACACCTTGTGTGACAAGGGATCATTAGATTCTTAGCCTGCATTGGGTCACAATGGTTCCTTGCTTCTCTTAACCTCAGTGGTGTCACAATCCATCCCATGCCCTTTTAGGCCACTTGGTGTCACAATGAATCATTTGATTCTTGGCCTCCATGGTGGCATAATAGATCCTTGCTTCTATTGATCCCCGTGCTACAACAATCCATCCCTGACACTTTTTATACCCCTTGGTGCCACAAGGGATCATTAGATTGTTAGCCTCCCTTGGGTCACAATGGTTCCTTGCTTCTCCTAACCCCTGTGGTGTCAAAATGCATCCCATGCCCTTTTAGGCCACTTGATGTCGCGATGAATCATTTGATTCTTGGCCTCCATGGTGGCATAATAGATCCTTGCTTCTATTGGGCCCCATGCTTTCACAATTCATCCCTGGCCCTTTTACAACACCTTGTGTGACAAGGGATCATTAGATTCTTATCCTGCATTGGGTCTCAATGGTTCCTTGCTTCTCTTAACCTCAGTGGTGTCACAATCCATCCCATGCACTTTTAGGCCACTTGGTGTTACAATGGACCATTTGATTCTTGGCCTCTATGGTGTCATAATATTTCCATGTCTTTTTGGGCCCCATGCTTTCACAATTAATCCCTGGCCCTTTTACAAACCCTGGTGTCACAAGGGACCATTAGATTGTTAGCCTCCCTTGGGTCACAATGGTTCCTTGCCTCTCTTAACCCCTGTGGTGTCACAATCCATCCCATGCCCTTTTAGGCCACTTGATGTCACAATGAATCATTTGATTCTTGGCCTCCATGGTGGCATAATAGATCCTTGCTTCTATTGGTCCCCGTGCTGTATCATTCCATCACTGGGCCTTTTACAAACCCTGGTGCCACAAGGGATCATTAGATTGTTAGCCTGCATTGGGTCACAATGGTTCCTTGCTTCTCTTAACCTCTGTGGTGTCACAATGCATCCCATGCCCTTTTAGGCCACTTGATGTCACAATGAATCATTTGATGGTTGGCCTCCATGGTGGCATAATAGATCCTTGCTTCTATTGATCCCCGTGCTACAACAATCCATCCCTGACAATTTTTATACCCCCTGGTGCCACAAGGGATCATTAGATTGTTAGCCTCCCTTGGGTCACAATGGTTCCTTGCTTCTCTTAACCTCAGTGGTGTCACAATGCATCCCATGTCCTTTTAGGCCACTTGATGTCACAATGAATCATTTGATTCTTGGCCTCCATGGTGGCATAATAGATCCTTGCTTCTATTGGGCCCCATGCTTTCACAATTCATCCCTGGCCCTTTTACAACACCTTGTGTGACAAGGGATCATTAGATTCCTATCCTGCATTGGGTCTCAATGGTTCCTTGCTTCTCTTAACCTCATTGGTGTCACAATCCATCCCATGCACTTTTAGGCCACTTGGTGTTACAATGTACCATTTGATTCTTGGCCTCTATGGTGTCATAATATTTCCATGTCTTTATTGGGCCCCATGCTTTCACAATTAATCCCTGGCCCTTTTACAAACCCTGGTGTCACAAGGGATCATTAGATTGTTAGCCTCCCTTGGGTCACAATGGTTCCTTGCCTCTCTTAACCCCTGTGGTGTCACAATGCATCCCATGCCCTTTTAGGCCACTTGATGTCACAATGAATCATTTGATTCTTGGCCTCCATGGTGGCATAATAGATCCTTGCATCTATTGGTCCCCGTGCTGTAACAATCCATCACTGGCCCTTTTTATACCCCCTGGTGCCACAAGGGATCATTAGATTGTTAGCCTCCCTGGGGTCTCAATAGTTCCTTGCTTCTCTTAACCTCTATGGTGTCACAATGCATCCCATGCCCTTTTAGGCCACTTGGTGTTACAATGAATCACTTGATTCTTGGCCTCTATGGTGTCATAATATTTCCATGTCTTTATTGGGCCCCATGATTTCACAATTCATCCCTGGCCCTTTTACCACCCCTGGTGCCACAAGGGATCATTAGATTGTTAGCCTGCATTGGGTCACAAAAGTGCCTTGTTTCTCTTAACCCCTGTGGTGTCACAATGCATCCCATGCCCTTTTAGGCCACTTGATGTCACAATGAGTCATTTGATGGTCGGCCTCCATGGTGGCATAATAGATCCTTGCTTCTATTGGTCCCCGTGCTGTAACAATCCATCCCTGGCCCTTTTTATACCCCCTGGTGCCACAAGGGATCATTAGATTGTTAGCCTCCCTTGGGTCACAATGTTTCCTTGCTTCTCTTAACCCCTGTGGTGTCAAAATGCATCCCATGCCCTTTTAGGCCACTTGATGTCGCAATGAATCATTTGATTCTTGGCCTCCATGGTGGCATAATAGATCCTTGCTTCTATTGGTCCCCGTGCTGTAACAATCCATCACTGGCCCTTTTTATACCCCCTGGTGCCACAAGGGATCATTAGATTGTTAGCCTCCCTTGGGTCTCAATGGTTCCTTGCTTCTCTTAACCCCTGTGGTGTCACAATCCATCCCATGCCCTTTTAGGCCACTTGATGTCACAATGAATCATTTGATTCTTGGCCTCCATGGTGGCATAATAGATCCTTGCTTCTATTGGTCCCCGTGCTGTAACAATCCATCACTGGCCCTTTTTATACCCCCTGGTGCCACAAGGGATCATTAGATTGTTAGCCTGCATTGGGTCACAATGGTTCCTTGCTTCTCTTAACCTCTATGGTGTCACAATGCATCCCATGCCCTTTTAGGCCACTTGGTGTTACAATGAACCATTTGATTCTTGGACTCTATGGTGTCATAATATTTCCATGTCTTTATTGGGCCCCATGCTTTCACAATTCATCCCTGGTCCTTTTACCACCCCTGGTGCCACAAGGGATCATTAGATTGTTAGCCTCCCTTGGGTCACAATGGTTCCTTGCTTCTCTTAACCCCTGTGGTGTCAAAATGCATCCCATGCCCTTTTAGGCCACTTGATGTCGCAATGAATCATTTGATGGTTGGCCTCCATGGTGGCATAATAGATCCTTGCTTCTATTGGTCCCCGTGCTGTAACAATCCATCACTGGCCCTTTTTATACCCCCTGGTGACACAAGGGATCATTAGATTGTTAGCCTCCCTTGGGTCTCAAAGGTTCCTTGCTTCTCTTAACCTCAGTGGTGTCACAATGCGTCCCATGCCCTTTTAGGCCACTTGATGTCACAATGAATCATTTGATTCTTGGCCTCCATGGTGGCATAATAGATCCTTGCTTCTATTGGTCCCCGTGCTGTAACATTCCATCACTGGCCCTTTTACAAACCCTGGTGTCGCAAGGGATCATATAGATTGTTAGCCTGCATTGGGTCACAAGGGTGCCTTGCTTCTCTTAACCTCTGTGGTGTCACAATCCATCCCATGCCCTTTTAGGCCACTTGATGTCACAATGAATCATTTGATGGTTGGCCTCCATGGTGGCATAATAGATCCTTGCTTCTATTGGTCCCCGTGCTGTAACAATCCATCACTGGCCCTTTTTATACCCCCTGGTGCCACAAGGGATCATTAGATTGTTAGCCTCCCTTGGGTCTCAATGGTTCCTTGCTTCTCTTAACCTCAGTGGTGTCACAATCCATCCCATGCCCTTTTAGGCCACTTGGTGTTACAATGAACCATTTGATTCTTGGCCTCCATGGTGGCATAATGGTTCCTTGTTTCTCTTGGGCCCCATGCTTTCACAATTCATCCCTGGCCCTTTTACGCCCCCTGGTGTCAAATGGCATCCTGGGATTATTACCCTCCATTGGGTCACAGTGGATCCTTGCTTCTCTTAACCTCAGTGGTGTCACAATGCGTCCCATGCCCTTTTAGGCCACTTGATGTCACAATGAATCATTTGATTCTTGGCCTCCATGGTGGCATAATAGATCCTTGATTCTACTGGGCCCCATGCTTTCACAATTCATCCCTGGCCCTTTTACAACACCTTGTGTGACAAGGGATCATTAGATTCTTAGCCTGCATTGGGTCACAATGGTTCCTTGCTTCTCTTAACCTCAGTGGGGTCACAATCCATCCCATGCCCTTTTAGGCCACTTGGTGTCACAATGAATCATTTGATTCTTGGCCTCCATGGTGGCATAATAGATCCTTGCTTCTATTGATCCCCGTGCTACAACAATCCATCCCTGACACTTTTTATACCCCTTGGTGCCACAAGGGATCATTAGATTGTTAGCCTGCATTGGGTCACAATGGTTCCTTGCTTCTCTTAACCTCTATGGTGTCACAATGCATCCCATGCCCTTTTAGGCCACTTGGTGTTACAATGAACCATTTGATTCTTGGCCTCTATGGTGTCATAATATTTCCATGTCTTTATTGGGCCCCATGCTTTCACAATTCATCCCTGGTCCTTTTACCACCCCTGGTGCCACAAGGGATCATTAGATTGTTAGCCTCCCTTGGGTCACAATGGTTCCTTGCTTCTCTTAACCCCTGTGGTGTCAAAATGCATCCCATGCCCTTTTAGGCCACTTGATGTCGCAATGAATCATTTGATGGTTGGCCTCCATGGTGGCATAATAGATCCTTGCTTCTATTGGTCCCCGTGCTGTAACAATCCATCACTGGCCCTTTTTATACCCCCTGGTGACACAAGGGATCATTAGATTGTTAGCCTCCCTTGGGTCTCAAAGGTTCCTTGCTTCTCTTAACCCCTGTGGTGTCACAATCCATCCCATGCCCTTTTAGGCCACTTGATGTCACAATGAATCATTTGATTCTTGGCCTCCATGGTGGCATAATAGATCCTTGCTTCTATTGGTCCCCGTGCTGTAACATTCCATCACTGGCCCTTTTACAAACCCTGGTGTCGCAAGGGATCATATAGATTGTTAGCCTGCATTGGGTCACAAGGGTGCCTTGCTTCTCTTAACCTCTGTGGTGTCACAATCCATCCCATGCCCTTTTAGGCCACTTGATGTCACAATGAATCATTTGATGGTTGGCCTCCATGGTGGCATAATAGATCCTTGCATCTATTGGTCCCCGTGCTGTAACAATCCATCACTGGCCCTTTTTATACACCCTGGTGCCACAAGGGATCATTAGATTGTTAGCCTCCCTTGGGTCTCAATGGTTCCTTCCTTCTCTTAACCTCAGTGGTGTCACAATCCATCCCATGCCCTTTTAGGCCACTTGGTGTTACAATGAACCATTTGATTCTTGGCCTCCATGGTGGCATAATGGTTCCTTGTTTCTCTTGGGCCCCATGCTTTCACAATTCATCCCTGGCCCTTTTACGCCCCCTGGCGTCAAATGGCATCCTGGGATTATTACCCTCCATTGGGTCACAGTGGATCCTTGCTTCTCTTAACCTCAGTGGTGTCACAATGCGTCCCATGCCCTTTTAGGCCACTTGATGTCACAATGAATCATTTGATTCTTGGCCTCCATGGTGGCATAATAGATCCTTGATTCTACTGGGCCCCATGCTTTCACAATTCATCCCTGGCCCTTTTACAACACCTTGTGTGACAAGGGATCATTAGATTCTTAGCCTGCATTGGGTCACAATGGTTCCTTGCTTCTCTTAACCTCAGTGGTGTCACAATCCATCCCATGCCCTTTTAGGCCACTTGGTGTCACAATGAATCATTTGATTCTTGGCCTCCATGGTGGCATAATAGATCCTTGCTTCTATTGATCCCCGTGCTACAACAATCCATCCCTGACACTTTTTATACCCCTTGGTGCCACAAGGGATCATTAGATTGTTAGCCTCCCTTGGGTCACAATGGTTCCTTGCTTCTCCTAACCCCTGTGGTGTCAAAATGCATCCCATGCCCTTTTAGGCCACTTGATGTCGCGATGAATCATTTGATTCTTGGCCTCCATGGTGGCATAATAGATCCTTGCTTCTATTGGGCCCCATGCTTTCACAATTCATCCCTGGCCCTTTTACAACACCTTGTGTGACAAGGGATCATTAGATTCTTATCCTGCATTGGGTCTCAATGGTTCCTTGCTTCTCTTAACCTCAGTGGTGTCACAATCCATCCCATGCACTTTTAGGCCACTTGGTGTTACAATGGACCATTTGATTCTTGGCCTCTATGGTGTCATAATATTTCCATGTCTTTTTGGGCCCCATGCTTTCACAATTAATCCCTGGCCCTTTTACAAACCCTGGTGTCACAAGGGACCATTAGATTGTTAGCCTCCCTTGGGTCACAATGGTTCCTTGCCTCTCTTAACCCCTGTGGTGTCACAATGCATCCCATGCCCTTTTAGGCCACTTGATGTCACAATGAATCATTTGATTCTTGGCCTCCATGGTGGCATAATAGATCCTTGCTTCTATTGGTCCCCGTGCTGTAACAATCCATCACTGGCCCTTTTTATACGCCCTGGTGACACAAGGGATCATTAGATTGTTAGCCTGCATTGGGTCTCAATAGTTCCTTGTTTCTCTTAACCTCTATGGTGTCACAATGCATCCCATGCCCTTTTAGGCCACTTGGTGTAACAATGAATCACTTGATTCTTTGCCTCTATGGTGTCATAATATTTCCATGTCTTTATTGGGCCCCATGATTTCACAATTCATCCCTGGCCCTTTTACCACCCCTGGTGCCACAAGGGATCATTAGATTGTTAGCCTGCATTGGGTCACAAAAGTGCCTTGTTTCTCTTAACCCCTGTGGTGTCACAATGCATCCCATGCCCTTTTAGGCCACTTGATGTCACAATGAGTCATTTGATGGTTGGCCTCCATGGTGGCATAATAGATCCTTGCTTCTATTGGTCCCCGTGCTGTAACAATACATCCCTGGCCCTTTTTATACCCCCTGGTGCCACAAGGGATCATTAGATTGTTAGCCTCCCTTGGGTCACAATGGTTCCTTGCTTCTCTTAACCCCTGTGGTGTCAAAATGCATCCCATGCCCTTTTAGGCCACTTGATGTCGCAATGAATCATTTGATTCTTGGCCTCCATGGTGGCATAATAGATCCTTCCTTCTATTGGTCTCCGTGCTGTAACAATCCATCACTGGCCCTTTTTATACCCCCTGGTGCCACAAGGGATCATTAGATTGTTAGCCTCCCTTGGGTCTCAATGGTTCCTTGCTTCTCTTAACCCCTGTGGTGTCACAATCCATCCCATGCCCTTTTAGGCCACTTGATGTCACAATGAATCATTTGATTCTTGGCCTCCATGGTGGCATAATAGATCCTTGCTTCTATTGGTCCCCGTGCTGTAACAATCCATCACTGGCCCTTTTTATACCCCCTGGTGCCACAAGGGATCATTAGATTGTTAGCCTGCATTGGGTCACAATGGTTCCTTGCTTCTCTTAACCTCTATGGTGTCACAATGCATCCCATGCCCTTTTAGGCCACTTGGTGTTACAATGAACCATTTGATTCTTGGCCTCTATGGTGTCATAATATTTCCATGTCTTTATTGGGCCCCATGCTTTCACAATTCATCCCTGGTCCTTTTACCACCCCTGGTGCCACAAGGGATCATTAGATTGTTAGCCTCCCTTGGGTCACAATGGTTCCTTGCTTCTCTTAACCCCTGTGGTGTCACAATGCATCCCATGCCCTTTTAGGCCACTTGATGTCGCAATGAATCATTTGATGGTTGGCCTCCATGGTGGCATAATAGATCCTTGCTTCTATTGGTCCCCGTGCTGTAACAATCCATCACTGGCCCTTTTTATACCCCCTGGTGACACAAGGGATCATTAGATTGTTAGCCTCCCTTGGGTCTCAATGGTTCCTTGCTTCTCTTAACCCCTGTGGTGTCACAATCCATCCCATGCCCTTTTAGGCCACTTGATGTCACAATGAATCATTTGATTCATGGCCTCCATGGTGGCATAATAGATCCTTGCTTCTATTGGTCCCCGTGCTGTAACATTCCTCACTGGCCCTTTTACAAACCCTGGTGTCGCAAGGGATCATATAGATTGTTTGCCTGCGTTGGGTCACAAGGGTGCCTTGCTTCTCTTAACCTCTGTGGTGTCACAATCCATCCCATGCCCTTTTAGGCCACTTGATGTCACAATGAATCATTTGATGGTTGGCCTCCATGGTGGCATAATAGATCCTTGCTTCTATTGGTCCCCGTGCTGTAACAATCCATCACTGGCCCTTTTTATACCCCCTGGTGCCACAAGGGATCATTAGATTGTTAGCCTCCCTGGGGTCTCAATGGTTCCTTGCTTCTCTTAACCTCTGTGGTGTCACAATCCATCCCATGCCCTTTTAGGCCACTTGGTGTTACAATGAACCATTTGATTCTTGGCCTCCATGGTGGCATAATGGTTCCTTGTTTCTCTTGGGCCCCATGCTTTCACAATTCATCCCTGGCCCTTTTACGCCACCTGGTGTCAAATGGCATCCTGGGATTATTACCCTCCATTGGGTCACAGTGGATACTTGCTTCTCTTAACCTCAGTGGTGTCACAATGCGTCCCATGCCCTTTTAGGCCACTTGATGTCACAATGAATCATTTGATTCTTGGCCTCCATGGTGGCATAATAGATCCTTGCTTCTACTGGGCCCCATGCTTTCACAATTCATCCCTGGCCCTTTTACAACACCTTGTGTGACAAGGGATCTTTAGATTCTTAGCCTGCATTGGGTCACAATGGTTCCTTGCTTCTCTTAACCTCAGTGGTGTCACAATCCATCCCATGCCCTTTTAGGCCACTTGGTGTTACAATGAATCACTTGATTCTTGGCCTCTATGGTGTCATAATATTTCCATGTCTTTATTGGGCCCCATGCTTTCACAATTCATCCCTGGCCCTTTTACAACCCCTGGTGCCACAAGGGATCATTAGATTGATAGCCTCCAATGGGTCACAATGGTTCCTTGCTTCTCTTAACCCCTGTGGTGTCACAATGCATCCCATGCAATTTTTGGCCACTTCATGTTACAATTAATCATTTGATTCTTGGCCTCCATGGTGGCATAATAGATCCTTGATTCTATTGGTCCCAGAGCTGTAACAATCCCTCCCTGACCCTTTTTATACCCCCTGGTGCAACAAGGGATCATTTGATTGTTAGCCTCCCTTGGGTCACAATGGTTCCTTGCTTCTCTTAACCCCTGTGGTGTCACAATGCATCCCACGCCCCTTTAGGCCACTTGATGTCACAATGAATCATTTGATTCTTGGCCTCCATGGTGGCATAATAGATCCTTGCTTCTATTGGTCCCCGTGCTGTAACATTCCATCACTGGGCCTTTTACAAACCCTGGTGTCACAAGGGATCATTAGTTTGTTAGCCTGCATTGGGTCACAATGGTTCCTTGCTTCTCTTAACCTCTGTGGTGTCACAATGCATCCCATGCCCTTTTAGGCCACTTGATGTCACAATGAATCATTTGATTCTTGGCCTCCATGGTGGCATAATAGATCCTTGCTTCTATTGATCCCCGTGCTACAACAATCCATCCCTGACAATTTTTATACCCCCTGGTGCCACAAGGGATCATTAGATTGTTAGCCTCCCTTGGGTCACAATGGTTCCTTGCTTCTCTTAACCTCAGTGGTGTCACAATGCATCCCATGTCCTTTTAGGCCACTTGATGTCACAATGAATCATTTGATTCTTGGCCTCCATGGTGGCATAATAGATCCTTGCTTCTATTGGGCCCCATGCTTTCACAATTCATCCCTGGACCTTTTACAACACCTTGTGTGACAAGGGATCATTAGATTCTTATCCTGCATTGGGTCTCAATGGTTCCTTGCTTCTCTTAACCTCAGTGGTGTCACAATCCATCCCATGCACTTTTAGGCCACTTGGTGTTACAATGGACCATTTGATTCTTGGCCTCTATGGTGTCATAATATTTCCATGTCTTTATTGGGCCCCATGCTTTCACAATTAATCCCTGGCCCTTTTACAAACCCTGGTGTCACAAGGGACCATTAGATTGTTAGCCTCCCTTGGGTCACAATGGTTCCTTGCCTCTCTTAACCCCTGTGGTGTCACAATGCATCCCATGCCCTTTTAGGCCACTTGATGTCACAATGAATCATTTGATTCTTGGCCTCCATGGTGGCATAATAGATCCTTGCTTCTATTGGTCCCCGTGCTGTAACAATCCATCACTGGCCCTTTTTATACGCCCTGGTGCCACAAGGGATCATTAGATTGTTAGCCTGCATTGGGTCTCAATAGTTCCTTGTTTCTCTTAACCTCTATGGTGTCACAATGCATCCCATGCCCTTTTAGGCCACTTGGTGTAACAATGAATCACTTGATTCTTGGCCTCTATGGTGTCATAATATTTCCATGTCTTTATTGGGCCCCATGATTTCACAATTCATCCCTGGCCCTTTTACCACCCCTGGTGCCACAAGGGATCATTAGATTGTTAGCCTTCATTGGGTCACAAAAGTGCCTTGTTTCTCTTAACCCCTGTGGTGTCACAATGCATCCCATGCCCTTTTAGGCCACTTGATGTCACAATGAGTCATTTGATGGTTGGCCTCCATGGTGGCATAATAGGTCCTTGCTTCTATTGGTCCCCGTGCTGTAACAATCCATCCCTGGCCCTTTTTATACCCCCTGGTGCCACAAGGGATCATTAGATTGTTAGCCTCCCTTGGGTCACAATGGTTCCTTGCTTCTCTTAACCCCTGTGGTGTCAAAATGCATCCCATGCCCTTTTAGGCCACTTGATGTCGCAATGAATCATTTGATTCTTGGCCTCCATGGTGGCATAATAGATCCTTCCTTCTATTGGTCCCCGTGCTGTAACAATCCATCACTGGCCCTTTTTATACCCCCTGGTGCCACAAGGGATCATTAGATTGTTAGCCTCCCTTGGGTCTCAATGGTTCCTTGCTTCTCTTAACCTCTGTGGTGTCACAATGCATCCCATGCCCTTTTAGGCCACTTGATGTCACAATGAATCATTTGATTCTTGGCCTCCATGGTGGCATAATAGATCCTTGCTTCTATTGATCCCCGTGCTACAACAATCCATCCCTGACAATTTTTATACCCCCTGGTGCCACAAGGGATCATTAGATTGTTAGCCTCCCTTGTGTCACAATGGTTCCTTGCTTCTCTTAACCTCAGTGGTGTCACAATGCATCCCATGTCCTTTTAGGCCACTTGATGTCACAATGAATCATTTGATTCTTGGCCTCCATGGTGGCATAATAGATCCTTGCTTCTATTGGGCCCCATGCTTTCACAATTCATCCCTGGCCCTTTTACAACACCTTGTGTGACAAGGGATCATTAGATTCTTAGCCTGCATTGAGTCACAATGGTTCCTTGCTTCTCTTAACCTCAGTGGTGTCACAATCCATCCCATGCCCTTTTAGGCCACTTGGTGTTACAATGGACCATTTGATTCTTGGCCTCTATGGTGTCATAATATTTCCATGTCTTTATTGGGCCCCATGCTTTCACAATTAATCCCTGGCCCTTTTACAAACCCTGGTGTCACAAGGGACCATTAGATTGTTAGCCTCCCTTGGGTCACAATGGTTCCTTGCCTCTCTTAACCCCTGTGGTGTCACAATGCATCCCATGCCCTTTTAGGCCACTTGATGTCGCAATGAATCATTTGATTCTTGGCCTCCATGGTGGCATAATAGATCCTTGCTTCTATTGGTCCCCGTGCTGTAACAATCCATCCCTGACCCTTTTT
The DNA here is from genome assembly GCF_963662255.1 of Cinclus cinclus. NCBI lineage: Eukaryota > Metazoa > Chordata > Aves > Passeriformes > Cinclidae > Cinclus > Cinclus cinclus. The sequence continues at coordinate 2,361,593 of NW_026912178.1, read as the reverse complement.
ATACCCCCTGGTGCCACAAGGGATCATTAGATTGTTAGCCTGCATTGGGTCTCAATACTTCCTTGTTTCTCTTAACCTCAGTGGTGTCACAATGCATCCCATGCCCTTTTAGGCCACTTGGTGTTACAATGAATCACTTGATTCTTGGCCTCTATGGTGTCATAATATTTCCATGTCTTTATTGGGCCCCATGATTTCACAATTCATCCGTGGCCCTTTTACCACCCCTGGTGCCACAAGGGATCATTAGATTGTTAGCCTCCCTTGGGTCACAATAGTGCCTTGTTTCTCTTAACCCCTGTGGTGTCACAATGCATCCCATGCACTTTTAGGCCACTTGATGTCAAAATGAGTCATTTGATGCTTGGCCTCCATGGTGGCATAATAGATCCTTGCTTCTATTGGTCCCCGTGCTGTAACAAACCATCCCTGGCCCTTTTTATACCCCCTGGTGCCACAAGGGATCATTAGATTGTTAGCCTCCCTTGGGTCACAATGGTTCCTTGCTTCTCTTAACCCCTGTGGTGTCAAAATGCATCCCATGCCCTTTTAGGCCACTTGATGTCGCAATGAATCATTTGATTCTTGGCCTCCATGGTGGCATAATAGATCCTTCCTTCTATTGGTCCCCGTGCTGTAACAATCCATCACTGGCCCTTTTTATACCCCCTGGTGCCACAAGGGATCATTAGATTGTTAGCCTCCCTTGGGTCTCAATGGTTCCTTGCTTCTCTTAACCCCTGTGGTGTCACAATCCATCCCATGCCCTTTTAGGCCACTTGATGTCCCAATGAATCATTTGATTCTTGGCCTCCATGGTGGCATAATAGATCCTTGCTTCTATTGGTCCCCGTGCAGTAACAATCCATCACTGGCCCTTTTACAAACCCTGGTGTCGCAAGGGATCATATAGATTGTTAGCCTGCATTGGGTCACAAGGGTGCCTTGCTTCTCTTAACCTCTGTGGTGTCACAATCCATCCCATGCCCTTTTAGGCCACTTGATGTCACAATGAATCATTTGATTCTTGGCCTCCATGGTGGCATAATAGATCCTTGCTTCTATTGGTCCCCGTGCTGTAACAATCCATCACTGGCCCTTTTTATACCCCCTGGTGCCACAAGGGATCATTAGATTGTTAGCCTCCCTGGGGTCTCAATGGTTCCTCGCTTCTCTTAACCTCAGTGGTGTCACAATCCATCCCATGCCCTTTTAGGCCACTTGATGTCACAATGAATCATTTGATTCTTGGCCTCCATGGTGGCATAATGGTTCCTTGTTTCTCTTGGGCCCCATGCTCTCACAATTCATCCCTGGCCCTTTTACGCCCCCTGGTGTCAAATGGCATCCTGGGATTATTACCCTCCATTGGGTCACAGTGGATCCTTGTTTCTCTTAACCTCAGTGGTGTCACAATGCGTCCCATGCCCTTTTAGGCCACTTGATGTCACAATGAATCATTTGATTCTTGGCCTCCATGGTGGCATAATAGATCCTTGCTTCTATTGGGCCCCATGCTTTCACAATTCATCCCTGGCCCTTTTACAACCCCTGGTGTCACAAGGGATCATTAGATTGTTAGCCTGCATTGGGTCACAATGGTTCCTTGCTTCTCTTAACCTCAGTGGTGTCACAATGCATCCCATGCCCTTTTAGGCCACTTGGTGTTACAATGAACCATTTGTTTCTTGGCCTCTATGGTGTCATAATATTTCCATGTCTTTATTGGGCCCCATGCTTTCACAATTCATCCCTGGCCCTTTTACAACCCCTGGTGCCACAAGGGATCATTAGATTGTTAGCCTCCCTTGGGTCACAATAGTGCCTTGTTTCTCATAAACCCCGTTGGTGTCACAATGCATCCCATGCACTTTTAGGCCACTTGATGTCACAATGAATCATTTGATGTTTGGCCTCCATGGTGGCATAATAGATCCTTGCTTCTATTGGTCCCCGTGCTGTAACAATCCATCCCTGACACTTTTTATACGCCCTGGTGCCACAAGGGATCATTAGATTGTTAGCCTGCATTTGGTCACAATGGTTCCTTGCTTCTCTTAACCCCTGTGGTGTCACAATGCATCCCATGCCCTTTTAGGCCACTTGGTGTTACAATGAATCACTTGATTCTTGGCCTCTATTGTGTCATAATATTTCCATGTCTTTATTGGGCCCCATGATTTCACAATTCATCCCTGGCCCTTTTACAACCCCTGGTGACACAAGGGATCATTACATTGTTAGCCTGCATTGGGTCACAATAGTGCCTTATTTCTCTTAACCCCTGTGGTGTCACAATGCATCCCATGCCCTTTTAGGCCACTTGATGTCACAATGAATCATTTGATTCTTGGCCTTCATGGTGGCATAATAGATCCTTGCTTCTATTGGTCCCCGTGCTGTAACAATCCATCACTGGCCCTTTTTATACCCCCTGGTGCCACAAGGGATCATATAGATTGTTAGCCTCCCTTGGGTCTCAATGGTTCCTTGCTTCTCTTAACCTCTATGGTGTCCCAATGCATCCCATGCCCTTTTAGGCCACTTGGTGTTACAATGAATCACTTGATTCTTGGCCTCTATGGTGTCATAATATTTCCATGTCTTTATTGGGCCCCATGCTTTCACAATTCATCCCTGGCCCTTTTACAACCCCTGGTGCCACAAGGGATCATTAGATTGTTAGCCTGCATTGGGTCACAATAGTGCCTTGTTTCTCTTAACCCCTGTGGTGTCACAATGCATCCCATGCCCTTTTAGGCCACTTGATGTCACAATGAATCATTTGATGGTTGGCCTCCATGGTGGCATAATAGATCCTTGCTTCTATTGGTCCCCGTGCCACAACAATCCATCCCTGGCCCTTTTTATACCGCCTGGTGCCACCAGGGGTCAGTAGATTGATAGCCTCCATTGGGTCACAATGGTTCCTTGCTTCTCTTAACCCCTGTGGTGTCACAATGCATCCCATGCCCTTTTTGGCCACTTCATGTTACAATGAATCATTTGATTCTTGGCCTCCATGGTGGCATAATAGATCCTTGCTTCTATTGGTCCCCGTGCTGTAACAATCCATCACTGGCCCTTTTTATACCCCCTGGTGCCACAAGGGATCATTAGATTGTTAGCCTCCCTTGGGTCACAATGGTTCCTTGTTTCTCTTAACCCCTGTGGTGTCACAATGCATCTCATGCCCTTTTAGGCCACTTGATGTCACAATGAATCATTTGATTCTTGGCCTCCATGGTGGCATAATAGATCCTTGCTTCTAATGGTCCCCGTGCTGTATCATTCCATCACTGGGCCTTTTACAAACCCTGGTGTCACAAGGGACCATTAGATTGTTAGCCTGCATTGGGTCACAATGGTTCCTTGCTTCTCTTAACCTCAGTGGTGTCACAATGCATCCCATGCCCTTTTAGGCCACTTGGTGTTACAATGAACCATTTGTTTCTTGGCCTCTATGGTGTCATAATATTTCCATGTCTTTATTGGGCCCCATGCTTTCACAATTCATCCCTGGCCCTTTTACAACCCCTGGTGCCACAAGGGATCATTAGATTGTTAGCCTCCCTTGGGTCACAATAGTGCCTTGTTTCTCATAAACCCCGTTGGTGTCACAATGCATCCCATGCACTTTTAGGCCACTTGATGTCACAATGAATCATTTGATGTTTGGCCTCCATGGTGGCATAATAGATCCTTGCTTCTATTGGTCCCCGTGCTGTAACAATCCATCCCTGACACTTTTTATACGCCCTGGTGCCACAAGGGATCATTAGATTGTTAGCCTGCATTTGGTCACAATGGTTCCTTGCTTCTCTTAACCCCTGTGGTGTCACAATGCATCCCATGCCCTTTTAGGCCACTTGGTGTTACAATGAATCACTTGATTCTTGGCCTCTATTGTGTCATAATATTTCCATGTCTTTATTGGGCCCCATGATTTCACAATTCATCCCTGGCCCTTTTACAACCCCTGGTGACACAAGGGATCATTACATTGTTAGCCTGCATTGGGTCACAATAGTGCCTTATTTCTCTTAACCCCTGTGGTGTCACAATGCATCCCATGCCCTTTTAGGCCACTTGATGTCACAATGAATCATTTGATTCTTGGCCTTCATGGTGGCATAATAGATCCTTGCTTCTATTGGTCCCCGTGCTGTAACAATCCATCACTGGCCCTTTTTATACCCCCTGGTGCCACAAGGGATCATATAGATTGTTAGCCTCCCTTGGGTCTCAATGGTTCCTTGCTTCTCTTAACCTCTATGGTGTCCCAATGCATCCCATGCCCTTTTAGGCCACTTGGTGTTACAATGAATCACTTGATTCTTGGCCTCTATGGTGTCATAATATTTCCATGTCTTTATTGGGCCCCATGCTTTCACAATTCATCCCTGGCCCTTTTACAACCCCTGGTGCCACAAGGGATCATTAGATTGTTAGCCTGCATTGGGTCACAATAGTGCCTTGTTTCTCTTAACCCCTGTGGTGTCACAATGCATCCCATGCCCTTTTAGGCCACTTGATGTCACAATGAATCATTTGATGGTTGGCCTCCATGGTGGCATAATAGATCCTTGCTTCTATTGGTCCCCGTGCCACAACAATCCATCCCTGGCCCTTTTTATACCGCCTGGTGCCACCAGGGGTCAGTAGATTGATAGCCTCCATTGGGTCACAATGGTTCCTTGCTTCTCTTAACCCCTGTGGTGTCACAATGCATCCCATGCCCTTTTTGGCCACTTCATGTTACAATGAATCATTTGATTCTTGGCCTCCATGGTGGCATAATAGATCCTTGCTTCTATTGGTCCCCGTGCTGTAACAATCCATCACTGGCCCTTTTTATACCCCCTGGTGCCACAAGGGATCATTAGATTGTTAGCCTCCCTTGGGTCACAATGGTTCCTTGTTTCTCTTAACCCCTGTGGTGTCACAATGCATCTCATGCCCTTTTAGGCCACTTGATGTCACAATGAATCATTTGATTCTTGGCCTCCATGGTGGCATAATAGATCCTTGCTTCTAATGGTCCCCGTGCTGTATCATTCCATCACTGGGCCTTTTACAAACCCTGGTGTCACAAGGGACCATTAGATTGTTAGCCTGCATTGGGTCACAATGGTTCCTTGCTTCTCTTAACCTCTGTGGTGTCACAATCCATCCCATGCCCCTTTAGGCCACTTGATGTTACAATGAAGCATTTGATTCTTGGCCTCCATGGTGGCATAATAGATCCTTGCTTCTATTGGTCCCCGTGCTGTAACAATCCATCACTGGCCCTTTTTATACCCCCTGGTGCCACAAGGGATCATTAGATTGTTAGCCTGCATTGGGTCACAATGGTTCCTTGCTTCTCTTAACCTCTATGGTGTCACAATGCATCCCATGCCCTTTTAGGCCACTTGGTGTTACAATGAATCACTTGATTCTTGGCCTCTATGGTGTCATAATATTTCCATGTCTTTATTGGGCCCCATGCTTTCACAATTCATCCCTTGCCCTTTTACCACCCCTGGTGCCACAAGGGATCATTAGATTGTTAGCCTGCATTGGGTCACAATAGTCCCTTGTTTCTCTTAACCCCTGTGGTGTCACAATGCATCCCATGCCCTTTTAGGCCACTTGATGTCACAATGAATCATTTGATGCTTGGCCTCCATGGTGGCATAATAGATCCTTGCTTCTATTGGTCCCCGTGCTACAACAATCCATCCCTGACCACTTTTATACCCCCTGGTGCCACAAGGGATCATTAGATTGTTAGCCTCCCTTGGGTCACAATGGTTCCTTGCTTCTCTTAACCCCTGTGGTGTCAAAATGCATCCCATGCCCTTTTAGGCCACTTGATGTCACAATGAATCATTTGATTCTTGACCTCCATGGTGGCATAATAGATCCTTGCTTCTATTGGTCCCCGTGCTGTAACAATCCATCACTGGCCCTTTTTATACACCCTGGTGCCACAAGGGATCATATAGATTGTTAGCCTGCATTGGGTCTCAATTGTTCCTTGCTTCTCTTAACCTCTATGGTGTCCCAATGCATCCCATGCCCTTTTAGGCCACTTGGTGTTACAATGAATCACTTGATTCTTGGCCTCTATGGTGTCATAATATTTCCATGTCTTTATTGGGCCCCATGCTTTCACAATTCATCCCTGGCCCTTTTACAAACCCTGGTGCCACAAGGGATCATTAGATTGTTAGCCTCCCTTGGGTCAAAATAGTGCCTTGTTTCTCTTAACCCCTGTGGTGTCACAATGCATCCCATGCCCTTTTAGGCCACTTGATGTCACAATGAATCATTTGATGGTTGGCCTCCATGGTGGCATAATAGATCCTTGCTTCTATTGGTCCCCGTGCTACAACAATCCATCAATGGCCCTTTTTATACCCCCTGGTGCCACAAGGGGTCATTAGATTGATAGCCTCCAATGGGTCACAATGGTTCCTTGCTTCTCTTAACCCCTGTGGTGTCACAATGCATCCCATGAACTTTTTGGCCACTTCATGTTACAATGAATCATTTGATTCTTGGCCTCCATGGTGGCATAATAGTTCCTTGATTCTATTGGTCCCCGTGCTGTAACAATCCATCCCTGACCATTTTTATACCCCCTGGTGCCACAAGGGATCATTAGATTGTTAGCCTGCATTGGGTCACAATGGTTCCTTGCTTCTCTTAACCCCTGTGGTGTCACAATGCATCCCATGCCCTTTTAGGCCACTTGATGTCACAATGAATCATTAGATTCTTGGCCTCCATGGTGGCATAATAGATCCTTGCTTCTATTGGTCCCCGTGCTGTAACATTCCATCACTGGGCCTTTTACAAACCCTGGTGTCACAAGGGATCATTAGATTATTAGCCTGCATTGGGTCACAATGGTTCCTTGCTTCTCTTAACCTCAGTGGTGTCACAATGCATCCCATGCCCTTTTAGGCCACTTGATGTCACAATGAATCATTTGATGGTTGGCCTCCATGGTGGCATAATAGATCCTTGCTTCTATTGATCCCTGTGCTACAACAATCCATCCCTGACAATTTTTATACCCCCTGGTGCCACAAGGGATCATTAGATTGTTAGCCTCCCTTGGGTCACAATGGTTCCTTGCTTCTCTTAACCCCTGTGGTGTCAAAATGCATCCCATGCCCTTTTAGGCCACTTGATGTCGCAATGAATCATTTGATTCTTGGCCTCCATGGTGGCATAATAGATCCTTCCTTCTATTGGTCCCCGTGCTGTAACAATCCATCACTGGCCCTTTTTATACCCCCTGGTGCCACAAGGGATCATTAGATTGTTAGCCTCCCTTGGGTCACAATGGTTCCTTGCTTCTCTTAACCCCTGTGGTGTCACAATCCATCCCATGCCCTTTTAGGCCACTTGATGTCGCAATGAATCATTTGATTCTTGGCCTCCATGGTGGCATAATAGATCCTTGCTTCTATTGGTCCCCGTGCTGTAACAATCCATCACTGGCCCTTTTTATACCCCCTGGTGCCACAAGGGATCATTAGATTGTTAGCCTCCCTGGGGTCTCAATGGTTCCTTGCTTCTCTTAACCTCAGTGGTGTCACAATCCATCCCATGCCCTTTTAGGCCACTTGATGTCACAATGAATCATTTGATTCTTGGCCTCCATGGTGGCATAATGGTTCCTTGTTTCTCTTGGGCCCCATGCTCTCACAATTCATCCCTGGCCCTTTTACGACCCCTGGTGTCAAATGGCATCCTGGGATTATTACCCTCCATTGGGTCACAGTGGATCCTTGCTTCTCTTAACCTCAGTGGTGTCACAATGCGTCCCATGCCCTTTTAGGCCACTTGATGTCACAATGAATCATTTGATTCTTGGCCTCCATGGTGGCATAATAGATCCTTGCTTCTATTGGGCCCCATGCTTTCACAATTAATCCCTGGCCCTTTTACAACCCCTGGTGTCACAAGGGATCATTAGATTGTTAGCCTGCATTGGGTCACAATGGTTCCTTGCTTCTCTTAACCTCTGTGGTGTCACAATGCATCCCATGCCCTTTTAGGCCACTTGATGTCACAATGAATCATTTGATAGTTGGCCTCCATGGTGGCATAATAGATCCTTGCTTCTATTGATCCCCGTGCTGTAACAATCCATCCCTGACACTTTTTATACCCCTTGGTGCCACAAGGGATCATTAGATTGTTAGCCTCCCTTGGGTCACAATGGTTCCTTGCTTCTCCTAACCCCTGTGGTGTCAAAATGCATCCCATGCCCTTTTAGGCCACTTGATGTCGCGATGAATCATTTGATTCTTGGCCTCCATGGTGGCATAATAGATCCTTGCTTCTATTGGTCCCCGTGCTGTAACAATCCATCACTGGCCCTTTTTATACCCCCTGGTGCCACAAGGGATCATTAGATTGTTAGCCTGCATTGGGTCACAATGGTTCCTTGCTTCTCTTAACCTCAGTGGTGTCACAATGCATCCCATGCCCTTTTAGGCCACTTGGTGTTACAATGAACCATTTGATTCTTGGCCTCTATGGTGTCATAATATTTCCATGTCTTTATTGGGCCCCATGCTTTCACAATTCATCCCTGGCCCTTTTACAACCCCTGGTGCCACAAGGGATCATTAGATTGTTAGCCTCCCTTGGGTCACAATAGTGCCTTGTTTCTCATAAACCCCGTTGGTGTCACAATGCATCCCATGCACTTTTAGGCCACTTGATGTCACAATGAATCATTTGATGTTTGGCCTCCATGGTGGCATAATAGATCCTTGCTTCTATTGGTCCCCGTGCTGTAACAATCCATCCCTGACACTTTTTATACCCCCTGGTGCCACAAGGGATCATTAGATTGTTAGCCTGCATTTGGTCACAATGGTTCCTTGCTTCTCTTAACCCCTGTGGTGTCACAATGCATCCCATGCCCTTTTAGGCCACTTGGTGTTACAATGAATCACTTGATTCTTGGCCTCTATTGTGTCATAATATTTCCATGTCTTTATTGGGCCCCATGCTTTCACAATTCATCCCTGGCCCTTTTACCACCCCTGGTGCCACAAGGGATCATTAGATTGTTAGCCTGCATTGGGTCACAATAGTCCCTTGTTTCTCTTAACCCCTGTGGTCTCACAATGCATCCCATGCCCTTTTAGGCCACTTGATGTCACAATGAATCATTTGATGCTTGGCCTCCATGGTGGCATAATAGATCCTTGCTTCTATTGGTCCCCGTGCTACAACAATCCATCCCTGACCACTTTTATACCCCCTGGTGCCACAAGGGATCATTAGATTGTTAGCCTCCCTTGGGTCACAATGGTTCCTTGCTTCTCTTAACCCCTGTGGTGTCAAAATGCATCCCATGCCCTTTTAGGCCACTTGATGTCACAATGAATCATTTGATTCTTGACCTCCATGGTGGCATAATAGATCCTTGCTTCTATTGGTCCCCGTGCTGTAACAATCCATCACTGGCCCTTTTTATACACCCTGGTGCCACAAGGGATCATATAGATTGTTAGCCTGCATTGGGTCTCAATTGTTCCTTGCTTCTCTTAACCTCAGTGGTGTCACAATGCATCCCATGCCCTTTTAGGCCACTTGGTGTTACAATGAATCACTTGATTCTTGGCCTCTATGGTGTCATAATATTTCCATGTCTTTATTGGGCCCCATGCTTTCACAATTCATCCCTGGCCCTTTTACAAACCCTGGTGCCACAAGGGATCATTAGATTGTTAGCCTGCATTGGGTCACAATAGTGCCTTGTTTCTCTTAACCCCTGTGGTGTCACAATGCATCCCATGCCCTTTTAGGCCACTTGATGTCACAATGAATCATTTGATGGTTGGCCTCCATGGTGGCATAATAGATCCTTGCTTCTATTGGTCCCCGTGCTACAACAATCCATCAATGGCCCTTTTTATACCCCCTGGTGCCACAAGGGGTCATTAGATTGATAGCCTCCAATGGGTCACAATGGTTCCTTGCTTCTCTTAACCCCTGTGGTGTCACAATGCATCCCATGAACTTTTTGGCCACTTCATGTTACAATGAATCATTTGATTCTTGGCCTCCATGGTGGCATAATCGTTCCTTGATTCTATTGGTCCCCGTGCTGTAACAATCCATCCCTGACCATTTTTATAACCCCTGGTGCCACAAGGGATCATTAGATTATTAGCCTGCATTGGGTCACAATGGTTCCTTGCTTCTCTTAACCTCAGTGGTGTCACAATGCATCCCATGCCCTTTTAGGCCACTTGGTGTTACAATGAACCATTTGATTCTTGGCCTCTATGGTGTCATAATATTTCCATGTCTTTATTGGGCCCCATGCTTTCACAATTCATCCCTGGCCCTTTTACAACCCCTGGTGCCACAAGGGATCATTAGATTGTTAGCCTCCCTTGGGTCACAATAGTGCCTTGTTTCTCTTAACCCCTGTGGTGTCACAATGCATCCCATGCCCTTTTAGGCCACTTGATGTCACAATGAATCATTTGATGGTTGGCCTCCATGGTGGCATAATAGATCCTTGCTTCTATTGATCCCCGTGCTACAACAATCCATCCCTGACCACTTTTATACCCCCTGGTGCCACAAGGGATCATTAGATTGTTAGCCTCCCTTGGGTCACAATGGTTCCTTGCTTCTCTTAACCCCTGTGGTGTCACAATGCATCCCATGCCCTTTTAGGCAACTTGATGTCACAATGAATCATTTGATTCTTGGCCTCCATGGTGGCATAATAGATCCTTGCTTCTATTGGTCCCCGTGCTGTAACAATCCATCACTGCCCCTTTTTATACCCCCTGGTGCCACAAGGGATCATTAGATTGTTAGCCTGCATTGGGTCTCAATGGTTCCTTGCTTCTCTTAACCTCAGTGGTGTCACAATCCATCCCATGCCCTTTTAGGCCACTTGATGTCACAATGAATCATTTGATTCTTGGCCTCCATGGTGGCATAAATAGGTCCTTGCTTCTATTGGTCCCCGTGCTGTAACAATCCATCCCTGGCCCTTTTACAACCCCTGCTGTCAAAAGGGACCATTAGATTGTTAGCCTCCCTTGGGTCACAATGGTTCCTTGCTTCTCTTAACCCCTGTGGTGTCACAATGCATCCCATGCCCTTTTAGGCCACTTGATGTCACAATGAATCATTTGATTCTTGGCCTCCATGGTGGCATAATAGATCCTTGCTTCTATTGGTCCCCGTGCTGTAACAATCCATCACTGGCCCTTTTTATACACCCTGGTGCCACAAGGGATCATTAGATTGTTAGCCTCCCTTGGGTCTCAATGGTTCCTTGCTTCTCTTAACCCCTGTGGTGTCACAATCCATCCCATGCCCTTTTAGGGCACTTGATGTCACAATGAATCATTTGATTCTTGACCTCCATGGTGGCATAATAGATCCTTGCTTCTATTGGTCCCCGTGCTGTAACAATCCATCACTGGCCCTTTTTATACCCCCTGGTGCCACAAGGGATCATATAGATTGTTAGCCTGCATTGGGTCTCAATGGTTCCTTGCTTCTCATAACCTCTATGGTGTCCCAATGCATCCCATGCCCTTTTAGGCCACTTGGTGTTACAATGAATCACTTGATTCTTGGCCTCTATGGTGTCATAATATTTCCATGTCTTTATTGGGCCCCATGCTTTCACAATTCATCCCTGGCCCTTTTACCACCCCTGGTGCCACAAGGGATCATTAGATTGTTAGCCTGCATTGGGTCACAATAGTCCCTTGTTTCTCTTAACCCCTGTGGTCTCACAATGCATCCCATGCCCTTTTAGGCCACTTCATGTCACAATGAATCATTTGATGCTTGGCCTCCATGGTGGCATAATAGATCCTTGCTTCTATTGGTCCCCGTGCTACAACAATCCATCCCTGACCACTTTTATACCCCCTGGTGCCACAAGGGATCATTAGATTGTTAGCCTCCCTTGGGTCACAATGGTTCCTTGCTTCTCTTAACCCCTGTGGTGTCAAAATGCATCCCATGCCCTTTTAGGCCACTTGATGTCACAATGAATCATTTGATTCTTGACCTCCATGGTGGCATAATAGATCCTTGCTTCTATTGGTCCCCGTGCTGTAACAATCCATCACTGGCCCTTTTTATACACCCTGGTGCCACAAGGGATCATATAGATTGTTAGCCTGCATTGGGTCTCAATTGTTCCTTGCTTCTCTTAACCTCAGTGGTGTCACAATGCATCCCATGCCCTTTTAGGCCACTTGGTGTTACAATGAATCACTTGATTCTTGGCCTCTATGGTGTCATAATATTTCCATGTCTTTATTGGGCCCCATGCTTTCACAATTCATCCCTGGCCCTTTTACAAACCCTGGTGCCACAAGGGATCATTAGATTGTTAGCCTGCATTGGGTCACAATAGTGCCTTGTTTCTCTTAACCCCTGTGGTGTCACAATGCATCCCATGCCCTTTTAGGCCACTTGATGTCACAATGAATCATTTGATGGTTGGCCTCCATGGTGGCATAATAGATCCTTGCTTCTATTGGTCCCCGTGCTACAACAATCCATCAATGGCCCTTTTTATACCCCCTGGTGCCACAAGGGGTCATTAGATTGATAGCCTCCAATGGGTCACAATGGTTCCTTGCTTCTCTTAACCCCTGTGGTGTCACAATGCATCCCATGAACTTTTTGGCCACTTCATGTTACAATGAATCATTTGATTCTTGGCCTCCATGGTGGCATAATCGTTCCTTGATTCTATTGGTCCCCGTGCTGTAACAATCCATCCCTGACCATTTTTATAACCCCTGGTGCCACAAGGGATCATTAGATTGTTAGCCTGCATTGGGTCACAATGGTTCCTTGCTTCTCTTAACCCCTGTGGTGTCACAATGCATCCCATGCCCTTTTAGGCCACTTGATGTCACAATGAATCATTAGATTCTTGGCCTCCATGGTGGCATAATAGATCCTTGCTTCTATTGGTCCCCGTGCTGTAACATTCCATCACTGAGCCTTTTACAAACCCTGGTGTCACAAGGGATCATTAGATTATTAGCCTGCATTGGGTCACAATGGTTCCTTGCTTCTCTTAACCTCAGTGGTGTCACAATGCATCCCATTCCCTTTTAGGCCACTTGATGTCACAATGAATCATTTGATGGTTGGCCTCCATGGTGGCATAATAGATCCTTGCTTCTATTGATCCCTGTGCTACAACAATCCATCCCTGACACTTTTTATACCCCCTGGTGCCACAAGGGATCATTAGATTGTTAGCCTCCCTTGGGTCAATGGTTCCTTGCTTCTCTTAACCCCTGTGGTGTCACAATCCATCCCATGCCCTTTTAGGGCACTTGATGTCACAATGAATCATTTGATTCTTGGCCTCCATGGTGGCATAATAGATCCTTGCTTCTACTGGTCCCCGTGCTGTAACAATCCATCCCTGGCCCTTTTTATACCCCCTGGTGCCACAAGGGATCATTAGATTGTTAGCCTGCATTGGGTCACAATGGTTCCTTGCTTCTCTTAACCTCAGTGGTGTCACAATGCATCCCATGCCCTTTTAGGCCACTTGGTGTTACAATGAACCATTTGATTCTTGGCCTCTATGGTGTCATAATATTTCCATGTCTTTATTGGGCCCCATGCTTTCACAATTCATCCCTGGCCCTTTTACAACCCCTGGTGCCACAAGGGATCATTAGATTGTTAGCCTCCCTTGGGTCACAATAGTGCCTTGTTTCTCTTAACCCCTGTGGTGTCACAATGCATCCCATGCCCTTTTAGGCCACTTCATGTCAAAATGAATCATTTGATGGTTGGCCTCCATGGTGGCATAATAGATCCTTGCTTCTATTGATCCCCGTGCTACAACAATCCATCCCTGACCACTTATATACCCCCTTGTGCCACAAGGGATGATTAGATTGTTAGCCTCCCTTGGGTCACAATGGTTCCTTGCTTCTCTTAACCCCTGTGGTGTCAAAATGCATCCCATGCCCTTTTAGGCCACTTGATGTCACAATGAATCATTTGATTCTTGGCCTCCATGGTGGCATAATAGATCCTTGCTTCTATTGGTCCCCGTGCTGTAACAATCCATCACTGCCCCTTTTTATACCCCCTGGTGCCACAAGGGATCATTAGATTGTTAGCCTGCATTGGGTCTCAATGGTTCCTTGCTTCTCTTAACCTCAGTGGTGTCACAATCCATCCCATGCCCTTTTAGGCCACTTGATGTCACAATGAATCATTTGATTCTTGGCCTCCATGGTGGCATAAATAGATCCTTGCTTCTATTGGTCCCCGTGCTGTAACAATCCATCCCTGGCCCTTTTACAACCCCTGGTGTCAAAAGGGACCATTAGATTGTTAGCCTCCCTTGGGTCACAATGGTTCCTTGCTTCTCTTAACCCCTGTGGTGTCACAATGCATCCCATGCCCTTTTAGGCCACTTGATGTCACAATGAATCATTTGATTCTTGGCCTCCATGGTGGCATAATAGATCCTTGCTTCTATTGGTCCCCGTGCTGTAACAATCCATCACTGCCCCTTTTTATACCCCCTGGTGCCACAAGGGATCATTAGATTGTTAGCCTCCCTTGGGTCTCAATGGTTCCTTGCTTCTCTTAACCCCTGTGGTGTCACAATCCATCCCATGCCCTTTTAGGCCACTTGATGTCACAATGAATCATTTGATTCTTGGCCTCCATGGTGGCATAATAGATCCTTGCTTCTATTGGTCCCCGTGCTGTAACATTCCATCACTGGGCCTTTTACAAACCCTGGTGTCACAAGGGATCATTAGATTGTTAGCCTGCATTGGGTCACAATGGTTCCTTGATTCTCTTAACCTCTGTGGTGTCACAATCCATCCCATGCCCCTTTAGGCCACTTGATGTTACAATGAAGCATTTGATTCTTGGCCTCCATGGTGGCATAATAGATCCTTGCTTCTATTGGTCCCCGTGCTGTAACAATCCATCACTGGCCCTTTTTATACCCCCTGGTGCCACAAGGGATCATTAGATTGTTAGCCTGCATTGGGTCACAATGGTTCCTTGCTTCTCTTAACCTCTCTGGTGTCACAATGCATCCCATGCCCTTTTAGGCCACTTGGTGTTACAATGAATCACTTGATTCTTGGCCTCTATGGTGTCATAATATTTCCATGTCTTTATTGGGCCCCATGCTTTCACAATTCATCCCTGGCCCTTTTACCACCCCTGGTGCCACAAGGGATCATTAGATTGTTAGCCTGCATTGGGTCACAATAGTCCCTTGTTTCTCTTAACCCCTGTGGTGTCACAATGCATCCCATGCCCTTTTAGGCCACTTGATGTCACAATGAATCATTTGATGCTTGGCCTCCATGGTGGCATAATAGATCCTTGCTTCTATTGGTCCCCGTGCTACAACAATCCATCCCTGCCCCTTTTTATACCCCCTGGTGCCACAAGGGATCATTAGATTGTTAGCCTCCCTTGGGTCACAATGGTTCCTTGCTTCTCTTAACCCCTGTGGTGTCAAAATGCATCCCATGCCCTTTTAGGCCACTTGATGTCACAATGAATCATTTGATTCTTGACCTCCATGGTGGCATAATAGATCCTTGCTTCTATTGGTCCCCGTGCTGTAACAATCCATCACTGGCCCTTTTTATACCCCCTGGTGCCACAAGGGATCATATAGATTGTTAGCCTGCATTGGGTCTCAATGGTTCCTTGCTTCTCATAACCTCTATGGTGTCCCAATGCATCCCATGCCCTTTTAGGCCACTTGGTGTTACAATGAATCACTTGATTCTTGGCCTCTATGGTGTCATAATATTTCCATGTCTTTATTGGGCCCCATGCTTTCACAATTCATCCCTGGCCCTTTTACCACCCCTGGTGCCACAAGGGATCATTAGATTGTTAGCCTGCATTGGGTCACAATAGTCCCTTGTTTCTCTTAACCCCTGTGGTCTCACAATGCATCCCATGCCCTTTTAGGCCACTTCATGTCACAATGAATCATTTGATGCTTGGCCTCCATGGTGGCATAATAGATCCTTGCTTCTATTGGTCCCCGTGCTACAACAATCCATCCCTGACCACTTTTATACCCCCTGGTGCCACAAGGGATCATTAGATTGTTAGCCTCCCTTGGGTCACAATGGTTCCTTGCTTCTCTTAACCCCTGTGGTGTCAAAATGCATCCCATGCCCTTTTAGGCCACTTGATGTCACAATGAATCATTTGATTCTTGACCTCCATGGTGGCATAATAGATCCTTGCTTCTATTGGTCCCCGTGCTGTAACAATCCATCACTGGCCCTTTTTATACACCCTGGTGCCACAAGGGATCATATAGATTGTTAGCCTGCATTGGGTCTCAATTGTTCCTTGCTTCTCTTAACCTCAGTGGTGTCACAATGCATCCCATGCCCTTTTAGGCCACTTGGTGTTACAATGAATCACTTGATTCTTGGCCTCTATGGTGTCATAATATTTCCATGTCTTTATTGGGCCCCATGCTTTCACAATTCATCCCTGGCCCTTTTACAAACCCTGGTGCCACAAGGGATCATTAGATTGTTAGCCTGCATTGGGTCACAATAGTGCCTTGTTTCTCTTAACCCCTGTGGTGTCACAATGCATCCCATGCCCTTTTAGGCCACTTGATGTCACAATGAATCATTTGATGGTTGGCCTCCATGGTGGCATAATAGATCCTTGCTTCTATTGGTCCCCGTGCTACAACAATCCATCAATGGCCCTTTTTATACCCCCTGGTGCCACAAGGGGTCATTAGATTGATAGCCTCCAATGGGTCACAATGGTTCCTTGCTTCTCTTAACCCCTGTGGTGTCACAATGCATCCCATGAACTTTTTGGCCACTTCATGTTACAATGAATCATTTGATTCTTGGCCTCCATGGTGGCATAATCGTTCCTTGATTCTATTGGTCCCCGTGCTGTAACAATCCATCCCTGACCATTTTTATAACCCCTGGTGCCACAAGGGATCATTAGATTGTTAGCCTGCATTGGGTCACAATGGTTCCTTGCTTCTCTTAACCCCTGTGGTGTCACAATGCATCCCATGCCCTTTTAGGCCACTTGATGTCACAATGAATCATTAGATTCTTGGCCTCCATGGTGGCATAATAGATCCTTGCTTCTATTGGTCCCCGTGCTGTAACATTCCATCACTGAGCCTTTTACAAACCCTGGTGTCACAAGGGATCATTAGATTATTAGCCTGCATTGGGTCACAATGGTTCCTTGCTTCTCTTAACCTCAGTGGTGTCACAATGCATCCCATTCCCTTTTAGGCCACTTGATGTCACAATGAATCATTTGATGGTTGGCCTCCATGGTGGCATAATAGATCCTTGCTTCTATTGATCCCTGTGCTACAACAATCCATCCCTGACACTTTTTATACCCCCTGGTGCCACAAGGGATCATTAGATTGTTAGCCTCCCTTGGGTCAATGGTTCCTTGCTTCTCTTAACCCCTGTGGTGTCACAATCCATCCCATGCCCTTTTAGGGCACTTGATGTCACAATGAATCATTTGATTCTTGGCCTCCATGGTGGCATAATAGATCCTTGCTTCTACTGGTCCCCGTGCTGTAACAATCCATCCCTGGCCCTTTTTATACCCCCTGGTGCCACAAGGGATCATTAGATTGTTAGCCTGCATTGGGTCACAATGGTTCCTTGCTTCTCTTAACCTCAGTGGTGTCACAATGCATCCCATGCCCTTTTAGGCCACTTGGTGTTACAATGAACCATTTGATTCTTGGCCTCTATGGTGTCATAATATTTCCATGTCTTTATTGGGCCCCATGCTTTCACAATTCATCCCTGGCCCTTTTACAACCCCTGGTGCCACAAGGGATCATTAGATTGTTAGCCTCCCTTGGGTCACAATAGTGCCTTGTTTCTCTTAACCCCTGTGGTGTCACAATGCATCCCATGCCCTTTTAGGCCACTTCATGTCAAAATGAATCATTTGATGGTTGGCCTCCATGGTGGCATAATAGATCCTTGCTTCTATTGATCCCCGTGCTACAACAATCCATCCCTGACCACTTATATACCCCCTTGTGCCACAAGGGATCATTAGATTGTTAGCCTCCCTTGGGTCACAATGGTTCCTTGCTTCTCTTAACCCCTGTGGTGTCAAAATGCATCCCATGCCCTTTTAGGCCACTTGATGTCACAATGAATCATTTGATTCTTGGCCTCCATGGTGGCATAATAGATCCTTGCTTCTATTGGTCCCCGTGCTGTAACAATCCATCACTGCCCCTTTTTATACCCCCTGGTGCCACAAGGGATCATTAGATTGTTAGCCTGCATTGGGTCTCAATGGTTCCTTGCTTCTCTTAACCTCAGTGGTGTCACAATCCATCCCATGCCCTTTTAGGCCACTTGATGTCACAATGAATCATTTGATTCTTGGCCTCCATGGTGGCATAAATAGATCCTTGCTTCTATTGGTCCCCGTGCTGTAACAATCCATCCCTGGCCCTTTTACAACCCCTGGTGTCAAAAGGGACCATTAGATTGTTAGCCTCCCTTGGGTCACAATGGTTCCTTGCTTCTCTTAACCCCTGTGGTGTCACAATGCATCCCATGCCCTTTTAGGCCACTTGATGTCACAATGAATCATTTGATTCTTGGCCTCCATGGTGGCATAATAGATCCTTGCTTCTATTGGTCCCCGTGCTGTAACAATCCATCACTGCCCCTTTTTATACCCCCTGGTGCCACAAGGGATCATTAGATTGTTAGCCTCCCTTGGGTCTCAATGGTTCCTTGCTTCTCTTAACCCCTGTGGTGTCACAATCCATCCCATGCCCTTTTAGGCCACTTGATGTCACAATGAATCATTTGATTCTTGGCCTCCATGGTGGCATAATAGATCCTTGCTTCTATTGGTCCCCGTGCTGTAACATTCCATCACTGGGCCTTTTACAAACCCTGGTGTCACAAGGGATCATTAGATTGTTAGCCTGCATTGGGTCACAATGGTTCCTTGATTCTCTTAACCTCTGTGGTGTCACAATCCATCCCATGCCCCTTTAGGCCACTTGATGTTACAATGAAGCATTTGATTCTTGGCCTCCATGGTGGCATAATAGATCCTTGCTTCTATTGGTCCCCGTGCTGTAACAATCCATCACTGGCCCTTTTTATACCCCCTGGTGCCACAAGGGATCATTAGATTGTTAGCCTGCATTGGGTCACAATGGTTCCTTGCTTCTCTTAACCTCTCTGGTGTCACAATGCATCCCATGCCCTTTTAGGCCACTTGGTGTTACAATGAATCACTTGATTCTTGGCCTCTATGGTGTCATAATATTTCCATGTCTTTATTGGGCCCCATGCTTTCACAATTCATCCCTGGCCCTTTTACCACCCCTGGTGCCACAAGGGATCATTAGATTGTTAGCCTGCATTGGGTCACAATAGTCCCTTGTTTCTCTTAACCCCTGTGGTGTCACAATGCATCCCATGCCCTTTTAGGCCACTTGATGTCACAATGAATCATTTGATGCTTGGCCTCCATGGTGGCATAATAGATCCTTGCTTCTATTGGTCCCCGTGCTACAACAATCCATCCCTGCCCCTTTTTATACCCCCTGGTGCCACAAGGGATCATTAGATTGTTAGCCTCCCTTGGGTCACAATGGTTCCTTGCTTCTCTTAACCCCTGTGGTGTCAAAATGCATCCCATGCCCTTTTAGGCCACTTGATGTCACAATGAATCATTTGATTCTTGACCTCCATGGTGGCATAATAGATCCTTCCTTCTATTGGTCCCCGTGCTGTAACAATCCATCACTGGCCCTTTTTATACACCCTGGTGCCACAAGGGATCATTAGATTGTTAGCCTGCATTGGGTCACAATAGTGCCTTGTTTCTCTTAACCCCTGTGGTGTCACAATGCATCCCATGCCCTTTTAGGCCACTTGATGTCACAATGAATCATTTGATGGTTGGCCTCCATGGTGGCATAATAGATCAGTGCTTGTATTGATCCCCCTGCTACAACAATCCATCAATGGCCCTTTTTATACCCCCTGGTAACACAAGGGGTCATTAGATTGATAGCCTCCAATGGGTCACAATGGTTCCTTGCTTCTCTTAACCCCTGTGGTGTCACAATGCATCCCATGAACTTTTTGGCCACTTCATGTTACAATGAATCATTTGATTCTTGGCCTCCATGGTGGCATAATCGTTCCTTGATTCTATTGGTCCCCGTGCTGTAACAATCCATCCCTGACCATTTTTATACCCCCTGGTGCCACAAGGGATCATTAGATTGTTAGCCTGCATTGGGTCACAATGGTTCCTTGCTTCTCTTAACCCCTGTGGTGTCACAATGCATCCCATGCCCTTTTAGGCCACTTGATGTCACAATGAATCATTAGATTCTTGGCCTCCATGGTGGCATAATAGATCCTTGCTTCTATTGGTCCCCGTGCTGTAACATTCCATCACTGGGCCTTTTACAAACCCTGGTGTCACAAGGGATCATTAGATTATTAGCCTGCATTGGGTCACAATGGTTCCTTGCTTCTCTTAACCTCAGTGGTGTCACAATGCATCCCATGCCCTTTTAGGCCACTTGATGTCACAATGAATCATTTGATGGTTGGCCTCCATGGTGGCATAATAGATCCTTGCTTCTATTGATCCCTGTGCTACAACAATCCATCCCTGACACTTTTTATACCCCCTGGTGCCACAAGGGATCATTAGATAGATAGCCTCCCTTGGGTCAATGGTTCCTTGCTTCTCTTAACCCCTGTGGTGTCAAAATGCATCCCATGCCCTTTTAGGCCACTTGATGTCGCAATGAATCATTTGATTCTTGGCCTCCATGGTGGCATAATAGATCCTTGCTTCTATTGGTCCCCGTGCTGTAACAATCCATCCCTGGCCCTTTTTATACCCCCTGGTGCCACAAGGGATCATTAGATTGTTAGCCTGCATTGGGTCACAATGGTTCCTTGCTTCTCTTAACCTCAGTGGTGTCACAATGCATCCCATGCCCTTTTAGGCCACTTGGTGTTACAATGAACCATTTGATTCTTGGCCTCTATGGTGTCATAATATTTCCATGTCTTTATTGGGCCCCATGCTTTCACAATTCATCCCTGGCCCTTTTACAACCCCTGGTGCCACAAGGGATCATTAGATTGTTAGCCTCCCTTGGGTCACAATAGTGCCTTGTTTCTCTTAACCCCTGTGGTGTCACAATGCATCCCATGCCCTTTTAGGCCACTTGATGTCACAATGAATCATTTGATGGTTGGCCTCCATGGTGGCATAATAGATCCTTGCTTCTATTGATCCCCGTGCTACAACAATCCATCCCTGACCACTTTTATACCCCCTGGTGCCACAAGGGATCATTAGATTGTTAGCCTCCCTTGGGTCACAATGGTTCCTTGCTTCTCTTAACCCCTGTGGTGTCACAATGCATCCCATGCCCTTTTAGGCAACTTGATGTCACAATGAATCATTTGATTCTTGGCCTCCATGGTGGCATAATAGATCCTTGCTTCTATTGGTCCCCGTGCTGTAACAATCCATCACTGCCCCTTTTTATACCCCCTGGTGCCACAAGGGATCATTAGATTGTTAGCCTGCATTGGGTCTCAATGGTTCCTTGCTTCTCTTAACCTCAGTGGTGTCACAATCCATCCCATGCCCTTTTAGGCCACTTGATGTCACAATGAATCATTTGATTCTTGGCCTCCATGGTGGCATAAATAGGTCCTTGCTTCTATTGGTCCCCGTGCTGTAACAATCCATCCCTGGCCCTTTTACAACCCCTGCTGTCAAAAGGGACCATTAGATTGTTAGCCTCCCTTGGGTCACAATGGTTCCTTGCTTCTCTTAACCCCTGTGGTGTCACAATGCATCCCATGCCCTTTTAGGCCACTTGATGTCACAATGAATCATTTGATTCTTGGCCTCCATGGTGGCATAATAGATCCTTGCTTCTATTGGTCCCCGTGCTGTAACAATCCATCACTGGCCCTTTTTATACACCCTGGTGCCACAAGGGATCATTAGATTGTTAGCCTCCCTTTGGTCTCAATGGTTCCTTGCTTCTCTTAACCCCTGTGGTGTCACAATCCATCCCATGCCCTTTTAGGCCACTTGATGTCACAATGAATCATTTGATTCTTGACCTCCATGGTGGCATAATAGATCCTTGCTTCTATTGGTCCCCGTGCTGTAACAATCCATCACTGGCCCTTTTTATACCCCCTGGTGCCACAAGGGATCATATAGATTGTTAGCCTGCATTGGGTCTCAATGGTTCCTTGCTTCTCATAACCTCTATGGTGTCCCAATGCATCCCATGCCCTTTTAGGCCACTTGGTGTTACAATGAATCACTTGATTCTTGGCCTCTATGGTGTCATAATATTTCCATGTCTTTATTGGGCCCCATGCTTTCACAATTCTTCCCTGGCCCTTTTACCACCCCTGGTGCCACAAGGGATCATTAGATTGTTAGCCTGCATTGGGTCACAATAGTCCCTTGTTTCTGTTAACCCCTGTGGTCTCACAATGCATCCCATGCCCTTTTAGGCCACTTGATGTCACAATGAATCATTTGATGCTTGGCCTCCATGGTGGCATAATAGATCCTTGCTTCTATTGGTCCCCGTGCTACAACAATCCATCCCTGACCACTTTTATACCCCCTGGTGCCACAAGGGATCATTAGATTGTTAGCCTCCCTTGGGTCACAATGGTTCCTTGCTTCTCTTAACCCCTGTGGTGTCAAAATGCATCCCATGCCCTTTTAGGCCACTTGATGTCACAATGAATCATTTGATTCTTGACCTCCATGGTGGCATAATAGATCCTTGCTTCTATTGGTCCCCGTGCTGTAACAATCCATCACTGGCCCTTTTTATACACCCTGGTGCCACAAGGGATCATATAGATTGTTAGCCTGCATTGGGTCTCAATTGTTCCTTGCTTCTCTTAACCTCAGTGGTGTCACAATGCATCCCATGCCCTTTTAGGCCACTTGGTGTTACAATGAATCACTTGATTCTTGGCCTCTATGGTGTCATAATATTTCCATGTCTTTATTGGGCCCCATGCTTTCACAATTCATCCCTGGCCCTTTTACAAACCCTGGTGCCACAAGGGATCATTAGATTGTTAGCCTGCATTGGGTCACAATAGTGCCTTGTTTCTCTTAACCCCTGTGGTGTCACAATGCATCCCATGCCCTTTTAGGCCACTTGATGTCACAATGAATCATTTGATGGTTGGCCTCCATGGTGGCATAATAGATCCTTGCTTCTATTGGTCCCCGTGCTACAACAATCCATCAATGGCCCTTTTTATACCCCCTGGTGCCACAAGGGGTCATTAGATTGATAGCCTCCAATGGGTCACAATGGTTCCTTGCTTCTCTTAACCCCTGTGGTGTCACAATGCATCCCATGAACTTTTTGGCCACTTCATGTTACAATGAATCATTTGATTCTTGGCCTCCATGGTGGCATAATCGTTCCTTGATTCTATTGGTCCCCGTGCTGTAACAATCCATCCCTGACCATTTTTATAACCCCTGGTGCCACAAGGGATCATTAGATTGTTAGCCTGCATTGGGTCACAATGGTTCCTTGCTTCTCTTAACCCCTGTGGTGTCACAATGCATCCCATGCCCTTTTAGGCCACTTGATGTCACAATGAATCATTAGATTCTTGGCCTCCATGGTGGCATAATAGATCCTTGCTTCTATTGGTCCCCGTGCTGTAACATTCCATCACTGAGCCTTTTACAAACCCTGGTGTCACAAGGGATCATTAGATTATTAGCCTGCATTGGGTCACAATGGTTCCTTGCTTCTCTTAACCTCAGTGGTGTCACAATGCATCCCATTCCCTTTTAGGCCACTTGATGTCACAATGAATCATTTGATGGTTGGCCTCCATGGTGGCATAATAGATCCTTGCTTCTATTGATCCCTGTGCTACAACAATCCATCCCTGACACTTTTTATACCCCCTGGTGCCACAAGGGATCATTAGATTGTTAGCCTCCCTTGGGTCAATGGTTCCTTGCTTCTCTTAACCCCTGTGGTGTCACAATCCATCCCATGCCCTTTTAGGGCACTTGATGTCACAATGAATCATTTGATTCTTGGCCTCCATGGTGGCATAATAGATCCTTGCTTCTACTGGTCCCCGTGCTGTAACAATCCATCCCTGGCCCTTTTTATACCCCCTGGTGCCACAAGGGATCATTAGATTGTTAGCCTGCATTGGGTCACAATGGTTCCTTGCTTCTCTTAACCTCAGTGGTGTCACAATGCATCCCATGCCCTTTTAGGCCACTTGGTGTTACAATGAACCATTTGATTCTTGGCCTCTATGGTGTCATAATATTTCCATGTCTTTATTGGGCCCCATGCTTTCACAATTCATCCCTGGCCCTTTTACAACCCCTGGTGCCACAAGGGATCATTAGATTGTTAGCCTCCCTTGGGTCACAATAGTGCCTTGTTTCTCTTAACCCCTGTGGTGTCACAATGCATCCCATGCCCTTTTAGGCCACTTCATGTCAAAATGAATCATTTGATGGTTGGCCTCCATGGTGGCATAATAGATCCTTGCTTCTATTGATCCCCGTGCTACAACAATCCATCCCTGACCACTTTTATACCCCCTTGTGCCACAAGGGATCATTAGATTGTTAGCCTCCCTTGGGTCACAATGGTTCCTTGCTTCTCTTAACCCCTGTGGTGTCACAATCCATCCCATGCCCTTTTAGGCCACTTGATGTCACAATGAATCATTTGATTCTTGGCCTCCATGGTGGCATAATAGATCCTTGCTTCTATTGGTCCCCGTGCTGTAACAATCCATCACTGCCCCTTTTTATACCCCCTGGTGCCACAAGGGATCATTAGATTGTTAGCCTGCATTGGGTCTCAATGGTTCCTTGCTTCTCTTAACCTCAGTGGTGTCACAATCCATCCCATGCCCTTTTAGGCCACTTGATGTCACAATGAATCATTTGATTCTTGGCCTCCATGGTGGCATAAATAGATCCTTGCTTCTATTGGTCCCCGTGCTGTAACAATCCATCCCTGGCCCTTTTACAACCCCTGGTGTCAAAAGGGACCATTAGATTGTTAGCCTCCCTTGGGTCACAATGGTTCCTTGCTTCTCTTAACCCCTGTGGTGTCACAATGCATCCCATGCCCTTTTAGGCCACTTGATGTCACAATGAATCATTTGATTCTTGGCCTCCATGGTGGCATAATAGATCCTTGCTTCTATTGGTCCCCGTGCTGTAAGAATCCATCACTGGCCCTTTTTATACACCCTGGTGCCACAAGGGATCATTAGATTGTTAGCCTCCCTTGGGTCTCAATGGTTCCTTGCTTCTCTTAACCCCTGTGGTGTCACAATGCATCCCATGCCCTTTTAGGCCACTTGATGTCACAATGAATCATTTGATTCTTGGCCTCCATGGTGGCATAATAGATCCTTGCTTCTATTGGTCCCCGTGCTGTAACATTCCATCACTGGGCCTTTTACAAACCCTGGTGTCACAAGGGATCATTAGATTGTTAGCCTGCATTGGGTCACAATGGTTCCTTGATTCTCTTAACCTCTGTGGTGTCACAATCCATCCCATGCCACTTTAGGCCACTTGATGTTACAATGAAGCATTTGATTCTTGGCCTCCATGGTGGCATAATAGATCCTTGCTTCTATTGGTCCCCGTGCTGTAACAATCCATCACTGGCCCTTTTTATACCCCCTGGTGCCACAAGGGATCATTAGATTGTTAGCCTGCATTGGGTCACAATGGTTCCTTGCTTCTCTTAACCTCTCTGGTGTCACAATGCATCCCATGCCCTTTTAGGCCACTTGGTGTTACAATGAATCACTTGATTCTTGGCCTCTATGGTGTCATAATATTTCCATGTCTTTATTGGGCCCCATGCTTTCACAATTCATCCCTGGCCCTTTTACCACCCCTGGTGCCACAAGGGATCATTAGATTGTTAGCCTGCATTGGGTCACAATAGTCCCTTGTTTCTCTTAACCCCTGTGGTGTCACAATGCATCCCATGCCCTTTTAGGCCACTTGATGTCACAATGAATCATTTGATGCTTGGCCTCCATGGTGGCATAATAGATCCTTGCTTCTATTGGTCCCCGTGCTACAACAATCCATCCCTGCCCCTTTTTATACCCCCTGGTGCCACAAGGGATCATTAGATTGTTAGCCTCCCTTGGGTCACAATGGTTCCTTGCTTCTCTTAACCCCTGTGGTGTCAAAATGCATCCCATGCCCTTTTAGGCCACTTGATGTCACAATGAATCATTTGATTCTTGACCTCCATGGTGGCATAATAGATCCTTCCTTCTATTGGTCCCCGTGCTGTAACAATCCATCACTGGCCCTTTTTATACACCCTGGTGCCACAAGGGATCATTAGATTGTTAGCCTGCATTGGGTCACAATAGTGCCTTGTTTCTCTTAACCCCTGTGGTGTCACAATGCATCCCATGCCCTTTTAGGCCACTTGATGTCACAATGAATCATTTGATGGTTGGCCTCCATGGTGGCATAATAGATCCTTGCTTGTATTGATCCCCCTGCTACAACAATCCATCAATGGCCCTTTTTATACCCCCTGGTAACACAAGGGGTCATTAGATTGATAGCCTCCAATGGGTCACAATGGTTCCTTGCTTCACTTAACCCCGGTGGTGTCACAATGCATCCCATGAACTTTTTGGCCACTTCATGTTACAATGAATCATTTGATTCTTGGCCTCCATGGTGGCATAATCGTTCCTTGATTCTATTGGTCCCCGTGCTGTAACAATCCATCCCTGACCATTTTTATACCCCCTGGTGCCACAAGGGATCATTAGATTGTTAGCCTGCATTGGGTCACAATGGTTCCTTGCTTCTCTTAACCCCTGTGGTGTCACAATGCATCCCATGCCCTTTTAGGCCACTTGATGTCACAATGAATCATTAGATTCTTGGCCTCCATGGTGGCATAATAGATCCTTGCTTCTATTGGTCCCCGTGCTGTAACATTCCATCACTGGGCCTTTTACAAACCCTGGTGTCACAAGGGATCATTAGATTATTAGCCTGCATTGGGTCACAATGGTTCCTTGCTTCTCTTAACCTCAGTGGTGTCACAATGCATCCCATGCCCTTTTAGGCCACTTGATGTCACAATGAATCATTTGATGGTTGGCCTCCATGGTGGCATAATAGATCCTTGCTTCTATTGATCCCTGTGCTACAACAATCCATCCCTGACACTTTTTATACCCCCTGGTGCCACAAGGGATCATTAGATAGATAGCCTCCCTTGGGTCAATGGTTCCTTGCTTCTCTTAACCCCTGTGGTGTCAAAATGCATCCCATGCCCTTTTAGGCCACTTGATGTCGCAATGAATCATTTGATTCTTGGCCTCCATGGTGGCATAATAGATCCTTGCTTCTATTGGTCCCCGTGCTGTAACAATCCATCCCTGGCCCTTTTTATACCCCCTGGTGCCACAAGGGATCATTAGATTGTTAGCCTGCATTGGGTCACAATGGTTCCTTGCTTCTCTTAACCTCAGTGGTGTCACAATGCATCCCATGCCCTTTTAGGCCACTTGGTGTTACAATGAACCATTTGATTCTTGGCCTCTATGGTGTCATAATATTTCCATGTCTTTATTGGGCCCCATGCTTTCACAATTCATCCCTGGCCCTTTTACAACCCCTGGTGCCACAAGGGATCATTAGATTGTTAGCCTCCCTTGGGTCACAATAGTGCCTTGTTTCTCTTAACCCCTGTGGTGTCACAATGCATCCCATGCCCTTTTAGGCC
The DNA here is from genome assembly GCF_963662255.1 of Cinclus cinclus. Taxonomy (NCBI): domain Eukaryota; kingdom Metazoa; phylum Chordata; class Aves; order Passeriformes; family Cinclidae; genus Cinclus; species Cinclus cinclus. Next base: position 2,333,671 of record NW_026912178.1, on the reverse strand, counting down.
ACTTGATGTCACAATGAATCATTTGATGGTTGGCCTCCATGGTGGCATAATAGATCCTTGCTTCTATTGATCCCCGTGCTACAACAATCCATCCCTGACCACTTTTATACCCCCTGGTGCCACAAGGGATCATTAGATTGTTAGCCTCCCTTGGGTCACAATGGTTCCTTGCTTCTCTTAACCCCTGTGGTGTCACAATGCATCCCATGCCCTTTTAGGCAACTTGATGTCACAATGAATCATTTGATTCTTGGCCTCCATGGTGGCATAATAGATCCTTGCTTCTATTGGTCCCCGTGCTGTAACAATCCATCACTGCCCCTTTTTATACCCCCTGGTGCCACAAGGGATCATTAGATTGTTAGCCTCCCTTGGGTCTCAATGGTTCCTTGCTTCTCTTAACCTCAGTGGTGTCACAATCCATCCCATGCCCTTTTAGGCCACTTGATGTCACAATGAATCATTTGATTCTTGGCCTCCATGGTGGCATAAATAGGTCCTTGCTTCTATTGGTCCCCGTGCTGTAACAATCCATCCCTGGCCCTTTTACAACCCCTGCTGTCAAAAGGGACCATTAGATTGTTAGCCTCCCTTGGGTCACAATGGTTCCTTGCTTCTCTTAACCCCTGTGGTGTCACAATGCATCCCATGCCCTTTTAGGCCACTTGATGTCACAATGAATCATTTGATTCTTGGCCTCCATGGTGGCATAATAGATCCTTGCTTCTATTGGTCCCCGTGCTGTAACAATCCATCACTGGCCCTTTTTATACACCCTGGTGCCACAAGGGATCATTAGATTGTTAGCCTCCCTTGGGTCTCAATGGTTCCTTGCTTCTCTTAACCCCTGTGGTGTCACAATCCATCCCATGCCCTTTTAGGCCACTTGATGTCACAATGAATCATTTGATTCTTGACCTCCATGGTGGCATAATAGATCCTTGCTTCTATTGGTCCCCGTGCTGTAACAATCCATCACTGGCCCTTTTTATACACCCTGGTGCCACAAGGGATCATATAGATTGTTAGCCTGCATTGGGTCTCAATGGTTCCTTGCTTCTCATAACCTCTATGGTGTCCCAATGCATCCCATGCCCTTTTAGGCCACTTGGTGTTACAATGAATCACTTGATTCTTGGCCTCTATGGTGTCATAATATTTCCATGTCTTTATTGGGCCCCATGCTTTCACAATTCATCCCTGGCCCTTTTACCACCCCTGGTGCCACAAGGGATCATTAGATTGTTAGCCTGCATTGGGTCACAATAGTCCCTTGTTTCTCTTAACCCCTGTGGTGTCACAATGCATCCCATGCCCTTTTAGGCCACTTGATGTCACAATGAATCATTTGATGGTTGGCTTCCATGGTGGCATAATAGATCCTTGCTTCTATTGGTCCCCGTGCTACAGCAATCCATCCCTGGCCCTTTTTATACCCCTTGGTGCCACAAGGGGTCATTAGATTGATAGCCTCCAATGGGTCACAATGGTTCCTTGCTTCTCTTAACCCCTGTGGTGTCACAATGCATCCCATGCACTTTTTGGCCACTTCATGTTACAATGAATCATTTGATTCTTGGCCTCCATGGTGGCATAATAGATCCTTGCTTCTAGTGGTCCCCCTGCTACAACAATCCATCCCTGACAATTTTTATACCCCCTGGTGCCACAAGGGATCATTAGATTGTTAGCCTCCCTTGGGTCACAATGGTTCCTTGCTTCTCTTAACCCCTGTGGTGTCAAAATGCATCCCATGCCCTTTTAGGCCACTTGATGTCGCAATGAATCATTTGATTCTTGGCCTCCATGGTGGCATAATAGATCCTTGCTTCTATTGGTCCCCGTGCTGTAACAATCCATCACTGGCCCTTTTTATACCCCCTGGTGCCACAAGGGATCATTAGATTGTTAGCCTCCCTTGGGTCTCAATGGTTCCTTGCTTCTCTTAACCCCTGTGGTGTCACAATCCATCCCATGCCCTTTTAGGGCAATTGATGTCTCAATGAATCATTTGATTCTTGGCCTCCATGGTGGCATAATAGATCCTTGCTTCTATTGGTCCCCGTGCTGTAACAATCCATCACTGGCCCTTTTTATACCCCCTGGTGCCACAAGGGATCATTAGATTGTTAGCCTCCCTTGGGTCACAATGGTTCCTTGCTTCTCTTAACCTCTATGGTGTCACAATGCATCCCATGCCCTTTTAGGCCACTTGGTGTTACAATGAATCACTTGATTCTTGGCCTCTATGGTGTCATAATATTTCCATGTCTTTATTGGGCCCCATGCTTTCACAATTCATCCCTGGCCCTTTTACAACCCCTGGTGCCACAAGGGATCATTAGATTGTTAGCCTGCATTGGGTCACAATGGTTCCTTGCTTCTCTTAACCTCAGTGGTGTCACAATGCATCCCATGCCCTTTTAGGCCACTTGGTGTTACAATGAACCATTTGATTCTTGGCCTCTATGGTGTCATAAAATTTCCATGACTTTATTGGGCCCCATGCTTTCATAATTCATCCCTGGCCCTTTTACAAACCCTGGTGCCACAAGGGATCATTAGATTGTTAGCCTCCCTTGGGTCACAATGGTTCCTTGCTTCTCTTAACCCCTGTGGTGTCAAAATGCATCCCATGCCCTTTTAGGCCACTTGATGTCACAATGAATCATTTGATTCTTGGCCTCCATGGTGGCATAATAGATCCTTGCTTCTATTGGTCCCCGTGCTGTAACAATCCATCACTGGCCCTTTTTATACCTCCTGGTGCCACAAGGGATCATTAGATTGTTAGCCTGCATTGGGTCTCAATGGTTCCTTGCTTCTCTTAACCTCAGTGGTGTCACAATCCATCCCATGCCCTTTTAGGCCACTTGATGTCACAATGAATCATTTGATTCTTGGCCTCCATGGTGGCATAATAGATCCTTGCTTCTATTGGTCCCCGTGCTGTAACAATCCATCCCTGGCACTTTTACAACCCCTGGTGTCAAAAGGGACCATTAGATTGTTAGCCTCCCTTGGGTCACAATGGTTCCTTGTTTCTCTTAACCCCTGTGGTGTCACAATGCATCCCATGCCCTTTTAGGCCTCTTGATGTCACAATGAATCATTTGATTCTTGGCCTCCATGGTGGCATAATAGATCCTTGCTTCTATTGGTCCCCGTGCTGTAACAATCCATCACTGGCCCTTTTTATAACCCCTGGTGCCACAAGGGATCATTAGATTGTTTGCCTCCCTTGGGTCTCAATGGTTCCTTGCTTCTCTTAACCCCTGTGGTGTCACAATCCATCCCATGCCCTTTTAGGCCACTTGATGTCACAATGAATCATTTGATTCTTGGCCTCCATGGTGTCATAATATTTCCATGTCTTTATTGGGCCCCGTGCTGTAACAATCCATCACTGGCCCTTTTTATGCACCCTGGTGACACAAGGGATCATATAGATTGTTAGCCTGCATTGGGTCTCAATGGTTCCTTGCTTCTCTTAACCTCTATGGTGTCCCAATGCATCCCATGCCCTTTTAGGCCACTTGGTGTTACAATGAATCACTTGATTCTTGGCCTCTATGGTGTCATAATATTTCCATGTCTTTTTTGGGCCCCATGCTTTCACAATTCATCCCTGGCCCTTTTACAAACCCTGGTGCCACAAGGGATCATTAGATTGTTAGCCTGCATTGGGTCACAATGGTTCCTTGCTTCTCTTAACCCCTGTGGTGTCAAAATGCATCCCATGCCCTTTTAGGCCACTTGATGTCGCAATGAATCATTTGATTCTTGGCCTCCATGGTGGCATAATAGATCCTTGCTTCTATTGGTCCCCGTGCTGTAACAATCCATCACAGGCCCTTTTTATACACCCTGGTGCCACAAGGGATCATTAGATTGTTAGCCTGCATTGGGTCACAATAGTGCCTTGTTTCTCTTAACCCCTGTGGTGTCACAATGCATCCCATGCCCTTTTAGGCCACTTGATGTCACAATGAATCATTTGATGGTTGGCCTCCATGGTGGCATAATAGATCCTTGCTTGTATTGATCCCCCTGCTACAACAATCCATCAATGGCCCTTTTTATACCCCCTGGTAACACAAGGGGTCATTAGATTGATAGCCTCCAATGGGTCACAATGGTTCCTTGCTTCTCTTAACCCCTGTGGTGTCACAATGCATCCCATGAACTTTTTGGCCACTTCATGTTACAATGAATCATTTGATTCTTGGCCTCCATGGTGGCATAATCGTTCCTTGATTCTATTGGTCCCCGTGCTGTAACAATCCATCCCTGACCATTTTTATACCCCCTGGTGCCACAAGGGATCATTAGATTGTTAGCCTGCATTGGGTCACAATGGTTCCTTGCTTCTCTTAACCCCTGTGGTGTCACAATGCATCCCATGCCCTTTTAGGCCACTTGATGTCACAATGAATCATTAGATTCTTGGCCTCCATGGTGGCATAATAGATCCTTGCTTCTATTGGTCCCCGTGCTGTAACATTCCATCACTGGGCCTTTTACAAACCCTGGTGTCACAAGGGATCATTAGATTATTAGCCTGCATTGGGTCACAATGGTTCCTTGCTTCTCTTAACCTCAGTGGTGTCACAATGCATCCCATGCCCTTTTAGGCCACTTGATGTCACAATGAATCATTTGATGGTTGGCCTCCATGGTGGCATAATAGATCCTTGCTTCTATTGATCCCTGTGCTACAACAATCCATCCCTGACACTTTTTATACCCCCTGGTGCCACAAGGGATCATTAGATAGATAGCCTCCCTTGGGTCAATGGTTCCTTGCTTCTCTTAACCCCTGTGGTGTCAAAATGCATCCCATGCCCTTTTAGGCCACTTGATGTCGCAATGAATCATTTGATTCTTGGCCTCCATGGTGGCATAATAGATCCTTGCTTCTATTGGTCCCCGTGCTGTAACAATCCATCCCTGGCCCTTTTTATACCCCCTGGTGCCACAAGGGATCATTAGATTGTTAGCCTGCATTGGGTCACAATGGTTCCTTGCTTCTCTTAACCTCAGTGGTGTCACAATGCATCCCATGCCCTTTTAGGCCACTTGGTGTTACAATGAACCATTTGATTCTTGGCCTCTATGGTGTCATAATATTTCCATGTCTTTATTGGGCCCCATGCTTTCACAATTCATCCCTGGCCCTTTTACAACCCCTGGTGCCACAAGGGATCATTAGATTGTTAGCCTCCCTTGGGTCACAATAGTGCCTTGTTTCTCTTAACCCCTGTGGTGTCACAATGCATCCCATGCCCTTTTAGGCCACTTGATGTCACAATGAATCATTTGATGGTTGGCCTCCATGGTGGCATAATAGATCCTTGCTTCTATTGATCCCCGTGCTACAACAATCCATCCCTGACCACTTTTATACCCCCTGGTGCCACAAGGGATCATTAGATTGTTAGCCTCCCTTGGGTCACAATGGTTCCTTGCTTCTCTTAACCCCTGTGGTGTCACAATGCATCCCATGCCCTTTTAGGCAACTTGATGTCACAATGAATCATTTGATTCTTGGCCTCCATGGTGGCATAATAGATCCTTGCTTCTATTGGTCCCCGTGCTGTAACAATCCATCACTGCCCCTTTTTATACCCCCTGGTGCCACAAGGGATCATTAGATTGTTAGCCTCCCTTGGGTCTCAATGGTTCCTTGCTTCTCTTAACCTCAGTGGTGTCACAATCCATCCCATGCCCTTTTAGGCCACTTGATGTCACAATGAATCATTTGATTCTTGGCCTCCATGGTGGCATAAATAGGTCCTTGCTTCTATTGGTCCCCGTGCTGTAACAATCCATCCCTGGCCCTTTTACAACCCCTGCTGTCAAAAGGGACCATTAGATTGTTAGCCTCCCTTGGGTCACAATGGTTCCTTGCTTCTCTTAACCCCTGTGGTGTCACAATGCATCCCATGCCCTTTTAGGCCACTTGATGTCACAATGAATCATTTGATTCTTGGCCTCCATGGTGGCATAATAGATCCTTGCTTCTATTGGTCCCCGTGCTGTAACAATCCATCACTGGCCCTTTTTATACACCCTGGTGCCACAAGGGATCATTAGATTGTTAGCCTCCCTTGGGTCTCAATGGTTCCTTGCTTCTCTTAACCCCTGTGGTGTCACAATCCATCCCATGCCCTTTTAGGCCACTTGATGTCACAATGAATCATTTGATTCTTGACCTCCATGGTGGCATAATAGATCCTTGCTTCTATTGGTCCCCGTGCTGTAACAATCCATCACTGGCCCTTTTTATACACCCTGGTGCCACAAGGGATCATATAGATTGTTAGCCTGCATTGGGTCTCAATGGTTCCTTGCTTCTCATAACCTCTATGGTGTCCCAATGCATCCCATGCCCTTTTAGGCCACTTGGTGTTACAATGAATCACTTGATTCTTGGCCTCTATGGTGTCATAATATTTCCATGTCTTTATTGGGCCCCATGCTTTCACAATTCATCCCTGGCCCTTTTACCACCCCTGGTGCCACAAGGGATCATTAGATTGTTAGCCTGCATTGGGTCACAATAGTCCCTTGTTTCTCTTAACCCCTGTGGTGTCACAATGCATCCCATGCCCTTTTAGGCCACTTGATGTCACAATGAATCATTTGATGGTTGGCTTCCATGGTGGCATAATAGATCCTTGCTTCTATTGGTCCCCGTGCTACAGCAATCCATCCCTGGCCCTTTTTATACCCCTTGGTGCCACAAGGGGTCATTAGATTGATAGCCTCCAATGGGTCACAATGGTTCCTTGCTTCTCTTAACCCCTGTGGTGTCACAATGCATCCCATGCACTTTTTGGCCACTTCATGTTACAATGAATCATTTGATTCTTGGCCTCCATGGTGGCATAATAGATCCTTGCTTCTAGTGGTCCCCCTGCTACAACAATCCATCCCTGACAATTTTTATACCCCCTGGTGCCACAAGGGATCATTAGATTGTTAGCCTCCAATGGGTCACAATGGTTCCTTGCTTCTCTTAACCCCTGTGGTTTCAAAATGCATCCCATGCCCTTTTAGGCCACTTGATGTCGCAATGAATCATTTGATTCTTGGCCTCCATGGTGGCATAATAGATCCTTGCTTCTATTGGTCCCCGTGCTGTAACAATCCATCACTGGCCCTTTTTATACCCCCTGGTGCCACAAGGGATCATTAGATTGTTAGCCTCCCTTGGGTCTCAATGGTTCCTTGCTTCTCTTAACCCCTGTGGTGTCACAATCCATCCCATGCCCTTTTAGGGCAATTGATGTCTCAATGAATCATTTGATTCTTGGCCTCCATGGTGGCATAATAGATCCTTGCTTCTATTGGTCCCCGTGCTGTAACAATCCATCACTGGCCCTTTTTATACCCCCTGGTGCCACAAGGGATCATTAGATTGTTAGCCTCCCTTGGGTCACAATGGTTCCTTGCTTCTCTTAACCTCTATGGTGTCACAATGCATCCCATGCCCTTTTAGGCCACTTGGTGTTACAATGAATCACTTGATTCTTGGCCTCTATGGTGTCATAATATTTCCATGTCTTTATTGGGCCCCATGCTTTCATAATTCATCCCTGGCCCTTTTACAAACCCTGGTGCCACAAGGGATCATTAGATTGTTAGCCTCCCTTGGGTCACAATGGTTCCTTGCTTCTCTTAACCCCTGTGGTGTCAAAATGCATCCCATGCCCTTTTAGGCCACTTGATGTCACAATGAATCATTTGATTCTTGGCCTCCATGGTGGCATAATAGATCCTTGCTTCTATTGGTCCCCGTGCTGTAACAATCCATCACTGGCCCTTTTTATACCTCCTGGTGCCACAAGGGATCATTAGATTGTTAGCCTGCATTGGGTCTCAATGGTTCCTTGCTTCTCTTAACCTCAGTGGTGTCACAATCCATCCCATGCCCTTTTAGGCCACTTGATGTCACAATGAATCATTTGATTCTTGGCCTCCATGGTGGCATAATAGATCCTTGCTTCTATTGGTCCCCGTGCTGTAACAATCCATCCCTGGCACTTTTACAACCCCTGGTGTCAAAAGGGACCATTAGATTGTTAGCCTCCCTTGGGTCACAATGGTTCCTTGTTTCTCTTAACCCCTGTGGTGTCACAATGCATCCCATGCCCTTTTAGGCCTCTTGATGTCACAATGAATCATTTGATTCTTGGCCTCCATGGTGTCATAATATTTCCATGTCTTTATTGGGCCCCGTGCTGTAACAATCCATCACTGGCCCTTTTTATGCACCCTGGTGACACAAGGGATCATATAGATTGTTAGCCTGCATTGGGTCTCAATGGTTCCTTGCTTCTCTTAACCTCTATGGTGTCCCAATGCATCCCATGCCCTTTTAGGCCACTTGGTGTTACAATGAATCACTTGATTCTTGGCCTCTATGGTGTCATAATATTTCCATGTCTTTTTTGGGCCCCATGCTTTCACAATTCATCCCTGGCCCTTTTACAAACCCTGGTGCCACAAGGGATCATTAGATTGTTAGCCTGCATTGGGTCACAATGGTTCCTTGCTTCTCTTAACCCCTGTGGTGTCAAAATGCATCCCATGCCCTTTTAGGCCACTTGATGTCGCAATGAATCATTTGATTCTTGGCCTCCATGGTGGCATAATAGATCCTTGCTTCTATTGGTCCCCGTGCTGTAACAATCCATCACTGGCCCTTTTTATACCCCCTGGTGCCACAAGGGATCATTAGATTGTTAGCCTCCCTTGGGTCTCAATGGTTCCTTGCTTCTCTTAACCCCTGTGGTGTCACAATCCATCCCTTGCCCTTTTAGGGCACTTGATGTCACAATGAATCATTTGATTCTTGGCCTCCATGGTGGCATAATAGATCCTTGCTTCTATTGGTCCCCGTGCTGTAACAATCCATCACTGGCCCTTTTTATACCCCCTGGTGCCACAAGGGATCATTAGATTGTTAGCCTCCCTTGGGTCACAATGGTTCCTTGCTTCTCTTAACCTCTATGGTGTCCCAATGCATCCCATGCCCTTTTAGGCCACTTGGTGTTACAATGAATCACTTGATTCTTGGCCTCTATGGTGTCATAATATTTCCATGTCTTTATTGTGCCCCATGCTTTCACAATTCATCCCTGGCCCTTTTACCACCCCTGGTGCCACAAGGGATCATTAGATTGTTAGCCTGCATTGGGTCACAATAGTGCCTTGTTTCTCTTAACCCCGGTGGTGTCACAATGCATCCCATGCCCTTTTAGGCCACTTGATGTCACAATGAATCATTTGATGGTTGGCCTCCATGGTGGCATAATAGATCCTTGCTTCTATTGGTCCCCGTGCTACAACAATCCATCCCTGGCACTTTTTATACCCCCTGGTGCCACCAGGGGTCAGTAGATTGATAGCCTCCCTTGGGTCACAATGGTTCCTTGCTTCTCTTAACCCCTGTGGTGTCACAATGCATCCCATGCCCTTTTAGGCCACTTGATGTCACAATGAATCATTTGATTCTTGGCCTCCATGGTGGCATAATAAATCCTTGATTCTATTGGTCCCCGTGCTGTAACATTCCACTACTGGGCCTTTTACAAACCCTGGTGTCACAAGGGATCATTAGATTGTTAGCCTGCATTGGGTCAGAAGGGTGCCTTGCTTCTCTTAACCTCTGTGGTGTCACAATCCATCCCATGCCCTTTTAGGCCACTTGATGTCACAATGAACCATTTGATTCTTGGCCTCCATGGTGGCATAATAGATCCTTGCTTCTATTGGTCCCCGTGCTGTAACAATCCATCACTGGCCCTTTTTATACCCCCTGGTGCCACAAGGGATCATTAGATTGTTAGCCTCCCTTGGGTCACAATGGTTCCTTGCTTCTCTTAACCTCAGTGGTGTCAAAATGCATCCCATGCCCTTTTAGGCCACTTGATGTCACAATGAATCATTTGATTCTTGGCCTCCATGGTGGCATAATGGTTCCTTGTTTCTCTTGGGCCCCATGCTTTCACAATTCATCCCTGGCCCTTTTACGCCCCCTGGTGTCAAAAGGCATCCTGGGATTATTACCCTCCATTGGGTCACAATGGATCCTTGCTTCTCTTAACCTCAGTGGTGTCACAATGCATCCCATGCCCTTTTAGGCCACTTGATGTCACAATGAATCATTTGATTCTTGGCCTCCATGGTGGCATAATAGATCCTTGCTTCTATTGGTCCCCGTGCTGTAACATTCCATCACTGGGCCTTTTACAAACCCTGGTGTCACAAGGGATCATTAGATTGTTAGCCTGCATTGGGTCACAATGGTTCCTTGCTTCTCTTAACCTCTGTGGTGTCACAATGCATCCCATGCCCTTTTAGGCCACTTGATGTCACAATGAATCATTTGATAGTTGGCCTCCATGGTGGCATAATAGATCCTTGCTTCTATTGATCCCCGTGCTACAACAATCCATCCCTGACACTTTTTATACCCCTTGGTGCCACAAGGGATCATTAGATTGTTAGCCTCCCTTGGGTCACAATGGTTCCTTGCTTCTCCTAACCCCTGTGGTGTCAAAATGCATCCCATGCCCTTTTAGGCCACTTGATGTCACAATGAATCATTTGATTCTTGGCCTCCATGGTGGCATAATAGATCCTTAATTCTATTGGTCCCCGTGCTGTAACAATCCATCACTGGCACTTTTTATACCCCCTGGTGCCACAAGGGATCATTAGATTGTTAGCCTCCCTTGGGTCACAATAGTGCCTTGTTTCTCTTAACCCCTGTGGTGTCACAATGCATCCCATGCCCTTTTAGGCCACTTGATGTCACAATGAATCATTTGATTCTTGGCCTCCATGGTGGCATAATAGATCCTTGCTTCTATTGGTCCCCGTGCTGTAACAATCCATCCCTGACACTTTTTATAACCCCTGGTGCCACAAGGGATCATTAGATTGTTAGCCTGCATTGGGTCACAATAGTTCCTTGCTTCTCTTAACCTCTATGGTGTCACAATGCATCCCATGCCCTTTTAGGCCACTTGGTGTTACAATGAATCACTTGATTCTTGGCCTCTATGGTGTCATAATATTTCCATGTCTTTATTGGGCCCCATGATTTCACAATTCATCCCTGGCCCTTTTACAACCCCTGGTGCCACAAGGGATCATTAGATTGTTAGCCTGCATTGGGTCACAATAGTGCCTTATTTCTCTTAACCCCTGTGGTGTCACAATGCATCCCATGCCCTTTTAGGCCACTTGATGTCACAATGAATCATTTGATGGTTGGCCTCCATGGTGGCATAATAGATCCTTGCTTCCATTGGCCCCCGTGCTACAACAATCCATCCCTGACCCTTTTTATACCCCCTGGTGCCACAAGGGATCATTAGATTGTTAGCCTCCCTTGGGTCACAATGGTTCCTTGCTTCTCTTAACCCCTGTGGTGTCAAAATGCATCCCATGCCCTTTTAGGCCACTTGATGTCACAATGAATCATTTGATTCTTGACCTCCATGGTGGCATAATAGATCCTTGCTTCTATTGGTCCCCGTGCTGTAACAATCCATCACTGGCCCTTTTTATACACCCTGGTGCCACAAGGGATCATTAGATTGTTAGCCTCCCTTGGGTCTCAATGGTTCCTTCCTTCTCTTAACCCCTGTGGTGTCACAATCCATCCCATGCCCTTTTAGGCCACTTGATGTCACAATGAATCATTTGATTCTTGGCCTCCATGGTGGCATAATAGATCCTTGCTTCTATTGGTCCCCGTGCTGTAACAATCCATCACTGGCCCTTTTTATACCCCCTGGTGCCACAAGGGATCATATAGATTGTTAGCCTGCATTGGGTCTCAATGGTTCCTTGCTTCTCTTAACCTCTATGGTGTCCCAATGCATCCCATTCCCTTTTAGGCCACTTGGTGTTACAATGAATCACTTGATTCTTGGCCTCTATGGTGTCATAATATTTCCATGTCTTTATTGGGCCCCATGCTTTCACAATTCATCCCTGGCCCTTTTACAACCCCTGGTGCCACAAGGGATCATTAGATTGTTAGCCTCCCTTGGGTCACAATGGTTCCTTGCTTCTCTTAACCTCAGTGGTGTCACAATGCATCCCATGCCCTTTTAGGCCACTTGATGTCACAATGAATCATTTGATGGTTGGCCTCCATGGTGGCATAATAGATCCTTGCTTCTATTGATCCCTGTGCTACAACAATCCATCCCTGACACTTTTTATACCCCCTGGTGCCACAAGGGATCATTAGATTGATAGCCTCCCTTTGGTCAATGGTTCCTTGCTTCTCTTAACCCCTGTGGTGTCAAAATGCATCCCATGCACTTTTAGGCCACTTGATGTCGCAATGAATCATTTGATTCTTGGCCTCCATGGTGGCATAATAGATCCTTGCTTCTATTGGTCCCCGTGCTGTAACAATCCATCCCTGGCCCTTTTTATACCCCCTGGTGCCACAAGGGATCATTAGATTGTTAGCCTGCATTGGGTCACAATGGTTCCTTGCTTCTCTTAACCTCAGTGGTGTCACAATGCATCCCATGCCCTTTTAGGCCACTTGGTGTTACAATGAACCATTTGATTCTTGGCCTCTATGGTGTCATAATATTTCCATGTCTTTATTGGGCCCCATGCTTTCACAATTCATCCCTGGCCCTTTTACAACCCCTGGTGCCACAAGGGATCATTAGATTGTTAGCCTCCCTTGGGTCACAATAGTGCCATGTTTCTCTTAACCCCTGTGGTGTCACAATGCATCCCATGCCCTTTTAGGCCACTTGATGTCACAATGAATCATTTGATGCTTGGCCTCCATGGTGGCATAATAGATCCTTGCTTCTATTGATCCCCGTGCTACAACAATCCATCCCTGACCACTTTTATACCCCCTGGTGCCACAAGGGATCATTAGATTGTTAGCCTCCCTTGGGTCACAATGGTTCCTTGCTTCTCTTAACCCCTGTGGTGTCAAAATGCATCCCATGCCCTTTTAGGCCACTTGATGTCACAATGAATCATTTGATTCTTGGCCTCCATGGTGGCATAATAGATCCTTGCTTCTATTGGTCCCCGTGCTGTAACAATCCATCACTGTCCCTTTTTATACCCCCTGGTGCCACAAGGGATCATTAGATTGTTAGCCTGCATTGGGTCTCAATGGTTCCTTGCTTCTCTTAACCTCAGTGGTGTCACAATCCATCCCATGCCCTTTTAGGCCACTTGATGTCACAATGAATCATTTGATTCTTGGCCTCCATGGTGGCATAATAGATCCTTGCTTCTATTGGTCCCCGTGCTGTAACATTCCATCACTGGGCCTTTTACAAACCCTGGTGTCACAAGGGATCATTAGATTGTTAGCCTGCATTGGGTCACAATGGTTCCTTGCTTCTCTTAACCTCTGTGGTGTCACAATGCATCCCATGCCCTTTTAGGCCACTTGATGTCACAATGAATCATTTGATAGTTGGCTTCCATGGTGGCATAATAGATCCTTGCTTCTATTGATCCCCGTGCTACAACAATCCATCCCTGACACTTTTTATACCCCTTGGTGCCACAAGGGATCATTAGATTGTTAGCCTCCCTTGGGTCACAATGGTTCCTTGCTTCTCCTAACCCCTGTGGTGTCAAAATGCATCCCATGCCCTTTTAGGCCACTTGATGTCACAATGAATCATTTGATTCTTGGCCTCCATGGTGGCATAATAGATCCTTAATTCTATTGGTCCCCGTGCTGTAACAATCCATCACTGGCACTTTTTATACCCCCTGGTGCCACAAGGGATCATTAGATTGTTAGCCTCCCTTGGGTCACAATAGTGCCTTGTTTCTCTTAACCCCTGTGGTGTCACAATGCATCCCATGCCCTTTTAGGCCACTTGATGTCACAATGAATCATTTGATTCTTGGCCTCCATGGTGGCATAATAGATCCTTGCTTCTATTGGTCCCCGTGCTGTAACAATCCATCCCTGACACTTTTTATAACCCCTGGTGCCACAAGGGATCATTAGATTGTTAGCCTGCATTGGGTCACAATAGTTCCTTGCTTCTCTTAACCTCTATGGTGTCACAATGCATCCCATGCCCTTTTAGGCCACTTGGTGTTACAATGAATCACTTGATTCTTGGCCTCTATGGTGTCATAATATTTCCATGTCTTTATTGGGCCCCATGATTTCACAATTCATCCCTGGCCCTTTTACAACCCCTGGTGCCACAAGGGATCATTAGATTGTTAGCCTGCATTGGGTCACAATAGTGCCTTATTTCTCTTAACCCCTGTGGTGTCACAATGCATCCCATGCCCTTTTAGGCCACTTGATGTCACAATGAATCATTTGATGGTTGGCCTCCATGGTGGCATAATAGATCCTTGCTTCCATTGGCCCCCGTGCTACAACAATCCATCCCTGACCCTTTTTATACCCCCTGGTGCCACAAGGGATCATTAGATTGTTAGCCTCCCTTGGGTCACAATGGTTCCTTGCTTCTCTTAACCCCTGTGGTGTCAAAATGCATCCCATGCCCTTTTAGGCCACTTGATGTCACAATGAATCATTTGATTCTTGACCTCCATGGTGGCATAATAGATCCTTGCTTCTATTGGTCCCCGTGCTGTAACAATCCATCACTGGCCCTTTTTATACACCCTGGTGCCACAAGGGATCATTAGATTGTTAGCCTCCCTTGGGTCTCAATGGTTCCTTCCTTCTCTTAACCCCTGTGGTGTCACAATCCATCCCATGCCCTTTTAGGCCACTTGATGTCACAATGAATCATTTGATTCTTGGCCTCCATGGTGGCATAATAGATCCTTGCTTCTATTGGTCCCCGTGCTGTAACAATCCATCACTGGCCCTTTTTATACCCCCTGGTGCCACAAGGGATCATATAGATTGTTAGCCTGCATTGGGTCTCAATGGTTCCTTGCTTCTCTTAACCTCTATGGTGTCCCAATGCATCCCATTCCCTTTTAGGCCACTTGGTGTTACAATGAATCACTTGATTCTTGGCCTCTATGGTGTCATAATATTTCCATGTCTTTATTGGGCCCCATGCTTTCACAATTCATCCCTGGCCCTTTTACAACCCCTGGTGCCACAAGGGATCATTAGATTGTTAGCCTCCCTTGGGTCACAATGGTTCCTTGCTTCTCTTAACCTCAGTGGTGTCACAATGCATCCCATGCCCTTTTAGGCCACTTGATGTCACAATGAATCATTTGATGGTTGGCCTCCATGGTGGCATAATAGATCCTTGCTTCTATTGATCCCTGTGCTACAACAATCCATCCCTGACACTTTTTATACCCCCTGGTGCCACAAGGGATCATTAGATTGATAGCCTCCCTTTGGTCAATGGTTCCTTGCTTCTCTTAACCCCTGTGGTGTCAAAATGCATCCCATGCACTTTTAGGCCACTTGATGTCGCAATGAATCATTTGATTCTTGGCCTCCATGGTGGCATAATAGATCCTTGCTTCTATTGGTCCCCGTGCTGTAACAATCCATCCCTGGCCCTTTTTATACCCCCTGGTGCCACAAGGGATCATTAGATTGTTAGCCTGCATTGGGTCACAATGGTTCCTTGCTTCTCTTAACCTCAGTGGTGTCACAATGCATCCCATGCCCTTTTAGGCCACTTGGTGTTACAATGAACCATTTGATTCTTGGCCTCTATGGTGTCATAATATTTCCATGTCTTTATTGGGCCCCATGCTTTCACAATTCATCCCTGGCCCTTTTACAACCCCTGGTGCCACAAGGGATCATTAGATTGTTAGCCTCCCTTGGGTCACAATAGTGCCATGTTTCTCTTAACCCCTGTGGTGTCACAATGCATCCCATGCCCTTTTAGGCCACTTGATGTCACAATGAATCATTTGATGCTTGGCCTCCATGGTGGCATAATAGATCCTTGCTTCTATTGATCCCCGTGCTACAACAATCCATCCCTGACCACTTTTATACCCCCTGGTGCCACAAGGGATCATTAGATTGTTAGCCTCCCTTGGGTCACAATGGTTCCTTGCTTCTCTTAACCCCTGTGGTGTCAAAATGCATCCCATGCCCTTTTAGGCCACTTGATGTCACAATGAATCATTTGATTCTTGGCCTCCATGGTGGCATAATAGATCCTTGCTTCTATTGGTCCCCGTGCTGTAACAATCCATCACTGTCCCTTTTTATACCCCCTGGTGCCACAAGGGATCATTAGATTGTTAGCCTGCATTGGGTCACAATGGTTCCTTGCTTCTCTTAACCTCAGTGGTGTCACAATGCATCCCATGCCCTTTTAGGCCACTTGGTGTTACAATGAACCATTTGATTCTTGGCCTCTATGGTGTCATAATATTTCCATGTCTTTATTGGGCCCCATGCTTTCACAATTCATCCCTGGCCCTTTTACAACCCCTGGTGCCACAAGGGATCATTAGATTGTTAGCCTCCCTTGGGTCACAATAGTGCCATGTTTCTCTTAACCCCTGTGGTGTCACAATGCATCCCATGCCCTTTTAGGCCACTTGATGTCACAATGAATCATTTGATGCTTGGCCTCCATGGTGGCATAATAGATCCTTGCTTCTATTGATCCCCGTGCTACAACAATCCATCCCTGACCACTTTTATACCCCCTGGTGCCACAAGGGATCATTAGATTGTTAGCCTCCCTTGGGTCACAATGGTTCCTTGCTTCTCTTAACCCCTGTGGTGTCAAAATGCATCCCATGCCCTTTTAGGCCACTTGATGTCACAATGAATCATTTGATTCTTGGCCTCCATGGTGGCATAATAGATCCTTGCTTCTATTGGTCCCCGTGCTGTAACAATCCATCACTGTCCCTTTTTATACCCCCTGGTGCCACAAGGGATCATTAGATTGTTAGCCTGCATTGGGTCTCAATGGTTCCTTGCTTCTCTTAACCTCAGTGGTGTCACAATCCATCCCATGCCCTTTTAGGCCACTTGATGTCACAATGAATCATTTGATTCTTGGCCTCCATGGTGGCATAATAGATCCTTGCTTCTATTGGTCCCCGTGCTGTAACATTCCATCACTGGGCCTTTTACAAACCCTGGTGTCACAAGGGATCATTAGATTGTTAGCCTGCATTGGGTCACAATGGTTCCTTGCTTCTCTTAACCTCTGTGGTGTCACAATGCATCCCATGCCCTTTTAGGCCACTTGATGTCACAATGAATCATTTGATAGTTGGCCTCCATGGTGGCATAATAGATCCTTGCTTCTATTGATCCCCGTGCTACAACAATCCATCCCTGACACTTTTTATACCCCTTGGTGCCACAAGGGATCATTAGATTGTTAGCCTCCCTTGGGTCACAATGGTTCCTTGCTTCTCCTAACCCCTGTGGTGTCAAAATGCATCCCATGCCCTTTTAGGCCACTTGATGTCACAATGAATCATTTGATTCTTGGCCTCCATGGTGGCATAATAGATCCTTAATTCTATTGGTCCCCGTGCTGTAACAATCCATCACTGGCACTTTTTATACCCCCTGGTGCCACAAGGGATCATTAGATTGTTAGCCTCCCTTGGGTCACAATAGTGCCTTGTTTCTCTTAACCCCTGTGGTGTCACAATGCATCCCATGCCCTTTTAGGCCACTTGATGTCACAATGAATCATTTGATTCTTGGCCTCCATGGTGGCATAATAGATCCTTGCTTCTATTGGTCCCCGTGCTGTAACAATCCATCCCTGACACTTTTTATAACCCCTGGTGCCACAAGGGATCATTAGATTGTTAGCCTGCATTGGGTCACAATAGTTCCTTGCTTCTCTTAACCTCTATGGTGTCACAATGCATCCCATGCCCTTTTAGGCCACTTGGTGTTACAATGAATCACTTGATTCTTGGCCTCTATGGTGTCATAATATTTCCATGTCTTTATTGGGCCCCATGATTTCACAATTCATCCCTGGCCCTTTTACAACCCCTGGTGCCACAAGGGATCATTAGATTGTTAGCCTGCATTGGGTCACAATAGTGCCTTATTTCTCTTAACCCCTGTGGTGTCACAATGCATCCCATGCCCTTTTAGGCCACTTGATGTCACAATGAATCATTTGATGGTTGGCCTCCATGGTGGCATAATAGATCCTTGCTTCCATTGGCCCCCGTGCTACAACAATCCATCCCTGACCCTTTTTATACCCCCTGGTGCCACAAGGGATCATTAGATTGTTAGCCTCCCTTGGGTCACAATGGTTCCTTGCTTCTCTTAACCCCTGTGGTGTCAAAATGCATCCCATGCCCTTTTAGGCCACTTGATGTCACAATGAATCATTTGATTCTTGACCTCCATGGTGGCATAATAGATCCTTGCTTCTATTGGTCCCCGTGCTGTAACAATCCATCACTGGCCCTTTTTATACACCCTGGTGCCACAAGGGATCATTAGATTGTTAGCCTCCCTTGGGTCTCAATGGTTCCTTCCTTCTCTTAACCCCTGTGGTGTCACAATCCATCCCATGCCCTTTTAGGCCACTTGATGTCACAATGAATCATTTGATTCTTGGCCTCCATGGTGGCATAATAGATCCTTGCTTCTATTGGTCCCCGTGCTGTAACAATCCATCACTGGCCCTTTTTATACCCCCTGGTGCCACAAGGGATCATATAGATTGTTAGCCTGCATTGGGTCTCAATGGTTCCTTGCTTCTCTTAACCTCTATGGTGTCCCAATGCATCCCATTCCCTTTTAGGCCACTTGGTGTTACAATGAATCACTTGATTCTTGGCCTCTATGGTGTCATAATATTTCCATGTCTTTATTGGGCCCCATGCTTTCACAATTCATCCCTGGCCCTTTTACAACCCCTGGTGCCACAAGGGATCATTAGATTGTTAGCCTCCATTGGGTCACAATGGTTCCTTGCTTCTCTTAACCTCAGTGGTGTCACAATGCATCCCATGCCCTTTTAGGCCACTTGATGTCACAATGAATCATTTGATGGTTGGCCTCCATGGTGGCATAATAGATCCTTGCTTCTATTGATCCCTGTGCTACAACAATCCATCCCTGACACTTTTTATACCCCCTGGTGCCACAAGGGATCATTAGATTGATAGCCTCCCTTTGGTCAATGGTTCCTTGCTTCTCTTAACCCCTGTGGTGTCAAAATGCATCCCATGCACTTTTAGGCCACTTGATGTCGCAATGAATCATTTGATTCTTGGCCTCCATGGTGGCATAATAGATCCTTGCTTCTATTGGTCCCCGTGCTGTAACAATCCATCCCTGGCCCTTTTTATACCCCCTGGTGCCACAAGGGATCATTAGATTGTTAGCCTGCATTGGGTCACAATGGTTCCTTGCTTCTCTTAACCTCAGTGGTGTCACAATGCATCCCATGCCCTTTTAGGCCACTTGGTGTTACAATGAACCATTTGATTCTTGGCCTCTATGGTGTCATAATATTTCCATGTCTTTATTGGGCCCCATGCTTTCACAATTCATCCCTGGCCCTTTTACAACCCCTGGTGCCACAAGGGATCATTAGATTGTTAGCCTCCCTTGGGTCACAATAGTGCCATGTTTCTCTTAACCCCTGTGGTGTCACAATGCATCCCATGCCCTTTTAGGCCACTTGATGTCACAATGAATCATTTGATGCTTGGCCTCCATGGTGGCATAATAGATCCTTGCTTCTATTGATCCCCGTGCTACAACAATCCATCCCTGACCACTTTTATACCCCCTGGTGCCACAAGGGATCATTAGATTGTTAGCCTCCCTTGGGTCACAATGGTTCCTTGCTTCTCTTAACCCCTGTGGTGTCAAAATGCATCCCATGCCCTTTTAGGCCACTTGATGTCACAATGAATCATTTGATTCTTGGCCTCCATGGTGGCATAATAGATCCTTGCTTCTATTGGTCCCCGTGCTGTAACAATCCATCACTGTCCCTTTTTATACCCCCTGGTGCCACAAGGGATCATTAGATTGTTAGCCTGCATTGGGTCTCAATGGTTCCTTGCTTCTCTTAACCTCTGTGGTGTCACAATCCATCCCATGCCCTTTTAGGCCACTTGATGTCACAATGAATCATTTGATTCTTGGCCTCCATGGTGGCATAATAGATCCTTGCTTCTATTGGTCCCCGTGCTGTAACAATCCATCCCTGGCCCTTTTACAACCCCTGGTGTCAAAAGGGACCATTAGATTGTTAGCCTCCCTTGGGTCACAATGGTTCCTTGCTTCTCTTAACCCCTGTGGTGTCACAATGCATCCCATGCCCTTTTAGGCCACTTGATGTCACAATGAATCATTTGATTCTTGGCCTCCATGGTGGCATAATAGATCCTTGCTTCTATTGGTCCCCGTGCTGTAACAATCCATCACTGGCCCTTTTTATACACCCTGGTGCCACAAGGGATCATTAGATTGTTAGCCTCCCTTGGGTCTCAATGGTTCCTTGCTTCTCTTAACCCCTGTGGTGTCACAATCCATCCCATGCCCTTTTAGGCCACTTGATGTCACAATGAATCATTTGATTCTTGGCCTCCATGGTGGCATAATAGATCCTTGCTTCTATTGGTCCCCGTGCTGTAACAATCCATCACTGGCCCTTTTTATACACCCTGGTGCCACAAGGGATCATATAGATTGTTAGCCTGCATTGGGTCTCAATGGTTCCTTGCTTCTCTTAACCTCTCTGGTGTCCCAATGCATCCCATGCCCTTTTAGGCCACTTGGTGTTACAATGAATCACTTGATTCTTGGCCTCTATGGTGTCATAATATTTCCATGTCTTTATTGGGCCCCATGCTTTCACAATTCATCCCTGGCCCTTTTACAAACCCTGGTGCCACAAGGGATCATTAGATTGTTAGCCTGCATTGGGTCACAATAGTGCCTTGTTTCTCTTAACCCCTGTGGTGTCACAATGCATCCCATGCCCTTTTAGGCCACTTGATGTCACAATGAATCATTTGATGGTTGGCTTCCATGGTGGCATAATAGATCCTTGCTTCTATTGGTCCCCGTGCTACAGCAATCCATCCCTGGCCCTTTTTATACCCCTTGGTGCCACAAGGGGTCATTAGATTGATAGCCTCCAATGGGTCACAATGGTTCCTTGCTTCTCTTAACCCCTGTGGTGTCACAATGCATCCCATGCACTTTTTGGCCACTTCATGTTACAATGAATCATTTGATTCTTGGCCTCCATGGTGGCATAATAGATCCTTGCTTCTAGTGGTCCCCCTGCTACAACAATCCATCCCTGACAATTTTTATACCCCCTGGTGCCACAAGGGATCATTAGATTGTTAGCCTCCCTTGGGTCACAATGGTTCCTTGTTTCTCTTAACCCCTGTGGTGTCAAAATGCATCCCATGCACTTTTAGGCCACTTGATGTCGCAATGAATCATTTGATTCTTGGCCTCCATGGTGGCATAATAGATCCTTGCTTCTATTGGTCCCCGTGCTGTAACAATCCATCACTGGCCCTTTTTATGCACCCTGGTGCCACAAGGGATCATTAGATTGTTAGCCTCCCTTGGGTCTCAATGGTTCCTTGCTTCTCTTAACCCCTGTGGTGTCACAATCCATCCCATGCCCTTTTAGGCCACTTGATGTCACAATGAATCATTTGATTCTTGACCTCCATGGTGGCATAATAGATCCTTGCTTCTATTGGTCCCCGTGCTGTAACAATCCATCACTGGCCCTTTTTATACACCCTGGTGCCACAAGGGATCATATAGATTGTTAGCCTGCATTGGGTCTCAATTGTTCCTTGCTTCTCTTAACCTCTATGGTGTCCCAATGCATCCCATGCCCTTTTAGGCCACTTGGTGTTACAATGAATCACTTGATTCTTGGCCTCTATGGTGTCATAATATTTCCATGTCTTTATTGGGCCCCATGCTTTCACAATTCATCCCTGGCCCTTTTACAACCCCTGGTGCCACAAGGGATCATTAGATTGTTAGCCTGCATTGGGTCACAATAGTGCCTTGTTTCTCTTAACCCCTGAGGTGTCACAATGCATCCCATGCCCTTTTAGGCCACTTGATGTCACAATGAATCATTTGATGGTTGGCCTCCATGGTGGCATAATAGATCCTTGCTTCCATTGGCCCCCGTGCTACAACAATCCATCCCTGACCCTTTTTATACCCCCTGGTGCCACAAGGGATCATTAGATTGTTAGCCTCCCTTGGGTCACAATGGTTCCTTGCTTCTCTTAACCCCTGTGGTGTCAAAATGCATCCCATGCCCTTTTAGGCCACTTGATGTCACAATGAATCATTTGATTCTTGGCCTCCATGGTGGCATAATAGATCCTTGCTTCTATTGGTCCCCGTGCTGTAACAATCCATCACTGCCCCTTTTTATACCCCCTGGTGCCACAAGGGATCATTAGATTGTTAGCCTGCATTGGGTCTCAATGGTTCCTTGCTTCTCTTAACCTCAGTGGTGTCACAATCCATCCCATGCCCTTTTAGGCCACTTGATGTCACAATGAATCATTTGATTCTTGGCCTCCATGGTGGCATAAATAGGTCCTTGCTTCTATTGGTCCCCGTGCTGTAACAATCCATCCCTGGCCCTTTTACAACCCCTGGTGTCAAAAGGGACCATTAGATTGTTAGCCTCCCTTGGGTCACAATGGTTCCTTGCTTCTCTTAACCCCTGTGGTGTCACAATGCATCCCATGCCCTTTTAGGCCACTTGATGTCACAATGAATCATTTGATTCTTGGCCTCCATGGTGGCATAATAGATCCTTGCTTCTATTGGTCCCCGTGCTGTAACAATCCATCACTGGCCCTTTTTATACACCCTGGTGCCACAAGGGATCATTAGATTGTTAGCCTCCCTTGGGTCTCAATGGTTCCTTGCTTCTCTTAACCCCTGTGGTGTCACAATCCATCCCATGCCCTTTTAGGCCACTTGATGTCACAATGAATCATTTGATTCTTGGCCTCCATGGTGGCATAATAGATCCTTGCTTCTATTGGTCCCCGTGCTGTAACAATCCATCACTGGCCCTTTTTATACACCCTGGTGCCACAAGGGATCATATAGATTGTTAGCCTGCATTGGGTCTCAATGGTTCCTTGCTTCTCTTAACCTCTCTGGTGTCCCAATGCATCCCATGCCCTTTTAGGCCACTTGGTGTTACAATGAATCACTTGATTCTTGGCCTCTATGGTGTCATAATATTTCCATGTCTTTATTGGGCCCCATGCTTTCACAATTCATCCCTGGCCCTTTTACAAACCCTGGTGCCACAAGGGATCATTAGATTGTTAGCCTGCATTGGGTCACAATAGTGCCTTGTTTCTCTTAACCCCTGTGGTGTCACAATGCATCCCATGCCCTTTTAGGCCACTTGATGTCACAATGAATCATTTGATGGTTGGCTTCCATGGTGGCATAATAGATCCTTGCTTCTATTGGTCCCCGTGCTACAGCAATCCATCCCTGGCCCTTTTTATACCCCTTGGTGCCACAAGGGGTCATTAGATTGATAGCCTCCAATGGGTCACAATGGTTCCTTGCTTCTCTTAACCCCTGTGGTGTCACAATGCATCCCATGCACTTTTTGGCCACTTCATGTTACAATGAATCATTTGATTCTTGGCCTCCATGGTGGCATAATAGATCCTTGCTTCTAGTGGTCCCCCTGCTACAACAATCCATCCCTGACAATTTTTATACCCCCTGGTGCCACAAGGGATCATTAGATTGTTAGCCTCCCTTGGGTCACAATGGTTCCTTGTTTCTCTTAACCCCTGTGGTGTCAAAATGCATCCCATGCACTTTTAGGCCACTTGATGTCACAATGAATCATTTGATTCTTGGCCTCCATGGTGGCATAATAGATCCTTGCTTCTATTGGTCCCCGTGCTGTAACAATCCATCACTGGCCCTTTTTATACACCCTGGTGCCACAAGGGATCATTAGATTGTTAGCCTCCCTTGGGTCTCAATGGTTCCTTGCTTCTCTTAACCCCTGTGGTGTCACAATCCATCCCATGCCCTTTTAGGCCACTTGATGTCACAATGAATCATTTGATTCTTGACCTCCATGGTGGCATAATAGATCCTTGCTTCTATTGGTCCCCGTGCTGTAACAATCCATCACTGGCCCTTTTTATACACCCTGGTGCCACAAGGGATCATATAGATTGTTAGCCTGCATTGGGTCTCAATGGTTCCTTGCTTCTCTTAACCTCTATGGTGTCCCAATGCATCCCATGCCCTTTTAGGCCACTTGGTGTTACAATGAATCACTTGATTCTTGGCCTCTATGGTGTCATAATATTTCCATGTCTTTATTGGGCCCCATGCTTTCACAATTCATCCCTGGACCTTTTACAACCCCTGGTGCCACAAGGGATCATTAGATTGTTAGCCTGCATTGGGTCACAATAGTGCCTTATTTCTCTTAACCCCTGAGGTGTCACAATGCATCCCATGCCCTTTTAGGCCACTTGATGTCACAATGAATCATTTGATGGTTGGCCTCCATGGTGGCATAATAGATCCTTGCTTCCATTGGCCCCCGTGCTACAACAATCCATCCCTGACCCTTTTTATACCCCCTGGTGCCACAAGGGATCATTAGATTGTTAGCCTCCCTTGGGTCACAATGGTTCCTTGCTTCTCTTAACCCCTGTGGTGTCACAATGCATCCCATGCACTTTTTGGCCACTTCATGTTACAATGAATCATTTGATTCTTGGCCTCCATGGTGGCATAATAGATCCTTGCTTCTAGTGGTCCCCCTGCTACAACAATCCATCCCTGACAATTTTTATACCCCCTGGTGCCACAAGGGATCATTAGATTGTTAGCCTCCCTTGGGTCACAATGGTTCCTTGCTTCTCTTAACCCCTGTGGTGTCAAAATGCATCCCATGCCCTTTTAGGCCACTTGATGTCGCAATGAATCATTTGATTCTTGGCCTCCATGGTGGCATAATAGATCCTTGCTTCTATTGGTCCCCGTGCTGTAACAATCCATCACTGGCCCTTTTTATACCCCCTGGTGCCACAAGGGATCATTAGATTGTTAGCCTCCCTTGGGTCTCAATGGTTCCTTGCTTCTCTTAACCCCTGTGGTGTCACAATCCATCCCTTGCCCTTTTAGGGCACTTGATGTCTCAATGAATCATTTGATTCTTGGCCTCCATGGTGGCATAATAGATCCTTGCTTCTATTGGTCCCCGTGCTGTAACAATCCATCACTGGCCCTTTTTATACCCCCTGGTGCCACAAGGGATCATTAGATTGTTAGCCTCCCTTGGGTCACAATGGTTCCTTGCTTCTCTTAACCTCTATGGTGTCACAATGCATCCCATGCCCTTTTAGGCCACTTGGTGTTACAATGAATCACTTGATTCTTGGCCTCTATGGTGTCATAATATTTCCATGTCTTTATTGGGCCCCATGCTTTCACAATTCATCCCTGGCCCTTTTACAACCCCTGGTGCCACAAGGGATCATTAGATTGTTAGCCTGCATTGGGTCACAATGGTTCCTTGCTTCTCTTAACCTCAGTGGTGTCACAATGCATCCCATGCCCTTTTAGGCCACTTGGTGTTACAATGAACCATTTGATTCTTGGCCTCTATGGTGTCATAATATTTCCATGACTTTATTGGGCCCCATGCTTTCATAATTCATCCCTGGCCCTTTTACAAACCCTGGTGCCACAAGGGATCATTAGATTGTTAGCCTCCCTTGGGTCACAATGGTTCCTTGCTTCTCTTAACCCCTGTGGTGTCAAAATGCATCCCATGCCCTTTTAGGCCACTTGATGTCACAATGAATCATTTGATTCTTGGCCTCCATGGTGGCACAATAGATCCTTGCTTCTATTGGTCCCCGTGCTGTAACAATCCATCACTGGCCCTTTTTATACCCCCTGGTGCCACAAGGGATCATTAGATTGTTAGCCTGCATTGGGTCTCAATGGTTCCTTGCTTCTCTTAACCTCAGTGGTGTCACAATCCATCCCATGCCCTTTTAGGCCACTTGATGTCACAATGAATCATTTGATTCTTGGCCTCCATGGTGGCATAATAGATCCTTCCTTCTATTGGTCCCCGTGCTGTAACAATCCATCCCTGGCACTTTTACAACCCCTGGTGTCAAAAGGGACCATTAGATTGTTAGCCTCCCTTGGGTCACAATGGTTCCTTGCTTCTCTTAACCCCTGTGGTGTCACAATGCATCCCATGCCCTTTTAGGCCTCTTGATGTCACAATGAATCATTTGATTCTTGGCCTCCATGGTGGCATAATAGATCCTTGCTTCTATTGGTCCCCGTGCTGTAACAATCCATCACTGGCCCTTTTTATACACCCTGGTGCCACAAGGGATCATTAGATTGTTTGCCTCCCTTGGGTCTCAATGGTTCCTTGCTTCTCTTAACCCCTGTGGTGTCACAATCCATCCCATGCCCTTTTAGGCCACTTGATGTCACAATGAATCATTTGATTCTTGGCCTCTATGGTGTCATAATATTTCCATGTCTTTATTGGTCCCCGTGCTGTAACAATCCATCACTGGCCCTTTTTATGCACCCTGGTGACACAAGGGATCATATAGATTGTTAGCCTGCATTGGGTCTCAATGGTTCCTTGCTTCTCTTAACCTCTATGGTGTCCCAATGCATCCCATGCCCTTTTAGGCCACTTGGTGTTACAATGAATCACTTGATTCTTGGCCTCTATGGTGTCATAATATTTCCATGTCTTTTTTGGGCCCCATGCTTTCACAATTCATCCCTGGCCCTTTTACAAACCCTGGTGCCACAAGGGATCATTAGATTGTTAGCCTGCATTGGGTCACAATGGTTCCTTGCTTCTCTTAACCCCTGTGGTGTCAAAATGCATCCCATGCCCTTTTAGGCCACTTGATGTCGCAATGAATCATTTGATTCTTGGCCTCCATGGTGGCATAATAGATCCTTGCTTCTATTGGTCCCCGTGCTGTAACAATCCATCACTGGCCCTTTTTATACCCCCTGGTGCCACAAGGGATCATTAGATTGTTAGCCTCCCTTGGGTCTCAATGGTTCCTTGCTTCTCTTAACCCCTGTGGTGTCACAATCCATCCCTTGCCCTTTTAGGGCACTTGATGTCACAATGAATCATTTGATTCTTGGCCTCCATGGTGGCATAATAGATCCTTGCTTCTATTGGTCCCCGTGCTGTAACAATCCATCCCTGACTCTTTTTATACCCCCTGGAGCCACAAGGGATCATTAGATTGTTAGCCTGCATTGGGTCACAATGGTTCCTTGCTTCTCTTAACCTCTATGGTGTCACAATGCATCCCATGCCCTTTTAGGCCACTTGGTGTTACAATGAATCACTTGATTCTTGGCCTCTATGG
This sequence comes from Cinclus cinclus, assembly GCF_963662255.1. Lineage (NCBI taxonomy): Eukaryota > Metazoa > Chordata > Aves > Passeriformes > Cinclidae > Cinclus > Cinclus cinclus. Next base: position 2,306,257 of record NW_026912178.1, on the reverse strand, counting down.
TGTCATAATATTTCCATGTCTTTATTGGGCCCCATGCTTTCACAATTCATCCCTGGCCCTTTTACAACCCCTGGTGCCACAAGGGATCATTAGATTGTTAGCCTCCCTTGGGTCACAATAGTGCCTTGTTTCTCTTAACCCCTGTGGTGTCACAATGCATCCCATGCCCTTTTAGGCCACTTGATGTCACAATGAATCATTTGATGCTTGGCCTCCATGGTGGCATAATAGATCCTTGCTTCTCTTGGTCCCCGTGCTACAACAATCCATCCCTGGCACTTTTTATACCCCCTGGTGCCACCAGGGGTCAGTAGATTGATAGCCTCCCTTGGGTCACAATGGTTCCTTGCTTCTCTTAACCCCTGTGGTGTCACAATGCATCCCATGCCCTTTTAGGCCACTTGATGTCACAATGAATCATTTGATTCTTGGCCTCCATGGTGGCATAATAAATCCTTGCTTCTATTGGTCCCCGTGCTGTAACATTCCACTACTGGGCCTTTTACAAACCCTGGTGTCACAAGGGATCATTAGATTGTTAGCCTGCATTGGGTCAGAAGGGTGCCTTGCTTCTCTTAACCTCTGTGGTGTCACAATCCATCCCATGCCCTTTTAGGCCACTTGATGTCACAATGAATCATTTGATTCTTGGCCTCCATGGTGGCATAATAGATCCTTGCTTCTATTGGTCCCCGTGCTGTAACAATCCATCACTGGCCCTTTTTATACCCCCTGGTGCCACAAGGGATCATTAGATTGTTAGCCTCCCTTGGGTCACAATGGTTCCTTGCTTCTCTTAACCTCAGTGGTGTCACAATGCATCCCATGCCCTTTTAGGCCACTTGATGTCACAATGAATCATTTGATTCTTGGCCTCCATTGTGGAATAATAGATCCTTGCTTCTATTGGGCCCCATGCTTTCACAATTCATCCCTGGCCCTTTTACAACACCTTGTGTGACAAGGGATCATTAGATTCTTAGCCTCCATTGGGTCACAATAGTTCTTTGTTTCTCTTAACCTCTGTGTTGTCAAAATGCATCCCATGCCCTTTTAGGCCACTTGATGTCACAATGAATCATTTGATTCTTGGCCTCCATGGTGGCATAATAGATCCTTGCTTCTATTGGTCCCCGTGCTGTAACAATCCATCACTGGCCCTTTTTATAACCCCTGGTGCCACAAGGGATCATTAGATTGTTAGCCTGCATTGGGTCACAATGGTTCCTTGCTTCTCTTAACCTCTGTGGTGTCACAATGCATCCCATGCCCTTTTAGGCCACTTGGTGTTACAATGAACCATTTGATTTTTGGCCTCTATGGTGTCATAATATTTCCATGTCTTTTTTGGGCCCCATGCTTTCACAATTCATCCCTGGCCCTTTTACAAACCCTGGTGCCACAAGGGATCATTAGATTGTTAGCCTCCCTTGGGTCACAATAGTGCCTTGTTTCTCTTAACCCCTGTGGTGTCACAATGCATCCCATGCCCTTTTAGGCCACTTGATGTCACAATGAATCATTTGATTCTTGGCCTCCATGGTGGCATAATAGATCCTTGCTTCTATTGGTCCCCGTGCTGTAACAATCCATCCCTGACACTTTTTATACCCCCTGGTGCCACAAGGGATCATTAGATTGTTAGCCTGCATTGGGTCACAATGGTTCCTTGCTTCTCTTAACCCCTGTGGTGTCAAAATGCATCCCATGCCCTTTTAGGCCACTTGATGTCGCAATGAATCATTTGATTCTTGGCCTCCATGGTGGCATAATAGATCCTTGCTTCTATTGGTCCCCGTGCTGTAACAATCCATCACTGGCCCTTTTTATACCCCCTGGTGCCACAAGGGATCATTAGATTGTTAGCCTCCCTTGGGTCTCAATGGTTCCTTGCTTCTCTTAACCTCTGTGGTGTCACAATCCATCCCATGCCCCTTTAGGCCATTGATGTCACAATGAATCATTTGATTCTTGGCCTCCATGGTGGCATAATAGATCCTTGCTTCTATTGGTCCCCGTGCTGTAACAATCCATCACTGGCCCTTTTTATACCCCCTGGTGCCACAAGGGATCATATAGATTGTTAGCCTGCATTGGGTCTCAATGGTTCCTTGCTTCTCTTAACCTCTATGGTGTCCCAATGCATCCCATGCCCTTTTAGGCCACTTGGTGTTACAATGAATCACTTGATTCTTGGCCTCTATGGTGTCATAATATTTCCATGTCTTTATTGGGCCCCATGCTTTCACAATTCATCCCTGGCCCTTTTACAACCCCTGGTGCCACAAGGGATCATTAGATTGTTAGCCTGCATTGGGTCACAATAGTGCCTTGTTTCTCTTAACCCCTGTGGTGTCACAATGCATCCCATGCCCTTTTAGGCCACTTGATGTCACAATGAATCATTTGATGGTTGGCCTCCATGGTGGCATAATAGATCCTTGCTTCTATTGGTCCCCGTGCCACAACAATCCATCCCTGGCCCTTTTTATACCCCCTGGTGCCACCAGGGGTCAGTAGATTGATAGCCTCCCTTGGGTCACAATGGTTCCTTGCTTCTCTTAACCCCTGTGGTGTCACAATGCATCCCATGCACTTTTTGGCCACTTCATGTTACAATGAATCATTTGATTCTTGGCCTCCATGGTGGCATAATAGATCCTTGCTTCTATTGGTCCCCGTGCTCTAACAATCCATCACTGGCCCTTTTTATACCCCCTGGTGCCACAAGGGATCATTAGATTGTTAGCCTCCCTTGGGTCACAATGGTTCCTTGTTGCTCTTAACCCCTGTGGTGTCACAATGCATCTCACGCCCTTTTAGGACACTTGATGTCACAATGAATCATTTGATTCTTGGCCTCCATTGGTGGCATAATAGATCCTTGCTTCTATTGGTCCCCGTGCTGTAACATTCCAACACTGGGCCTTTTACAAACCCTGGTGTCACAAGGGATCATTAGATTGTTAGCCTGCATTGGGTCACAATGGTTCCTTGCTTCTCTTAACCTCTGTGGTGTCACAATCCTTCCCATGCCCCTTTAGGCCACTTGATGTTACAATGAAGCCTTTGATTCTTGGCCTCCATGGTGGCATAATAGATCCTTGCTTCTATTGGTCCCCGTGCTGTAACAATCCATCCCTGGCCCTTTTACAACCCCTGGTGTCAAAAGGGACCATTAGATTGTTAGCCTCCCTTGGGTCACAATGGTTCCTTGCTTCTCTTAACCCCTGTGGTGTCACAATGCATCCCATGCCCTTTTAGGCCACTTGATGTCACAATGAATCATTTGATTCTTGGCCTCCATGGTGGCATAATAGATCCTTGCTTCTATTGGTCCCCGTGCTGTAACAATCCATCACTGGCCCTTTTTATACACCCTGGTGCCACAAGGGATCATATAGATTGTTAGCCTGCATTGGGTCTCAATGGTTCCTTGCTTCTCTTAACCTCTATGGTGTCCCAATGCATCCCATGCCCTTTTAGGCCACTTGGTGTTACAATGAATCACTTGATTCTTGGCCTCTATGGTGTCATAATATTTCCATGTCTTTATTGGGCCCCATGCTTTCACAATTCATCCCTGGCCCTTTTACAAACCCTGGTGCCACAAGGGATCATTAGATTGTTAGCCTGCATTGGGTCACAATAGTGCCTTGTTTCTCTTAACCCCTGTGGTGTCACAATGCATCCCATGCCCTTTTAGGCCACTTGATGTCACAATGAATCATTTGATGGTTGGCCTCCATGGTGGCATAATAGATCCTTGCTTCTATTGATCCCCGTGCTACAGCAATCCATCCCTGGCCCTTTTTATACCCCCTGCTGCCACAAGGGGTCATTAGATTGTTAGCCTGCATTGGGTCACAATGGTTCCTTGCTTCTCTTAACCTCTGTGGTGTCACAATGCATCCCATGCCCTTTTAGGCCACTTGATGTCACAATGAATCATTTGATGGTTGGCCTCCATGGTGGCATAATAGATCCTTGCTTCTATTGATCCCCGTGCTACAACAATCCATCCCTGACCCTTTTTATACCCCCTGGTGCCACAAGGGATCATTAGATTGTTAGCCTCCCTTGGGTCTCAATGGTTCCTTGCTTCTCTTAACCTCTATGGTGTCACAATGCATCTCATGCCCTTTTAGGCCACTTGGTGTTACAATGAATCACTTGATTCTTGGCCTCTATGGTGACATAATATTTCCATGTCTTTATTGGGCCCCATGCTTTCACAATTCATCCCTGGCCCTTTTACACCCTGGTGCCACAAGGGATCATTAGATTGTTAGCCTCCCTTGGGTCACAATAGTGCCTTGTTTCTCTTAACCCCTGTGGTGTCACAATGCATCCCATGCCCTTTTAGGCCACTTGATGTCACAATGAATCATTTGATGGTTGGCCTCCATGGTGGCATAATAGATCCTTGCTTCTATTGGTCCCCCTGCTATAACAATCCATCCCTGAGCCTTTTTATACCCCCTGGTGCCACAAGGGATCATTAGATTGTTAGCCTCCCTTGGGTCACAATGGTTCCTTGCTTCTCTTAACCCCTGTGGTGTCAAAATGCATCCCATGCCCTTTTAGGCCACTTGATGTCGCAATGAATCATTTGATTCTTGGCCTCCATGGTGGCATAATAGATCCTTGCTTCTATTGGTCCCCGTGCTGTAACAATCCTTCACTGGCCCTTTTTATACCCCCTGGTGCCACAAGGGATCATTAGATTGTTAGCCTCCCTTGGGTCTCAATGGTTCCTTGCTTCTCTTAACCCCTGTGGTGTCACAATCCATCCCTTGCCCTTTTAGGGCACTTGATGTCTCAATGAATCATTTGATTCTTGGCCTCCATGGTGGCATAATAGATCCTTGCTTCTATTGGTCCCCGTGCTGTAACAATCCATCACTGGCCCTTTTTATACCCCCTGGTGCCACAAGGGATCATTAGATTGTTAGCCTCCCTTGGGTCACAATGGTTCCTTGCTTCTCTTAACCTCTATGGTGTCACAATGCATCCCACGCCCTTTTAGGCCACTTGGTGTTACAATGAATCACTTGATTCTTGGCCTCTATGGTGTCATAATATTTCCATGTCTTTATTGGGCCCCATGCTTTCACAATTCATCCCTGGCCCTTTTACAACCCCTGGTGCCACAAGGGATCATTAGATTGTTAGCCTGCATTGGGTCACAATAGTGCCTTGTTTCTCTTAACCCCTGTGGTGTCACAATGCATCCCATGCCCTTTTAGGCCACTTGATGTCACAATGAATCATTTGATGGTTGGCCTCCATGGTGGCATAATAAATCCTTGCTTCTATTGGTCCCCGTGCTACAACAATCCATCCCTGGCACTTTTTATACCCCCTGGTGCCACCAGGGGTCAGTAGATTGATAGCCTCCATTGGGTCACAATGGTTCCTTGCTTCTCTTAACCCCTGTGGTGTCACAATGCATCCCATGCCCTTTTAGGCCACTTGATGTCACAATGAATCATTTGATTCTTGGCCTCCATGGTGGCATAATAAATCCTTGCTTCTATTGGTCCCCGTGCTGTAACATTCCACTACTGGGCCTTTTACAAACCCTGGTGTCCCAAGGGATCATTAGATTGTTAGCCTGCATTGGGTCACAATGGTGCCTTGCTTCTCTTAACCTCTGTGGTGTCACAATGCATCCAATGCCCTTTTAGGCCACTTGATGTCACAATGAATCATTTGATGGTTGGCCTCCATGGTGGCATAATAGATCCTTGCTTCTATTGGTCCCCGTGCTGTAACATTCCATCACTGGCACTTTTACAAACCCTGGTGTCACAAGAGATCATATAGATTGTTAGCCTGCATTGGGTCAGAAGGGTGCCTTGCTTCTCTTAACCTCTGTGGTGTCACAATGCATCCCATGCCCTTTTAGGCCACTTGATGTCACAATGAATCATTTGATTCTTGGCCTCCATGGTGGCATAATAGATCCTTGATTCTATTGGTCCCCGTGCTGTAACAATCCATCACTGGCCCTTTTTATACCCCCTGGTGCCACAAGGGATCATTAGATTGTTAGCCTCCCTGGGGTCTCAATGGTTCCTTGCTTCTCTTAACCTCAGTGGTGTCAAAATGCATCCCATGGCCTTTTAGGCCACTTGATGTCACAATGAATCATTTGATTCTTGGCCTCCATGGTGGCATAATAGATCCTTGTTTCTCTTGGGCCCCATGCTCTCACAATTCATCCCTGGCCCTTTTACGCCCCCTGGTGTCAAAAGGCATCCTGGGATTATTACCCTCCATTGGGTCACAATGGATCCTTGCTTATCTTAACCTCAGTGGTGTCACAATGCATCCCATGCCCTTTTAGGCCACTTGATGTCACAATGAATCATTTGATTCTTGGCCTCCATTGTGGCATAATAGATCCTTGCTTCTATTGGGCCCCATGCTTTCACAATTCATCCCTGGCCCTTTTACAACACCTTGTGTGACAAGGGATCATTAGATTCTTAGCCTGCATTGGATCACAATAGTTCCTTGCTTCTCCTAACCTGTGTGTTGTCCAAATGCATCCCATGCCCTTTTAGGCCACTTGATGTCGCAATGAATCATTTGAGTCTTGGCCTCCATGGTGGCATAATAGATCCTTGCTTCTATTGGTCCCCGTGCTGTAACAATCCATCACTGGCACTTTTTATAACCCCTGGTGCCACAAGGGATCATTAGATTGTTAGCCTGCATTGGGTCACAATGGTTCCTTGCTTCTCTTAACCTCTGTGGTGTCACAATGCATCCCATGCCCTTTTAGTCCACTTGGTGTTACAATGAATCATTTGATTCTTGGCCTCCATGGTGTCATAATATTTCCATGTCTTTATTGGGCCCCATGCTTTCACAATTCATCCCTGGCCCTTTTAAAACCCCTGGTGCCACAAGGGATCATTAGATTCTTAGCCTCCCTTGGGTCACAATAGTGCCTTGTTTCTCTTAACCCCTGTGGTGTCACAATGCATCCCATGCCCTTTTAGGCCACTTGATGTCACAATGAATCATTTGATTCTTGGCCTCCATGGTGGCATAATAGATCCTTGCTTCTATTGATCCCCGTGCTACAACAATCCATCCCTGACCCTTTTTATACCCCCTGGTGCCAAAAGGGATCATTAGATTGTTAGCCTCCCATGGGTCACAATGGTTCCTTGCTTCTCTTAACCCCTGTGGTGTCAAAATGCATCCCATGCCCTTTTAGGACACTTGATGTCGCAATGAATCCTTTGATTCTTGGCCTCCATGGTGGCATAATAGATCCTTGCTTCTCTTGGTCCCCGTGCTGTAACAATCCATCACTGGCCCTTTTTATACCCCCTGGTGCCACAAGGGATCATTAGATTGTTAGCCTGCATTGGGCCTCAATGGTTCCTTGCTTCTCTTAACCTCAGTGGTGTCAGAATGCATCCCATGCCCTTTTAGGCCACTTGATGTGACAATGAATCATTTGATTCTTGGCCTCCATGGTGGCATAATAGATCCTTACTTCTATTGGTCCCCGTGCTGTAACAATCCATCCCTGGCCCTTTTTATACCCCCTGGTGTCACAAGGGACCATTAGATTGTTAGCCTCTCTTGGGTCACAATGGTTCCTTGCTTCTCTTAACCCCTGTGGTGTCACAATGCATCCCATGCCCTTTTAGGCCACTTGATGTCACAATGAATCATTTGATTCTTGGCCTCCATGGTGGCATAATAGATCCTTGCTTCTATTGGTCCCCGTGCTGTAACAATCCATCACTGGCCCTTTTTATACCCCCTGGTGCCACAAGGGATGATTAGATTGTTAGCCTGCATTGGGTCACAATGGTTCCTTGCTTCTCTTAACCTCTATGGTGTCACAATGCATCCCATGCCCTTTTAGGCCACTTGGTGTTACAATGAATCACTTGATTCTTGGCCTCTATGGTGTCATAATATTTCCATGCCTTTATTGGGCCCCATGCTTTCACAATTCATCCCTGGCACTTTTACAACCCCAGGTGCCACAAGGGATCATTAGATTGTTAGCCTGCATTGGGTCACAATAGTGCCTTGTTTCTCTTAACCCCTGTGGTGTCACAATGCATCCCATGCCCTTTTAGGCCACTTGATGTCACAATGAATCATTTGATGGTTGGCCTCCATGGTGGCATAATAGATCCTTGCTTCTATTGGTCCCCGTGCTACAACAATCCATCCCTGACCCTTTTTATACACCCTGGTGCCACAAGGGATCATTAGATTGTTAGCCTCCCTTGGGTCACAATGGTTCCTTGCTTCTCTTAACCCCTGTGGTGTCAAAATGCATCCCATGCCCTTTTAGGCCACTTGATGTCGCAATGAATCATTTGATTCTTGGCCTCCATGGTGGCATAATAGATCCCTGCTTCTATTGGTCCCCGTGCTGTAACAATCCATCACTGGCCCTTTATATACCCCCTGGTGCCACAAGGGATCATTAGATTTTTAGCCTCCCTTGGGTCTCAATGGTTCCTTGTTTCTCTTAACCTCAGTGGTGTCACAATCCATCCCATGCCCTTTTAGGCCACTTGATGTCACAATGAATCATTTGATGGTTGGCCTCCATGGTGGCATAATAGATCCTTGCTTCTATTGGTCCCCGTGCTACAACAATCCATCCCTGACCCTTTTTATACCCCCTGGTGCGACAAGGGATCATTAGATTGTTAGCCTGCATTGGATTACAATGGTTCCTTGCTTCTCTTAACCCCTGTGGTGTCAAAATGCATCCCATGCCCTTTTAGGCCACTTGATGTCACAATGTATCATTTGATTCTTGGCCTCCATGGTGGCATAATAGATCCTTGCTTCTATTGGTCCCCGTGCTGTAACAATCCATCCCTGGCCCTTTTTATACCCCCTGGTGCCACCAGGGGTCAGTAGATTGTTAGCCTCCATTGGGTCACAATGGTTCCTTGCTTCTCTTAACCCCTGTGGTGTCACAATGCATCCCATGCACTTTTTGGCCACTTCATGTTACAATGAATCATTTGATTCTTGGCCTCCATGGTGGCATAATCGTTCCTTGATTCTATTGGTCCCCGTGCTGTAACAATCCATCCCTGACCCTTTTTATACGCCCTGGTGCCACAAGGGATCATTAGATTGTTAGCCTCCCTTGGGTCACAATGGTTCCTTGCTTCTCTTAACCCCTGTGGTGTCACAATGCATCCCATGCCCTTTTAGGCCACTTGATGTCACAATGAATCATTTGATTCTTGGCCTCCATGGTGGCATAATAAATCCTTGCTTCAATTGTTCGCCGTGCTGTAACATTCCATCACTGGGCCTTTTACAAACCCTGGTGTCACAAGGGATCATTAGATTGTTAACCTGCATTGGGTCACAATGGTGCCTTGCTTCTCTTAACCTCAGTGGTGTCACAATGCATCCCATGCCCTTTTAGGCCACTTGATGTCACAATGAATCATTTGATTCTTGGCCTCCATGGTGGCATAATAAATCCTTGCTTCTATTGGTCCCCGTGCTGTAACATTCCATCACTGGCCCTTTTACAAACCCTGGTGTCACAAGGGATCATATAGATTGTTAGCCTGCATTGGGTCACAATGGATCCTTGCTTCTCTTAACCTCAGTGGTGTCACAATGCATCCCATGCCATTTTAGGCCACTTGATGTCACAATGAATCATTTGAATCTTGGCCTCCATGGTGGCATAATAGATCCTTGCTTCTATTGGGCCCCATGCTTTCACAATTCATCCCTGGCCCTTTTACAACACCTTGTGTGACAAGGGATCATTAGATTCTTAGCCTGCATTGGGTCACAATGGTTCCTTGCTTCTCTTAACCTCTGTGGTGTCACAATCCATCCCATGCCCTTTTAGGCCACTTGATGTCGCAATGAATCATTTGATTCTTGGCCTCCATGGTGGCATAATAGATCCTTGCTTCTATTGGTCCCCGTGCTGTAACAATCCATCACTGGCCCTTTTTATACCCCCTGGTGCCACAAGGGATCATTAGATTGTTAACCTGCATTGGGTCACAATGGTTCCTTGCTTCTCTTAACCTCAGTGGTGTCACAATGCATCCCATGCCCTTTTAGGCCCCTTGGTGTTACAATGAATCACTTGATTCTTGGCCTCTATGGTGTCATAATATTTCCATGTCTTTATTGGGCCCCATGCTTTCACAATTCATCCCTGGCCCTTTTGCAAACCCTGGTGTCACAGGGGACCATTAGATTGTTAGCCTCCCTTGGGTCACAATGGTTCCTTGCTTCTCTTAACCCCTGTGGTGTCACAATGCATCCCATGCCCTTTTAGGCCACTTGATGTCACAATGAATCATTTGATTCTTGGCCTCCATGGTGGCATAATAGATCCTTGCTTCTATTGGTCCCCGTGCTGTAACAATCCATCACTGACACTTTTTATACCCCCTGGTGCCACAAGGGATCATTAGATTGATAGCCTCCCTTGGGTCACAATGGTTCCTTGCTTCTCTTAACCCCTGTGGTGTCAAAATGCACCCCATGCCCTTTTAGGCCACTTGATGTCGCAATGAATCATTTGATTCTTGGCCTCCATGGTGGCATAATAGATCCTTGCTTCTATTGGTCCCCGTGCTGTAACAATCCATCACTGGCCCTTTTTATACCCCCTGGTGCCACAAGGGATCATTAGATTGTAAGCCTGCAGTGGGTCACAATAGTGCCTTGTTTCTCTTAACCCCTGTGGTGTCACAATGCATCCCATGCCCTTTTAGGCCACTTGATGTCACAATGAAGCATTTGATGGTTGGCCTCCATGGTGGCATAATAGATCCTTGCTTCTATTGGTCCCCGTGCTACAACAATCCTTCCCTGGCCCTTTTTATACCCCCTGGTGCCACAAGGGGTCATTAGATTGATAGCCTCCAATGGTTCACAATGGTTCCTTGCTTCTTTTAACCCCTTTGGTGTCACAATGCATCCCATGCACTTTTTGGCCACTTCATGTTACAATGAATCATTTGATTCTTGGCCTCCATGGTGGCATAATCGTTCCTTGCTTCTATTGGTCCCCATGCTGTAACATTCCATCACTGGGCCTTTTACAAACCCTGGTGTCACAAGGGATCATTAGATTGTTAGCCTGCATTGGGTCACAATGGTTCCTTGCTTCTCTTAACCTCAGTGTTGTCACAATGCATCCCATGCCCTTTTAGGCCACTTGGTGTTACAATGAACCATTTGATTTTTGGCCTCTATGGTGTCATAATATTTCCATGACTTTATTGGGCCCCATGCTTTCACAATTCATCCCTGGCCCTTTTACAACCCCTGGTGCCACAAGGGATCATTAGATTGTTAGCCTCCCTTGGGTCACAATAGTGCCTTGTTTCTCTTAACCCCTGTGGTGTCACAATGCATCCCATGCCCTTTTAGGCCACTTGATGTCACAATGAATCATTTGATGGTTGGCCTCCATGGTGGCATAATAGATCCTTGCTTCTATTGGTCCCCGTGCTGTAACAATGCATCCCTGGCCCTTTTACAACCCCTGGTGTCACAAGGGTCCATTAGATTGTTAGCCTCCCTTGGGTCACAATGGATCCTTGCCTCTCTTAACCCCTGTGGTGTCACAATGCATCCCATGCACTTTTAGGCCACTTGATGACACAATGAATCATTTGATTCTTGGCCTCCATGGTGGCATAATAGATGCTTGCTTCTATTGGTCCCCGTGCTGTAACAATCCATCACTGGCCCTTTTTATACCCCCTGGTGCCACAAGGGATCATTAGATTGTTAGCCTGCATTGGGTCACAATAGTGCCTTGGTTCTCTTAACCCCTGTGGTGTCACAATGCATCCCATGCCCTTTTAGGCCACTTGGTGTTACAATGAACCATATGATTCTTGGCCTCTATGGTGTCATAATATTTCCATGTCTTTATTGGGCCCCATGCTTTCGCAATTCATCCCTGGCCCTTTTACCACCCCTGGTGCCACAAGGGATCATTAGATTGTTAGCCTGCTTTGGGTCACAATAGTGCCTTGTTTCTCTTAACCCCTGTGGTGTCACAATGCATCCCATGCCCTTTTAGGCCACTTGATGTCGCAATGAATCATTTGATGGTTGGCCTCCATGGTGGCATAATAGATCCTTGCTTCTATTGCTCCCCGTGCTACAACAATCCATCCCTGACCCTTTTTATACCCCCTGGTGCCACAAGGGATCATTAGATTGTTAGCCTCCCTTGGGTCACAATGGTTCCTTGATTCTCTTAACCCCTGTGGTGTCAAAATGCATCCCATGCCCTTTTAGGCCACTTGATGTCGCAATGAATCATTTGATTCTTGGCCTCCATGGTGGCATAATAGATCCTTGCTTCTATTGGTCCCCGTGCTGTAACAATCCATCCCTGGCCCTTTTTATACCCCCTGGTGCCACAAGGGATCATTAGATTGTTAGCCGCCCTTGGGTTACAATGGTTCCTTGCTTCTCTTAACCCCTGTGGTGTCACAATGCATCCCATGCCCTTTTAGGCCACTTGATGTCACAATGAATCATTTGATTCTTGGCCTCCATGGTGGCATAATAGATCCTTGCTTCTATTGGTCCCCGTGCTGTAACAATCCATCACTGGCCCTTTTTATACCCCCTGGTGCCGCAAGGGATCATTAGATTGTTAGCCTGCATTGGGTCTCAATGGTTCCTTGCTTCTCTTAACCTCTATGGTGTCACAATGCATCCCATGCCCTTTTAGGCCACTTGGTGTTACAATGAATCACTTGATTCTTGGCCTCTATGGTGTCATAATATTTCCATGTCTTTATTGGGCCCCATGCTTTCACAATCCATCCCTGGCCCTTTTACCACCCCTGGTGCCACAAGGGATCATTAGATTGTTAGCCTGCATTGGGTCACAATAGTGCCTTGTTTCTCTTAACCCCTGTGGTGTCACAATGCATCCCATGCCCTTTTAGGCCACTTGATGTCACAATGAAGCATTTGATGGTTGGCCTCCATGGTGGCATAATAGATCCTTGCTTCTATTGGTCCCCGTGCTACAACAATCCATCACTGGCCCTTTTTATACACCCTGGTGCCACAAGGGGTCATTAGATTGATAACCTCCAATGGTTCACAATGGTTCCTTGCTTCTCTTAACCCCTGTGGTGTCACAATGCATCCCATGCCCTTTTAGGCCACTTGATGTCACAATGAAGCATTTGATGGTTGGCCTCCATGGTGGCATAATAGATCCTTGCTTCTATTGGTCCCCCTGCTACAACAATCCATCCCTGAAACTTTTTATACCCCCTGGTGCCACCAGGGACCTTTAGATTGTTAGCCTCCCTTGGGTCACAATGGTTCCTTGCTTCTCTTAACCCCTGTGGTGTCACAATGCATCCCATGCACTTTTTGGCCACTTGATGTCAAAATGAATCATTTGATTCTTGGCCTCCATGGTGGCATAATAGATGCTTGCTTTTATTGGTCCCCGTGCTGTAACAATCCATCACTGGCCCTTTTTATACCCCCTGGTGCCACAAGGGATCATTAGATTGTTAGCCTGCATTGGGTCTCAATGGTTCCTTGCTTCTCTTAGCCTCTATGGTGTCACAATGCATCCCATGCTCTTTTAGGCCACTTGGTGTTACAATGAATCACTTGATTCTTGGCCTCTATGGTGTCATAATATTTCCATGTCTTTATTGGGCCCCATGATTTCACAATTCATCCCTGGCCCTTTTACCACCCCTGGTGCCACAAGGGATCATTAGATTGTTAGCCTGCATTGGGTCACAATAGTGCCTTGTTTCTCTTAACCCCTGTGGTGTCACAATGCATCCCATGCCCTTTTAGGCCACTTGATGTCACAATGAATCATTTGATTGTTGGCCTCCATGGTGGCATAATAGATCCTTGCTTCTATTGGTCCCCCTGCTACAACAATCCATCCCTGAAACTTTTTATACCCCCTGGTGCCACAAGGGATCATTAGATTGTTAGCCTCCCTTGGGTCACAATGGTTCCTTGCTTCTCTTAACCCCTGTGGTGTCAAAATGCATCCCATGCCCTTTTAGGCCACTTGATGTCGCAATGAATCATTTGATTCTTGGCCTCCATGGTGGCATAATAGATCCTTGCTTCTATTGGTCCCCGTGCTGTAACAATCCATCACTGGCCCTTTTTATACGCCCTGGTGCCACAAGGGATCATTAGATTGTTAGCCTCCCTTGGGTCACAATAGTGCCTTGTTTCTCTTAACCTCAGTGGTGTCACAATGCATCCCATGCCCTTTTAGGCCACTTGATGTCACAATGAATCATTTGATGGTTGGCCTCCATGGTGGCATAATAGATCCTTGCTTCTATTGGTCCCCGTGCTGTAACAATCCATCCCTGGCCCTTTTACAACCCCTGGTGTCACAAGGGACCATTAGATTGTTAGCCTCCCTTGGGTCACAATGGTTCCTTGCTTCTCTTAACCCCTGTGGTGTCACAATGCATCCCATGCACTTTTAGGCCACTTGATGACACAATGAATCATTTGATTCTTGGCCTCCATGGTGGCATAATAGATGCTTGCTTCTATTGGTCCCCGTGCTGTAACAATCCATCCCTGGCACTTTTTATACCCCCTGGCGCCACAAGGGATCATTAGATTGTTAGCCTGCATTGGGTCACAATAGTGCCTTGGTTCTCTTAACCCCTGTGGTGTCACAATGCATCCCATGCCCTTTTAGGCCACTTGGTGTTACAATGAACCATATGATTCTTGGCCTCTATGGTGTCATAATATTTCCATGTCTTTATTGGGCCCCATGCTTTCGCAATTCATCCCTGGCCCTTTTACCACCCCTGGTGCCACAAGGGATCATTAGATTGTTAGCCTGCATTGGGTCACAATAGTGCCTTGTTTCTCTTAACCCCTGTGGTGTCACAATGCATCCCATGCCCTTTTAGGCCACTTGATGTCGCAATGAATCATTTGATGGTTGGCCTCCATGGTGGCATAATAGATCCTTGCTTCTATTGCTCCCCGTGCTACAACAATCCATCCCTGACCCTTTTTATACCCCCTGGTGCCACAAGGGATCATTAGATTATTAGCCTCCCTTGGGTCACAATGGTTCCTTGATTCTCTTAACCCCTGTGGTGTCAAAATGCATCCCATGCCCTTTTAGGCCACTTGATGTCGCAATGAATCATTTGATTCTTGGCCGCCATGGTGGCATAATAGATCCTTGCTTCTATTGGTCCCCGTGCTGTAACAATCCATCACTGGCCCTTTTTATACCCCCTGGTGCCACAAGGGATCATTAGATTGTTAGCCGCCCTTGGGTTACAATGGTTCCTTGCTTCTCTTAACCCCTGTGGTGTCACAATGCATCCCATGCCCTTTTAGGCCACTTGATGTCACAATGAATCATTTGATTCTTGGCCTCCATGGTGGCATAATAGATCCTTGCTTCTATTGGTCCCCGTGCTGTAACAATCCATCACTGGCCATTTTTATACCCCCTGGTGCCGCAAGGGATCATTAGATTGTTAGCCTGCATTGGGTCACAATGGTTCCTTGCTTCTCTTAACCTCTATGGTGTCACAATGCATCCCATGCCCTTTTAGGCCACTTGGTGTTACAATGAATCACTTGATTCTTGGCCTCTATGGTGTCATAATATTTCCATGTCTTTATTGGGCCCCATGCTTTCACAATTCATCCCTGGCCCTTTTACCACCCCTGGTGCCACAAGGGATCATTAGATTGTTAGCCTGCATTGGGTCACAATAGTGCCTTGTTTCTCTTAACCCCTGTGGTGTCACAATGCATCCCATGCCCTTTTAGGCCACTTGATGTCACAATGAAGCATTTGATGGTTGGCCTCCATGGTGGCATAATAGATCCTTGCTTCTATTGGTCCCCGTGCTACAACAATCCATCACTGGCCCTTTTTATACACCCTGGTGCCACAAGGGGTCATTAGATTGTTAGCCTCCCTAGGGTCACAATGGTTCCTTGCTTCTCTTAACCCCTGTGGTGTCAAAATGCATCCCATGCCCTTTTAGGCCACTTGATGTCGCAATGAATCATTTGATTGTTGGCCTCCATGGTGGCATAATAGATCCTTGCTTCTATTGGTCCCCGTGCTGTAACAATCCATCCCTGGCCCTTTTACAACCCCTGGTGTCAGAAGGGACCATTAGATTGTTAGCCTCCCTTGGGTCACAATGGTTCCTTGCTTCTCTTAACCCCTGTGGTGTCACAGTGCATCCCATGCACTTTTAGGCCTCTTGATGTCACAATGAATCATTTGATTCTTGGCCTCCATGGTGGCATAAGAGATCCTTGCTTCTATTGGTCCCCGTGCTGTAACAATCCATCACTGGCCCTTTTTATACCCCCTGGTGCCACAAGGGATCATTAGATTGTTAGCCTGCATTGGGTCTCAATGATTCCTTGCTTCTCTTAACCTCTATGGTGTCACAATGCATCCCATGCCCTTTTAGGCCACTTGGTGTTACAATGAATCACTTGATTCTTGGCCTCTATGGTGCCATAATATTTCCATGTCTTTATTGGGCCCCATGCTTTCACAATTCATCCCTGGCCCTTTTACCACCCCTGGTGCCACAAGGGATCATTAGATTGTTAGCCTGCATTGGGTCACAATAGTGCCTTGTTTCTCTTAACCCCTGTGGTGTCACAATGCATCCCATGCCCTTTTAGGCCACTTGATGTCACAATGAATCATTTGATGGTTGGCCTCCATGGTGGCATAATAGATCCTTGCTTCTATTGGTCCCCGTGCTGTAACAATCCATCCCTGACCCTTTTTATACGCCCTGGTGCCACAAGGGATCATTAGATTGTTAGCCTCCCTTGGGTCACAATGGTTCCTTGCTTCTCTTAACCCCTGTGGTGTCAAAATGCATCCCATGCCCTTTTAGGCCACTTGATGTCGCAATGAATCATTTGATTCTTGGCCTCCATGGTGGCATAATAGATCCTTGTTTCTATTGGTCCCCGTGCTGTAATAATCCATCACTGGCCCTTTTTATACACCCTGCTGCCACAAGGGATCATTAGATTGTTAGCCTCCCTTGGGTCTCAATGGTTCCTTGCTTCTCTTAACCCCTGTGGTGTCACAATGCATCCCATGCCCTTTTAGGCCACTTGATGTCACAATGAATCATTTGATTCTTGGCCTCCATGGTGGCATAATAGATCCTTGCTTCTATTGGTCCCCGTGCTGTTACAATCCATCACTGGCCCTTTTTATACCCCGTGGTTCCACAAGGGATCATTAGATTGTTAGCCTGCTTTGGGTCACAATAGTGCCTTGTTTCTCTTAACCCCTGTGGTGTCACAATGCATCCCATGCACTTTTTGGCCACTTCATGTTACAATGAATCATTGGATTCATGACCTCCATGGTGGCATAATCGTTCCTTGATTCTATTGGTCCCCGTGCTGTAACAATCCATCACTGGGCCTTTTTATACGCCCTGGTGCCACAAGGGATCATTAGATTGTTAGCCTCCCTTGGGTCACAATGGTTCCTTGCTTCTCTTAACCTCTGTGGTGTCACAATGCATCCCATGCCCTTTTAGGCCACTTGATGTCACAATGAATCATTTGATGGTTGGCCGCCATGGTGGCATAATAGATCCTTGCTTCTATTGGTCCCCGTGATGTAACATTCCATCACTGGGCCTTTTACAAACCCTGGTGTCACAAGGGATCATTAGATTGTTAGCCTGCATTGGGTCACAATGATTCCTTGCTTTTCTTAACCCCTGTGGTGTCACAATGCATCCCATGCCCTTTTAGGCCACTTTATGTCACAATGAATCATTTGATTCTTGGCCTCCATGGTGGCATAATAGATCCTTGCTTCTATTGATCCCCGTGCTGTAACAATCCATCACTGGCCCTTTTTATACCCCCTGGTGCCACAAGGGATCATTAGATTGTTAGCCTGCATTGGGTCACAATGGTTCCTTGCTTCTCTTAACCTCTATGGTGTCACAATGCATCCCATGCCCTTTTAGGCCACTTGGTGTTACAATGAATCACTTGATTCTTGGCCTCCAAGGTGTCATAATATTTCCATGTCTTTATTGGGCCCCATGCTTTCAGAATTTATCCCTGGCCCTTTTACCACCCCAGGTGCCACAAGGGATCATTAGATTGTTAGTTTGCATTGGGTCACAATAGTGCCTTGTTTCTCTTAACCCCTGTGGTGTCACAATGCATCCCATGCCCTTTTAGTCCACTTGATGTCACAATGAATCATTTGATTCTTGGCCTCCATGGTGGCATAATAGATCCTTGCTTCTATTGTTCCCCGTGCTACAACAATCCATCCCTGACACTTTTTATACCCCATGGTGCCACAAGGGATCATTAGATTTTTAGCCTGCATTGGGTCACAATGGTTCCTTGCTTCTCTTAACCTCTATGCGGTCACAATGCATCCCATGCCCTTTTAGGCCACTTGGTGTTACAATGAATCACTTGATTCTTGGCCTCTATGGTGGCATAATATTTCCATGTCTTTATTGTGCCCCATGCTTTCACAATTCATCCCTGGCCCTTTTACCACCCCTGGTGCCACAAGGGATCATTAGATTGTTAGCCTCCCTTGGGTCACAATGGTTCCTTGCTTCTCTTAACCCCTGAGGTGTCAAAATGCATCCCATGCCCTTTTAGGCCACTTGATGTCGCAATGAATCATTTGATTCTTGGCCTCCATGGTGGCATAATAGATCCTTGCTTCTATTGGTCCCCGTGCTGTAACAATCCATCCCTGGCCCTTTTTATACCCCCTGGTGCCACAAGGGATCATTAGATTGTTAGCCTCCTTTGGGTCACAATGGTTCCTTGCTTCTCTTAACCGCTGTGCTGTCACAATGCATCCCATGCCGTTTTAGGCCACTTGGTGTTACAATGAATCACTTGATTCTTGGCCTCTATGGTGTCATAATATTTCCATGACTTTATTGGGCCCCATGCTTTCAAAATTCATCCCTGGCCCTTTTACCACCCCTGGTGCCACAAGGGATCATTAGATTGTTAGCCTCCCTTGGGTCCCAATAGTGCCTTGTTTCTCTTAACCCCTGTGGTGTCACAATGCATCCCATGCCCTTTTAGGCCACTTGATGTCACAATGAATCATTTGATTCTTGGCCTCCATGGTGGCATAATAGATCCTTGCTTCTATTGGTCCCCGTGCTACAACAATCCATCCCTGAACCTTTTTATACCCCCTGGTGTCACAAGGGATCATTAGATTGTTAGCCTGCATTGGGTCACAATGGTTCCTTGCTTCTCTTAACCCCTGTGGTGTCACAATGCATCCCATGCCCTTTTAGGCCACTTGATGTCGCAATGAATCATTTGATGGTTGGCCTCCATGGTGGCATAATAGATCCTTGCTTCTATTGGTCCCCGTGCTGTAACAATCCATCACTGGCCTTTTTATACCCCCTGGTGCCACAAGGGATCATTAGATGGTTAGCCTCCCTTGGGTCTCAATGGTTCCTTGCTTCTCTTAACCCCTGTGGTGTCACAATGCATCCCATGCCCTTTTAGGCCACTTGATGTCACAATGAATCATTTGATACTTGGCCTCCATGGTGGCATAATAGATCCTTGCTTCTATTGGTCCCCGTGCTGTAACAATCCATCACTGGCCCTTTTTATACCCCCTGGTGCCACAAGGGATCATTACATTGTTAGCCTGCATTGGGTCTCAATGGTTCCTTGCTTCTCTTAACCGCTATGCTGTCACAATGCATCCCATGCCATTTTGGGCCACTTGGTGTTACAATGAATCACTTAATTCTTGGCCTCTATGGTGTCATAATATTTCCATGTCTTTATTGGGCCCCATGCTTTCACAATTCATCCCTGGCCCTTTTACCACCCCTGGTGCCACAAGGGATCATTAGATTGTTAGCCTCCATTGGGTCACAATAGTGCCTTGTTTCTCTTAACCCCTGTGGTGTCACAATGCATCCCATGCCCTTTTAGGCCACTTGATGTCGCAATGAATCATTTGATGGTTGGCCTCCATGGTGGCATAATAGATCCTTGCTTCTATTGATCCCCGTGCTACAACAATCCTTCCCTGGCCCTTTTTATACCCCCTGGTGCCACAAGGGATCATTAGATTGATAGCCTCCAATGGGTCACAATGGTTCCTTGCTTCTCTTAACCCCTGTGGTGTCACAATTCATCCCATGCACTTTTTGGCCACTTCATGTTACAATGAATCATTTGATTCTTGGCCTCCATGGTGGCATCATCGTTCCTTGATTCTATTGGTCCCCGTGCTGTAACAATCCATCACTGGGCCTTTTTATACCCCCTGGTGTCAACAGGGATCATTAGATTGTTAGCCTCCCTTGGGTCACAATGGTTCCTTGCTTCTCTTAACCCCTGTGGTGTCACAATGCATCCCATGCCCTTTTAGGCCACTTGATGTCACAATGAATCATTTGATTCTTGGCCTCCATGGTGGCATAATAGATCCTTGCTTCTATTGGTCCCCGTGCTGTAACATTCCATCACTGGGCCTTTTACAAACCCTGGTGTCACAAGGGATCATTAGATTGTTAGCCTGCATTGGGTCACAATGTTTCCTTGCTTCTCTTAACCTCTGTGGTGTCACAATGCATCCCATGCCCTTTTAGGCCACTTGATGTCACAATGAATCATTTGATGGTTGGCCTCCATGGTGGCATAATAGATCCTTGCTTCTATTGATCCCCGTGCTACAACAATCCATCCCTGAAACTTTTTATACCCCCTGGTGCCACAAGGGATCATTAGATTGTTAGCCTCCCTTGGGTCACAATGGTTCCTTGCTTCTCTTAACCCCTGTGGTGTCACAATCCATCCCATGCCCTTTTAGGCCACTTGATGTCACAATGAATCACTTGATTCTTGGCCTCTATGGTGTCATAATATTTCCATGTCTTTATTGTGCCCCATGCTTTCACAATTCATCCCTGGCCCTTTTACCACCCCTGGTGCCACAAGGGATCATTAGATTGTTAGCCTCCCTTGGGTCACAATGGTTCCTTGCTTCTCTTAACCCCTGAGGTGTCAAAATGCATCCCATGCCCTTTTAGGCCACTTGATGTCGCAATGAATCATTTGATTCTTGGCCTCCATGGTGGCATAATAGATCCTTGCTTCTATTGGTCCCCGTGCTGTAACAATCCATCCCTAGCCTTTTTTATACCCCCTGGTGCCACAAGGGATCATTAGATTGTTAGCCTCCTTTGGGTCTCAATGGTTCCTTGCTTCTCTTAACCTCTGTGCTGTCACAATGCATCCCATGCCCTTTTAGGCCACTTGGTGTTACAATGAATCACTTGATTCTTGGCCTCTATGGTGTCATAATATTTCCATGACTTTATTGGGCCCCATGCTTTCAAAATTCATCCCTGGCCCTTTTACCACCCCTGGTGCCACAAGGGATCATTAGATTGTTAGCCTCCCTTGGGTCCCAATAGTGCCTTGTTTCTCTTAACCCCTGTGGTGTCACAATGCATCCCATGCCCTTTTAGGCCACTTGATGTCACAATGAATCATTTGATTCTTGGCCTCCATGGTGGCATAATAGATCCTTGCTTCTATTGGTCCCCGTGCTACAACAATCCATCCCTGATCCTTTTTATACCCCCTGGTGTCACAAGGGATCATTAGATTGTTAGCCTGCATTGGGTCACAATGGTTCCTTGCTTCTCTTAACCCCTGTGGTGTCAAAATGCATCCCATGCCCTTTTAGGCCACTTGATGTCGCAATGAATCATTTGATGGTTGGCCTCCATGGTGGCATAATAGATCCTTGCTTCTATTGGTCCCCGTGCTGTAACAATCCATCACTGGCCTTTTTATACCCCCTGGTGCCACAAGGGATCATTAGATTGTTAGCCTGCATTGGGTCTCAATGGTTCCTTGCTTCTCTTAACCTCTGTGGTGTCACAATGCATCCCATGCCATTTTGGGCCACTTGGTGTTACAATGAATCACTTGATTCTTGGCCTCTATGGTGTCATAATATTTCCATGTCTTTATTGGGCCCCATGCTTTCACAATTCATCCCTGGCCCTTTTACAACCCCTGGTGCCACAAGGGATCATTAGATTGTTAGCCTCCATTGGGTCACAATAGTGCCTTGTTTCTCTTAACCCCTGTGGTGTCACAATGCATCCCATGCCCTTTTAGGCCACTTGATGTCGCAATGAATCATTTGATGGTTGGCCTCCATGGTGGCATAATAGATCCTTGCTTCTATTGATCCCCGTGCTACAACAATCCTTCCCTGGCCCTTTTTATACCCCCTGGTGCCACAAGGGATCATTAGATTGATAGCCTCCAATGGGTCACAATGGTTCCTTGCTTCTCTTAACCCCTGTGGTGTCACAATGCATCCCATGCACTTTTTGGCCACTTCATGTTACAATGAATCATTTGATTCTTGGCCTCCATGGTGGCATAATCGTTCCTTGATTCTATTGGTCCCCGTGCTGTAACAATCCATCACTGGGCCTTTTTATACCCCCTGGTGCCACAAGGGATCATTAGATTGTTAGCCTCCCTTGGGTCACAATGGTTCCTTGCTTCTCTTAACCCCTGTGTTGTCACAATGCATCCCATGTCCTTTTAGGCCACTTGATGTCACAATGAATCATTTGATTCTTGGCCTCCATGGTGGCATAATCGTTCCTTGCTTCTATTGGTCCCCGTGCTGTAACATTCCATCACTGGGCCTTTTACAAACCCTGGTGTCACAAGGGATCATTAGATTGTTAGCCTGCTTTGGGTCACAATGGTTCCTTGCTTCTCTTAACCTCTGTGGTGTCACAATGCATCCCATGCCCTTTTAGGCCACTTGATGTCACAATGAATCATTTGATGGTTGGCCTCCATGGTGGCATAATAGATCCTTGCTTCTATTGATCCCCGTGCTACAACAATCCATCCCTGACCCTTTTTATACCCCCTGGTGCCACAAGGGATCATTAGATTGTTAGCCTCCCTTGGGTCACAATGGTTCCTTGATTCTCTTAACCCCTGTGGTGACAAAATGCATCCCATGCCCTTTTAGGCCACTTCATGTTAAAATGAATCATTTGATTCTTGGCCTCCATGGTGGCATAATGGTTCCTTGATTCTATTGATCCCCGTGCTACAACAATCCATCCCTGACACTTTTTATACCCCCTGGTGCCACAAGGGATCATTAGATTGTTAGCCTGCATTGGGTCACAATGGTTCCTTGCTTCTCTTAACCCCTGTGGTGTCACAATGCATCCCATGCCCTTTTAGGCCACTTGGTGTTACAATGAATCACTTGATTCTTGGCCTCTATGGTGTCATAATATTTCCATGTCTTTATTGTGCCCCATGCATTCACAATTCATCCCTGGCCCTTTTACCACCCCTGGTGCCACAAGGGATCATTAGATTGTTAGCCTCCCTTGGGTCACAATGGTTCCTTGCTTCTCTTAACCCCTGAGCTGTCAAAATGCATCCCATGCCCTTTTAGGCCACTTGATGTCACAATGAATCACTTGATTCTTGGCCTTTATGGTGTCATAATATTTCCATGTTTTATTGGGCCCCATGCTTTCACAATTCATCCCTGGCCCTTTTACAACCCCTGGTGCCACAAGGGATCATTAGATTGTTAGCCTGCATTGGGTCACAATAGTGCCTTGTTTCTCTTAACCCCTGTGGTGTCACAATGCATCCCATGCCCTTTTAGGCCACTTGATGTCACAATGAATCATTTGATGGTCGGCCTCCATGGTGGCATAATAGATCCTTGCTTCTATTGGTCCCCGTGCTGTTACAATCCATCCCTGGCCCTTTTTATACCCCCTGGTGCCACAAGGGTCATTAGATTGATAGCCTCCAATGGGTCACAATGGTTCCTTGCTTCTCTTAACCCCTGTGGTGTCACAATGCATCCCATGCACTTTTTGGCCACTTCATGTTACAATGAATCATTTGATTCTTGGCCTCCATGGTGGCATAATCGTTCCTTGATTCTATTGGTCCCCGTGCTGTAACAATCCATCCCTGACCCTTTTTATACCCCCTGGTGCCACAAGGGATCATTAGATTGTTAGCCTCCCTTGGGTCACAATGGTTCCTTGCTTCTCTTAACCCCTGTGGTGTCACAATGCATCCCATCCTCTTTTAGGCCACTTGATGTCACAATGAATCATTTGATGGTTGGCCTCCATGGTGGCATAATAGATCCTTGCTTCTATTGTTCCCCGTGCTGTAACATTCCATCACTGGGCCTTTTACAAACCCTGGTGTCACAAGGGATCATTAGATTGTTAGCCTGCATTGGGTAACACTGGTGCCTTGCTTCTCTTAACCTCTGTGGTGTCACAATGCATCCCATGCACTTTTAGGCCACTTGATGTCACAATGAATCATTTGATTCTTGGCCTCCATGGTGGCATAATAGATCCTTGCTTCTATTGATCCCCGTGCTACAACAATCCATCCCTGACCCTTTTTATACCCCCTGGTGCCACAAGGGATCATTAGATTGTTAGCCTCCCTTGGGTCACAATGGTTCCTTGCTTCTCTTAACCCCTGTGGTGTCAAAATGCATCCCATGCCCTTTTAGGCCACTTGATGTCGCAATGAATCATTTGATGGTTGGCCTCCAAGGTGGCATAATAGATCCTTGCTTCTACTGGTCCCCGTGCTGTAACAATCCATCCCTGGCCCTTTTTATACCCCCTGGCGCCACAAGGGATCATTAGATTGTTAGCCTGCATTGGGTCACAATGGTTCCTTGCTTCTCTTAACCTCAGTGGTGTCACAATGCATCCCATGCCCTTTTAGGCCACTTGGTGTTACAATGAACCCTTTGATTGTTGGCCTCTATGGTGTCATAATATTTCCATGTCTTTATTGGGCCCCATGCTTTCACAATTCATCCCTGGCCCTTTTACAAACCCTGGTGTCACAAGGGACCATTAGATTGTTAGCCTCCCTTGGGTCACAATTGTTCCTTGCTTCTCTTAACCCCTGTGGTGTCACAATGCATCCCATGCCCTTTTAGGCAACTTGATGTCACAATGAATCATTTGATTCTTGGCCTCCATGGTGGCATAATAGATCCTTGCTTCTATTGGTCCCCGTGCTGTAACAATCCATCCCTGGCCCTTTTTATACCCCCTGGTGCCACAAGGGATCATTAGATTGTTAGCCTCCCTTGGGTCACAATGGTTCCTTGCTTCTCTTAACCTCTGTGCTGTCACAATGCATCCCATGCCCTTTTAGGCCACTTGGTGTTACAATGAATCACTTGATTCTTGGCCTCTATGGTGTCATAATATTTCCATGACTTTATTGGGCCCCATGCTTTCAAAATTCATCCCTGGCCCTTTTACCACCCCTGGTGCCACAAGGGATCATTAGATTGTTAGCCTGCATTGGGTCACAATAGTGCCTTGTTTCTCTTAACCCCTGTGGTGTCACAATGCATCCCATGCCCTTTTAGGCCACTTGATGTCACAATGAATCATTTGATGGTTGGCCTCCATGGTGGCATAATAGATCCTTGCTTCTATTGATCCCCGTGCTACAACAATCCATCCCTGACCCTTTTTATACCCCCTGGTGCCACAAGGGATCATTAGATTGTTAGCCTCCCTTGGGTCACAATGGTTCCTTGCTTCTCTTAACCCCTGAGGTGTCAAAATGCATCCCATGCCCTTTTAGGCCACTTGATGTCGCAATGAATCATTTGATTCTTGGCCTCCAAGGTGGCATAATAGATCCTTGCTTCTATTGGTCCCCGTGCTGTAACAATCCATCCCTGGCCCTTTTTATACCCCCTGGCGCCACAAGGGATCATTAGATTGTTAGCCTGCATTGGGTCACAATGTTTCCTTGCTTCTCTTAACCTCAGTGGTGTCACAATGCATCCCATGCCCTTTTAGGCCACTTGGTGTTACAATGAACCATTTGATTGTTGGCCTCTATGGTGTCATAATATTTCCATGTCTTTATTGGGCCCCATGCTTTCACAATTCATCCCTGGCCCTTTTACAAACCCTGGTGTCACAAGGGACCATTAGATTGCTAGCCTCCCTTGGGTCACAATTGTTCCTTGCTTCTCTTAACCCCTGTGGTGTCACAATGCATCCCATGCCCTTTTAGGCAACTTGATGTCACAATGAATCATTTGATTCTTGGCCTCCATGGTGGCATAATAGATCCTTGCTTCTATTGGTCCCCGTGCTGTAACAATCCATCCCTGGCCCTTTTTATACCCCCTGGTGCCACAAGGGATCATTAGATTGTTAGCCTGCATTGGGTCACAATGGTTCCTTGCTTCTCTTAACCTCTGTGCTGTCACAATGCATCCCATGCCCTTTTAGGCCACTTGGTGTTACAATGAATCACTTGATTCTTGGCCTCTATGGTGTCATAATATTTCCATGACTTTATTGGGCCCCATGCTTTCAAAATTCATCCCTGGCCCTTTTACCACCCCTGGTGCCACAAGGGATCATTAGATTGTTAGCCTGCATTGGGTCACAATAGTGCCTTGTTTCTCTTAATCCCTGTGGTGTCACAATGCATCCCATGCCCTTTTAGGCCACTTGATGTCACAATGAATCATTTGATTCTTGGCCTCCATGGTGGCATAATAGATCCTTGCTTCTATTGGTCCCCGTGCTACAACAATCCATCCCTGAACCTTTTTATACCCCCTGGTGTCACAAGGGATCATTAGATTGTTAGCCTCCCTTGGGTCACAATGGTTCCTTGCTTCTCTTAACCCCTGTGGTGTCAAAATGCATCCCATGCCCTTTTAGGCCACTTGATGTCGCAATGAATCATTTGATGGTTGGCCTCCATGGTGGCATAATAGATCCTTGCTTCTATTGGTCCCCGTGCTGTAACAATCCATCACTGGCCCTTTTTATACCCCCTGGTGCCACAAGGGATCATTAGATGGTTAGCCTCCCTTGGGTCTCAATGGTTCCTTGCTTCTCTTAACCCCTGTGGTGTCACAATGCATCCCATGCCCTTTTAGGCCACTTGATGTCACAATGAATCATTTGATACTTGGCCTCCATGGTGGCATAATAGATCCTTGCTTCTATTGGTCCCCGTGCTGTAACATTCCATCACTGGGCCTTTTACAAACCCTGGTGTCACAAGGGATCATTAGATTGTTAGCCTGCATTGGGTCACAATGGTTCCTTGCTTCTCTTAACCTCTGTGGTGTCACAATGCATCCCATGCCCTTTTAGGCCACTTGATGTCACAATGAATCATTTGATGGTTGGCCTCCATGGTGGCATAATAGATCCTTGCTTCTATTGATCCCCGTGCTACAACAATCCATCCCTGACCCTTTTTATACCCCCTGGTGCCACAAGGGATCATTAGATTGTTAGCCTCCCTTGGGTCACAATGGTGCCTTGCTTCTCTTAACCCCTGTGGTGTCAAAATGCATCCCATGCCCTTTTAGGCCACTTGATGTCGCAATGAATCATTTGATGGTTGGCCTCCATGGTGGCATAATCGATCCTTGCTTCTATTGGTCCCCGTGCTGTAAAAATCCATCCCTGGCCCTTTTTATACCCCCTGGTGCCACAAGGGATCATTAGATTGTTAGCCTGCATTGGGTCACAATGGTTCCTTGCTTCTCTTACCCTCTATGGTGTCACAATGCATCCCATGCCCTTTTAGGCCACTTGGTGTTACAATGAATCACTTGATTCTTGGCCTCTATGGTGTCATAATATTTCCATGTCTTTATTGGGCCCCATGCTTTCACAATTCATCCCTGGCCCTTTTACAACCCCTGGTGCCACAAGGGATCATTAGATTGTTAGCCTCCCTTGGGTCTCAATAGTTCCTTGCTTCTCTTAACCCCTGTGGTGTCACAATCCATCCCATGCCCTTTTAGGCCACTTGATGTCACAATGAATCATTTGATTCTTGGCCTCCATGGTGGCATAATAGATCCTTGCTTCTATTGCTCCCCGTTCTACAACAATCCATCCCTGGCCCTTTTTATACCCCCTGGTGCCACAAGGGATCATTAGATTGATAGCCTCCAATGGGTCACAATGGTTCCTTGCTTCTCTTAACCCCTGTGGTGTCACAATGCATCCCATGCCCTTTTAGGCCACTTGATGTCACAATGAATCATTTGATGGTAGGCCTCCATGGTGGCATAATCGTTCCTTGATTCTATTGGTCCCCGTGCTGTAACAATCCATCCCTGACCCTTTTTATACCCCCTGGTGCCACAAGGGATCATTAGATTGTTAGCCTCCCTTGGGTCACAATGGTTCCTTGCTTCTCTTAACCCCTGTGGTGTCACAATGCATCCCATGCCCTTTTAGGCCACTTGATGTCACAATGAATCATTTGATTCTTGGCCTCCATGGTGGCATAATAGATCCTTGCTTCTATTGGTCCCCGCGCTGTAACATTCCATCACTGGGCCTTTTACAAACCCTGGTGTCACAAGGGATCATTAGATTGTTAGCCTGCATTGGGTCACAATGGTTCCTTCCTTCTCTTAACCCCTGTGTTGTAACAATCCATCCCATGCCCTTTTAGGCCACTTGATGTCACAATGAATCATTTGATTCTTGGCCTCCATGGTGGCATAATAGATCCTTGCTTCTATTGGTCCCCGTGCTACAACAATCCATCCCTGAACCTTTTTATACCCCCTGGTCCCACAAGGGATCATTAGATTGTTAGCCTCCTTTGGGTCACAATGGTTCCTTGCTTCTCTTAACCCCTGTGGTGTCACAATGCATCCCATGCCCTTTTAGGCCACTTGATGTCACAATGAATCATTTGATTCTTGGCCTCCATGGTGGCATAATAGATCCTTGCTTCTATTGGTCCCCGTGCTGTAACATTCCATCACTGGGCCTTTTACAACCCCTGGTGTCACAAGGGATCATTAGATTGTTAGCCTGCATTGGGTCACAATGGTTCCTTTCTTCTCTTAACCTCTGTGGTATCACAATGCATCCCATGCCCTTTTAGGCCACTTGATGTCACAATGAATCATTTGATGGTTGGCCTCCATGGTGGCATAATAGATCCTTGCTTCTATTGATCCCCGTGCTACAACAATCCATCCCTGATCCTTTTTATACCCCCTGGTGCCACAAGGGATCATTAGATTGTTAGCCTCCCTTGGGTCACAATGGTTCCTTGCTTCTCTTAACCTCTGTGCTGCCACAATGCATCCCATGCCCTTTTTGGCCACTTGGTGTTACAATGAATCACTTGATTCTTGGCCTCTATGGTGTCATAATATTTCCATGTCTTTATTGGGCCCCATGCTTTCACAATTCATCCCTGGCCCTTTTACCACCCCTGGTGCCACAAGGGATCATTAGATTGTTAGCCTGCATTGGGTCACAATAGTGCCTTGTTTCTCTTAACCCCTGTGGTGTCACAATGCATCCCATGCCCTTTTAGGCCACTTGATGTCACAATGAATCATTTGATTCTTGGCCTCCATGGTGGCATAATAGATCCTTGCTTCTATTGGTCCCCGTGCTACAACAATCCATCCCTGAAACTTTTTATACCCCCTGGTGCCACAAGGGATCATTAGATTTTTAGCCTCCCTTGGGTCACAATGGTTCCTTGCTTCTCTTAACCCCTGTGGTGTCACAATCCATCCCATGCCCTTTTAGGCCACTTGATGTCACAATGAATCATTTGATTCTTGGCCTCCATGGTGGCATAATCGATCCTTGCTTCTATTGGTCCCCGTGCTGTAACAATCCATCCCTGGCCCTTTTTATACCCCCTGGTGCCACAAGGGATCATTAGATTGTTAGCCTCCCTTGGGTCACAATGGTTCCTTGCTTCTCTTAACCCCTGTGGTGTCACAATGCATCCCATGCCCTTTTAGGACACTTGATGTCAAAATGAATCATTTGATGGTTGGCCTCCATGGTGGCATAATAGATCCTTGCTTCTATTGGTCCCCGTGCTGTAACAATCCATCACTGGGCCTTTTACAAACCCTGGTGTCACAAGGGATCATTAGATTGTTAGCCTGCATTGGGTCCCAATGGTGCCTTGCTTCTCTTAACCTCTGTGGTGTCACAATCCATCCCATGCCCTTTTAGGCCACTTGATGTCACAATGAATCATTTGATTCTTGGCCTCCATGGTGGCATAATAGATCCTTGCTTCTATTGATCCCCGTGCTACAACAATCCATCCCTGACCCTTTTTATACCCCCTGGTGCCACAAGGGATCATTAGATTGTTAGCCTCCCTTGGGTCACAATGGTTCCTTGCTTCTCTTAACCCCTGTGGTGTCAAAATGCATCCCATGCCCTTTTAGGCCACTTGATGTCGCAATGAATCATTTGATTCTTGGCCTCCATGGTGGCATAATAGATCCTTGCTTCTATTGGTCCCCGTGCTGCAACAATCCATCACTGGCCTTTTTATACACCCTGGTGCCACAAGGGATCATTAGATGGTTAGCCTCCCTTGGGTCTCAATGGTTCCTTGCTTCTCTTAACCCCTGTGGTGTCACAATGCATCCCATGCCCTTTTAGGCCACTTGATGTCACAATGAATCATTTGATACTTGGCCTCCATGGTGGCATAATAGATCCTTGCTTCTATTGGTCCCCGTGCTGTAACAATCCATCCCTGGCACTTTTTATACCCCCTGGTGCCACAAGGGATCATTAGATTGTTAGCCTGCATTGGGTCTCAATGGTTCCTTGCTTCTCTTAACCTCTATGGTGTCACAATGCATCCCATGCCATTTTGGGCCACTTGGTGTTACAATGAATCACTTGATTCTTGGCCTCTATGGTGTCATAATATTTCCATGTCTTTATTGGGCCCCATGCTTTCACAATTCATCCCTGGCCCTTTTACAACCCCTGGTGCCACAAGGGATCATTAGATTGTTAGCCTGCATTGGGTCACAATAGTGCCTTGTTTCTCTTAACCCCTGTGGTATCACAATGCATCCCATGGCCTTTTAGGCCACTTGATGTCGCAATGAATCATTTGATGGTTGGCCTCCATGGTGGCATAATAGATCCTTGCTTCTATTGATCCCCGTGCTGTAACAATCCTTCCCTGGCCCTTTTTATACCCCCTGGTGTCACAAGGGATCATTAGATTGATAGCCTCCAATGGGTCACAATGGTTCCTTGCTTCTCTTAACCCCTGTGGTGTCACAATGCATCCCATGCACTTTTTGGCCACTTCATGTTACAATGAATCATTTGATTCTTGGCCTCCATGGTGGCATAATCGTTCCTTGATTCTATTGGTCCCCGTGCCGTAACAATCCATCACTGGACCTTTTTATACCCCCTGGTGCCACAAGGGATCATTAGATTGTTAGCCTCCCTTGGGTCACAATGGTTCCTTGCTTCTCTTAACCCCTGTGGTGTCACAATGCATCCCATGCCCTTTTTGGCCACTTGATGTCACAATGAATCATTTGATTCTTGGCCTCCATGGTGGCATAATAGTTCCTTGCTTCTATTGGTCCCCGTGCTGTAACATTCCATCACTGGGACTTTCACAAACCCTGGTGTCACAAGGGATCATTAGATTGTTAGCCTGCATTGGGTCACAATGGTTCCTTGCTTCTCTTAACCTCTGTGGTGTCACAATGCATCCCATGCCCTTTTAGGCCACTTGATGTCACAATGAATCATTTGATGGTTGGCCTCCATGGTGGCATAATAGATCCTTGCTTCTATTGATCCCCGTGCTACAACAATCCATCCCTGAACCTTTTTATACACCCTGGTGCCACAAGGGATCATTAGATTGTTAGCCTCCCTTGGGTCACAATGGTTCCTTGCTTCTCTTAACCTCTATGGTGTCACAATGCATCCCATGCCCTTTTAGGCCACTTGGTGTTACAATGAATCACTTGATTCTTGGCCTCTATGGTGTCATAATATTTCCATGTCTTTATTGGGCCCCATGCTTTCACAATACATCCCTGGCCCTTTACAACCCCTGGTGCCACAAGGGATCATTAGATTGTTAGCCTGCATTGGGTCTCAATGGTTCCTTGCTTCTCTTAACCCCTGTGGTGTTACAATCCATCCCATGCACTTTTAGGCCACTTGATGGCACAATGAATCATTTGATGGTTGGCCTCCATGGTGGCATAATAGATCCTTGCTTCTATTGGTCCCCGTGCTACAACAATCCATCCCTGGCCCTTTTTATACCCCCTGGTGCCACAAGGGGTCATTAGATTGATAGCCTCCAATGGGTCACAATGGTTCCTTGCTTCTCTTAACCCCTGTGGTGTCACAATGCATCCCACGCACTTTTTGGCCACTTCATGTTACAATGAATCATTTGATTCTTGGCCTCCATGGTGGCATAATCGTTCCTTGATTCTATTGGTCCCCGTGCTGTAACAATCCATCACTGGACCTTTTTATACGCCCTGGTGACACAAGGGATCATTAGATTGTTAGCCTCCCTTGGGTCACAATGGTTCCTTGCTTCTCTTAACCCCTGTGGTGTCACAATGCATCCCATGCCCTTTTAGGCCACTTGATGTCACAATGAATCATTTGATTCTTGGCCTCCATGGTGGCATAATAGATCCTTGCTTCTATTGGTCCCCGTGCTGTAACATTCCATCACTGGGCCTTTTACAAACCCTGGTGTCACAAGGGATCATTAGATTGTTAGCCTGCATTGGGTCACAATGGTTCCTTGCTTCTCCTAACCTCTATGATGTCACAATGCATCCCATGCCCTTTTAGGCCACTTGGTGTTACAATGAATCACTTGATTCTTGGCCTCTATGGTGTCGTAATATTTCCATGTCTTTTTTGGGCCCCATGCTTTCAAAATTCATCCCTGGCCCTTTTACAACCCCTGGTGCCACAAGGGATCATTAGATTGTTAGCCTGCAGTGGGTCACAATAGTGCCTTGTTTCTCTTAACCCCTGTGGTGTCACAATGCATCCCATGCCCTTTTAGGCCACTTGATGTCACAATGAATCATTTGATGGTTGGCCTCCATGGTGGCATAATAGATCCTTGCTTCTATTGATCCCCGTGCTACAACAATCCATCCCTGGCCCTTTTTAAACCCCCTGGTGCCACAAGGGATCATTAGATTGATAGAATCCAATGGGTCACAATGGTTCCTTGCTTCTCTTAACCCCTGTGGTGTCACAATGCATCCCATGCCCTTTTAGGCCACTTCATGTTACAATGAATCATTTGATTCTTGGCTTCCATGGTGGCAAAATCGTTCCTTGATTCTATTGGTCCCCGTGCTGTAACAATCCATCCCTGACCCTTTTTATACCCCCTGGTGCCACAAGGGATCATTAGATTGTTAGCCTCCCTTGGGTCACAATGGTTCCTTGCTTCTCTTAACCCCTGTGGTGTCACAATTCATCCCATGCCCTTTTAGGCCACTTGATGTCACAATGAATCATTTGATTCTTGGCCTCCATGGTGGCATAATAGATCCTTGCTTCTATTGGTCCCCGTGCTGTAACATTCCATCACTGGGCCTTTTACAAACCCTGGTGTCACAAGGGATCATTAGATTGTTAGCCTCCCTTGGGTCACAATGGTTCCTTGCTTCTCTTAACCCCTGTGGTGTCACAATGCATCCCATGCACTTTTAGGCCACTTGATGTCACAATGAATCATTTGATGGTTGGCCTCCATGGTGGCATAATAGATCCTTGCTTCTATTGATTCCCGTGCTACAACAATCCATCCCTGACACCTTTTATACCCCCTGGTGCCACAAGGGATCATTAGATTGTTAGCCTCCCTTGGGTCACAATGGTTCCTTGCTTCTCTTAACCCCTGTGGTGTCAAAATGCATCCCATGCCCGTTTAGGCCACTTGATGTCGCAATGAATCATTTGATTCTTGGCCTCCATGGTGGCATAATCGTTCCTTGATTCTATTGGTCCCCGTGCTGTAACAATCCATCACTGGCCCTTTTTATACCCCCTGGTGCCACAAGGGGTCATTAGATTGATAGCCTCCAATGGGTCACAAAGGTTCCTTGCTTCTCTTAGCCTCTGTGGTGTCAAAATGCATCCCATGCACTTTTTGGCCACTTCATGTTAAAATGAATCATTTGATTCTTGGCCTCCATGGTGGCATAATGGTTCCTTGATTCTATTGATCCCCGTGCTACAACAATCCATCCCTGACACTTTTTATACCCCCTGGTGCCACAAGGGATCATTAGATTGTTAGCCTCCCTTGGGTCTCAATGGTTCCTTGCTTCTCTTAACCCCTGTGGTGTCAAAATGCATCCCATGCCCTTTTAGGCCACTTGATGTCGCAATGAATCATTTGATTCTTGGCCTCCATGGTGGCATAATAGATCCTTGCTTCTATTGGTCCCCGTGCTGTAACAATCCATCACTGGCACTTTTTATACCCCCAGGTGCCTCAAGGGATCATTAGATTGTTAGCCTCCCTTGGGTCTCAATGGTTCCTTGCTTCTCTTAATCCCTGTGGTGTCACAATGCATCCCATGCCCTTTTAGGCCACTTGGTGTTACAGTGAATCACTTGATTCTTGGCCTCTATGGTGTCATAATATTTCCATGTCTTTATTGGGCCCCATGCTTTCACAATTCATCCCTGGCCCTTTTACAACCCCTGGTGCCACAAGGGATCATTAGATTGTTAGCCTGCATTGGGTCACAATAGTGCCTTGTTTCTCTTAACCCCTGTGGTGTCACAATGCATCCCATGCCCTTTTAGGCCACTTGATGTCGCAATGAATCATTTGATTCTTGGCCTCCATGGTGGCATAATAGATCCTTGCTTCTATTGGTCCCGGTGCTGTAACAATCCATCACTGGCACTTTTTATACCCCCTGGTGCCACAAGGGATCATTAGATTGTTAGCCTCCCTTGGGTCTCAATGGTTCCTTGCTTCTCTTAACCCCTGTGGTGTCACAATCCATACCATGCCCTTTTAGGCCACTTGATGTCACAATGAATCATTTGATACTTGGCCTCCATGGTGGCATAATAGATCCTTGCTTCTATTGGTCCCCGTGCTGTAACTATCCATTACTGGCCATTTTTATTACCCCTGGTGCCACAAGGGATCATTAGATTGTTAGCCTGCATTGGGTCTCAATGGTTCCTTGCTTCTCTTAACCTCTATGGTGTCACAATGCATCCCATGCCCTTTTAGGCCACTTGGTGTTACAATGAATCACTTGATTCTTGGCCTCTATGGTGTCATAATATTTCCATGTCTTTATTGGGCCCCATGCTTTCACAATTCATCCCTGGCCCTTTTACAACCCCTGGTGCCACAAGGGATCATTAGATTGTTAGCCTGCAGTGGGTCACAATAGTGCCTTGTTTCTCTTAACCCCTGTGGTGTCACAATGCATCCCATGCCCTTTTAGGCCACTTGATGTCACAATGAATCATTTGATGGTTGGCCTCCATGGTGGCATAATCGTTCCTTGATTCTATTGGTCCCCCTGCTGTAACAATCCATCCCTGACACTTTTTATACCCCCTGGTGCCACAAGGGATCATTAGATTGTTAGCCTGCATTGGGTCACAATGGTTCCTTGCTTCTCTTAACCCCTGTGGTGTCACAATGCATCCCATGCCCTTTTAGGCCACTTGATGTCACAATGAATTATTTGATTCTTGGCCTCCATGGTGGCATAATAGATCCTTGTTTCTATTGGTCCCCGTGCTGTAACATTCCATCACTGGGCCTTTTACAAACCCTGGTGTCACAAGGGATCATTAGATTGTTAGCCTGCATTGGGTCACAATGGTTCCTTGCTTCTCTTAACCTCAGTGGTGTCACAATGCATCCCATGTCCTTTTAGGCCACTTGATGTCACAATGAATCATTTGATGGTTGGCCTCCATGGTGGCATAATAGATCCTTGCTTCTATTGGTCCCCGTGCTACAACAATCCATCCCTGGCCATTTTTATACCCCCTGGTGCCACAAGGGATCATTAGGTTGTTAACCTTCATTGGGTCACAATGGTTCCTTGCTTCTCTTAACCCCTGTGGTGTCACAATGCATTCCAAGCCCTTTTAGGCCACTTGATGTCACAATGAATCATTTGAGTCTTGGCCTCCATGGTGGCATAATTGTACCAGGTTTTAATTGGGCCCCATTCTTTCACAATTCATCCCTGGCCCTCTTCGGCCCATTGGTGTCACAAGGGATCATTAGATTGTTATTGTCCCTTGGGTCACAATGGTTCCTTGCTTCTCTTAACCCCTGTGGTGTCACAATGCATTCCAAGCTCTTTTAGGCCACTTGATGTCACAATGAATCATTTGATTCTTGGCCTTGATGGTGGCGTAATTGTACCTGGTTTTAATTGGGCCCCATGCTTTCACAATTCATCCCTGGCCCTTTTGGGCCCCCTGGTGTCACAAGGGATCATTAGATTGATAGCCTGCATTGGGTCACAATGGTTCCTTGCTTCTCTTAACCTCTGTGGTGTCACAATGCATTCCTAGCCCTTTTAGGCCACTTGGTGTTACAATGAATCATTTGATACTTGGCCTCCATGGTGGCATAATAGATCCTTGCTTCTATTGGTCCCCGTGCTACAACAATCCATCCCTGTCCCTTTTTATACGCCCTGGTGCCACAAGGGATCATTAGATTGTTAGCCTCCCTTGGGTCTCAATGGTTCCTTGCTTCTCTTAACCCCTGTGGTGTCACAATGCATCCCATGCCCTTTTAGGCCACTTGATGTCACAATGAATCATTTGATTCTTGGCCTCTATGGTGTCATAATATTTCCATGATTTTATTGTGCCCCATGCTTCCACAATTCATCCCTGGCCCTATTACAACCCCTGGTGTCAACAGGGATCATTAGATTTTTAGCCTCCCTTGGGTCACAATGGTTCCTTGCTTCTCTTAACCCCTGTGGTGTCACAATGCATCCCATGCCCTTTTAGGCCACTTGATGTCACAATTAATCATTTGAGTCTTGGCCTCCATGGTGGCACAATAGATCCTTGCTTCTATTGGTCCCCGTGCTGTAACAATCCATCACTGGGCCTTTTTATACCCCCTGGTGCCACAAGGGATCATTAGATTGTTAGCCTGCATTGGGTCACAATGGTTCCTTGCTTCTCTTAACCTCTGTGGTGTCACAATGCATCCCATGCCCTTTTAGGCCACTTGATGTCACAATGAATCATTTGATTCTTGGCCTCCATGGTGGCATAATCGCTCCTTGTTTCTATTGGGCCCCATGCTGTCACAATTCATCCCTGGCCCTATTACAAACCCTGGTGTCACAAGGGATCATTAGATTGTGAGCCTGCATTGGGTCACAATAGTGCCTTGCTTCTCTTAACCTCTATGCTGTCACAATGCATCCCATGCCCTTTTAGGCCACTTCATGTCACAATGAATCATTTGATTCTTGGCCTCCATGGTGGCATAATAGATCCTTGCTTCTATTGGTCCCCGTGCTGTAACAATCCATCCCTGACCCTTTTTATAACCCCTGGTGCCACAAGGGATCATTAGATTGTTAGCCTGCATTGGGTCTCAATGGTTCCTTGCTTCTCTTAACCTCTATGGTGTCACAATGCATCCCATGCCCTTTTAGGCCACTTGGTGTTACAATGAATCACTTGATTCTTGGACTCTATGGTGTCATAATATTTCCATGTCTTTATTGCGCCCCATGCTTTCGCAATTCATCCCTGGACCTTTTACAATCCCTGGTGCCTCAAGGGATCATTAGATTGTTAGCCTGCATTGGGTCACAATAGTGCCTTGTTTCTCTTAACCCCTGTGGTGTCACAATGCATCCCATGCCCTTTTCGGCCACTTGATGTCACAATGAATCATTTGATACTTGGCCTCCATGGTGGCATAATAGATCCTTGCTTCTATTGGTCCCCGTGCTACAACAATCCATCCCTGTCCCTTTTTATACGCCCTGGTGCTACAAGGGATCATTAGATTGTTAGCCTCCCTTGGGTCTCAATGGTGCCTTGCTTCTCTTAACCTCTGTGGTGTCACAATGCATCCCATGCCCTTTTAGGCCACTTGATGTCACAATGAATCATTTGATTCTTGGCCTCCATGGTGGCATAATAGATCCTTGCTTCTATTGGTCCCCGTGCTGTAGCAATCCATCACTGGGCCTTTTACAAACCCTGGTGCCACAAGGGATCATTAGATTGTTAGCCTCCCTTGGGTCTAAATGGTTCCTTGCTTCTCTTAACCTCAGTGGTGTCACAATGCATCCCATGTCCTTTTAGGCCACTTGATGTCACAATGAATCATTTGATTCTTGGCCTCCATGGTGGCATAATAGATCCTTGCTTCTATTGGGCCCCATGCTTTCACAATTCATCCCTGGCCCTTTTACAACACCTTGTGTGACAAGGGATCATTAGATTGTTAGCCTCCCTTGGGTCTCAATGGTTCCTTGCTTCTCTTAACCTCTGTGGTGTCACAATGAATTCCAAGCCCTTTTAGGCCACTTGGTGTTACAATGAATCATTTGATTCTTGGCCTCTATGGTGTCATAATATTTCCATGATTTTATTGTGCCCCATGCTTCCACAATTCATCCCTGGCCCGATTACAACCCCTGGTGTCAACAGGGATCATTAGATTTTTAGCCTGCATTGGGTCACAATGGTTCCTTGCTTCTCTTAACCCCTGTGGTGTCACAATGCATCTCATGCCCTTTTCGGCCACTTGATGTCGCAATGAATCATTTGAGTCTTGGCCTCCATGGTGGCATAATAGATCCTTGCTTGTATTGGTTCCCGTGCTGTAACAATCCATCACTGGCCCTTTTTATACCCCCTGGTGCCACAAGGGATCATTAGATTGTTAGCCTCCCTTGGGTCACAATGGTTCCTTGCTTCTCTTAACCTCTGTGGTGTCACAATGCATCCCATGCCCTTTTAGGCCACTTGATGTCACAATGAATCATTTGATTCTTGGCCTCGATGGTGTCATAATCGCTCCTTGTTTCTATTGGGCCCCATGCTGTCACAATTCATCCCTGGCCCTATTACAACCCCTGGTGTCACAAGGGATCATTTGATTGTTAGCCTGCATTGGGTCACAATAGTGCCTTGCTTCTCTTAACCCCTGTGGTGTCACAATGCATCCCATGCCCTTTTAGGCCACTTGATGTCACAATGAATCATTTGATTCTTGGCCTCCATGGTGGCATAATCATTCCTTGATTCTATTGGTCCCCGTGCTGTAACAATCCATCCCTGACCCTTTTTATACGCCCTGGTGCCACAAGGGATCATTAGATTGTTAGCCTCCCTTGGGTCACAATGGTTCCTTGCTTCTCTTAACCCCTGTGGTGTCACAATGCATTCCAAGCCCTTTTAGGCCACTTGATGTCGCAATGAATCATTTGATTCTTGGCCTCCATGGTGGCATAATAAATCCTTGCTTCTATTGGTCCCAGTGCTGTAACATTCCATCACTGGGACTTTTACAAACCCTGGTGTCACAAGGGATCATTAGATTGTAAGCCTGCATTTGGTCACAATGTTGCCTTGCTTCTCTTAACCTCTGTGGTGTCACAATGCATCCCATGCCCTTTTAGGCCACTTGATGTCACAATGAATCATTTGATTCTTGGCCTCGATGGTGTCATAATTGATCCTTGCTTCTATTGGGCCCCATGCTGTCACAATTCATCCCTGGCCCTTTTACAACACCTTGTGTGACAAGGGATCATTAGATTGTTAGCCTGCATTGGGTCACAATGGTTCCTTGCTTCTCTTAACCCCTGTCGTGTCACAATGCATTCCAAGCCCTTTTAGGCCACTTAATGTCGCAATGAATCATTTGATTCTTGGCCTCCATGGTGGCATACTAGATCCTTTATTCTATTGGTTCCCGTGCTGTAACAATCCATCACTGGCCCTTTTTATACCCCCTGGTGCCACAAGGGATCATTAGATTGTTAGCCTGCATTGGGTCACATTGGTTCCTTGCTTCTCTTAACCTCTGTGGTGTCACAATCCATCCCATGCCCTTTTAGGCCACTTGGTGTTACAATGAACAATTTGATTCTTGGCCTCTATGGTGTCATAATATTTCCATGTCTTTATTGGGCCCCATGCTTTCACAATTCATCCCTGGCCCTTTTACAACCCCTGGTGTCACAAGGGATCATTAGATTGTTAGCCTCCCTTGGGTCACAATGGTTCCTTGCTTCTGTTAACCTCTGTGGTGTCACAATGCATCCCATGCACTTTTTGGCCACTTCATTTTACAATGAATCATTTGATTCTTGGCCTCCATGGTGGCATAATCGTTCCTTGATTCTATTGGTCCCCGTGCTGTCACAATTCATCT
Organism: Cinclus cinclus; assembly: GCF_963662255.1. Taxonomy (NCBI): domain Eukaryota; kingdom Metazoa; phylum Chordata; class Aves; order Passeriformes; family Cinclidae; genus Cinclus; species Cinclus cinclus. The sequence continues at coordinate 2,265,841 of NW_026912178.1, read as the reverse complement.
CTGGCCCTATTACAACCCCTGGTGTCACAAGGGATCATTAGATTGTTAGCCTGCATTGGGTCACAATAGTGCCTTGCTTCTCTTAACCCCTGTGGTGTCACAATGCATCCCATGCCCTTTTACGCCACTTGATGTCGCAATGAATCATTTGATTCTTGGCCTCCATGGTGGCATAATAGATCCTTGCTTGTATTGGTCCCCGTGCTGTAACATTCCATCACTGGGCCTTTTACAAACCCTGGTGTCACAAGGGATCATTAGATTGTTAGCCTGCATTGGGTCACAATGGTGCCTTGCTTCTCTTAACCTCTGTGGTGTCACAATGCATCCCATGCCCTTTTAGGCCACTTGATGTCACAATGAATCATTTGATTCTTGGCCTCCATGGTGGCATAATAGATCCTTGCTTCTATTGGTCCCCGTGCTGTAGCAATCCATCACTGGGCCTTTTACAAACCCTGGTGCCACAAGGGATCATTAGATTGTTAGCCTCCCCTGGGTCTAAATGGTTCCTTGCTTCTCTAAACCTCAGTGGTGTCACAATGCATCCCAAGCCCTTTTAGGCCACTTGGTGTTGCGAGAATCATTTGATTCTTGGCCTCTATGGTGTCATAATATTTCCATGATTTTATTGTGCCCCATGCTTCCACAATTCATCCCTGGCCCGATTACAACCCCTGGTGTCAACAGGGATCATTAGATTGTTAGCCTGCATTGGGTCACAATGGTTCCTTTCTTCTCTTAACCTCTGTGGTGTCACAATGCATCTCATGCCCTTTTAGGCCACTTGATGTCGCAATGAATCATTTGATTCTTGGCCTCCATGGTGGCACAATATATACTTGCTTGTATTGGTTCCCGTGCTGTAACAATCCATCCCTGACCCTTTTTATACCCCCTGGTGCCACAAGGGATCATTAGATTGTTAGCCTGCATTGGGTCACAATGGTTCCTTGCTTCTCTTAACCTCTGTGGTGTCACAATGCATCCCATGCCCTTTTAGGCCACTTGGTGTTACAATGAACCATATGATTCTTGGCCTCCATGGTGGCATAATATTTCCATGTCTTTATTGGGCCCCATGCTTTCACAATTCATCCCTGGCCCTTTTACAACCCCTGGTGTCACAAGGGATCATTGGATTGTTAGATTCCCTTGGGTCACAATGGTGCCTTGCTTCTCTTAACCTCTGTGGTGTCACAATGCATCCCATGCCCTTTTAGGCCACTTGATGTCACAATGAATCATTTGATTCTTGGCCTCGATGGTGTCATAATCGCTCCTTGTTTCTATTGGGCCCCATGCTGTCACAATTCATCCCTGGCCCTATTACAACCCCTGGTGTCACAAGGGATCATTTGATTGTTAGCCTGCATTGGGTCACAATAGTGCCTTGCTTCTCTTAACCCCTGTGGTGTCACAATGCATCCCATGCCCTTTTAGGCCACTTGATGTCACAATGAATCATTTGATTCTTGGCCTCCATGGTGGCATAATCATTCCTTGATTCTATTGGTCCCCGTGCTGTAACAATCCATCCCTGACCCTTTTTATACGCCCTGGTGCCACAAGGGATCATTAGATTGTTAGCCTCCCTTGGGTCACGATGGTTCCTTGCTTCTCTTAACCCCTGTGGTGTCACAATGCATCCCATGCCCTTTTAGGCCACTTGATGTCACAATGAATCATTTGATTCTTGGCCTCCATGGTGGCATAATAGATCCTTGCTTCTATTGGGCCCCATGCTTTCACAATTCATCCCTGGCCCTTTTACAACACCTTGTATGACAAGGGATCATTAGATTGTTAGCCTGCATTGGGTCACAATGGTTCCTTGCTTCTCTTAACCTCTGTGGTGTCACAATGCATTCCAAGCCCTTTTAGGCCACTTGGTGTTACAATGAATCATTTGATTCTTGGCCTCTATGGTGTCATAATATTTCCATGATTTTATTGTGCCCCATGCTTCCACAATTCATCCCTGGCCCGATTACAACCCCTGGTGTCAACAGGGATCATTAGATTTTTAGCCTGCATTGGGTCACAATGGTTCCTTGCTTCTCTTAACCTCTGTGGTGTCACAATCCATCCCATGCCCTTTTAGGCCACTTGATGTCACAATGAATCATTTGATTCTTGGCCTCCATGGTGGCATAATAGATCCTTGCTTCTATTGGTCCGCGTGCTGTAACATTCCATCACTGGCCCTTTTACAAACCCTGGTGTCACAAGGGATCATTAGATTGTTAGCCTGCATTGGGTCACAATGGTGCCTTGCTTCTCTTAACCTCTGTGGTGTCACAATGCATCCCATGCCCTTTTAGGCCACTTGATGTCACAATGAATCATTTGATTCTTGGCCTCCATGGTGGCATAATAGATCCTTGCTTCTATTGGTCCCCGTGCTGTAACAATCCATCACTGGGCCATTTACAAACCCTGGTGCCACAAGGGATCATTAGATTGTTAGCCTCCCTTGGGTCACAATGGTTCCTTGATTCTCTTAACCTCAGTGGTGTCACAATGCATCCCATGCCCTTTTAGGCCACTTGATGTCACAATGAATCATTTGATTCTTGGCCTCCATGGTGGCATAATGGTTCCTTGTTTTAATTGGGCCCCATGCTGTCACAATTCATCCCTGGCCCTTTTACGCCCCCTGGTGTCAAATGGGATCCTGGGATTACTACGCTCCTTTGGGTCACAATGGTTCCTTGCTTCTCTTAACCCCTGTGGTGTCACAATGCATCCCATGCCCTTTTAGGCCACTTGATGTCACAATGAATCATTTGATTCTTGGCCTCCATGGTGGCATAATAGATCCTTGCTTCTATTGGGCCCCATGCTTTCACAATTCATCCCTGGCCCTTTTACAACACCTTGTGTGACAAGGGATCATTAGATTGTTAGCCTGCATTGGGTCACAATGGTTCCTTGCTTCTCTTAATCTCTGTGTTGTCACAATGCATTCCAAGCCCTTTTAGGCCACTTGGTGTTACAATGAATCATTTGATTCTTGGCCTCTATGGTGTCATAATATTTCCATGTTTTTATTTTGCATCCATGCTTCCAAAATTCATCCCTGGCCCTTTTACAACCCCTGGTGTCACAAGGGATCATTGGATTGTTAGACTCCCTTGGGTCACAATGGTTCCTTGCTTCTCTTAACCTCAGTGGTGTCACAATGCATCCCATGCCCTTTTTGGCCACTTGATGTCACAATGAATCATTTGATTCTTGGCCTCCATGGTGGCATAATAGATCCTTGCTTCTATTGGGCCCCATGCTTTCACAATTCATCCCTGGCCCTTTTACAACACCTTGTATGACAAGGGATCATTAGATTGTTAGCCTGCATTGGGTCACAATTGTTCCTTGCTTCTCTTAACCTCTGTGGTGTCACAATGCATTCCAAGCCCTTTTAGGCCACTTGGTGTTACAATGAATCATTTGATTCTTGGCCTCTATGGTGTCATAATATTTCCATGATTTTATTGTGCCCCATGCTTCCACAATTCATCCCTGGCCCGATTACAACCCCTGGTGTCAACAGGGATCATTAGATTTTTAGCCTGCATTGGGTCACAATGGTTCCTTGCTTCTCTTAACCTCTGTGGTGTCACAATCCATCCCATGCCCTTTTAGGCCACTTGATGTCACAATGAATCATTTGATTCTTGGCCTCCATGGTGGCATAATAGATCCTTGCTTCTATTGGTCCGCGTGCTGTAACATTCCATCACTGGCCCTTTTACAAACCCTGGTGTCACAAGGGATCATTAGATTGTTAGCCTGCATTGGGTCACAATGGTGCCTTGCTTCTCTTAACCTCTGTGGTGTCACAATGCATCCCATGCCCTTTTAGGCCACTTGATGTCACAATGAATCATTTGATTCTTGGCCTCCATGGTGGCATAATAGATCCTTGCTTCTATTGGTCCCCGTGCTGTAACAATCCATCACTGGGCCATTTACAAACCCTGGTGCCACAAGGGATCATTAGATTGTTAGCCTCCCTTGGGTCACAATGGTTCCTTGATTCTCTTAACCTCAGTGGTGTCACAATGCATCCCATGCCCTTTTAGGCCACTTGATGTCACAATGAATCATTTGATTCTTGGCCTCCATGGTGGCATAATGGTTCCTTGTTTTAATTGGGCCCCATGCTGTCACAATTCATCCCTGGCCCTTTTACGCCCCCTGGTGTCAAATGGGATCCTGGGATTACTACGCTCCTTTGGGTCACAATGGTTCCTTGCTTCTCTTAACCCCTGTGGTGTCACAATGCATCCCATGCCCTTTTAGGCCACTTGATGTCACAATGAATCATTTGATTCTTGGCCTCCATGGTGGCATAATAGATCCTTGCTTCTATTGGGCCCCATGCTTTCACAATTCATCCCTGGCCCTTTTACAACACCTTGTATGACAAGGGATCATTAGATTGTTAGCCTGCATTGGGTCACAATTGTTCCTTGCTTCTCTTAACCTCTGTGGTGTCACAATGCATTCCAAGCCCTTTTAGGCCACTTGGTGTTACAATGAATCATTTGATTCTTGGCCTCTATGGTGTCATAATATTTCCATGATTTTATTGTGCCCCATGCTTCCACAATTCATCCCTGGCCCGATTACAACCCCTGGTGTCAACAGGGATCATTAGATTTTTAGCCTGCATTGGGTCACAATGGTTCCTTGCTTCTCTTAACCTCTGTGGTGTCACAATCCATCCCATGCCCTTTTAGGCCACTTGATGTCACAATGAATCATTTGATTCTTGGCCTCCATGGTGGCATAATAGATCCTTGCTTCTATTGGTCCGCGTGCTGTAACATTCCATCACTGGCCCTTTTACAAACCCTGGTGTCACAAGGGATCATTAGATTGTTAGCCTGCATTGGGTCACAATGGTGCCTTGCTTCTCTTAACCTCTGTGGTGTCACAATGCATCCCATGCCCTTTTAGGCCACTTGATGTCACAATGAATCATTTGATTCTTGGCCTCCATGGTGGCATAATAGATCCTTGCTTCTATTGGTCCCCGTGCTGTAACAATCCATCACTGGGCCATTTACAAACCCTGGTGCCACAAGGGATCATTAGATTGTTAGCCTCCCTTGGGTCACAATGGTTCCTTGATTCTCTTAACCTCAGTGGTGTCACAATGCATCCCATGCCCTTTTAGGCCACTTGATGTCACAATGAATCATTTGATTCTTGGCCTCCATGGTGGCATAATGGTTCCTTGTTTTAATTGGGCCCCATGCTGTCACAATTCATCCCTGGCCCTTTTACGCCCCCTGGTGTCAAATGGGATCCTGGGATTACTACGCTCCTTTGGGTCACAATGGTTCCTTGCTTCTCTTAACCCCTGTGGTGTCACAATGCATCCCATGCCCTTTTAGGCCACTTGATGTCACAATGAATCATTTGATTCTTGGCCTCCATGGTGGCATAATAGATCCTTGCTTCTATTGGGCCCCATGCTTTCACAATTCATCCCTGGCCCTTTTACAACACCTTGTGTGACAAGGGATCATTAGATTGTTAGCCTGCATTGGGTCACAATGGTTCCTTGCTTCTCTTAACCTCTGTGTTGTCACAATGCATTCCAAGCCCTTTTAGGCCACTTGGTGTTACAATGAATCATTTGATTCTTGGCCTCTATGGTGTCATAATATTTCCATGTTTTTATTTTGCATCCATGCTTCCAAAATTCATCCCTGGCCCTTTTACAACCCCTGGTGTCACAAGGGATCATTGGATTGTTAGACTCCCTTGGGTCACAATGGTTCCTTGCTTCTCTTAACCTCAGTGGTGTCACAATGCATCCCATGCCCTTTTAGGCCACTTGATGTCACAATGAATCATTTGATTCTTGGCCTCCATGGTGGCATAATAGATCCTTGCTTCTATTGGGCCCCATGCTTTCACAATTCATCCCTGGCCCTTTTACAACACCTTGTATGACAAGGGATCATTAGATTGTTAGCCTGCATTGGGTCACAATTGTTCCTTGCTTCTCTTAACCTCTGTGGTGTCACAATGCATTCCAAGCCCTTTTAGGCCACTTGGTGTTACAATGAATCATTTGATTCTTGGCCTCTATGGTGTCATAATATTTCCATGATTTTATTGTGCCCCATGCTTCCACAATTCATCCCTGGCCCGATTACAACCCCTGGTGTCAACAGGGATCATTAGATTTTTAGCCTGCATTGGGTCACAATGGTTCCTTGCTTCTCTTAACCTCTGTGGTGTCACAATCCATCCCATGCCCTTTTAGGCCACTTGATGTCACAATGAATCATTTGATTCTTGGCCTCCATGGTGGCATAATAGATCCTTGCTTCTATTGGTCCGCGTGCTGTAACATTCCATCACTGGCCCTTTTACAAACCCTGGTGTCACAAGGGATCATTAGATTGTTAGCCTGCATTGGGTCACAATGGTGCCTTGCTTCTCTTAACCTCTGTGGTGTCACAATGCATCCCATGCCCTTTTAGGCCACTTGATGTCACAATGAATCATTTGATTCTTGGCCTCCATGGTGGCATAATAGATCCTTGCTTCTATTGGTCCCCGTGCTGTAACAATCCATCACTGGGCCATTTACAAACCCTGGTGCCACAAGGGATCATTAGATTGTTAGCCTCCCTTGGGTCACAATGGTTCCTTGATTCTCTTAACCTCAGTGGTGTCACAATGCATCCCATGCCCTTTTAGGCCACTTGATGTCACAATGAATCATTTGATTCTTGGCCTCCATGGTGGCATAATGGTTCCTTGTTTTAATTGGGCCCCATGCTGTCACAATTCATCCCTGGCCCTTTTACGCCCCCTGGTGTCAAATGGGATCCTGGGATTACTACGCTCCTTTGGGTCACAATGGTTCCTTGCTTCTCTTAACCTCAGTGGTGTCACAATGCATCCCATGCCCTTTTAGGCCACTTGATGTCACAATGAATCATTTGATTCTTGGCCTCCATGGTGGCATAATAGATCCTTGCTTCTATTGGGCCCCATGCTTTCACAATTCATCCCTGGCCCTTTTACAACACCTTGTGTGACAAGGGATCATTAGATTGTTAGCCTGCATTGGGTCACAATGGTTCCTTGCTTCTCTTAACCTCTGTGTTGTCACAATGCATTCCAAGCCCTTTTAGGCCACTTGGTGTTACAATGAATCATTTGATTCTTGGCCTCTATGGTGTCATAATATTTCCATGTTTTTATTTTGCATCCATGCTTCCAAAATTCATCCCTGGCCCTATTACAACCCCTGGTGTCAACAGGGATCATTAGATTTTTAGCCTGCATTGGGTCACAATGGTTCCTTGCTTCTCTTAGCCCCTGTGGTGTCAAAATGCATCCCATGCCCTTTTAGGCCACTTGATGTCGCAATGAATCATTTGATTCTTGGCCTCCATGGTGGCATAATAAATCCTTGCTTGTATTGGTTCCCGTGCTGTAACAATGCATCACTGGCCCTTTTTATACCCCCTGGTGCCACAAGGGATCATTAGATTGTTAGCCTGCATTGGGTCACAATGGTTCCTTGATTCTCTTAACCTCTGTGGTGTCACAATGCATCCCATGCCCTTTTAGGCCACTTGGTGTTACAATGAATCATTTGAGTCTTGGCCTCTATGGTGTCATAATATTTCCATGTCTTTATTGGGCCCCATGCTTTCACACTTCATCCCTGGCCCTTTTACAACCCCTGGTGTCACAAGGGGTCATTAGTTTGTTAGCCTCCGTTGGGTCACAATGGTTCCTTGCTTCTCTTAACCTCTGTGGTGTCACAATGCATCCCATGCCCTTTTAGGCCACTTGGTGTCACAATGAATCATTTGATTCTTGGTCTCCAAGGTGGCATAATAGATCTTTGCTTCTATTGGGCCCCATGCTTTCACGATTCATCCCTGGCCCTATAAAAATCCCTGGTGTCACAATGGATCATTAGATTGTTAGCCTCCCTTGGGTAACAATGGTTCCTTGCTGCTCTTAACCTCTGTGGTGTCACAATGCATCCCATGCCCTTTTAGGCCACTTGATGTCACAATGAATCATTTGATTCTTGGCCTCCATGGTGTCATAAGGGTTCCTTGTTTCTCTGGGGCCCCATGCTGTCACAATGCATCCCTGGCCATTTTTATACCCCCTGGTGCCACAAGGGATCATTAGATTTTTAACCTTCATTGGGTCACAATGGTTCCTTGCTTCTCTTAACCCCTGTGGTGTCACAATGCATTCCAAGCCCTTTTAGGCCACTTGGTGTTACAATGAATCATTTGAGTCTTGGCCTCCATGGTGGCATAATTGTACCAGGTTTTAATTGGGCCCCATTCTTTCACAATTCATCCCTGGCCCTATTACAACCCCTGGTGTCAACAGGGATCATTTGATTGTTAGCCTGCATTGGGTCACAATGGTTCCTTGCTTCTCTTAACCTCTGTGGTGTCACAATGCATCCCATGCCCTTTTAGGCCACTTGATGTCACAATGAATCATTTGATTCTTGGCCTTCATGGTGTCATAATAGATCCTTGCTTCTATAGGTCCCCATCCTGTCACAGTTCATCAGTGTTCCTTTTGCGCCCCCTGGTGTCAAAAGGTATTGTTAGATTGTTAGCCTTCATTGGGTCACAATTGTTCCTTGCTTCTCGTAACCTCTGTGGTGTCACAATGAATCCCATGCCCTTTTAGGCCACTTGATGTCACAATGAATCATTTGATTCTTGGCCTCCATGGTGTCATAATAGTTCCTTGTATCTATTGGCCCCCTGCAGTCACAATTCATTCCTGGCCCTTTTACCCCCCCTTGTGTCAAAAGGGATCCTGAGATTATTAGCTTCCATTGGGTCACAATGGATCCTGGCTTCTCTTAACCCCTGTCGAGTCACAATCCATCCCATGCCCTTTTAGGCCTCTTGGTCTTACAATGAATCATTTGATTCTTGGCCTCCATGGTGGCAAAATAGATCCTTGCTTCTATTGGTCCCCGTGCTGTAACATTACATCACTGGGGCTTTTACAAACCCTGGTGTCACAAGGGATCATTAGATTGTTAGCCTGCATTGGGTCACAATGGTGCCTTGCTTCTCTTAACCTCTGTGGTGTCACAATGCATCCCATGCCCTTTTAGGCCACTTGATGTCACAATGAATCATTTGATTCTTGGCCTCCATGGTGGCATAATGGTTCCTTGTTTCTATTGGGCCCCATGCTGTCACAATTCATCCCTGGCACTTTTACGCCCCCTGGTGTCAAATGTGATCCTGGAATTATTACCCTCCATTGGGTCACAATGGATCCTGGCTTCTCTTAACCCCTGTCGAGTCACAATCCATCCCATGCCCTTTTAGGCCTCTTGGTCTTACAATGAATAATTTGATTCTTGGCCTCCATGGTGGCATAATGGTTCCTTGTTTCTATTGGGCCCCATGCTTTCACAATGCATCCCTGGCCCTTTTACAACACCTTGTGGGACAAGGGATCATTAGATTGTTAGCCTGCATTGGGTTACAATGGTTCCTTGCTTCTCTTAACCCCTGTGGTGTCACAATGCATCCCATGCCCTTTTAGGCCAATTGATGTCACAATGAATCATTTGATTCTTGGCCTCCATGGTGGCATAATAGATCCTTGCTTCTATTGGTCCCCGTGCTGTAACATTCCATCACTGGGCCTTTTACAAACCCTGGTGTCACAAGGGATCATTAGATTGTTAGCCTGCATTTGGGTCTCAATGGTGCCTTGCTTCTCTTAACCTCTGTGGTGTCACAATGCATCCCATGCCCTTTTAGGCCACTTGATGTCACAATGAATCATTTGATTCTTGGCCTCCATGGTGGCATAATAGATCCTTGCTTCTATTGGTCCCCGTGCTGTAACATTCCATCACTGGCCCTTTTACAAACCCTGGTGTCACAAGGGATCATTAGATTGTTAGCCTGCATTGGGTCACAATGGTGCCTTGCTTCTCTTAACCTCTGTGGTGTCACAATGCATCCCATGCCCTTTTAGGCCACTTGATGTCACAATGAATCATTTGATTCTTGGCCTCCATGGTGGCATAATAGATCCTTGCTTCTATTGGTCCCCGTGCTGTAACAATCCATCACTGGGCCATATACAAACCCTGGTGCCACAAGGGATCATTAGATTGTTAGCCTCCCTTGGGTCACAATGGTTCCTTGCTTCTCTTAACCTCAGTGGTGTCACAATGCATCCCATGCCCTTTTAGGCCACTTGATGTCACAATGAATCATTTGATTCTTGGCCTCCATGGTGGCATAATAGATCCTTGCTTCTATTGGGCCCCATGCTTTCACAATTCATCCCTGGCCCTTTTACAACACCTTGTATGACAAGGGATCATTAGATTGTTAGCCTGCATTGGGTCACAATTGTTCCTTGCTTCTCTTAACCTCTGTGGTGTCACAATGCATTCCAAGCCCTTTTAGGCCACTTGGTGTTACAATGAATCATTTGATTCTTGGGCTCTATGGTGTCATAATATTTCCATGATTTTATTGTGCCCCATGCTTCCACAATTCATCCCTGGCCCGATTACAACCCCTGGTGTCAACAGGGATCATTAGATTTTTAGCCTGCATTGGGTCACAATGGTTCCTTGCTTCTCTTAACCTCTGTGGTGTCACAATCCATCCCATGCCCTTTTAGGCCACTTGATGTCACAATGAATCATTTGATTCTTGGCCTCCATGGTGGCATAATAGATCCTTGCTTCTATTGGTCCCCGTGCTGTAACATTCCATCACTGGCCCTTTTACAAACCCTGGTGTCACAAGGGATCATTAGATTGTTAGCCTGCATTGGGTCACAATGGTGCCTTGCTTCTCTTAACCTCTGTGGTGTCACAATGCATCCCATGCCCTTTTAGGCCACTTGATGTCACAATGAATCATTTGATTCTTGGCCTCCATGGTGGCATAATAGATCCTTGCTTCTATTGGTCCCCGTGCTGTAACAATCCATCACTGGGCCATTTACAAACCCTGGTGCCACAAGGGATCATTAGATTGTTAGCCTCCCTTGGGTCACAATGGTTCCTTGATTCTCTTAACCTCAGTGGTGTCACAATGCATCCCATGCCCTTTTAGGCCACTTGATGTCACAATGAATCATTTGATTCTTGGCCTCCATGGTGGCATAATGGTTCCTTGTTTTAATTGGGCCCCATGCTGTCACAATTCATCCCTGGCCCTTTTACGCCCCCTGGTGTCAAATGGGATCCTGGGATTACTACGCTCCTTTGGGTCACAATGGTTCCTTGCTTCTCTTAACCCCTGTGGTGTCACAATGCATCCCATGCCCTTTTAGGCCACTTGATGTCACAATGAATCATTTGATTCTTGGCCTCCATGGTGGCATAATAGATCCTTGCTTCTATTGGGCCCCATGCTTTCACAATTCATCCCTGGCCCTTTTACAACACCTTGTGTGACAAGGGATCATTAGATTGTTAGCCTGCATTGGGTCTCAATGATTCCTTGCTTCTCTTAACCTCTATGGTGTCACAATGCATCCCATGCCCTTTTAGGCCACTTGGTGTTACAATGAATCACTTGATTCTTGGCCTCTATGGTGCCATAATATTTCCATGTCTTTATTGGGCCCCATGCTTTCACAATTCATCCCTGGCCCTTTTACCACCCCTGGTGCCACAAGGGATCATTAGATTGTTAGCCTGCATTGGGTCACAATAGTGCCTTGTTTCTCTTAACCCCTGTGGTGTCACAATCCATCCCATGCCCTTTTAGGCCACTTGATGTCACAATGAATCATTTGATGGTTGGCCTCCATGGTGGCATAATAGATCCTTGCTTCTATTGGTCCCCGTGCTACAACAATCCATCCCTGACCCTTTTTATACGCCCTGGTGCCACAAGGGATCATTAGATTGTTAGCCTCCCTTGGGTCACAATGGTTCCTTGCTTCTCTTAACCCCTGTGGTGTCAAAATGCATCCCATGCCCTTTTAGGCCACTTGATGTCGCAATGAATCATTTGATTCTTGGCCTCCATGGTGGCATAATAGATCCTTGTTTCTATTGGTCCCCGTGCTGTAATAATCCATCACTGGCCCTTTTTATACACCCTGCTGCCACAAGGGATCATTAGATTGTTAGCCTCCCTTGGGTCTCAATGGTTCCTTGCTTCTCTTAACCCCTGTGGTGTCACAATGCATCCCATGCCCTTTTAGGCCACTTGATGTCACAATGAATCATTTGATTCTTGGCCTCCATGGTGGCATAATAGATCCTTGCTTCTATTGGTCCCCGTGCTGTTACAATCCATCACTGGCCCTTTTTATACCCCGTGGTTCCACAAGGGATCATTAGATTGTTAGCCTGCATTGGGTCTCAATGTTTCCTTGCTTCTCTTAACCTCTATGGTGTCACAATGCATCCCATGCCCTTTTAGGCCACTTGGTGTTACAATGAATCACTTGATTCTTGGCCTCTATGGTGTCATAATATTTCCATGTCTTTATTGGGCCCCATGATTTCACAATTCATCCCTGGCCCTTTTACAACCCCTGGTGCCACAAGGGATCATTAGATTGTTAGCCTGCTTTGGGTCACAATAGTGCCTTGTTTCTCTTAACCCCTGTGGTGTCACAATGCATCCCATGCACTTTTTGGCCACTTCATGTTACAATGAATCATTGGATTCATGACCTCCATGGTGGCATAATCGTTCCTTGATTCTATTGGTCCCCGTGCTGTAACAATCCATCACTGGGCCTTTTTATACGCCCTGGTGCCACAAGGGATCATTAGATTGTTAGCCTCCCTTGGGTCACAATGGTTCCTTGCTTCTCTTAACCTCTGTGGTGTCACAATGCATCCCATGTCCTTTTAGGCCACTTGATGTCACAATGAATCATTTGATGGTTGGCCGCCATGGTGGCATAATAGATCCTTGCTTCTATTGGTCCCCGTGATGTAACATTCCATCACTGGGCCTTTTACAAACCCTGGTGTCACAAGGGATCATTAGATTGTTAGCCTGCATTGGGTCACAATGATTCCTTGCTTTTCTTAACCCCTGTGGTGTCACAATGCATCCCATGCCCTTTTAGGCCACTTTATGTCACAATGAATCATTTGATTCTTGGCCTCCATGGTGGCATAATAGATCCTTGCTTCTATTGGTCCCCGTGCTGTAACAATCCATCACTGGCCCTTTTTATACCCCCTGGTGCCACAAGGGATCATTAGATTGTTAGCCTGCATTGGGTCACAATGGTTCCTTGCTTCTCTTAACCTCTATGGTGTCACAATGCATCCCATGCCCTTTTAGGCCACTTGGTGTTACAATGAATCACTTGATTCTTGGCCTCCAAGGTGTCATAATATTTCCATGTCTTTATTGGGCCCCATGCTTTCAGAATTTATCCCTGGCCGTTTTACCACCCCTGGTGCCACAAGGGATCATTAGATTGTTAGTTTGCATTGGGTCACAATAGTGCCTTGTTTCTCTTAACCTCAGTGGTGTCACAATGCATCCCATGCCCTTTTAGTCCACTTGATGTCACAATGAATCATTTGATTCTTGGCCTCCATGGTGGCATAATAGATCCTTGCTTCTATTGTTCCCCGTGCTACAACAATCCATCCCTGACACTTTTTATACCCCATGGTGCCACAAGGGATCATTAGATTTTTAGCCTGCATTGGGTCACAATGGTTCCTTGCTTCTCTTAACCTCTATGCGGTCACAATGCATCCCATGCCCTTTTAGGCCACTTGGTGTTACAATGAATCACTTGATTCTTGGCCTCTATGGTGGCATAATATTTCCATGTCTTTATTGTGCCCCATGCTTTCACAATTCATCCCTGGCCCTTTTACCACCCCTGGTGCCACAAGGGATCATTAGATTGTTAGCCTCCCTTGGGTCACAATGGTTCCTTGCTTCTCTTAACCCCTGAGGTGTCAAAATGCATCCCATGCCCTTTTAGGCCACTTGATGTCGCAATGAATCATTTGATTCTTGGCCTCCATGGTGGCATAATAGATCCTTGCTTCTATTGGTCCCCGTGCTACAACAATCCATCCCTGAACCTTTTTATACCCCCTGGTGTCACAAGGGATCATTAGATTGTTAGCCTGCATTGGGTCACAATGGTTCCTTGCTTCTCTTAACCCCTGTGGTGTCACAATGCATCCCATGCCCTTTTAGGCCACTTGATGTCGCAATGAATCATTTGATGGTTGGCCTCCATGGTGGCATAATAGATCCTTGCTTCTATTGGTCCCCGTGCTGTAACAATCCATCACTGGCCTTTTTATACCCCCTGGTGCCACAAGGGATCATTAGATGGTTAGCCTCCCTTGGGTCTCAATGGTTCCTTGCTTCTCTTAACCCCTGTGGTGTCACAATGCATCCCATGCCCTTTTAGGCCACTTGATGTCACAATGAATCATTTGATACTTGGCCTCCATGGTGGCATAATAGATCCTTGCTTCTATTGGTCCCCGTGCTGTAACAATCCATCACTGGCCCTTTTTATACCCCCTGGTGCCACAAGGGATCATTACATTGTTAGCCTGCATTGGGTCTCAATGGTTCCTTGCTTCTCTTAACCGCTATGCTGTCACAATGCATCCCATGCCATTTTGGGCCACTTGGTGTTACAATGAATCACTTAATTCTTGGCCTCTATGGTGTCATAATATTTCCATGTCTTTATTGGGCCCCATGCTTTCACAATTCATCCCTGGCCCTTTTACCACCCCTGGTGCCACAAGGGATCATTAGATTGTTAGCCTCCATTGGGTCACAATAGTGCCTTGTTTCTCTTAACCCCTGTGGTGTCACAATGCATCCCATGCCCTTTTAGGCCACTTGATGTCGCAATGAATCATTTGATGGTTGGCCTCCATGGTGGCATAATAGATCCTTGCTTCTATTGGTCCCCGTGCTGTAACAATCCATCCCTGGCCCTTTTTATACCCCCTGGTGCCACAAGGGATCATTAGATTGATAGCCTCCAATGGGTCACAATGGTTCCTTGCTTCTCTTAACCCCTGTGGTGTCACAATTCATCCCATGCACTTTTTGGCCACTTCATGTTACAATGAATCATTTGATTCTTGGCCTCCATGGTGGCATAATCGTTCCTTGATTCTATTGGTCCCCGTGCTGTAACAATCCATCACTGGGCCTTTTTATACCCCCTGGTGTCAACAGGGATCATTAGATTGTTAGCCTCCCTTGGGTCACAATGGTTCCTTGCTTCTCTTAACCCCTGTGGTGTCACAATGCATCCCATGCCCTTTTAGGCCACTTGATGTCACAATGAATCATTTGATTCTTGGCCTCCATGGTGGCATAATAGATCCTTGCTTCTATTGGTCCCCGTGCTGTAACATTCCATCACTGGGCCTTTTACAAACCCTGGTGTCACAAGGGATCATTAGATTGTTAGCCTGCATTGGGTCACAATGGTTCCTTGCTTCTCTTAACCTCTGTGGTGTCACAATGCATCCCATGCCCTTTTAGGCCACTTGATGTCACAATGAATCATTTGATGGTTGGCCTCCATGGTGGCATAATAGATCCTTGCTTCTATTGATCCCCGTGCTACAACAATCCATCCCTGAAACTTTTTATACCCCCTGGTGCCACAAGGGATCATTAGATTGTTAGCCTCCCTTGGGTCACAATGGTTCCTTGCTTCTCTTAACCCCTGTGGTGTCACAATCCATCCCATGCCCTTTTAGGCCACTTGATGTCACAATGAATCATTTGATTCTTGGCCTCCATGGTGGCATAATAGATCCTTGCTTCTATTGGTCCCCGTGCTGTAACAATCCATCCCTGGCCCTTTTTATACCCCCTGGTGCCACAAGGGATGATTAGATTGTTAGCCTGCGTTGGGTCACAATGGTTCCTTGCTTCTCTTAACCTCTATGCTGTCACAATGCATCCCATGCCCTTTTAGGCAACTTGATGACACAATGAATCATTTGATTCTTGGCCTCCATGGTGGCATAATAGATCCTTGCTTCTATTGGTCCCCGTGCTGTAACAATCCATCCCTGGCACTTTTTATACCCCCTGGTGCCACAAGGGATCATTAGATTGTTAGCCTCCTTTGGGTCACAATGGTTCGTTGCTTCTCTTAACCTCTATGCTGTCACAATGCATCCCATGCCCTTTTAGGCCACTTGGTGTTACAATGAATCACTTGATTCTTGGCCTCTATGGTGTCATAATATTTCCATGTCTTTATTGTGCCCCATGCTTTCACAATTCATCCCTGGCCCTTTTACCACCCCTGGTGCCACAAGGGATCATTAGATTGTTAGCCTCCCTTGGGTCACAATGGTTCCTTGCTTCTCTTAACCCCTGTGGTGTCACAATGCATCCAATGCATTTTTAGGCCACTTGATGTCACAATGAATCATTTGATTCTTGGCCTCCATGGTGGCATAATAGATCCTTGCTTCTATTGGTCCCCGTGCTACAACAATCCATCCCTGATCCTTTTTATACCCCCTGGTGTCACAAGGGATCATTAGATTGTTAGCCTGCATTGGGTCACAATGGTTCCTTGCTTCTCTTAACCCCTGTGGTGTCAAAATGCATCCCATGCCCTTTTAGGCCACTTGATGTCGCAATGAATCATTTGATTCTTGGCCTCCATGGTGGCATAATAGATCCTTGCTTCTATTGGTCCCCGTGCTGTAACAATCCATCACTGGCCTTTTTATACCCCCTGGTGCCACAAGGGATCATTAGATTGTTAGCCTGCATTGGGTCTCAATGGTTCCTTGCTTCTCTTAACCTCTATGGTGTCACAATGCATCCCATGCCCTTTTAGGCCACTTGGTGTTACAATGAATCACTTGATTCTTGGCCTCTATGGTGTCATAATATTTCCATGTCTTTATTGGGCCCCATGCTTTCACAATTCATCCCTGGCCCTTTTACAACCCCTGGTGCCACAAGGGATCATTAGATTGTTAGCCTCCATTGGGTCACAATAGTGCCTTGTTTCTCTTAACCCCTGTGGTGTCACAATGCATCCCATGCCCTTTTAGGCCACTTGATGTCGCAATGAATCATTTGATGGTTGGCCTCCATGGTGGCATAATAGATCCTTGCTTCTATTGATCCCCGTGCTACAACAATCCTTCCCTGGCCCTTTTTATACCCCCTGGTGCCACAAGGGATCATTAGATTGATAGCCTCCAATGGGTCACAATGGTTCCTTGCTTCTCTTAACCCCTGTGGTGTCACAATGCATCCCATGCACTTTTTGGCCACTTCATGTTACAATGAATCATTTGATTCTTGGCCTCCATGGTGGCATAATCGTTCCTTGATTCTATTGGTCCCCGTGCTGTAACAATCCATCACTGGGCCTTTTTATACCCCCTGGTGCCACAAGGGATCATTAGATTGTTAGCCTCCCTTGGGTCACAATGGTTCCTTGCTTCTCTTAACCCCTGTGTTGTCACAATGCATCCCATGTCCTTTTAGGCCACTTGATGTCACAATGAATCATTTGATTCTTGGCCTCCATGGTGGCATAATCGTTCCTTGCTTCTATTGGTCCCCGTGCTGTAACATTCCATCACTGGGCCTTTTACAAACCCTGGTGTCACAAGGGATCATTAGATTGTTAGCCTGCTTTGGGTCACAATGGTTCCTTGCTTCTCTTAACCTCTGTGGTGTCACAATGCATCCCATGCCCTTTTAGGCCACTTGATGTCACAATGAATCATTTGATGGTTGGCCTCCATGGTGGCATAATAGATCCTTGCTTCTATTGATCCCCGTGCTACAACAATCCATCCCTGACCCTTTTTATACCCCCTGGTGCCACAAGGGATCATTAGATTGTTAGCCTCCCTTGGGTCACAATGGTTCCTTGATTCTCTTAACCCCTGTGGTGACAAAATGCATCCCATGCCCTTTTAGGCCACTTCATGTCAAAATGAATCATTTGATGGTTGGCCTCCATGGTGGCATAATAGATCCTTGCTTCTATTGGTCCCCGTGCTGTAACAATCCATCCCTGGCCCTTTTTATACCCCCTGGTGCCACAAGGGATGATTAGATTGTTAGCCTGCATTGGGTCACAATGGTTCCTTTCTTCTCTTAACCTCTATGCTGTCACAATGCATCCCATGCCCTTTTAGGCAACTTGATGTCACAATGAATCATTTGATTCTTGGCCTCCATGGTGGCATAATAGATCCTTGCTTCTATTGGTCCCCGTGCTGTAACAATCCATCCCTGGCCCTTTTTATACCCCCTGGTGCCACAAGGGATCATTAGATTGTTAGCCTGCATTGGGTCACAATGGTTCCTTGCTTCTCTTAACCTCTATGGTGTCACAATGCATCCCATGCCCTTTTAGGCCACTTGGTGTTACAATGAATCACTTGATTCTTGGCCTCTATGGTGTCATAATATTTCCATGTCTTTATTGTGCCCCATGCATTCACAATTCATCCCTGGCCCTTTTACCACCCCTGGTGCCACAAGGGATCATTAGATTGTTAGCCTCCCTTGGGTCACAATGGTTCCTTGCTTCTCTTAACCCCTGAGCTGTCAAAATGCATCCCATGCCCTTTTAGGCCACTTGATGTCACAATGAATCACTTGATTCTTGGCCTCTATGGTGTCATAATATTTCCATGTTTTATTGGGCCCCATGCTTTCACAATTCATCCCTGGCCCTTTTACAACCCCTGGTGCCACAAGGGATCATTAGATTGTTAGCCTGCATTGGGTAACACTGGTGCCTTGCTTCTCTTAACCTCTGTGGTGTCACAATGCATCCCATGCACTTTTAGGCCACTTGATGTCACAATGAATCATTTGATTCTTGGCCTCCATGGTGGCATAATAGATCCTTGCTTCTATTGATCCCCGTGCTACAACAATCCATCCCTGACCCTTTTTATACCCCCTGGTGCCACAAGGGATCATTAGATTGTTAGCCTCCCTTGGGTCACAATGGTTCCTTGCTTCTCTTAACCCCTGTGGTGTCAAAATGCATCCCATGCCCTTTTAGGCCACTTGATGTCGCAATGAATCATTTGATGGTTGGCCTCCAAGGTGGCATAATAGATCCTTGCTTCTACTGGTCCCCGTGCTGTAACAATCCATCCCTGGCCCTTTTTATACCCCCTGGCGCCACAAGGGATCATTAGATTGTTAGCCTGCATTGGGTCACAATGTTTCCTTGCTTCTCTTAACCTCAGTGGTGTCACAATGCATCCCATGCCCTTTTAGGCCACTTGGTGTTACAATGAACCCTTTGATTGTTGGCCTCTATGGTGTCATAATATTTCCATGTCTTTATTGGGCCCCATGCTTTCACAATTCATCCCTGGCCCTTTTACAAACCCTGGTGTCACAAGGGACCATTAGATTGTTAGCCTCCCTTGGGTCACAATTGTTCCTTGCTTCTCTTAACCCCTGTGGTGTCACAATGCATCCCATGCCCTTTTAGGCAACTTGATGTCACAATGAATCATTTGATTCTTGGCCTCCATGGTGGCATAATAGATCCTTGCTTCTATTGGTCCCCGTGCTGTAACAATCCATCCCTGGCCCTTTTTATACCCCCTGGTGCCACAAGGGATCATTAGATTGTTAGCCTCCCTTGGGTCACAATGGTTCCTTGCTTCTCTTAACCTCTGTGCTGTCACAATGCATCCCATGCCCTTTTAGGCCACTTGGTGTTACAATGAATCACTTGATTCTTGGCCTCTATGGTGTCATAATATTTCCATGACTTTATTGGGCCCCATGCTTTCAAAATTCATCCCTGGCCCTTTTACCACCCCTGGTGCCACAAGGGATCATTAGATTGTTAGCCTGCATTGGGTCACAATAGTGCCTTGTTTCTCTTAACCCCTGTGGTGTCACAATGCATCCCATGCCCTTTTAGGCCACTTGATGTCACAATGAATCATTTGATGGTTGGCCTCCATGGTGGCATAATAGATCCTTGCTTCTATTGATCCCCGTGCTACAACAATCCATCCCTGACCCTTTTTATACCCCCTGGTGCCACAAGGGATCATTAGATTGTTAGCCTCCCTTGGGTCACAATGGTTCCTTGCTTCTCTTAACCCCTGTGGTGTCAAAATGCATCCCATGCCCTTTTAGGCCACTTGATGTCGCAATGAATCATTTGATTCTTGGCCTCCAAGGTGGCATAATAGATCCTTGCTTCTATTGGTCCCCGTGCTGTAACAATCCATCCCTGGCCCTTTTTATACCCCCTGGCGCCACAAGGGATCATTAGATTGTTAGCCTGCATTGGGTCACAATGTTTCCTTGCTTCTCTTAACCTCAGTGGTGTCACAATTTATCCCATGCCCTTTTAGGCCACTTGGTGTTACAATGAACCATTTGATTGTTGGCCTCTATGGTGTCATAATATTTCCATGTCTTTATTGGGCCCCATGCTTTCACAATTCATCCCTGGCCCTTTTACAAACCCTGGTGTCACAAGGGACCATTAGATTGTTAGCCTCCCTTGGGTCACAATTGTTCCTTGCTTCTCTTAACCCCTGTGGTGTCACAATGCATCCCATGCCCTTTTAGGCAACTTGATGTCACAATGAATCATTTGATTCTTGGCCTCCATGGTGGCATAATAGATCCTTGCTTCTATTGGTCCCCGTGCTGTAACAATCCATCCCTGGCCCTTTTTATACCCCCTGGTGCCACAAGGGATCATTAGATTGTTAGCCTGCATTGGGTCACAATGGTTCCTTGCTTCTCTTAACCTCTGTGCTGTCACAATGCATCCCATGCCCTTTTAGGCCACTTGGTGTTACAATGAATCACTTGATTCTTGGCCTCTATGGTGTCATAATATTTCCATGACTTTATTGGGCCCCATGCTTTCAAAATTCATCCCTGGCCCTTTTACCACCCCTGGTGCCACAAGGGATCATTAGATTGTTAGCCTGCATTGGGTCACAATAGTGCCTTGTTTCTCTTAACCCCTGTGGTGTCACAATGCATCCCATGCCCTTTTAGGCCACTTGATGTCACAATGAATCATTTGATTCTTGGCCTCCATGGTGGCATAATAGATCCTTGCTTCTATTGGTCCCCGTGCTACAACAATCCATCCCTGAACCTTTTTATACCCCCTGGTGTCACAAGGGATCATTAGATTGTTAGCCTCCCTTGGGTCACAATGGTTCCTTGCTTCTCTTAACCCCTGTGGTGTCAAAATGCATCCCATGCCCTTTTAGGCCACTTGATGTCGCAATGAATCATTTGATGGTTGGCCTCCATGGTGGCATAATAGATCCTTGCTTCTATTGGTCCCCGTGCTGTAACAATCCATCACTGGCCCTTTTTATACCCCCTGGTGCCACAAGGGATCATTAGATGGTTAGCCTCCCTTGGGTCTCAATGGTTCCTTGCTTCTCTTAACCCCTGTGGTGTCACAATGCATCCCATGCCCTTTTAGGCCACTTGATGTCACAATGAATCATTTGATACTTGGCCTCCATGGTGGCATAATAGATCCTTGCTTCTATTGGTCCCCGTGCTGTAACATTCCATCACTGGGCCTTTTACAAACCCTGGTGTCACAAGGGATCATTAGATTGTTAGCCTGCATTGGGTCACAATGGTTCCTTGCTTCTCTTAACCTCTGTGGTGTCACAATGCATCCCATGCCCTTTTAGGCCACTTGATGTCACAATGAATCATTTGATGGTTGGCCTCCATGGTGGCATAATAGATCCTTGCTTCTATTGATCCCCGTGCTACAACAATCCATCCCTGACCCTTTTTATACCCCCTGGTGCCACAAGGGATCATTAGATTGTTAGCCTCCCTTGGGTCACAATGGTGCCTTGCTTCTCTTAACCCCTGTGGTGTCAAAATGCATCCCATGCCCTTTTAGGCCACTTGATGTCGCAATGAATCATTTGATGGTTGGCCTCCATGGTGGCATAATCGATCCTTGCTTCTATTGGTCCCCGTGCTGTAAAAATCCATCCCTGGCCCTTTTTATACCCCCTGGTGCCACAAGGGATCATTAGATTGTTAGCCTGCATTGGGTCACAATGGTTCCTTGCTTCTCTTACCCTCTATGGTGTCACAATGCATCCCATGCCCTTTTAGGCCACTTGGTGTTACAATGAATCACTTGATTCTTGGCCTCTATGGTGTCATAATATTTCCATGTCTTTATTGGGCCCCATGCTTTCACAATTCATCCCTGGCCCTTTTACAACCCCTGGTGCCACAAGGGATCATTAGATTGTTAGCCTCCCTTGGGTCTCAATAGTTCCTTGCTTCTCTTAACCCCTGTGGTGTCACAATCCATCCCATGCCCTTTTAGGCCACTTGATGTCACAATGAATCATTTGATTCTTGGCCTCCATGGTGGCATAATAGATCCTTGCTTCTATTGCTCCCCGTTCTACAACAATCCATCCCTGGCCCTTTTTATACCCCCTGGTGCCACAAGGGATCATTAGATTGATAGCCTCCAATGGGTCACAATGGTTCCTTGCTTCTCTTAACCCCTGTGGTGTCACAATGCATCCCATGCCCTTTTAGGCCACTTGATGTCACAATGAATCATTTGATGGTAGGCCTCCATGGTGGCATAATCGTTCCTTGATTCTATTGGTCCCCGTGCTGTAACAATCCATCCCTGACCCTTTTTATACCCCCTGGTGCCACAAGGGATCATTAGATTGTTAGCCTCCCTTGGGTCACAATGGTTCCTTGCTTCTCTTAACCCCTGTGGTGTCACAATGCATCCCATGCCCTTTTAGGCCACTTGATGTCACAATGAATCATTTGATTCTTGGCCTCCATGGTGGCATAATAGATCCTTGCTTCTATTGGTCCCCGCGCTGTAACATTCCATCACTGGGCCTTTTACAAACCCTGGTGTCACAAGGGATCATTAGATTGTTAGCCTGCATTGGGTCACAATGGTTCCTTCCTTCTCTTAACCCCTGTGTTGTCACAATCCATCCCATGCCCTTTTAGGCCACTTGATGTCACAATGAATCATTTGATTCTTGGCCTCCATGGTGGCATAATAGATCCTTGCTTCTATTGGTCCCCGTGCTACAACAACCCATCCCTGAACCTTTTTATACCCCCTGGTCCCACAAGGGATCATTAGATTGTTAGCCTCCTTTGGGTCACAATGGTTCCTTGCTTCTCTTAACCCCTGTGGTGTCACAATGCATCCCATGCCCTTTTAGGCCACTTGATGTCACAATGAATCATTTGATTCTTGGCCTCCATGGTGGCATAATAGATCCTTGCTTCTATTGGTCCCCGTGCTGTAACATTCCATCACTGGGCCTTTTACAACCCCTGGTGTCACAAGGGATCATTAGATTGTTAGCCTGCATTGGGTCACAATGGTTCCTTGCTTCTCTTAACCTCTGTGGTATCACAATGCATCCCATGCCCTTTTAGGCCACTTGATGTCACAATGAATCATTTGATGGTTGGCCTCCATGGTGGCATAATAGATCCTTGCTTCTATTGATCCCCGTGCTACAACAATCCATCCCTGATCCTTTTTATACCCCCTGGTGCCACAAGGGATCATTAGATTGTTAGCCTCCCTTGGGTCACAATGGTTCCTTGCTTCTCTTAACCTCTGTGCTGCCACAATGCATCCCATGCCCTTTTTGGCCACTTGGTGTTACAATGAATCACTTGATTCTTGGCCTCTATGGTGTCATAATATTTCCATGTCTTTATTGGGCCCCATGCTTTCACAATTCATCCCTGGCCCTTTTACCACCCCTGGTGCCACAAGGGATCATTAGATTGTTAGCCTGCATTGGGTCACAATAGTGCCTTGTTTCTCTTAACCCCTGTGGTGTCACAATGCATCCCATGCCCTTTTAGGCCACTTGATGTCACAATGAATCATTTGATGGTTGGCCTCCATGGTGGCATAATAGATCCTTGCTTCTATTGGTCCCCGTGCTACAACAATCCATCCCTGCCAATTTTTATACCCCCTGGTGCCACAAGGGATCATTAGATTTTTAGCCTCCCTTGGGTCACAATGGTTCCTTGCTTCTCTTAACCCCTGTGGTGTCACAATCCATCCCATGCCCTTTTAGGCCACTTGATGTCACAATGAATCATTTGATTCTTGGCCTCCATGGTGGCATAATCGATCCTTGCTTCTATTGGTCCCCGTGCTGTAACAATCCATCCCTGGCCCTTTTTATACCCCCTGGTGCCACAAGGGATCATTAGATTGTTAGCCTCCCTTGGGTCACAATGGTTCCTTGCTTCTCTTAACCCCTGTGGTGTCACAATGCATCCCATGCCCTTTTAGGACACTTGATGTCAAAATGAATCATTTGATGGTTGGCCTCCATGGTGGCATAATAGATCCTTGCTTCTATTGGTCCCCGTGCTGTAACAATCCATCACTGGGCCTTTTACAAACCCTGGTGTCACAAGGGATCATTAGATTGTTAGCCTGCATTGGGTCACAATGGTGCCTTGCTTCTCTTAACCTCTGTGGTGTCACAATCCATCCCATGCCCTTTTAGGCCACTTGATGTCACAATGAATCATTTGATTCTTGGCCTCCATGGTGGCATAATAGATCCTTGCTTCTATTGATCCCCGTGCTACAACAATCCATCCCTGACCCTTTTTATACCCCCTGGTGCCACAAGGGATCATTAGATTGTTAGCCTCCCTTGGGTCACAATGGTTCCTTGCTTCTCTTAACCCCTGTGGTGTCAAAATGCATCCCATGCCCTTTTAGGCCACTTGATGTCGCAATGAATCATTTGATTCTTGGCCTCCATGGTGGCATAATAGATCCTTGCTTCTATTGGTCCCCGTGCTGCAACAATCCATCACTGGCCTTTTTATACACCCTGGTGCCACAAGGGATCATTAGATGGTTAGCCTCCCTTGGGTCTCAATGGTTCCTTGCTTCTCTTAACCCCTGTGGTGTCACAATCCATCCCATGCCCTTTTAGGCCACTTGATGTCACAATGAATCATTTGATACTTGGCCTCCATGGTGGCATAATAGATCCTTGCTTCTATTGGTCCCCGTGCTGTAACAATCCATCCCTGGCCCTTTTTATACCCCCTGGTGCCACAAGGGATCATTAGATTGTTAGCCTGCATTGGGTCTCAATGGTTCCTTGCTTCTCTTAACCTCTATGGTGTCACAATGCATCCCATGCCATTTTGGGCCACTTGGTGTTACAATGAATCACTTGATTCTTGGCCTCTATGGTGTCATAATATTTCCATGTCTTTATTGGGCCCCATGCTTTCACAATTCATCCCTGGCCCTTTTACAACCCCTGGTGCCACAAGGGATCATTAGATTGTTAGCCTGCATTGGGTCACAATAGTGCCTTGTTTCTCTTAACCCCTGTGGTATCACAATGCATCCCATGGCCTTTTAGGCCACTTGGTGTTACAATGAATCACTTGATTCTTGGCCTCTATGGTGTCATAATATTTCCATGTCTTTATTGGGCCCCATGCTTTCACAATACATCCCTGGCCCTTTACAACCCCTGGTGCCACAAGGGATCATTAGATTGTTAGCCTGCATGGGGTCTCAATGGTTCCTTGCTTCTCTTAACCCCTGTGGTGTTACAATGCATCCCATGCACTTTTAGGCCACTTGATGGCACAATGAATCATTTGATGGTTGGCCTCCATGGTGGCATAATAGATCCTTGCTTCTATTGGTCCCCGTGCTACAACAATCCATCCCTGGCCCTTTTTATACCCCCTGGTGCCACAAGGGATCATTAGATTGATAGCCTCCAATGGGTCACAATGGTTCCTTGCTTCTCTTAACCCCTGTGGTGTCACAATGCATCCCATGCACTTTTTGGCCACTTCATGTTACAATGAATCATTTGATTCTTGGCCTCCATGGTGGCATAATCGTTCCTTGATTCTATTGGCCCCCGTGCTGTAACAATCCATCCCTGACCCTTTTTATACCCCCTGGTGCCACAAGGGATCATTAGATTGTTAGCCTCCCTTGGGTCACAATGGTTCCTTGCTTCTCTTAACCCCTGTGGTGTCACAATGCATCCCATGCCCTTTTAGGCCACTTGATGTCACAATGAATCATTTGATTCTTGGCCTCCATGGTGGCATAATAGATCCTTGCTTCTATTGGTCCCCGTGCTGTAACATTCCATCACTGGGCCTTTTACAAACCCTGGTGTCACAAGGGATCATTAGATTGTTAGCCTCCCTTGGGTCACAATGGTTCCTTGCTTCTCTTAACCTCTGTGGTGTCACAATGCATCCCATGCCCTTTTAGGCCACTTGATGTCACAATGAATCATTTGATGGTTGGCTTCCATGGTGGCATAATAGATCCTTGCTTCTATTGATCCCCGTTCTACAACAATCCATCCCTGACAATTTTTATACCCCCTGGTGCCACAAGGGATTCTTAGATTGTTAGCCTCCCTTGGGTCACAATGGTTCCTTGCTTCTCTTAACCCCTGTGGTGTCAAAATGCATCCCATGCCCTTTTAGGCCACTTGATGTCGCAATGAATCATTTGATGGTTGGCCTCCATGGTGGCATAATAGATCCTTGCTTCTATTGGTCCCCGTGCTACAACAATCCATCCCTGAACCTTTTTATACCCCCTGGTGCCACAAGGGGTCATTAGATTGTTAGCCTCCTTTGGGTCACAATGGTTCCTTGCTTCTCTTAACCTCTATGGTGTCACAATGCATCCCATGCCCTTTTAGGCCACTTGGTGTTACAATGAATCACTTGATTCTTGGCCTCTATGGTGTCATAATATTTCTATGTCTTTATTGGGCCCCATGCTTTCACAATTCATCCCTGGCCCTTTTACAACCCCTGGTGCCACAAGGGATCATTAGATTGTTAGCCTGCATTGGGTCACAATAGTGCCTTGTTTCTCTTAACCCCTGTGGTGTCACAATGCATCCCATGCCCTTTTAGGCCACTTGATGTCACAATGAATCATTTGATGGTTGGCCTCCATGGTGGCATAATAGATCCTTGCTTCTATTGGTCCCCGTGCTACAACAATCCATCCCTGAACCTTTTTATACCCCCTGGTGCCACAAGGGGTCATTAGATTGTTAGCCTCCTTTGGGTCACAATAGTGCCTTGTTTCTCTTAACCCCTGTGGTGTCACAATGCATCCCATGCCCTTTTAGGCCACTTGATGTCACAATGAATCATTTGATGGTTGGCCTCCATGGTGGCATAATAGATCCTTGCTTCTATTGATCCCCGTGCTACAACAATCCATCCCTGGCCCTTTTTAAACCCCCTGGTGCCACAAGGGATCATTAGATTGATAGAATCCAATGGGTCACAATGGTTCCTTGCTTCTCTTAACCCCTGTGGTGTCACAATGCATCCCATGCACTTTTTGGCCACTTCATGTTACAATGAATCATTTGATTCTTGGCTTCCATGGTGGCAAAATCGTTCCTTGATTCTATTGGTCCCCGTGCTGTAACAATCCATCCCTGACACTTTTTATACCCCCTGGTGCCACAAGGGATCATTAGATTGTTAGCCTCCCTTGGGTCACAATGGTTCCTTGCTTCTCTTAACCCCTGTGGTGTCACAATTCATCCCATGCCCATTTAGGCCACTTGATGTCACAATGAATCATTTGATTCTTGGCCTCCATGGTGGCATAATAGATCCTTGCTTCTATTGGTCCCCGTGCTGTAACATTCCATCACTGGGCCTTTTACAAACCCTGGTGTCACAAGGGATCATTAGATTGTTAGCCTGCATTGGGTCACAATGGTTCCTTGCTTCTCTTAACCTCTGTGGTGTCACAATGCATCCCATGCCCTTTTAGGCCACTTGATGTCACAATGAATCATTTGATGGTTGGCCTCCATGGTGGCATAATAGATCCTTGCTTCTATTGATCCCCGTGCTACAACAATCCATCCCTGACCCTTTTTATACCCCCTGGTGCCACAAGGGATCATTAGATTGTTAGCCTCCCTTGGGTCACAATGGTGCCTTGCTTCTCTTAACCCCTGTGGTGTCAAAATGCATCCCATGCCCTTTTAGGCCACTTGATGTCGCAATGAATCATTTGATGGTTGGCCTCCATGGTGGCATAATCGATCCTTGCTTCTATTGGTCCCCGTGCTGTAAAAATCCATCCCTGGCCCTTTTTATACCCCCTGGTGCCACAAGGGATCATTAGATTGTTAGCCTGCATTGGGTCACAATGGTTCCTTGCTTCTCTTACCCTCTATGGTGTCACAATGCATCCCATGCCCTTTTAGGCCACTTGGTGTTACAATGAATCACTTGATTCTTGGCCTCTATGGTGTCATAATATTTCCATGTCTTTATTGGGCCCCATGCTTTCACAATTCATCCCTGGCCCTTTTACAACCCCTGGTGCCACAAGGGATCATTAGATTGTTAGCCTCCCTTGGGTCTCAATAGTTCCTTGCTTCTCTTAACCCCTGTGGTGTCACAATCCATCCCATGCCCTTTTAGGCCACTTGATGTCACAATGAATCATTTGATTCTTGGCCTCCATGGTGGCATAATAGATCCTTGCTTCTATTGCTCCCCGTTCTACAACAATCCATCCCTGGCCCTTTTTATACCCCCTGGTGCCACAAGGGATCATTAGATTGATAGCCTCCAATGGGTCACAATGGTTCCTTGCTTCTCTTAACCCCTGTGGTGTCACAATGCATCCCATGCCCTTTTAGGCCACTTGATGTCACAATGAATCATTTGATGGTAGGCCTCCATGGTGGCATAATCGTTCCTTGATTCTATTGGTCCCCGTGCTGTAACAATCCATCCCTGACCCTTTTTATACCCCCTGGTGCCACAAGGGATCATTAGATTGTTAGCCTCCCTTGGGTCACAATGGTTCCTTGCTTCTCTTAACCCCTGTGGTGTCAAAATGCATCCCATGCCCTTTTAGGCCACTTGATGTCACAATGAATCATTTGATTCTTGGCCTCCATGGTGGCATAATAGATCCTTGCTTCTATTGGTCCCCGCGCTGTAACATTCCATCACTGGGCCTTTTACAAACCCTGGTGTCACAAGGGATCATTAGATTGTTAGCCTGCATTGGGTCACAATGGTTCCTTCCTTCTCTTAACCCCTGTGTTGTCACAATCCATCCCATGCCCTTTTAGGCCACTTGATGTCACAATGAATCATTTGATTCTTGGCCTCCATGGTGGCATAATAGATCCTTGCTTCTATTGGTCCCCGTGCTACAACAATCCATCCCTGAACCTTTTTATACCCCCTGGTCCCACAAGGGATCATTAGATTGTTAGCCTCCTTTGGGTCACAATGGTTCCTTGCTTCTCTTAACCCCTGTGGTGTCACAATGCATCCCATGCCCTTTTAGGCCACTTGATGTCACAATGAATCATTTGATTCTTGGCCTCCATGGTGGCATAATAGATCCTTGCTTCTATTGGTCCCCGTGCTGTAACATTCCATCACTGGGCCTTTTACAACCCCTGGTGTCACAAGGGATCATTAGATTGTTAGCCTGCATTGGGTCACAATGGTTCCTTGCTTCTCTTAACCTCTGTGGTATCACAATGCATCCCATGCCCTTTTAGGCCACTTGATGTCACAATGAATCATTTGATGGTTGGCCTCCATGGTGGCATAATAGATCCTTGCTTCTATTGATCCCCGTGCTACAACAATCCATCCCTGATCCTTTTTATACCCCCTGGTGCCACAAGGGATCATTAGATTGTTAGCCTCCCTTGGGTCACAATGGTTCCTTGCTTCTCTTAACCTCTGTGCTGCCACAATGCATCCCATGCCCTTTTTGGCCACTTGGTGTTACAATGAATCACTTGATTCTTGGCCTCTATGGTGTCATAATATTTCCATGTCTTTATTGGGCCCCATGCTTTCACAATTCATCCCTGGCCCTTTTACCACCCCTGGTGCCACAAGGGATCATTAGATTGTTAGCCTGCATTGGGTCACAATAGTGCCTTGTTTCTCTTAACCCCTGTGGTGTCACAATGCATCCCATGCCCTTTTAGGCCACTTGATGTCACAATGAATCATTTGATGGTTGGCCTCCATGGTGGCATAATAGATCCTTGCTTCTATTGGTCCCCGTGCTACAACAATCCATCCCTGAAACTTTTTATACCCCCTGGTGCCACAAGGGATCATTAGATTTTTAGCCTCCCTTGGGTCACAATGGTTCCTTGCTTCTCTTAACCCCTGTGGTGTCACAATCCATCCCATGCCCTTTTAGGCCACTTGATGTCACAATGAATCATTTGATTCTTGGCCTCCATGGTGGCATAATCGATCCTTGCTTCTATTGGTCCCCGTGCTGTAACAATCCATCCCTGGCCCTTTTTATACCCCCTGGTGCCACAAGGGATCATTAGATTGTTAGCCTCCCTTGGGTCACAATGGTTCCTTGCTTCTCTTAACCCCTGTGGTGTCACAATGCATCCCATGCCCTTTTAGGACACTTGATGTCAAAATGAATCATTTGATGGTTGGCCTCCATGGTGGCATAATAGATCCTTGCTTCTATTGGTCCCCGTGCTGTAACAATCCATCACTGGGCCTTTTACAAACCCTGGTGTCACAAGGGATCATTAGATTGTTAGCCTGCATTGGGTCACAATGGTGCCTTGCTTCTCTTAACCTCTGTGGTGTCACAATCCATCCCATGCCCTTTTAGGCCACTTGATGTCACAATGAATCATTTGATTCTTGGCCTCCATGGTGGCATAATAGATCCTTGCTTCTATTGATCCCCGTGCTACAACAATCCATCCCTGACCCTTTTTATACCCCCTGGTGCCACAAGGGATCATTAGATTGTTAGCCTCCCTTGGGTCACAATGGTTCCTTGCTTCTCTTAACCCCTGTGGTGTCAAAATGCATCCCATGCCCTTTTAGGCCACTTGATGTCGCAATGAATCATTTGATTCTTGGCCTCCATGGTGGCATAATAGATCCTTGCTTCTATTGGTCCCCGTGCTGCAACAATCCATCACTGGCCTTTTTATACACCCTGGTGCCACAAGGGATCATTAGATGGTTAGCCTCCCTTGGGTCTCAATGGTTCCTTGCTTCTCTTAACCCCTGTGGTGTCACAATCCATCCCATGCCCTTTTAGGCCACTTGATGTCACAATGAATCATTTGATACTTGGCCTCCATGGTGGCATAATAGATCCTTGCTTCTATTGGTCTCCGTGCTGTAACAATCCATCCCTGGCCCTTTTTATACCCCCTGGTGCCACAAGGGATCATTAGATTGTTAGCCTGCATTGGGTCTCAATGGTTCCTTGCTTCTCTTAACCTCTATGGTGTCACAATGCATCCCATGCCATTTTGGGCCACTTGGTGTTACAATGAATCACTTGATTCTTGGCCTCTATGGTGTCATAATATTTCCATGTCTTTATTGGGCCCCATGCTTTCACAATTCATCCCTGGCCCTTTTACAACCCCTGGTGCCACAAGGGATCATTAGATTGTTAGCCTGCATTGGGTCACAATAGTGCCTTGTTTCTCTTAACCCCTGTGGTATCACAATGCATCCCATGGCCTTTTAGGCCACTTGATGTCGCAATGAATCATTTGATGGTTGGCCTCCATGGTGGCATAATAGATCCTTGCTTCTATTGATCCCCGTGCTGTAACAATCCTTCCCTGGCCCTTTTTATACCCCCTGGTGTCACAAGGGATCATTAGATTGATAGCCTCCAATGGGTCACAATGGTTCCTTGCTTCTCTTAACCTCTATGGTGTCACAATGCATCCCATGCACTTTTTGGCCACTTCATGTTACAATGAATCATTTGATTCTTGGCCTCCATGGTGGCATAATCGTTCCTTGATTCTATTGGTCCCCGTGCCGTAACAATCCATCACTGGACCTTTTTATACCCCCTGGTGCCACAAGGGATCATTAGATTGTTAGCCTCCCTTGGGTCACAATGGTTCCTTGCTTCTCTTAACCCCTGTGGTGTCACAATGCATCCCATGCCCTTTTTGGCCACTTGATGTCACAATGAATCATTTGATTCTTGGCCTCCATGGTGGCATAATAGTTCCTTGCTTCTATTGGTCCCCGTGCTGTAACATTCCATCACTGGGACTTTCACAAACCCTGGTGTCACAAGGGATCATTAGATTGTTAGCCTGCATTGGGTCACAATGGTTCCTTGCTTCTCTTAACCTCTGTGGTGTCACAATGCATCCCATGCCCTTTTAGGCCACTTGATGTCACAATGAATCATTTGATGGTTGGCCTCCATGGTGGCATAATAGATCCTTGCTTCTATTGATCCCCGTGCTACAACAATCCATCCCTGAACCTTTTTATACACCCTGGTGCCACAAGGGATCATTAGATTGTTAGCCTCCCTTGGGTCACAATGGTTCCTTGCTTCTCTTAACCTCTATGGTGTCACAATGCATCCCATGCCCTTTTAGGCCACTTGGTGTTACAATGAATCACTTGATTCTTGGCCTCTATGGTGTCATAATATTTCCATGTCTTTATTGGGCCCCATGCTTTCACAATACATCCCTGGCCCTTTACAACCCCTGGTGCCACAAGGGATCATTAGATTGTTAGCCTGCATGGGGTCTCAATGGTTCCTTGCTTCTCTTAACCCCTGTGGTGTTACAATCCATCCCATGCACTTTTAGGCCACTTGATGGCACAATGAATCATTTGATGGTTGGCCTCCATGGTGGCATAATAGATCCTTGCTTCTATTGGTCCCCGTGCTACAACAATCCATCCCTGGCCCTTTTTATACCCCCTGGTGCCACAAGGGATCATTAGATTGATAGCCTCCAATGGGTCACAATGGTTCCTTGCTTCTCTTAACCCCTGTGGTGTCACAATGCATCCCATGCACTTTTTGGCCACTTCATGTTACAATGAATCATTTGATTCTTGGCCTCCATGGTGGCATAATCGATCCTTGATTCTATTGGCCCCCGTGCTGTAACAATCCATCCCTGACCCTTTTTATACCCCCTGGTGCCACAAGGGATCATTAGATTGTTAGCCTCCCTTGGGTCACAATGGTTCCTTGCTTCTCTTAACCCCTGTGGTGTCACAATGCATCCCATGCCCTTTTAGGCCACTTGATGTCACAATGAATCATTTGATTCTTGGCCTCCATGGTGGCATAATAGATCCTTGCTTCTATTGGTCCCCGTGCTGTAACATTCCATCACTGGGCCTTTTACAAACCCTGGTGTCACAAGGGATCATTAGATTGTTAGCCTCCCTTGGGTCACAATGGTTCCTTGCTTCTCTTAACCTCTGTGGTGTCACAATGCATCCCATGCCCTTTTAGGCCACTTGATGTCACAATGAATCATTTGATGGTTGGCTTCCATGGTGGCATAATAGATCCTTGCTTCTATTGATCCCCGTTCTACAACAATCCATCCCTGACAATTTTTATACCCCCTGGTGCCACAAGGGATTCTTAGATTGTTAGCCTCCCTTGGGTCACAATGGTTCCTTGCTTCTCTTAACCCCTGTGGTGTCAAAATGCATCCCATGCCCTTTTAGGCCACTTGATGTCGCAATGAATCATTTGATGGTTGGCCTCCATGGTGGCATAATAGATCCTTGCTTCTATTGGTCCCCGTGCTACAACAATCCATCCCTGAACCTTTTTATACCCCCTGGTGCCACAAGGGGTCATTAGATTGTTAGCCTCCTTTGGGTCACAATGGTTCCTTGCTTCTCTTAACCTCTATGGTGTCACAATGCATCCCATGCCCTTTTAGGCCACTTGGTGTTACAATGAATCACTTGATTCTTGGCCTCTATGGTGTCATAATATTTCTATGTCTTTATTGGGCCCCATGCTTTCACAATTCATCCCTGGCCCTTTTACAACCCCTGGTGCCACAAGGGATCATTAGATTGTTAGCCTGCATTGGGTCACAATAGTGCCTTGTTTCTCTTAACCCCTGTGGTGTCACAATGCATCCCATGCCCTTTTAGGCCACTTGATGTCACAATGAATCATTTGATGGTTGGCCTCCATGGTGGCATAATAGATCCTTGCTTCTATTGTTCCCCGTGCTACAACAATCCATCCCTGAACCTTTTTATACCCCCTGGTGCCACAAGGGGTCATTAGATTGTTAGCCTCCTTTGGGTCACAATAGTGCCTTGTTTCTCTTAACCCCTGTGGTGTCACAATGCATCCCATGCCCTTTTAGGCCACTTGATGTCACAATGAATCATTTGATGGTTGGCCTCCATGGTGGCATAATAGATCCTTGCTTCTATTGATCCCCGTGCTACAACAATCCATCCCTGGCCCTTTTTAAACCCCCTGGTGCCACAAGGGATCATTAGATTGATAGAATCCAATGGGTCACAATGGTTCCTTGCTTCTCTTAACCCCTGTGGTGTCACAATGCATCCCATGCACTTTTTGGCCACTTCATGTTACAATGAATCATTTGATTCTTGGCTTCCATGGTGGCAAAATCGTTCCTTGATTCTATTGGTCCCCGTGCTGTAACAATCCATCCCTGACACTTTTTATACCCCCTGGTGCCACAAGGGATCATTAGATTGTTAGCCTCCCTTGGGTCACAATGGTTCCTTGCTTCTCTTAACCCCTGTGTTGTCACAATTCATCCCATGCCCATTTAGGCCACTTGATGTCACAATGAATCATTTGATTCTTGGCCTCCATGGTGGCATAATAGATCCTTGCTTCTATTGGTCCCCGTGCTGTAACATTCCATCACTGGGCCTTTTACAAACCCTGGTGTCACAAGGGATCATTAGATTGTTAGCCTCCCTTGGGTCACAATGGTTCCTTGCTTCTCTTAACCCCTGTGGTGTCACAATGCATCCCATGCACTTTTAGGCCACTTGATGTCACAATGAATCATTTGATGGTTGGCCTCCATGGTGGCATAATAGATCCTTGCTTCTATTGATTCCCGTGCTACAACAATCCATCCCTGACACCTTTTATACCCCCTGGTGCCACAAGGGATCATTAGATTGTTAGCCTCCCTTGGGTCACAATGGTTCCTTGCTTCTCTTAACCCCTGTGGTGTCAAAATGCATCCCATGCCCTTTTAGGCCACTTGATGTCGCAATGAATCATTTGATTCTTGGCCTCCATGGTGGCATAATCGTTCCTTGATTCTATTGGTCCCCGTGCTGTAACAATCCATCACTGGCCCTTTTTATACCCCCTGGTGCCACAAGGGGTCATTAGATTGATAGCCTCCAATGGGTCACAATGGTTCCTTGCTTCTCTTAGCCTCTGTGGTGTCAAAATGCATCCCATGCACTTTTTGGCCACTTCATGTTAAAATGAATCATTTGATTCTTGGCCTCCATGGTGGCATAATGTTTCCTTGATTCTATTGATCCCCGTGCTACAACAATCCATCCCTGACACTTTTTATACCCCCTGGTGCCACAAGGGATCATTAGATTGTTAGCCTCCCTTGGGTCTCAATGGTTCCTTGCTTCTCTTAACCCCTGTGGTGTCAAAATGCATCCCATGCCCTTTTAGGCCACTTGATGTCGCAATGAATCATTTGATTCTTGGCCTCCATGGTGGCATAATAGATCCTTGCTTCTATTGGTCCCCGTGCTGTAACAATCCATCACTGGCACTTTTTATACCCCCAGGTGCCACAAGGGATCATTAGATTGTTAGCCTCCCTTGGGTCTCAATGGTTCCTTGCTTCTCTTAATCCCTGTGGTGTCACAATGCATCCCATGCCCTTTTAGGCCACTTGGTGTTACAGTGAATCACTTGATTCTTGGCCTCTATGGTGTCATAATATTTCCATGTCTTTATTGGGCCCCATGCTTTCACAATTCATCCCTGGCCCTTTTACAACCCCTGGTGCCACAAGGGATCATTAGATTGTTAGCCTGCATTGGGTCACAATAGTGCCTTGTTTCTCTTAACCCCTGTGGTGTCACAATGCATCCCATGCCCTTTTAGGCCACTTGATGTCGCAATGAATCATTTGATTCTTGGCCTCCATGGTGGCATAATAGATCCTTGCTTCTATTGGTCCCGGTGCTGTAACAATCCATCACTGGCACTTTTTATACCCCCTGGTGCCACAAGGGATCATTAGATTGTTAGCCTCCCTTGGGTCTCAATGGTTCCTTGCTTCTCTTAACCCCTGTGGTGTCACAATCCATACCATGCCCTTTTAGGCCACTTGATGTCACAATGAATCATTTGATACTTGGCCTCCATGGTGGCATAATAGATCCTTGCTTCTATTGGTCCCCGTGCTGTAACTATCCATTACTGGCCATTTTTATAACCCCTGGTGCCACAAGGGATCATTAGATTGTTAGCCTGCATTGGGTCTCAATGGTTCCTTGCTTCTCTTAACCTCTATGGTGTCACAATGCATCCCATGCCCTTTTAGGCCACTTGATGTCACAATGAATCATTTGATGGTTGGCCTCCATGGTGGCATAATCGTTCCTTGATTCTATTGGTCCCCCTGCTGTAACAATCCATCCCTGACACTTTTTATACCCCCTGGTGCCACAAGGGATCATTAGATTGTTAGCCTGCATTGGGTCACAATGGTTCCTTGCTTCTCTTAACCCCTGTGGTGTCACAATGCATCCCATGCCCTTTTAGGCCACTTGATGTCACAATGAATTATTTGATTCTTGGCCTCCATGGTGGCATAATAGATCCTTGTTTCTATTGGTCCCCGTGCTGTAACATTCCATCACTGGGCCTTTTACAAACCCTGGTGTCACAAGGGATCATTAGATTGTTAGCCTGCATTGGGTCACAATGGTTCCTTGCTTCTCTTAACCCCTGTGGTGTCACAATGCATCCCATGCCCTTTTAGGCCACTTGATGTCACAATGAATCATTTGATGGTTGGCCTCCATGGTGGCATAATAGATCCTTGCTTCTATTGGTCCCCGTGCTACAACAATCCATCCCTGACCCTTTTTATACCCCCTGGTGCCACAAGGGATCATTAGATTGTTAGCCTCCCTTGGGTCTCAATGGTTCCTTGCTTCTCTTAACCCCTGTGGTGTCACAATCCATCCCATGCCCTTTTAGGCCACTTGATGTCACAATGAATCATTTGATTCTTGGCCTCCATGGTGGCATAATAGATCCTTGCTTCTATTGGTCCCCGTGCTACAACAATCCATCCCTGACCCTTTTTATACCCCCTGGTGCCACAAGGGATCTTTAGATTGTTAGCCTGCATTGGGTCACAATGGTTCCTTGCGTCTCTTAACCCCTGTGGTGTCACAATGCATCCCATGCCCTTTTAGGCCACTTGATGTCACAATGAACCATTTGATTCTTGGCCTCTATGGTGTCATAATGGTTCCTTGTTTTTATTGGGCCCCATCCTGTCACAATCCATCCCTGGCCATTTTTATACCCCCTGGTGCCACAAGGGATCATTAGGTTGTTAACCTTCATTGGGTCACAATGGTTCCTTGCTTCTCTTAACCCCTGTGGTGTCACAATGCATTCCAAGCCCTTTTAGGCCACTTGATGTCACAATGAATCATTTGAGTCTTGGCCTCCATGGTGGCATAATTGTACCAGGTTTTAATTGGGCCCCATTCTTTCACAATTCATCCCTGGCCCTCTTCGGCCCATTGGTGTCACAAGGGATCATTAGATTGTTATTGTCCCTTGGGTCACAATGGTTCCTTGCTTCTCTTAACCCCTGTGGTGTCACAATGCATTCCAAGCTCTTTTAGGCCACTTGATGTCACAATGAATCATTTGATTCTTGGCCTTGATGGTGGCGTAATTGTACCTGGTTTTAATTGGGCCCCATGCTTTCACAATTCATCCCTGGCCCTTTTGGGCCCCCTGGTGTCACAAGGGATCATTAGATTGATAGCCTGCATTGGGTCACAATGGTTCCTTGCTTCTCTTAACCTCTGTGGTGTCACAATGCATTCCTAGCCCTTTTAGGCCACTTGGTGTTACAATGAATCATTTGATACTTGGCCTCCATGGTGGCATAATAGATCCTTGCTTCTATTGGTCCCCGTGCTACAACAATCCATCCCTGTCCCTTTTTATACGCCCTGGTGCCACAAGGGATCATTAGATTGTTAGCCTCCCTTGGGTCTCAATGGTTCCTTGCTTCTCTTAACCCCTGTGGTGTCACAATGCATCCCATGCCCTTTTAGGCCACTTGATGTCACAATGAATCATTTGATTCTTGGCCTCTATGGTGTCATAATATTTCCATGATTTTATTGTGCCCCATGCTTCCACAATTCATCCCTGGCCCTATTACAACCCCTGGTGTCAACAGGGATCATTAGATTTTTAGCCTCCCTTGGGTCACAATGGTTCCTTGCTTCTCTTAACCCCTGTGGTGTCACAATGCATCCCATGCCCTTTTAGGCCACTTGATGTCACAATTAATCATTTGAGTCTTGGCCTCCATGGTGGCACAATAGATCCTTGCTTCTATTGGTCCCCGTGCTGTAACAATCCATCACTGGGCCTTTTTATACCCCCTGGTGCCACAAGGGATCATTAGATTGTTAGCCTGCATTGGGTCACAATGGTTCCTTGCTTCTCTTAACCTCTGTGGTGTCACAATGCATCCCATGCCCTTTTAGGCCACTTGATGTCACAATGAATCATTTGATTCTTGGCCTCTATGGTGTCATAATCGCTCCTTGTTTCTATTGGGCCCCATGCTGTCACAATTCATCCCTGGCCCTATTACAAACCCTGGTGTCACAAGGGATCATTAGATTGTGAGCCTGCATTGGGTCACAATAGTGCCTTGCTTCTCTTAACCTCTGTGGTGTCACAATGCATCCCATGCCCTTTTAGGCCACTTCATGTCACAATGAATCATTTGATTCTTGGCCTCCATGGTGGCATAATAGATCCTTGCTTCTATTGGTCCCCGTGCTGTAACAATCCATCCCTGACCCTTTTTATAACCCCTGGTGCCACAAGGGATCATTAGATTGTTAGCCTGCATTGGGTCTCAATGGTTCCTTGCTTCTCTTAACCTCTATGGTGTCACAATGCATCCCATGCCCTTTTAGGCCACTTGGTGTTACAATGAATCACTTGATTCTTGGACTCTATGGTGTCATAATATTTCCATGTCTTTATTGCGCCCCATGCTTTCGCAATTCATCCCTGGACCTTTTACAATCCCTGGTGCCACAAGGGATCATTAGATTGTTAGCCTGCATTGGGTCACAATAGTGCCTTGTTTCTCTTAACCCCTGTGGTGTCACAATGCATCCCATGCCCTTTTCGGCCACTTGATGTCACAATGAATCATTTGATACTTGGCCTCCATGGTGGCATAATAGATCCTTGCTTCTATTGGTCCCCGTGCTACAACAATCCATCCCTGTCCCTTTTTATACGCCCTGGTGCTACAAGGGATCATTAGATTGTTAGCCTCCCTTGGGTCTCAATGGTGCCTTGCTTCTCTTAACCTCTGTGGTGTCACAATGAATCCCATGCCCTTTTAGGCCACTTGATGTCACAATGAATCATTTGATTCTTGGCCTCCATGGTGTCATAATAGTTCCTTGTATCTATTGGCCCCCTGCAGTCACAATTCATTCCTGGCCCTTTTACCCCCCCTTGTGTCAAAAGGGATCCTGAGATTATTAGCTTCCATTGGGTCACAATGGATCCTGGCTTCTCTTAACCCCTGTCGAGTCACAATCCATCCCATGCCCTTTTAGGCCTCTTGGTCTTACAATGAATCATTTGATTCTTGGCCTCCATGGTGGCAAAATAGATCCTTGCTTCTATTGGTCCCCGTGCTGTAACATTACATCACTGGGGCTTTTACAAACCCTGGTGTCACAAGGGATCATTAGATTGTTAGCCTGCATTGGGTCACAATGGTGCCTTGCTTCTCTTAACCTCTGTGGTGTCACAATGCATCCCATGCCCTTTTAGGCCACTTGATGTCACAATGAATCATTTGATTCTTGGCCTCCATGGTGGCATAATGGTTCCTTGTTTCTATTGGGCCCCATGCTGTCACAATTCATCCCTGGCACTTTTACGCCCCCTGGTGTCAAATGTGATCCTGGAATTATTACCCTCCATTGGGTCACAATGGATCCTGGCTTCTCTTAACCCCTGTCGAGTCACAATCCATCCCATGCCCTTTTAGGCCTCTTGGTCTTACAATGAATAATTTGATTCTTGGCCTCCATGGTGGCATAATGGTTCCTTGTTTCTATTGGGCCCCATGCTTTCACAATGCATCCCTGGCCCTTTTACAACACCTTGTGGGACAAGGGATCATTAGATTGTTAGCCTGCATTGGGTTACAATGGTTCCTTGCTTCTCTTAACCCCTGTGGTGTCACAATGCATCCCATGCCCTTTTAGGCCAATTGATGTCACAATGAATCATTTGATTCTTGGCCTCCATGGTGGCATAATAGATCCTTGCTTCTATTGGTCCCCGTGCTGTAACATTCCATCACTGGGCCTTTTACAAACCCTGGTGTCACAAGGGATCATTAGATTGTTAGCCTGCATTTGGGTCTCAATGGTGCCTTGCTTCTCTTAACCTCTGTGGTGTCACAATGCATCCCATGCCCTTTTAGGCCACTTGATGTCACAATGAATCATTTGATTCTTGGCCTCCATGGTGGCATAATAGATCCTTGCTTCTATTGGTCCCCGTGCTGTAACATTCCATCACTGGCCCTTTTACAAACCCTGGTGTCACAAGGGATCATTAGATTGTTAGCCTGCATTGGGTCACAATGGTGCCTTGCTTCTCTTAACCTCTGTGGTGTCACAATGCATCCCATGCCCTTTTAGGCCACTTGATGTCACAATGAATCATTTGATTCTTGGCCTCCATGGTGGCATAATAGATCCTTGCTTCTATTGGTCCCCGTGCTGTAACAATCCATCACTGGGCCATATACAAACCCTGGTGCCACAAGGGATCATTAGATTGTTAGCCTCCCTTGGGTCACAATGGTTCCTTGCTTCTCTTAACCTCAGTGGTGTCACAATGCATCCCATGCCCTTTTAGGCCACTTGATGTCACAATGAATCATTTGATTCTTGGCCTCCATGGTGGCATAATAGATCCTTGCTTCTATTGGGCCCCATGCTTTCACAATTCATCCCTGGCCCTTTTACAACACCTTGTATGACAAGGGATCATTAGATTGTTAGCCTGCATTGGGTCACAATTGTTCCTTGCTTCTCTTAACCTCTGTGGTGTCACAATGCATTCCAAGCCCTTTTAGGCCACTTGGTGTTACAATGAATCATTTGATTCTTGGGCTCTATGGTGTCATAATATTTCCATGATTTTATTGTGCCCCATGCTTCCACAATTCATCCCTGGCCCGATTACAACCCCTGGTGTCAACAGGGATCATTAGATTTTTAGCCTGCATTGGGTCACAATGGTTCCTTGCTTCTCTTAACCTCTGTGGTGTCACAATCCATCCCATGCCCTTTTAGGCCACTTGATGTCACAATGAATCATTTGATTCTTGGCCTTCATGGTGGCATAATAGATCCTTGCTTCTATTGGTCCCCGTGCTGTAACATTCCATCACTGGCCCTTTTACAAACCCTGGTGTCACAAGGGATCATTAGATTGTTAGCCTGCATTGGGTCACAATGGTGCCTTGCTTCTCTTAACCTCTGTGGTGTCACAATGCATCCCATGCCCTTTTAGGCCACTTGATGTCACAATGAATCATTTGATTCTTGGCCTCCATGGTGGCATAATAGATCCTTGCTTCTATTGGTCCCCGTGCTGTAACAATCCATCACTGGGCCATTTACAAACCCTGGTGCCACAAGGGATCATTAGATTGTTAGCCTCCCTTGGGTCACAATGGTTCCTTGATTCTCTTAACCTCAGTGGTGTCACAATGCATCCCATGCCCTTTTAGGCCACTTGATGTCACAATGAATCATTTGATTCTTGGCCTCCATGGTGGCATAATGGTTCCTTGTTTTAATTGGGCCCCATGCTGTCACAATTCATCCCTGGCCCTTTTACGCCCCCTGGTGTCAAATGGGATCCTGGGATTACTACGCTCCTTTGGGTCACAATGGTTCCTTGCTTCTCTTAACCCCTGTGGTGTCACAATGCATCCCATGCCCTTTTAGGCCACTTGATGTCACAATGAATCATTTGATTCTTGGCCTCCATGGTGGCATAATAGATCCTTGCTTCTATTGGGCCCCATGCTTTCACAATTCATCCCTGGCCCTTTTACAACACCTTGTGTGACAAGGGATCATTAGATTGTTAGCCTGCATTGGGTCTCAATGATTCCTTGCTTCTCTTAACCTCTATGGTGTCACAATGCATCCCATGCCCTTTTAGGCCACTTGGTGTTACAATGAATCACTTGATTCTTGGCCTCTATGGTGCCATAATATTTCCATGTCTTTATTGGGCCCCATGCTTTCACAATTCATCCCTGGCCCTTTTACCACCCCTGGTGCCACAAGGGATCATTAGATTGTTAGCCTGCATTGGGTCACAATAGTGCCTTGTTTCTCTTAACCCCTGTGGTGTCACAATCCATCCCATGCCCTTTTAGGCCACTTGATGTCACAATGAATCATTTGATGGTTGGCCTCCATGGTGGCATAATAGATCCTTGCTTCTATTGGTCCCCGTGCTACAACAATCCATCCCTGACCCTTTTTATACGCCCTGGTGCCACAAGGGATCATTAGATTGTTAGCCTCCCTTGGGTCACAATGGTTCCTTGCTTCTCTTAACCCCTGTGGTGTCAAAATGCATCCCATGCCCTTTTAGGCCACTTGATGTCGCAATGAATCATTTGATTCTTGGCCTCCATGGTGGCATAATAGATCCTTGTTTCTATTGGTCCCCGTGCTGTAATAATCCATCACTGGCCCTTTTTATACACCCTGCTGCCACAAGGGATCATTAGATTGTTAGCCTCCCTTGGGTCTCAATGGTTCCTTGCTTCTCTTAACCCCTGTGGTGTCACAATGCATCCCATGCCCTTTTAGGCCACTTGATGTCACAATGAATCATTTGATTCTTGGCCTCCATGGTGGCATAATAGATCCTTGCTTCTATTGGTCCCCGTGCTGTTACAATCCATCACTGGCCCTTTTTATACCCCGTGGTTCCACAAGGGATCATTAGATTGTTAGCCTGCATTGGGTCTCAATGTTTCCTTGCTTCTCTTAACCTCTATGGTGTCACAATGCATCCCATGCCCTTTTAGGCCACTTGGTGTTACAATGAATCACTTGATTCTTGGCCTCTATGGTGTCATAATATTTCCATGTCTTTATTGGGCCCCATGATTTCACAATTCATCCCTGGCCCTTTTACAACCCCTGGTGCCACAAGGGATCATTAGATTGTTAGCCTGCTTTGGGTCACAATAGTGCCTTGTTTCTCTTAACCCCTGTGGTGTCACAATGCATCCCATGCACTTTTTGGCCACTTCATGTTACAATGAATCATTGGATTCATGACCTCCATGGTGGCATAATCGTTCCTTGATTCTATTGGTCCCCGTGCTGTAACAATCCATCACTGGGCCTTTTTATACGCCCTGGTGCCACAAGGGATCATTAGATTGTTAGCCTCCCTTGGGTCACAATGGTTCCTTGCTTCTCTTAACCTCTGTGGTGTCACAATGCATCCCATGTCCTTTTAGGCCACTTGATGTCACAATGAATCATTTGATGGTTGGCCGCCATGGTGGCATAATAGATCCTTGCTTCTATTGGTCCCCGTGATGTAACATTCCATCACTGGGCCTTTTACAAACCCTGGTGTCACAAGGGATCATTAGATTGTTAGCCTGCATTGGGTCACAATGATTCCTTGCTTTTCTTAACCCCTGTGGTGTCACAATGCATCCCATGCCCTTTTAGGCCACTTTATGTCACAATGAATCATTTGATTCTTGGCCTCCATGGTGGCATAATAGATCCTTGCTTCTATTGGTCCCCGTGCTGTAACAATCCATCACTGGCCCTTTTTATACCCCCTGGTGCCACAAGGGATCATTAGATTGTTAGCCTGCATTGGGTCACAATGGTTCCTTGCTTCTCTTAACCTCTATGGTGTCACAATGCATCCCATGCCCTTTTAGGCCACTTGGTGTTACAATGAATCACTTGATTCTTGGCCTCCAAGGTGTCAT
Organism: Cinclus cinclus; assembly: GCF_963662255.1. NCBI lineage: Eukaryota > Metazoa > Chordata > Aves > Passeriformes > Cinclidae > Cinclus > Cinclus cinclus. Next base: position 2,221,581 of record NW_026912178.1, on the reverse strand, counting down.
AATATTTCCATGTCTTTATTGGGCCCCATGCTTTCAGAATTTATCCCTGGCCGTTTTACCACCCCTGGTGCCACAAGGGATCATTAGATTGTTAGTTTGCATTGGGTCACAATAGTGCCTTGTTTCTCTTAACCTCAGTGGTGTCACAATGCATCCCATGCCCTTTTAGTCCACTTGATGTCACAATGAATCATTTGATTCTTGGCCTCCATGGTGGCATAATAGATCCTTGCTTCTATTGTTCCCCGTGCTACAACAATCCATCCCTGACACTTTTTATACCCCATGGTGCCACAAGGGATCATTAGATTTTTAGCCTGCATTGGGTCACAATGGTTCCTTGCTTCTCTTAACCTCTATGCGGTCACAATGCATCCCATGCCCTTTTAGGCCACTTGGTGTTACAATGAATCACTTGATTCTTGGCCTCTATGGTGGCATAATATTTCCATGTCTTTATTGTGCCCCATGCTTTCACAATTCATCCCTGGCCCTTTTACCACCCCTGGTGCCACAAGGGATCATTAGATTGTTAGCCTCCCTTGGGTCACAATGGTTCCTTGCTTCTCTTAACCCCTGAGGTGTCAAAATGCATCCCATGCCCTTTTAGGCCACTTGATGTCGCAATGAATCATTTGATTCTTGGCCTCCATGGTGGCATAATAGATCCTTGCTTCTATTGGTCCCCGTGCTACAACAATCCATCCCTGAACCTTTTTATACCCCCTGGTGTCACAAGGGATCATTAGATTGTTAGCCTGCATTGGGTCACAATGGTTCCTTGCTTCTCTTAACCCCTGTGGTGTCACAATGCATCCCATGCCCTTTTAGGCCACTTGATGTCGCAATGAATCATTTGATGGTTGGCCTCCATGGTGGCATAATAGATCCTTGCTTCTATTGGTCCCCGTGCTGTAACAATCCATCACTGGCCTTTTTATACCCCCTGGTGCCACAAGGGATCATTAGATGGTTAGCCTCCCTTGGGTCTCAATGGTTCCTTGCTTCTCTTAACCCCTGTGGTGTCACAATGCATCCCATGCCCTTTTAGGCCACTTTATGTCACAATGAATCATTTGATTCTTGGCCTCCATGGTGGCATAATAGATCCTTGCTTCTATTGGTCCCCGTGCTGTAACAATCCATCACTGGCCCTTTTTATACCCCCTGGTGCCACAAGGGATCATTACATTGTTAGCCTGCATTGGGTCTCAATGGTTCCTTGCTTCTCTTAACCGCTATGCTGTCACAATGCATCCCATGCCATTTTGGGCCACTTGGTGTTACAATGAATCACTTAATTCTTGGCCTCTATGGTGTCATAATATTTCCATGTCTTTATTGGGCCCCATGCTTTCACAATTCATCCCTGGCCCTTTTACCACCCCTGGTGCCACAAGGGATCATTAGATTGTTAGCCTCCATTGGGTCACAATAGTGCCTTGTTTCTCTTAACCCCTGTGGTGTCACAATGCATCCCATGCCCTTTTAGGCCACTTGATGTCGCAATGAATCATTTGATGGTTGGCCTCCATGGTGGCATAATAGATCCTTGCTTCTATTGGTCCCCGTGCTGTAACAATCCATCCCTGGCCCTTTTTATACCCCCTGGTGCCACAAGGGATCATTAGATTGATAGCCTCCAATGGGTCACAATGGTTCCTTGCTTCTCTTAACCCCTGTGGTGTCACAATTCATCCCATGCACTTTTTGGCCACTTCATGTTACAATGAATCATTTGATTCTTGGCCTCCATGGTGGCATAATCGTTCCTTGATTCTATTGGTCCCCGTGCTGTAACAATCCATCACTGGGCCTTTTTATACCCCCTGGTGTCAACAGGGATCATTAGATTGTTAGCCTCCCTTGGGTCACAATGGTTCCTTGCTTCTCTTAACCCCTGTGGTGTCACAATGCATCCCATGCCCTTTTAGGCCACTTGATGTCACAATGAATCATTTGATTCTTGGCCTCCATGGTGGCATAATAGATCCTTGCTTCTATTGGTCCCCGTGCTGTAACATTCCATCACTGGGCCTTTTACAAACCCTGGTGTCACAAGGGATCATTAGATTGTTAGCCTGCATTGGGTCACAATGGTTCCTTGCTTCTCTTAACCTCTGTGGTGTCACAATGCATCCCATGCCCTTTTAGGCCACTTGATGTCACAATGAATCATTTGATGGTTGGCCTCCATGGTGGCATAATAGATCCTTGCTTCTATTGATCCCCGTGCTACAACAATCCATCCCTGAAACTTTTTATACCCCCTGGTGCCACAAGGGATCATTAGATTGTTAGCCTCCCTTGGGTCACAATGGTTCCTTGCTTCTCTTAACCCCTGTGGTGTCACAATCCATCCCATGCCCTTTTAGGCCACTTGATGTCACAATGAATCATTTGATTCTTGGCCTCCATGGTGGCATAATAGATCCTTGCTTCTATTGGTCCCCGTGCTGTAACAATCCATCCCTGGCCCTTTTTATACCCCCTGGTGCCACAAGGGATGATTAGATTGTTAGCCTGCGTTGGGTCACAATGGTTCCTTGCTTCTCTTAACCTCTATGCTGTCACAATGCATCCCATGCCCTTTTAGGCAACTTGATGACACAATGAATCATTTGATTCTTGGCCTCCATGGTGGCATAATAGATCCTTGCTTCTATTGGTCCCCGTGCTGTAACAATCCATCCCTGGCACTTTTTATACCCCCTGGTGCCACAAGGGATCATTAGATTGTTAGCCTCCTTTGGGTCACAATGGTTCGTTGCTTCTCTTAACCTCTATGCTGTCACAATGCATCCCATGCCCTTTTAGGCCACTTGGTGTTACAATGAATCACTTGATTCTTGGCCTCTATGGTGTCATAATATTTCCATGTCTTTATTGTGCCCCATGCTTTCACAATTCATCCCTGGCCCTTTTACCACCCCTGGTGCCACAAGGGATCATTAGATTGTTAGCCTCCCTTGGGTCACAATGGTTCCTTGCTTCTCTTAACCCCTGTGGTGTCACAATGCATCCAATGCATTTTTAGGCCACTTGATGTCACAATGAATCATTTGATTCTTGGCCTCCATGGTGGCATAATAGATCCTTGCTTCTATTGGTCCCCGTGCTACAACAATCCATCCCTGATCCTTTTTATACCCCCTGGTGTCACAAGGGATCATTAGATTGTTAGCCTGCATTGGGTCACAATGGTTCCTTGCTTCTCTTAACCCCTGTGGTGTCAAAATGCATCCCATGCCCTTTTAGGCCACTTGATGTCGCAATGAATCATTTGATTCTTGGCCTCCATGGTGGCATAATAGATCCTTGCTTCTATTGGTCCCCGTGCTGTAACAATCCATCACTGGCCTTTTTATACCCCCTGGTGCCACAAGGGATCATTAGATTGTTAGCCTGCATTGGGTCTCAATGGTTCCTTGCTTCTCTTAACCTCTATGGTGTCACAATGCATCCCATGCCCTTTTAGGCCACTTGGTGTTACAATGAATCACTTGATTCTTGGCCTCTATGGTGTCATAATATTTCCATGTCTTTATTGGGCCCCATGCTTTCACAATTCATCCCTGGCCCTTTTACAACCCCTGGTGCCACAAGGGATCATTAGATTGTTAGCCTCCATTGGGTCACAATAGTGCCTTGTTTCTCTTAACCCCTGTGGTGTCACAATGCATCCCATGCCCTTTTAGGCCACTTGATGTCGCAATGAATCATTTGATGGTTGGCCTCCATGGTGGCATAATAGATCCTTGCTTCTATTGATCCCCGTGCTACAACAATCCTTCCCTGGCCCTTTTTATACCCCCTGGTGCCACAAGGGATCATTAGATTGATAGCCTCCAATGGGTCACAATGGTTCCTTGCTTCTCTTAACCCCTGTGGTGTCACAATGCATCCCATGCACTTTTTGGCCACTTCATGTTACAATGAATCATTTGATTCTTGGCCTCCATGGTGGCATAATCGTTCCTTGATTCTATTGGTCCCCGTGCTGTAACAATCCATCACTGGGCCTTTTTATACCCCCTGGTGCCACAAGGGATCATTAGATTGTTAGCCTCCCTTGGGTCACAATGGTTCCTTGCTTCTCTTAACCCCTGTGTTGTCACAATGCATCCCATGTCCTTTTAGGCCACTTGATGTCACAATGAATCATTTGATTCTTGGCCTCCATGGTGGCATAATCGTTCCTTGCTTCTATTGGTCCCCGTGCTGTAACATTCCATCACTGGGCCTTTTACAAACCCTGGTGTCACAAGGGATCATTAGATTGTTAGCCTGCTTTGGGTCACAATGGTTCCTTGCTTCTCTTAACCTCTGTGGTGTCACAATGCATCCCATGCCCTTTTAGGCCACTTGATGTCACAATGAATCATTTGATGGTTGGCCTCCATGGTGGCATAATAGATCCTTGCTTCTATTGATCCCCGTGCTACAACAATCCATCCCTGACCCTTTTTATACCCCCTGGTGCCACAAGGGATCATTAGATTGTTAGCCTCCCTTGGGTCACAATGGTTCCTTGATTCTCTTAACCCCTGTGGTGACAAAATGCATCCCATGCCCTTTTAGGCCACTTCATGTCAAAATGAATCATTTGATGGTTGGCCTCCATGGTGGCATAATAGATCCTTGCTTCTATTGGTCCCCGTGCTGTAACAATCCATCCCTGGCCCTTTTTATACCCCCTGGTGCCACAAGGGATGATTAGATTGTTAGCCTGCATTGGGTCACAATGGTTCCTTTCTTCTCTTAACCTCTATGCTGTCACAATGCATCCCATGCCCTTTTAGGCAACTTGATGTCACAATGAATCATTTGATTCTTGGCCTCCATGGTGGCATAATAGATCCTTGCTTCTATTGGTCCCCGTGCTGTAACAATCCATCCCTGGCCCTTTTTATACCCCCTGGTGCCACAAGGGATCATTAGATTGTTAGCCTGCATTGGGTCACAATGGTTCCTTGCTTCTCTTAACCTCTATGGTGTCACAATGCATCCCATGCCCTTTTAGGCCACTTGGTGTTACAATGAATCACTTGATTCTTGGCCTCTATGGTGTCATAATATTTCCATGTCTTTATTGTGCCCCATGCATTCACAATTCATCCCTGGCCCTTTTACCACCCCTGGTGCCACAAGGGATCATTAGATTGTTAGCCTCCCTTGGGTCACAATGGTTCCTTGCTTCTCTTAACCCCTGAGCTGTCAAAATGCATCCCATGCCCTTTTAGGCCACTTGATGTCACAATGAATCACTTGATTCTTGGCCTCTATGGTGTCATAATATTTCCATGTTTTATTGGGCCCCATGCTTTCACAATTCATCCCTGGCCCTTTTACAACCCCTGGTGCCACAAGGGATCATTAGATTGTTAGCCTGCATTGGGTAACACTGGTGCCTTGCTTCTCTTAACCTCTGTGGTGTCACAATGCATCCCATGCACTTTTAGGCCACTTGATGTCACAATGAATCATTTGATTCTTGGCCTCCATGGTGGCATAATAGATCCTTGCTTCTATTGATCCCCGTGCTACAACAATCCATCCCTGACCCTTTTTATACCCCCTGGTGCCACAAGGGATCATTAGATTGTTAGCCTCCCTTGGGTCACAATGGTTCCTTGCTTCTCTTAACCCCTGTGGTGTCAAAATGCATCCCATGCCCTTTTAGGCCACTTGATGTCGCAATGAATCATTTGATGGTTGGCCTCCAAGGTGGCATAATAGATCCTTGCTTCTACTGGTCCCCGTGCTGTAACAATCCATCCCTGGCCCTTTTTATACCCCCTGGCGCCACAAGGGATCATTAGATTGTTAGCCTGCATTGGGTCACAATGTTTCCTTGCTTCTCTTAACCTCAGTGGTGTCACAATGCATCCCATGCCCTTTTAGGCCACTTGGTGTTACAATGAACCCTTTGATTGTTGGCCTCTATGGTGTCATAATATTTCCATGTCTTTATTGGGCCCCATGCTTTCACAATTCATCCCTGGCCCTTTTACAAACCCTGGTGTCACAAGGGACCATTAGATTGTTAGCCTCCCTTGGGTCACAATTGTTCCTTGCTTCTCTTAACCCCTGTGGTGTCACAATGCATCCCATGCCCTTTTAGGCAACTTGATGTCACAATGAATCATTTGATTCTTGGCCTCCATGGTGGCATAATAGATCCTTGCTTCTATTGGTCCCCGTGCTGTAACAATCCATCCCTGGCCCTTTTTATACCCCCTGGTGCCACAAGGGATCATTAGATTGTTAGCCTCCCTTGGGTCACAATGGTTCCTTGCTTCTCTTAACCTCTGTGCTGTCACAATGCATCCCATGCCCTTTTAGGCCACTTGGTGTTACAATGAATCACTTGATTCTTGGCCTCTATGGTGTCATAATATTTCCATGACTTTATTGGGCCCCATGCTTTCAAAATTCATCCCTGGCCCTTTTACCACCCCTGGTGCCACAAGGGATCATTAGATTGTTAGCCTGCATTGGGTCACAATAGTGCCTTGTTTCTCTTAACCCCTGTGGTGTCACAATGCATCCCATGCCCTTTTAGGCCACTTGATGTCACAATGAATCATTTGATGGTTGGCCTCCATGGTGGCATAATAGATCCTTGCTTCTATTGATCCCCGTGCTACAACAATCCATCCCTGACCCTTTTTATACCCCCTGGTGCCACAAGGGATCATTAGATTGTTAGCCTCCCTTGGGTCACAATGGTTCCTTGCTTCTCTTAACCCCTGTGGTGTCAAAATGCATCCCATGCCCTTTTAGGCCACTTGATGTCGCAATGAATCATTTGATTCTTGGCCTCCAAGGTGGCATAATAGATCCTTGCTTCTATTGGTCCCCGTGCTGTAACAATCCATCCCTGGCCCTTTTTATACCCCCTGGCGCCACAAGGGATCATTAGATTGTTAGCCTGCATTGGGTCACAATGTTTCCTTGCTTCTCTTAACCTCAGTGGTGTCACAATTTATCCCATGCCCTTTTAGGCCACTTGGTGTTACAATGAACCATTTGATTGTTGGCCTCTATGGTGTCATAATATTTCCATGTCTTTATTGGGCCCCATGCTTTCACAATTCATCCCTGGCCCTTTTACAAACCCTGGTGTCACAAGGGACCATTAGATTGTTAGCCTCCCTTGGGTCACAATTGTTCCTTGCTTCTCTTAACCCCTGTGGTGTCACAATGCATCCCATGCCCTTTTAGGCAACTTGATGTCACAATGAATCATTTGATTCTTGGCCTCCATGGTGGCATAATAGATCCTTGCTTCTATTGGTCCCCGTGCTGTAACAATCCATCCCTGGCCCTTTTTATACCCCCTGGTGCCACAAGGGATCATTAGATTGTTAGCCTGCATTGGGTCACAATGGTTCCTTGCTTCTCTTAACCTCTGTGCTGTCACAATGCATCCCATGCCCTTTTAGGCCACTTGGTGTTACAATGAATCACTTGATTCTTGGCCTCTATGGTGTCATAATATTTCCATGACTTTATTGGGCCCCATGCTTTCAAAATTCATCCCTGGCCCTTTTACCACCCCTGGTGCCACAAGGGATCATTAGATTGTTAGCCTGCATTGGGTCACAATAGTGCCTTGTTTCTCTTAACCCCTGTGGTGTCACAATGCATCCCATGCCCTTTTAGGCCACTTGATGTCACAATGAATCATTTGATTCTTGGCCTCCATGGTGGCATAATAGATCCTTGCTTCTATTGGTCCCCGTGCTACAACAATCCATCCCTGAACCTTTTTATACCCCCTGGTGTCACAAGGGATCATTAGATTGTTAGCCTCCCTTGGGTCACAATGGTTCCTTGCTTCTCTTAACCCCTGTGGTGTCAAAATGCATCCCATGCCCTTTTAGGCCACTTGATGTCGCAATGAATCATTTGATGGTTGGCCTCCATGGTGGCATAATAGATCCTTGCTTCTATTGGTCCCCGTGCTGTAACAATCCATCACTGGCCCTTTTTATACCCCCTGGTGCCACAAGGGATCATTAGATGGTTAGCCTCCCTTGGGTCTCAATGGTTCCTTGCTTCTCTTAACCCCTGTGGTGTCACAATGCATCCCATGCCCTTTTAGGCCACTTGATGTCACAATGAATCATTTGATACTTGGCCTCCATGGTGGCATAATAGATCCTTGCTTCTATTGGTCCCCGTGCTGTAACATTCCATCACTGGGCCTTTTACAAACCCTGGTGTCACAAGGGATCATTAGATTGTTAGCCTGCATTGGGTCACAATGGTTCCTTGCTTCTCTTAACCTCTGTGGTGTCACAATGCATCCCATGCCCTTTTAGGCCACTTGATGTCACAATGAATCATTTGATGGTTGGCCTCCATGGTGGCATAATAGATCCTTGCTTCTATTGATCCCCGTGCTACAACAATCCATCCCTGACCCTTTTTATACCCCCTGGTGCCACAAGGGATCATTAGATTGTTAGCCTCCCTTGGGTCACAATGGTGCCTTGCTTCTCTTAACCCCTGTGGTGTCAAAATGCATCCCATGCCCTTTTAGGCCACTTGATGTCGCAATGAATCATTTGATGGTTGGCCTCCATGGTGGCATAATCGATCCTTGCTTCTATTGGTCCCCGTGCTGTAAAAATCCATCCCTGGCCCTTTTTATACCCCCTGGTGCCACAAGGGATCATTAGATTGTTAGCCTGCATTGGGTCACAATGGTTCCTTGCTTCTCTTACCCTCTATGGTGTCACAATGCATCCCATGCCCTTTTAGGCCACTTGGTGTTACAATGAATCACTTGATTCTTGGCCTCTATGGTGTCATAATATTTCCATGTCTTTATTGGGCCCCATGCTTTCACAATTCATCCCTGGCCCTTTTACAACCCCTGGTGCCACAAGGGATCATTAGATTGTTAGCCTCCCTTGGGTCTCAATAGTTCCTTGCTTCTCTTAACCCCTGTGGTGTCACAATCCATCCCATGCCCTTTTAGGCCACTTGATGTCACAATGAATCATTTGATTCTTGGCCTCCATGGTGGCATAATAGATCCTTGCTTCTATTGCTCCCCGTTCTACAACAATCCATCCCTGGCCCTTTTTATACCCCCTGGTGCCACAAGGGATCATTAGATTGATAGCCTCCAATGGGTCACAATGGTTCCTTGCTTCTCTTAACCCCTGTGGTGTCACAATGCATCCCATGCCCTTTTAGGCCACTTGATGTCACAATGAATCATTTGATGGTAGGCCTCCATGGTGGCATAATCGTTCCTTGATTCTATTGGTCCCCGTGCTGTAACAATCCATCCCTGACCCTTTTTATACCCCCTGGTGCCACAAGGGATCATTAGATTGTTAGCCTCCCTTGGGTCACAATGGTTCCTTGCTTCTCTTAACCCCTGTGGTGTCACAATGCATCCCATGCCCTTTTAGGCCACTTGATGTCACAATGAATCATTTGATTCTTGGCCTCCATGGTGGCATAATAGATCCTTGCTTCTATTGGTCCCCGCGCTGTAACATTCCATCACTGGGCCTTTTACAAACCCTGGTGTCACAAGGGATCATTAGATTGTTAGCCTGCATTGGGTCACAATGGTTCCTTCCTTCTCTTAACCCCTGTGTTGTCACAATCCATCCCATGCCCTTTTAGGCCACTTGATGTCACAATGAATCATTTGATTCTTGGCCTCCATGGTGGCATAATAGATCCTTGCTTCTATTGGTCCCCGTGCTACAACAACCCATCCCTGAACCTTTTTATACCCCCTGGTCCCACAAGGGATCATTAGATTGTTAGCCTCCTTTGGGTCACAATGGTTCCTTGCTTCTCTTAACCCCTGTGGTGTCACAATGCATCCCATGCCCTTTTAGGCCACTTGATGTCACAATGAATCATTTGATTCTTGGCCTCCATGGTGGCATAATAGATCCTTGCTTCTATTGGTCCCCGTGCTGTAACATTCCATCACTGGGCCTTTTACAACCCCTGGTGTCACAAGGGATCATTAGATTGTTAGCCTGCATTGGGTCACAATGGTTCCTTGCTTCTCTTAACCTCTGTGGTATCACAATGCATCCCATGCCCTTTTAGGCCACTTGATGTCACAATGAATCATTTGATGGTTGGCCTCCATGGTGGCATAATAGATCCTTGCTTCTATTGATCCCCGTGCTACAACAATCCATCCCTGATCCTTTTTATACCCCCTGGTGCCACAAGGGATCATTAGATTGTTAGCCTCCCTTGGGTCACAATGGTTCCTTGCTTCTCTTAACCTCTGTGCTGCCACAATGCATCCCATGCCCTTTTTGGCCACTTGGTGTTACAATGAATCACTTGATTCTTGGCCTCTATGGTGTCATAATATTTCCATGTCTTTATTGGGCCCCATGCTTTCACAATTCATCCCTGGCCCTTTTACCACCCCTGGTGCCACAAGGGATCATTAGATTGTTAGCCTGCATTGGGTCACAATAGTGCCTTGTTTCTCTTAACCCCTGTGGTGTCACAATGCATCCCATGCCCTTTTAGGCCACTTGATGTCACAATGAATCATTTGATGGTTGGCCTCCATGGTGGCATAATAGATCCTTGCTTCTATTGGTCCCCGTGCTACAACAATCCATCCCTGCCAATTTTTATACCCCCTGGTGCCACAAGGGATCATTAGATTTTTAGCCTCCCTTGGGTCACAATGGTTCCTTGCTTCTCTTAACCCCTGTGGTGTCACAATCCATCCCATGCCCTTTTAGGCCACTTGATGTCACAATGAATCATTTGATTCTTGGCCTCCATGGTGGCATAATCGATCCTTGCTTCTATTGGTCCCCGTGCTGTAACAATCCATCCCTGGCCCTTTTTATACCCCCTGGTGCCACAAGGGATCATTAGATTGTTAGCCTCCCTTGGGTCACAATGGTTCCTTGCTTCTCTTAACCCCTGTGGTGTCACAATGCATCCCATGCCCTTTTAGGACACTTGATGTCAAAATGAATCATTTGATGGTTGGCCTCCATGGTGGCATAATAGATCCTTGCTTCTATTGGTCCCCGTGCTGTAACAATCCATCACTGGGCCTTTTACAAACCCTGGTGTCACAAGGGATCATTAGATTGTTAGCCTGCATTGGGTCACAATGGTGCCTTGCTTCTCTTAACCTCTGTGGTGTCACAATCCATCCCATGCCCTTTTAGGCCACTTGATGTCACAATGAATCATTTGATTCTTGGCCTCCATGGTGGCATAATAGATCCTTGCTTCTATTGATCCCCGTGCTACAACAATCCATCCCTGACCCTTTTTATACCCCCTGGTGCCACAAGGGATCATTAGATTGTTAGCCTCCCTTGGGTCACAATGGTTCCTTGCTTCTCTTAACCCCTGTGGTGTCAAAATGCATCCCATGCCCTTTTAGGCCACTTGATGTCGCAATGAATCATTTGATTCTTGGCCTCCATGGTGGCATAATAGATCCTTGCTTCTATTGGTCCCCGTGCTGCAACAATCCATCACTGGCCTTTTTATACACCCTGGTGCCACAAGGGATCATTAGATGGTTAGCCTCCCTTGGGTCTCAATGGTTCCTTGCTTCTCTTAACCCCTGTGGTGTCACAATCCATCCCATGCCCTTTTAGGCCACTTGATGTCACAATGAATCATTTGATACTTGGCCTCCATGGTGGCATAATAGATCCTTGCTTCTATTGGTCCCCGTGCTGTAACAATCCATCCCTGGCCCTTTTTATACCCCCTGGTGCCACAAGGGATCATTAGATTGTTAGCCTGCATTGGGTCTCAATGGTTCCTTGCTTCTCTTAACCTCTATGGTGTCACAATGCATCCCATGCCATTTTGGGCCACTTGGTGTTACAATGAATCACTTGATTCTTGGCCTCTATGGTGTCATAATATTTCCATGTCTTTATTGGGCCCCATGCTTTCACAATTCATCCCTGGCCCTTTTACAACCCCTGGTGCCACAAGGGATCATTAGATTGTTAGCCTGCATTGGGTCACAATAGTGCCTTGTTTCTCTTAACCCCTGTGGTATCACAATGCATCCCATGGCCTTTTAGGCCACTTGGTGTTACAATGAATCACTTGATTCTTGGCCTCTATGGTGTCATAATATTTCCATGTCTTTATTGGGCCCCATGCTTTCACAATACATCCCTGGCCCTTTACAACCCCTGGTGCCACAAGGGATCATTAGATTGTTAGCCTGCATGGGGTCTCAATGGTTCCTTGCTTCTCTTAACCCCTGTGGTGTTACAATGCATCCCATGCACTTTTAGGCCACTTGATGGCACAATGAATCATTTGATGGTTGGCCTCCATGGTGGCATAATAGATCCTTGCTTCTATTGGTCCCCGTGCTACAACAATCCATCCCTGGCCCTTTTTATACCCCCTGGTGCCACAAGGGATCATTAGATTGATAGCCTCCAATGGGTCACAATGGTTCCTTGCTTCTCTTAACCCCTGTGGTGTCACAATGCATCCCATGCCCTTTTTGGCCACTTCATGTTACAATGAATCATTTGATTCTTGGCCTCCATGGTGGCATAATCGTTCCTTGATTCTATTGGCCCCCGTGCTGTAACAATCCATCCCTGACCCTTTTTATACCCCCTGGTGCCACAAGGGATCATTAGATTGTTAGCCTCCCTTGGGTCACAATGGTTCCTTGCTTCTCTTAACCCCTGTGGTGTCACAATGCATCCCATGCCCTTTTAGGCCACTTGATGTCACAATGAATCATTTGATTCTTGGCCTCCATGGTGGCATAATAGATCCTTGCTTCTATTGGTCCCCGTGCTGTAACATTCCATCACTGGGCCTTTTACAAACCCTGGTGTCACAAGGGATCATTAGATTGTTAGCCTCCCTTGGGTCACAATGGTTCCTTGCTTCTCTTAACCTCTGTGGTGTCACAATGCATCCCATGCCCTTTTAGGCCACTTGATGTCACAATGAATCATTTGATGGTTGGCTTCCATGGTGGCATAATAGATCCTTGCTTCTATTGATCCCCGTTCTACAACAATCCATCCCTGACAATTTTTATACCCCCTGGTGCCACAAGGGATTCTTAGATTGTTAGCCTCCCTTGGGTCACAATGGTTCCTTGCTTCTCTTAACCCCTGTGGTGTCAAAATGCATCCCATGCCCTTTTAGGCCACTTGATGTCGCAATGAATCATTTGATGGTTGGCCTCCATGGTGGCATAATAGATCCTTGCTTCTATTGGTCCCCGTGCTACAACAATCCATCCCTGAACCTTTTTATACCCCCTGGTGCCACAAGGGGTCATTAGATTGTTAGCCTCCTTTGGGTCACAATGGTTCCTTGCTTCTCTTAACCTCTATGGTGTCACAATGCATCCCATGCCCTTTTAGGCCACTTGGTGTTACAATGAATCACTTGATTCTTGGCCTCTATGGTGTCATAATATTTCTATGTCTTTATTGGGCCCCATGCTTTCACAATTCATCCCTGGCCCTTTTACAACCCCTGGTGCCACAAGGGATCATTAGATTGTTAGCCTGCATTGGGTCACAATAGTGCCTTGTTTCTCTTAACCCCTGTGGTGTCACAATGCATCCCATGCCCTTTTAGGCCACTTGATGTCACAATGAATCATTTGATGGTTGGCCTCCATGGTGGCATAATAGATCCTTGCTTCTATTGGTCCCCGTGCTACAACAATCCATCCCTGAACCTTTTTATACCCCCTGGTGCCACAAGGGGTCATTAGATTGTTAGCCTCCTTTGGGTCACAATAGTGCCTTGTTTCTCTTAACCCCTGTGGTGTCACAATGCATCCCATGCCCTTTTAGGCCACTTGATGTCACAATGAATCATTTGATGGTTGGCCTCCATGGTGGCATAATAGATCCTTGCTTCTATTGATCCCCGTGCTACAACAATCCATCCCTGGCCCTTTTTAAACCCCCTGGTGCCACAAGGGATCATTAGATTGATAGAATCCAATGGGTCACAATGGTTCCTTGCTTCTCTTAACCCCTGTGGTGTCACAATGCATCCCATGCACTTTTTGGCCACTTCATGTTACAATGAATCATTTGATTCTTGGCTTCCATGGTGGCAAAATCGTTCCTTGATTCTATTGGTCCCCGTGCTGTAACAATCCATCCCTGACACTTTTTATACCCCCTGGTGCCACAAGGGATCATTAGATTGTTAGCCTCCCTTGGGTCACAATGGTTCCTTGCTTCTCTTAACCCCTGTGGTGTCACAATTCATCCCATGCCCATTTAGGCCACTTGATGTCACAATGAATCATTTGATTCTTGGCCTCCATGGTGGCATAATAGATCCTTGCTTCTATTGGTCCCCGTGCTGTAACATTCCATCACTGGGCCTTTTACAAACCCTGGTGTCACAAGGGATCATTAGATTGTTAGCCTGCATTGGGTCACAATGGTTCCTTGCTTCTCTTAACCTCTGTGGTGTCACAATGCATCCCATGCCCTTTTAGGCCACTTGATGTCACAATGAATCATTTGATGGTTGGCCTCCATGGTGGCATAATAGATCCTTGCTTCTATTGATCCCCGTGCTACAACAATCCATCCCTGACCCTTTTTATACCCCCTGGTGCCACAAGGGATCATTAGATTGTTAGCCTCCCTTGGGTCACAATGGTGCCTTGCTTCTCTTAACCCCTGTGGTGTCAAAATGCATCCCATGCCCTTTTAGGCCACTTGATGTCGCAATGAATCATTTGATGGTTGGCCTCCATGGTGGCATAATCGATCCTTGCTTCTATTGGTCCCCGTGCTGTAAAAATCCATCCCTGGCCCTTTTTATACCCCCTGGTGCCACAAGGGATCATTAGATTGTTAGCCTGCATTGGGTCACAATGGTTCCTTGCTTCTCTTACCCTCTATGGTGTCACAATGCATCCCATGCCCTTTTAGGCCACTTGGTGTTACAATGAATCACTTGATTCTTGGCCTCTATGGTGTCATAATATTTCCATGTCTTTATTGGGCCCCATGCTTTCACAATTCATCCCTGGCCCTTTTACAACCCCTGGTGCCACAAGGGATCATTAGATTGTTAGCCTCCCTTGGGTCTCAATAGTTCCTTGCTTCTCTTAACCCCTGTGGTGTCACAATCCATCCCATGCCCTTTTAGGCCACTTGATGTCACAATGAATCATTTGATTCTTGGCCTCCATGGTGGCATAATAGATCCTTGCTTCTATTGCTCCCCGTTCTACAACAATCCATCCCTGGCCCTTTTTATACCCCCTGGTGCCACAAGGGATCATTAGATTGATAGCCTCCAATGGGTCACAATGGTTCCTTGCTTCTCTTAACCCCTGTGGTGTCACAATGCATCCCATGCCCTTTTAGGCCACTTGATGTCACAATGAATCATTTGATGGTAGGCCTCCATGGTGGCATAATCGTTCCTTGATTCTATTGGTCCCCGTGCTGTAACAATCCATCCCTGACCCTTTTTATACCCCCTGGTGCCACAAGGGATCATTAGATTGTTAGCCTCCCTTGGGTCACAATGGTTCCTTGCTTCTCTTAACCCCTGTGGTGTCAAAATGCATCCCATGCCCTTTTAGGCCACTTGATGTCACAATGAATCATTTGATTCTTGGCCTCCATGGTGGCATAATAGATCCTTGCTTCTATTGGTCCCCGCGCTGTAACATTCCATCACTGGGCCTTTTACAAACCCTGGTGTCACAAGGGATCATTAGATTGTTAGCCTGCATTGGGTCACAATGGTTCCTTCCTTCTCTTAACCCCTGTGTTGTCACAATCCATCCCATGCCCTTTTAGGCCACTTGATGTCACAATGAATCATTTGATTCTTGGCCTCCATGGTGGCATAATAGATCCTTGCTTCTATTGGTCCCCGTGCTACAACAATCCATCCCTGAACCTTTTTATACCCCCTGGTCCCACAAGGGATCATTAGATTGTTAGCCTCCTTTGGGTCACAATGGTTCCTTGCTTCTCTTAACCCCTGTGGTGTCACAATGCATCCCATGCCCTTTTAGGCCACTTGATGTCACAATGAATCATTTGATTCTTGGCCTCCATGGTGGCATAATAGATCCTTGCTTCTATTGGTCCCCGTGCTGTAACATTCCATCACTGGGCCTTTTACAACCCCTGGTGTCACAAGGGATCATTAGATTGTTAGCCTGCATTGGGTCACAATGGTTCCTTGCTTCTCTTAACCTCTGTGGTATCACAATGCATCCCATGCCCTTTTAGGCCACTTGATGTCACAATGAATCATTTGATGGTTGGCCTCCATGGTGGCATAATAGATCCTTGCTTCTATTGATCCCCGTGCTACAACAATCCATCCCTGATCCTTTTTATACCCCCTGGTGCCACAAGGGATCATTAGATTGTTAGCCTCCCTTGGGTCACAATGGTTCCTTGCTTCTCTTAACCTCTGTGCTGCCACAATGCATCCCATGCCCTTTTTGGCCACTTGGTGTTACAATGAATCACTTGATTCTTGGCCTCTATGGTGTCATAATATTTCCATGTCTTTATTGGGCCCCATGCTTTCACAATTCATCCCTGGCCCTTTTACCACCCCTGGTGCCACAAGGGATCATTAGATTGTTAGCCTGCATTGGGTCACAATAGTGCCTTGTTTCTCTTAACCCCTGTGGTGTCACAATGCATCCCATGCCCTTTTAGGCCACTTGATGTCACAATGAATCATTTGATGGTTGGCCTCCATGGTGGCATAATAGATCCTTGCTTCTATTGGTCCCCGTGCTACAACAATCCATCCCTGAAACTTTTTATACCCCCTGGTGCCACAAGGGATCATTAGATTTTTAGCCTCCCTTGGGTCACAATGGTTCCTTGCTTCTCTTAACCCCTGTGGTGTCACAATCCATCCCATGCCCTTTTAGGCCACTTGATGTCACAATGAATCATTTGATTCTTGGCCTCCATGGTGGCATAATCGATCCTTGCTTCTATTGGTCCCCGTGCTGTAACAATCCATCCCTGGCCCTTTTTATACCCCCTGGTGCCACAAGGGATCATTAGATTGTTAGCCTCCCTTGGGTCACAATGGTTCCTTGCTTCTCTTAACCCCTGTGGTGTCACAATGCATCCCATGCCCTTTTAGGACACTTGATGTCAAAATGAATCATTTGATGGTTGGCCTCCATGGTGGCATAATAGATCCTTGCTTCTATTGGTCCCCGTGCTGTAACAATCCATCACTGGGCCTTTTACAAACCCTGGTGTCACAAGGGATCATTAGATTGTTAGCCTGCATTGGGTCACAATGGTGCCTTGCTTCTCTTAACCTCTGTGGTGTCACAATCCATCCCATGCCCTTTTAGGCCACTTGATGTCACAATGAATCATTTGATTCTTGGCCTCCATGGTGGCATAATAGATCCTTGCTTCTATTGATCCCCGTGCTACAACAATCCATCCCTGACCCTTTTTATACCCCCTGGTGCCACAAGGGATCATTAGATTGTTAGCCTCCCTTGGGTCACAATGGTTCCTTGCTTCTCTTAACCCCTGTGGTGTCAAAATGCATCCCATGCCCTTTTAGGCCACTTGATGTCGCAATGAATCATTTGATTCTTGGCCTCCATGGTGGCATAATAGATCCTTGCTTCTATTGGTCCCCGTGCTGCAACAATCCATCACTGGCCTTTTTATACACCCTGGTGCCACAAGGGATCATTAGATGGTTAGCCTCCCTTGGGTCTCAATGGTTCCTTGCTTCTCTTAACCCCTGTGGTGTCACAATCCATCCCATGCCCTTTTAGGCCACTTGATGTCACAATGAATCATTTGATACTTGGCCTCCATGGTGGCATAATAGATCCTTGCTTCTATTGGTCTCCGTGCTGTAACAATCCATCCCTGGCCCTTTTTATACCCCCTGGTGCCACAAGGGATCATTAGATTGTTAGCCTGCATTGGGTCTCAATGGTTCCTTGCTTCTCTTAACCTCTATGGTGTCACAATGCATCCCATGCCATTTTGGGCCACTTGGTGTTACAATGAATCACTTGATTCTTGGCCTCTATGGTGTCATAATATTTCCATGTCTTTATTGGGCCCCATGCTTTCACAATTCATCCCTGGCCCTTTTACAACCCCTGGTGCCACAAGGGATCATTAGATTGTTAGCCTGCATTGGGTCACAATAGTGCCTTGTTTCTCTTAACCCCTGTGGTATCACAATGCATCCCATGGCCTTTTAGGCCACTTGATGTCGCAATGAATCATTTGATGGTTGGCCTCCATGGTGGCATAATAGATCCTTGCTTCTATTGATCCCCGTGCTGTAACAATCCTTCCCTGGCCCTTTTTATACCCCCTGGTGTCACAAGGGATCATTAGATTGATAGCCTCCAATGGGTCACAATGGTTCCTTGCTTCTCTTAACCTCTATGGTGTCACAATGCATCCCATGCACTTTTTGGCCACTTCATGTTACAATGAATCATTTGATTCTTGGCCTCCATGGTGGCATAATCGTTCCTTGATTCTATTGGTCCCCGTGCCGTAACAATCCATCACTGGACCTTTTTATACCCCCTGGTGCCACAAGGGATCATTAGATTGTTAGCCTCCCTTGGGTCACAATGGTTCCTTGCTTCTCTTAACCCCTGTGGTGTCACAATGCATCCCATGCCCTTTTTGGCCACTTGATGTCACAATGAATCATTTGATTCTTGGCCTCCATGGTGGCATAATAGTTCCTTGCTTCTATTGGTCCCCGTGCTGTAACATTCCATCACTGGGACTTTCACAAACCCTGGTGTCACAAGGGATCATTAGATTGTTAGCCTGCATTGGGTCACAATGGTTCCTTGCTTCTCTTAACCTCTGTGGTGTCACAATGCATCCCATGCCCTTTTAGGCCACTTGATGTCACAATGAATCATTTGATGGTTGGCCTCCATGGTGGCATAATAGATCCTTGCTTCTATTGATCCCCGTGCTACAACAATCCATCCCTGAACCTTTTTATACACCCTGGTGCCACAAGGGATCATTAGATTGTTAGCCTCCCTTGGGTCACAATGGTTCCTTGCTTCTCTTAACCTCTATGGTGTCACAATGCATCCCATGCCCTTTTAGGCCACTTGGTGTTACAATGAATCACTTGATTCTTGGCCTCTATGGTGTCATAATATTTCCATGTCTTTATTGGGCCCCATGCTTTCACAATACATCCCTGGCCCTTTACAACCCCTGGTGCCACAAGGGATCATTAGATTGTTAGCCTGCATGGGGTCTCAATGGTTCCTTGCTTCTCTTAACCCCTGTGGTGTTACAATCCATCCCATGCACTTTTAGGCCACTTGATGGCACAATGAATCATTTGATGGTTGGCCTCCATGGTGGCATAATAGATCCTTGCTTCTATTGGTCCCCGTGCTACAACAATCCATCCCTGGCCCTTTTTATACCCCCTGGTGCCACAAGGGATCATTAGATTGATAGCCTCCAATGGGTCACAATGGTTCCTTGCTTCTCTTAACCCCTGTGGTGTCACAATGCATCCCATGCACTTTTTGGCCACTTCATGTTACAATGAATCATTTGATTCTTGGCCTCCATGGTGGCATAATCGATCCTTGATTCTATTGGCCCCCGTGCTGTAACAATCCATCCCTGACCCTTTTTATACCCCCTGGTGCCACAAGGGATCATTAGATTGTTAGCCTCCCTTGGGTCACAATGGTTCCTTGCTTCTCTTAACCCCTGTGGTGTCACAATGCATCCCATGCCCTTTTAGGCCACTTGATGTCACAATGAATCATTTGATTCTTGGCCTCCATGGTGGCATAATAGATCCTTGCTTCTATTGGTCCCCGTGCTGTAACATTCCATCACTGGGCCTTTTACAAACCCTGGTGTCACAAGGGATCATTAGATTGTTAGCCTCCCTTGGGTCACAATGGTTCCTTGCTTCTCTTAACCTCTGTGGTGTCACAATGCATCCCATGCCCTTTTAGGCCACTTGATGTCACAATGAATCATTTGATGGTTGGCTTCCATGGTGGCATAATAGATCCTTGCTTCTATTGATCCCCGTTCTACAACAATCCATCCCTGACAATTTTTATACCCCCTGGTGCCACAAGGGATTCTTAGATTGTTAGCCTCCCTTGGGTCACAATGGTTCCTTGCTTCTCTTAACCCCTGTGGTGTCAAAATGCATCCCATGCCCTTTTAGGCCACTTGATGTCGCAATGAATCATTTGATGGTTGGCCTCCATGGTGGCATAATAGATCCTTGCTTCTATTGGTCCCCGTGCTACAACAATCCATCCCTGAACCTTTTTATACCCCCTGGTGCCACAAGGGGTCATTAGATTGTTAGCCTCCTTTGGGTCACAATGGTTCCTTGCTTCTCTTAACCTCTATGGTGTCACAATGCATCCCATGCCCTTTTAGGCCACTTGGTGTTACAATGAATCACTTGATTCTTGGCCTCTATGGTGTCATAATATTTCTATGTCTTTATTGGGCCCCATGCTTTCACAATTCATCCCTGGCCCTTTTACAACCCCTGGTGCCACAAGGGATCATTAGATTGTTAGCCTGCATTGGGTCACAATAGTGCCTTGTTTCTCTTAACCCCTGTGGTGTCACAATGCATCCCATGCCCTTTTAGGCCACTTGATGTCACAATGAATCATTTGATGGTTGGCCTCCATGGTGGCATAATAGATCCTTGCTTCTATTGTTCCCCGTGCTACAACAATCCATCCCTGAACCTTTTTATACCCCCTGGTGCCACAAGGGGTCATTAGATTGTTAGCCTCCTTTGGGTCACAATAGTGCCTTGTTTCTCTTAACCCCTGTGGTGTCACAATGCATCCCATGCCCTTTTAGGCCACTTGATGTCACAATGAATCATTTGATGGTTGGCCTCCATGGTGGCATAATAGATCCTTGCTTCTATTGATCCCCGTGCTACAACAATCCATCCCTGGCCCTTTTTAAACCCCCTGGTGCCACAAGGGATCATTAGATTGATAGAATCCAATGGGTCACAATGGTTCCTTGCTTCTCTTAACCCCTGTGGTGTCACAATGCATCCCATGCACTTTTTGGCCACTTCATGTTACAATGAATCATTTGATTCTTGGCTTCCATGGTGGCAAAATCGTTCCTTGATTCTATTGGTCCCCGTGCTGTAACAATCCATCCCTGACACTTTTTATACCCCCTGGTGCCACAAGGGATCATTAGATTGTTAGCCTCCCTTGGGTCACAATGGTTCCTTGCTTCTCTTAACCCCTGTGTTGTCACAATTCATCCCATGCCCATTTAGGCCACTTGATGTCACAATGAATCATTTGATTCTTGGCCTCCATGGTGGCATAATAGATCCTTGCTTCTATTGGTCCCCGTGCTGTAACATTCCATCACTGGGCCTTTTACAAACCCTGGTGTCACAAGGGATCATTAGATTGTTAGCCTCCCTTGGGTCACAATGGTTCCTTGCTTCTCTTAACCCCTGTGGTGTCACAATGCATCCCATGCACTTTTAGGCCACTTGATGTCACAATGAATCATTTGATGGTTGGCCTCCATGGTGGCATAATAGATCCTTGCTTCTATTGATTCCCGTGCTACAACAATCCATCCCTGACACCTTTTATACCCCCTGGTGCCACAAGGGATCATTAGATTGTTAGCCTCCCTTGGGTCACAATGGTTCCTTGCTTCTCTTAACCCCTGTGGTGTCAAAATGCATCCCATGCCCTTTTAGGCCACTTGATGTCGCAATGAATCATTTGATTCTTGGCCTCCATGGTGGCATAATCGTTCCTTGATTCTATTGGTCCCCGTGCTGTAACAATCCATCACTGGCCCTTTTTATACCCCCTGGTGCCACAAGGGGTCATTAGATTGATAGCCTCCAATGGGTCACAATGGTTCCTTGCTTCTCTTAGCCTCTGTGGTGTCAAAATGCATCCCATGCACTTTTTGGCCACTTCATGTTAAAATGAATCATTTGATTCTTGGCCTCCATGGTGGCATAATGTTTCCTTGATTCTATTGATCCCCGTGCTACAACAATCCATCCCTGACACTTTTTATACCCCCTGGTGCCACAAGGGATCATTAGATTGTTAGCCTCCCTTGGGTCTCAATGGTTCCTTGCTTCTCTTAACCCCTGTGGTGTCAAAATGCATCCCATGCCCTTTTAGGCCACTTGATGTCGCAATGAATCATTTGATTCTTGGCCTCCATGGTGGCATAATAGATCCTTGCTTCTATTGGTCCCCGTGCTGTAACAATCCATCACTGGCACTTTTTATACCCCCAGGTGCCACAAGGGATCATTAGATTGTTAGCCTCCCTTGGGTCTCAATGGTTCCTTGCTTCTCTTAATCCCTGTGGTGTCACAATGCATCCCATGCCCTTTTAGGCCACTTGGTGTTACAGTGAATCACTTGATTCTTGGCCTCTATGGTGTCATAATATTTCCATGTCTTTATTGGGCCCCATGCTTTCACAATTCATCCCTGGCCCTTTTACAACCCCTGGTGCCACAAGGGATCATTAGATTGTTAGCCTGCATTGGGTCACAATAGTGCCTTGTTTCTCTTAACCCCTGTGGTGTCACAATGCATCCCATGCCCTTTTAGGCCACTTGATGTCGCAATGAATCATTTGATTCTTGGCCTCCATGGTGGCATAATAGATCCTTGCTTCTATTGGTCCCGGTGCTGTAACAATCCATCACTGGCACTTTTTATACCCCCTGGTGCCACAAGGGATCATTAGATTGTTAGCCTCCCTTGGGTCTCAATGGTTCCTTGCTTCTCTTAACCCCTGTGGTGTCACAATCCATACCATGCCCTTTTAGGCCACTTGATGTCACAATGAATCATTTGATACTTGGCCTCCATGGTGGCATAATAGATCCTTGCTTCTATTGGTCCCCGTGCTGTAACTATCCATTACTGGCCATTTTTATAACCCCTGGTGCCACAAGGGATCATTAGATTGTTAGCCTGCATTGGGTCTCAATGGTTCCTTGCTTCTCTTAACCTCTATGGTGTCACAATGCATCCCATGCCCTTTTAGGCCACTTGATGTCACAATGAATCATTTGATGGTTGGCCTCCATGGTGGCATAATCGTTCCTTGATTCTATTGGTCCCCCTGCTGTAACAATCCATCCCTGACACTTTTTATACCCCCTGGTGCCACAAGGGATCATTAGATTGTTAGCCTGCATTGGGTCACAATGGTTCCTTGCTTCTCTTAACCCCTGTGGTGTCACAATGCATCCCATGCCCTTTTAGGCCACTTGATGTCACAATGAATTATTTGATTCTTGGCCTCCATGGTGGCATAATAGATCCTTGTTTCTATTGGTCCCCGTGCTGTAACATTCCATCACTGGGCCTTTTACAAACCCTGGTGTCACAAGGGATCATTAGATTGTTAGCCTGCATTGGGTCACAATGGTTCCTTGCTTCTCTTAACCCCTGTGGTGTCACAATGCATCCCATGCCCTTTTAGGCCACTTGATGTCACAATGAATCATTTGATGGTTGGCCTCCATGGTGGCATAATAGATCCTTGCTTCTATTGGTCCCCGTGCTACAACAATCCATCCCTGACCCTTTTTATACCCCCTGGTGCCACAAGGGATCATTAGATTGTTAGCCTCCCTTGGGTCTCAATGGTTCCTTGCTTCTCTTAACCCCTGTGGTGTCACAATCCATCCCATGCCCTTTTAGGCCACTTGATGTCACAATGAATCATTTGATTCTTGGCCTCCATGGTGGCATAATAGATCCTTGCTTCTATTGGTCCCCGTGCTACAACAATCCATCCCTGACCCTTTTTATACCCCCTGGTGCCACAAGGGATCTTTAGATTGTTAGCCTGCATTGGGTCACAATGGTTCCTTGCGTCTCTTAACCCCTGTGGTGTCACAATGCATCCCATGCCCTTTTAGGCCACTTGATGTCACAATGAACCATTTGATTCTTGGCCTCTATGGTGTCATAATGGTTCCTTGTTTTTATTGGGCCCCATCCTGTCACAATCCATCCCTGGCCATTTTTATACCCCCTGGTGCCACAAGGGATCATTAGGTTGTTAACCTTCATTGGGTCACAATGGTTCCTTGCTTCTCTTAACCCCTGTGGTGTCACAATGCATTCCAAGCCCTTTTAGGCCACTTGATGTCACAATGAATCATTTGAGTCTTGGCCTCCATGGTGGCATAATTGTACCAGGTTTTAATTGGGCCCCATTCTTTCACAATTCATCCCTGGCCCTCTTCGGCCCATTGGTGTCACAAGGGATCATTAGATTGTTATTGTCCCTTGGGTCACAATGGTTCCTTGCTTCTCTTAACCCCTGTGGTGTCACAATGCATTCCAAGCTCTTTTAGGCCACTTGATGTCACAATGAATCATTTGATTCTTGGCCTTGATGGTGGCGTAATTGTACCTGGTTTTAATTGGGCCCCATGCTTTCACAATTCATCCCTGGCCCTTTTGGGCCCCCTGGTGTCACAAGGGATCATTAGATTGATAGCCTGCATTGGGTCACAATGGTTCCTTGCTTCTCTTAACCTCTGTGGTGTCACAATGCATTCCTAGCCCTTTTAGGCCACTTGGTGTTACAATGAATCATTTGATACTTGGCCTCCATGGTGGCATAATAGATCCTTGCTTCTATTGGTCCCCGTGCTACAACAATCCATCCCTGTCCCTTTTTATACGCCCTGGTGCCACAAGGGATCATTAGATTGTTAGCCTCCCTTGGGTCTCAATGGTTCCTTGCTTCTCTTAACCCCTGTGGTGTCACAATGCATCCCATGCCCTTTTAGGCCACTTGATGTCACAATGAATCATTTGATTCTTGGCCTCTATGGTGTCATAATATTTCCATGATTTTATTGTGCCCCATGCTTCCACAATTCATCCCTGGCCCTATTACAACCCCTGGTGTCAACAGGGATCATTAGATTTTTAGCCTCCCTTGGGTCACAATGGTTCCTTGCTTCTCTTAACCCCTGTGGTGTCACAATGCATCCCATGCCCTTTTAGGCCACTTGATGTCACAATTAATCATTTGAGTCTTGGCCTCCATGGTGGCACAATAGATCCTTGCTTCTATTGGTCCCCGTGCTGTAACAATCCATCACTGGGCCTTTTTATACCCCCTGGTGCCACAAGGGATCATTAGATTGTTAGCCTGCATTGGGTCACAATGGTTCCTTGCTTCTCTTAACCTCTGTGGTGTCACAATGCATCCCATGCCCTTTTAGGCCACTTGATGTCACAATGAATCATTTGATTCTTGGCCTCTATGGTGTCATAATCGCTCCTTGTTTCTATTGGGCCCCATGCTGTCACAATTCATCCCTGGCCCTATTACAAACCCTGGTGTCACAAGGGATCATTAGATTGTGAGCCTGCATTGGGTCACAATAGTGCCTTGCTTCTCTTAACCTCTGTGGTGTCACAATGCATCCCATGCCCTTTTAGGCCACTTCATGTCACAATGAATCATTTGATTCTTGGCCTCCATGGTGGCATAATAGATCCTTGCTTCTATTGGTCCCCGTGCTGTAACAATCCATCCCTGACCCTTTTTATAACCCCTGGTGCCACAAGGGATCATTAGATTGTTAGCCTGCATTGGGTCTCAATGGTTCCTTGCTTCTCTTAACCTCTATGGTGTCACAATGCATCCCATGCCCTTTTAGGCCACTTGGTGTTACAATGAATCACTTGATTCTTGGACTCTATGGTGTCATAATATTTCCATGTCTTTATTGCGCCCCATGCTTTCGCAATTCATCCCTGGACCTTTTACAATCCCTGGTGCCACAAGGGATCATTAGATTGTTAGCCTGCATTGGGTCACAATAGTGCCTTGTTTCTCTTAACCCCTGTGGTGTCACAATGCATCCCATGCCCTTTTCGGCCACTTGATGTCACAATGAATCATTTGATACTTGGCCTCCATGGTGGCATAATAGATCCTTGCTTCTATTGGTCCCCGTGCTACAACAATCCATCCCTGTCCCTTTTTATACGCCCTGGTGCTACAAGGGATCATTAGATTGTTAGCCTCCCTTGGGTCTCAATGGTGCCTTGCTTCTCTTAACCTCTGTGGTGTCACAATGCATCCCATGCCCTTTTAGGCCACTTGATGTCACAATGAATCATTTGATTCTTGGCCTCCATGGTGGCATAATAGATCCTTGCTTCTATTGGTCCCCGTGCTGTAGCAATCCATCACTGGGCCTTTTACAAACCCTGGTGTCACAAGGGATCATTAGATTGTTAGCCTCCCTTGGGTCTAAATGGTTCCTTGCTTCTCTTAACCTCAGTGGTGTCAGAATGCGTCCCATGTCCTTTTAGGCCACTTGATGTCACAATGAATCATTTGATTCTTGGCCTCCATGGTGGCATAATAGATCCTTGCTTCTATTGGGCCCCATGCTTTCACAATTCATCCCTGGCCCTTTTACAACACCTTGTGTGACAAGGGATCATTAGATTGTTAGCCTCCCTTGGGTCTCAATGGTTCCTTGCTTCTCTTAACCTCTGTGGTGTCACAATGAATTCCAAGCCCTTTTAGGCCACTTGGTGTTACAATGAATCATTTGATTCTTGGCCTCTATGGTGTCATAATATTTCCATGATTTTATTGTGCCCCATGCTTCCACAATTCATCCCTGGCCCGATTACAACCCCTGGTGTCAACAGGGATCATTAGATTTTTAGCCTGCATTGGGTCACAATGGTTCCTTGCTTCTCTTAACCCCTGTGGTGTCACAATGCATCTCATGCCCTTTTCGGCCACTTGATGTCGCAATGAATCATTTGAGTCTTGGCCTCCATGGTGGCATAATAGATCCTTGCTTGTATTGGTTCCCGTGCTGTAACAATCCATCACTGGCCCTTTTTATACCCCCTGGTGCCACAAGGGATCATTAGATTGTTAGCCTCCCTTGGGTCACAATGGTTCCTTGCTTCTCTTAACCTCTGTGGTGTCACAATGCATCCCATGCCCTTTTAGGCCACTTGATGTCACAATGAATCATTTGATTCTTGGCCTCGATGGTGTCATAATCGCTCCTTGTTTCTATTGGGCCCCATGCTGTCACAATTCATCCCTGGCCCTATTACAACCCCTGGTGTCACAAGGGATCATTTGATTGTTAGCCTGCATTGGGTCACAATAGTGCCTTGCTTCTCTTAACCCCTGTGGTGTCACAATGCATCCCATGCCCTTTTAGGCCACTTGATGTCACAATGAATCATTTGATTCTTGGCCTCCATGGTGGCATAATCATTCCTTGATTCTATTGGTCCCCGTGCTGTAACAATCCATCCCTGACCCTTTTTATACGCCCTGGTGCCACAAGGGATCATTAGATTGTTAGCCTCCCTTGGGTCACAATGGTTCCTTGCTTCTCTTAACCCCTGTGGTGTCACAATGCATTCCAAGCCCTTTTAGGCCACTTGATGTCGCAATGAATCATTTGATTCTTGGCCTCCATGGTGGCATAATAAATCCTTGCTTCTATTGGTCCCAGTGCTGTAACATTCCATCACTGGGACTTTTACAAACCCTGGTGTCACAAGGGATCATTAGATTGTAAGCCTGCATTTGGTCACAATGTTGCCTTGCTTCTCTTAACCTCTGTGGTGTCACAATGCATCCCATGCCCTTTTAGGCCACTTGATGTCACAATGAATCATTTGATTCTTGGCCTCGATGGTGTCATAATCGCTCCTTGTTTCTATTGGGCCCCATGCTGTCACAATTCATCCCTGGCCCTTTTACAACACCTTGTGTGACAAGGGATCATTAGATTGTTAGCCTGCATTGGGTCACAATGGTTCCTTGCTTCTCTTAACCCCTGTAGTGTCACAATGCATTCCAAGCCCTTTTAGGCCACTTAATGTCGCAATGAATCATTTGATTCTTGGCCTCCATGGTGGCATACTAGATCCTTTCTTCTATTGGTTCCCGTGCTGTGACAATCCATCACTGGCCCTTTTTATACCCCCTGGTGCCACAAGGGATCATTAGATTGTTAGCCTGCATTGGGTCACATTGGTTCCTTGCTTCTCTTAACCTCTGTGGTGTCACAATCCATCCCATGCCCTTTTAGGCCACTTGGTGTTACAATGAATCATTTGATTCTTGGCCTCTATGGTGTCATAATATTTCCATGTCTTTATTGGGCCCCATGCTTTCACAATTCATCCCTGGCCCTTTTACAACCCCTGGTGTCACAAGGGATCATTAGATTGTTAGCCTCCCTTGGGTCACAATGGTTCCTTGCTTCTGTTAACCTCTGTGGTGTCACAATGCATCCCATGCACTTTTTGGCCACTTCATTTTACAATGAATCATTTGATTCTTGGCCTCCATGGTGGCATAATCGTTCCTTGATTCTATTGGTCCCCGTGCTGTCACAATTCATCTCTGGCCCTATTACAACCCCTGGTGTCACAAGGGATCATTAGATTGTTAGCCTGCATTGGGTCACAATAGTGCCTTGCTTCTCTTAACCCCTGTGGTGTCACAATGCATCCCATGCCCTTTTACGCCACTTGATGTCGCAATGAATCATTTGATTCTTGGCCTCCATGGTGGCATAATAGATCCTTGCTTGTATTGGTCCGCGTGCTGTAACATTCCATCACTGGGCCTTTTACAAACCCTGGTGTCACAAGGGATCATTAGATTGTTAGCCTGCATTGGGTCACAATGGTGCCTTGCTTCTCTTAACCTCTGTGGTGTCACAATGCATCCCATGCCCTTTTAGGCCACTTGATGTCACAATGAATCATTTGATTCTTGGCCTCCATGGTGGCATAATAGATCCTTGCTTCTATTGGTCCCCGTGCTGTAGCAATCCATCACTGGGCCTTTTACAAACCCTGGTGCCACAAGGGATCATTAGATTGTTAGCCTCCCTTGGGTCTAAATGGTTCCTTGCTTCTCTAAACCTCAGTGGTGTCACAATGCATCCCAAGCCCTTTTAGGCCACTTGGTGTTGCAATGAATCATTTGATTCTTGGCCTCTATGGTGTCATAATATTTCCATGATTTTATTGTGCCCCATGCTTCCACAATTCATCCCTGGCCCGATTACAACCCCTGGTGTCAACAGGGATCATTAGATTGTTAGCCTGCATTGGGTCACAATGGTTCCTTTCTTCTCTTAACCTCTGTGGTGTCACAATGCATCTCATGCCCTTTTAGGCCACTTGATGTCGCAATGAATCATTTGATTCTTGGCCTCCATGGTGGCACAATATATACTTGCTTGTATTGGTTCCCGTGCTGTAACAATCCATCCCTGACCCTTTTTATACCCCCTGGTGCCACAAGGGATCATTAGATTGTTAGCCTGCATTGGGTCACAATGGTTCCTTGCTTCTCTTAACCTCTGTGGTGTCACAATGCATCCCATGCCCTTTTAGGCCACTTGGTGTTACAATGAACCATATGATTCTTGGCCTCCATGGTGGCATAATATTTCCATGTCTTTATTGGGCCCCATGCTTTCACAATTCATCCCTGGCCCTTTTACAACCCCTGGTGTCACAAGGGATCATTGGATTGTTAGATTCCCTTGGGTCACAATGGTGCCTTGCTTCTCTTAACCTCTGTGGTGTCACAATGCATCCCATGCCCTTTTAGGCCACTTGGTGTCACAATGAATCATTTGATTCTTGGCCTCGATGGTGTCATAATCGCTCCTTGTTTCTATTGGGCCCCATGCTGTCACAATTCATCCCTGGCCCTATTACAACCCCTGGTGTCACAAGGGATCATTTGATTGTTAGCCTGCATTGGGTCACAATAGTGCCTTGCTTCTCTTAACCCCTGTGGTGTCACAATGCATCCCATGCCCTTTTAGGCCACTTGATGTCACAATGAATCATTTGATTCTTGGCCTCCATGGTGGCAGAATCATTCCTTGATTCTATTGGTCCCCGTGCTGTAACAATCCATCCCTGACCCTTTTTATACGCCCTGGTGCCACAAGGGATCATTAGATTGTTAGCCTCCCTTGGGTCACGATGGTTCCTTGCTTCTCTTAACCCCTGTGGTGTCACAATGCATACCATGCCCTTTTAGGCCACTTGATGTCACAATGAATCATTTGATTCTTGGCCTCCATGGTGGCATAATAGATCCTTGCTTCTATTGGGCCCCATGCTTTCACAATTCATCCCTGGCCCTTTTACAACACCTTGTGTGACAAGGGATCATTAGATTGTTAGCCTCCCTTGGGTCTCAATGGTTCCTTGCTTCTCTTAACCTCTGTGGTGTCACTATGAATTCCAAGCCCTTTTAGGCCACTTCCTGTTGCAATGAATCATTTGATTCTTGGCCTCTATGGTGTCATAATATTTCCATGATTTTATTGTGCCCCATGCTTCCACAATTCATCCCTGGCCCGATTACAACCCCTGGTGTCAACAGGGATCATTAGATTTTTAGCCTGCCTTGGGTCACAATGGTTCCTTGCTTCTCTTAACCCCTGTGGTGTCACAATGCATCTCATGCCCTTTTAGGCCACTTGATGTCGCAATGAATCATTTGATTCTTGGCCTCCATGGTGGCATAATAGATCCTTGCTTGTTTTGGTTCCCGTGCTGTAACAATCCATCACTGGCCCTTTTTATACCCCCTGGTGCCACAAGGGATCATTAGATTGTTAGCCTCCATGGGGTCACAATGGTTCCTTGCTTCTCTTAACCTCTGTGGTGTCACAATGCATCCCATGCCCTTTTAGGCCACTTGGTGTTACAATGAACCATATGATTCTTGGCCTCCATTGTGGCATAATATTTCCATGTCTTTATTGGGCCCCATGCTTTCACAATTCATCCCTGGCCCTTTTACAACCCCTGGTGTCACAAGGGATCATTGGATTGTTAGACTCCCTTGGGTCACAATGGTTCCTTGCTTCTCTTAACCTCAGTGGTGTCACAATGCATCCCATGCCCTTTTAGGCCACTTGATGTCACAATGAATCATTTGATTCTTGGCCTCCATGGTGGCATAATAGATCCTTGCTTCTATTGGGCCCCATGCTTTCACAATTCATCCCTGGCCCTTTTACAACACCTTGTATGACAAGGGATCATTAGATTGTTAGCCTGCATTGGGTCACAATGGTTCCTTGCTTCTCTTAACCTCTGTGGTGTCACAATGCATTCCAAGCCCTTTTAGGCCACTTGGTGTTACAATGAATCATTTGATTCTTGGCCTCTATGGTGTCATAATATTTCCATGATTTTATTGTGCCCCATGCTTCCACAATTCATCCCTGGCCCGATTACAACCCCTGGTGTCAACAGGGATCATTAGATTTTTAGCCTGCATTGGGTCACAATGGTTCCTTGCTTCTCTTAACCTCTGTGGTGTCACAATCCATCCCATGCCCTTTTAGGCCACTTGATGTCACAATGAATCATTTGATTCTTGGCCTCCATGGTGGCATAATAGATCCTTGCTTCTATTGGTCCGCGTGCTGTAACATTCCATCACTGGCCCTTTTACAAACCCTGGTGTCACAAGGGATCATTAGATTGTTAGCCTGCATTGGGTCACAATGGTGCCTTGCTTCTCTTAACCTCTGTGGTGTCACAATGCATCCCATGCCCTTTTAGGCCACTTGATGTCACAATGAATCATTTGATTCTTGGCCTCCATGGTGGCATAATAGATCCTTGCTTCTATTGGTCCCCGTGCTGTAACAATCCATCACTGGGCCATTTACAAACCCTGGTGCCACAAGGGATCATTAGATTGTTAGCCTCCCTTGGGTCACAATGGTTCCTTGATTCTCTTAACCTCAGTGGTGTCACAATGCATCCCATGCCCTTTTAGGCCACTTGATGTCACAATGAATCATTTGATTCTTGGCCTCCATGGTGGCATAATGGTTCCTTGTTTTAATTGGGCCCCATGCTGTCACAATTCATCCCTGGCCCTTTTACGCCCCCTGGTGTCAAATGGGATCCTGGGATTACTACGCTCCTTTGGGTCACAATGGTTCCTTGCTTCTCTTAACCCCTGTGGTGTCACAATGCATCCCATGCCCTTTTAGGCCACTTGATGTCACAATGAATCATTTGATTCTTGGCCTCCATGGTGGCATAATAGATCCTTGCTTCTATTGGGCCCCATGCTTTCACAATTCATCCCTGGCCCTTTTACAACACCTTGTGTGACAAGGGATCATTAGATTGTTAGCCTGCATTGGGTCACAATGGTTCCTTGCTTCTCTTAACCTCTGTGTTGTCACAATGCATTCCAAGCCCTTTTAGGCCACTTGGTGTTACAATGAATCATTTGATTCTTGGCCTCTATGGTGTCATAATATTTCCATGTTTTTATTTTGCATCCATGCTTCCAAAATTCATCCCTGGCCCTTTTACAACCCCTGGTGTCACAAGGGATCATTGGATTGTTAGACTCCCTTGGGTCACAATGGTTCCTTGCTTCTCTTAACCTCAGTGGTGTCACAATGCATCCCATGCCCTTTTTGGCCACTTGATGTCACAATGAATCATTTGATTCTTGGCCTCCATGGTGGCATAATAGATCCTTGCTTCTATTGGGCCCCATGCTTTCACAATTCATCCCTGGCCCTTTTACAACACCTTGTATGACAAGGGATCATTAGATTGTTAGCCTGCATTGGGTCACAATTGTTCCTTGCTTCTCTTAACCTCTGTGGTGTCACAATGCATTCCAAGCCCTTTTAGGCCACTTGGTGTTACAATGAATCATTTGATTCTTGGCCTCTATGGTGTCATAATATTTCCATGATTTTATTGTGCCCCATGCTTCCACAATTCATCCCTGGCCCGATTACAACCCCTGGTGTCAACAGGGATCATTAGATTTTTAGCCTGCATTGGGTCACAATGGTTCCTTGCTTCTCTTAACCTCTGTGGTGTCACAATCCATCCCATGCCCTTTTAGGCCACTTGATGTCACAATGAATCATTTGATTCTTGGCCTCCATGGTGGCATAATAGATCCTTGCTTCTATTGGTCCGCGTGCTGTAACATTCCATCACTGGCCCTTTTACAAACCCTGGTGTCACAAGGGATCATTAGATTGTTAGCCTGCATTGGGTCACAATGGTGCCTTGCTTCTCTTAACCTCTGTGGTGTCACAATGCATCCCATGCCCTTTTAGGCCACTTGATGTCACAATGAATCATTTGATTCTTGGCCTCCATGGTGGCATAATAGATCCTTGCTTCTATTGGTCCCCGTGCTGTAACAATCCATCACTGGGCCATTTACAAACCCTGGTGCCACAAGGGATCATTAGATTGTTAGCCTCCCTTGGGTCACAATGGTTCCTTGATTCTCTTAACCTCAGTGGTGTCACAATGCATCCCATGCCCTTTTAGGCCACTTGATGTCACAATGAATCATTTGATTCTTGGCCTCCATGGTGGCATAATGGTTCCTTGTTTTAATTGGGCCCCATGCTGTCACAATTCATCCCTGGCCCTTTTACGCCCCCTGGTGTCAAATGGGATCCTGGGATTACTACGCTCCTTTGGGTCACAATGGTTCCTTGCTTCTCTTAACCCCTGTGGTGTCACAATGCATCCCATGCCCTTTTAGGCCACTTGATGTCACAATGAATCATTTGATTCTTGGCCTCCATGGTGGCATAATAGATCCTTGCTTCTATTGGGCCCCATGCTTTCACAATTCATCCCTGGCCCTTTTACAACACCTTGTGTGACAAGGGATCATTAGATTGTTAGCCTGCATTGGGTCACAATGGTTCCTTGCTTCTCTTAACCTCTGTGTTGTCACAATGCATTCCAAGCCCTTTTAGGCCACTTGGTGTTACAATGAATCATTTGATTCTTGGCCTCTATGGTGTCATAATATTTCCATGTTTTTATTTTGCATCCATGCTTCCAAAATTCATCCCTGGCCCTTTTACAACCCCTGGTGTCACAAGGGATCATTGGATTGTTAGACTCCCTTGGGTCACAATGGTTCCTTGCTTCTCTTAACCTCAGTGGTGTCACAATGCATCCCATGCCCTTTTTGGCCACTTGATGTCACAATGAATCATTTGATTCTTGGCCTCCATGGTGGCATAATAGATCCTTGCTTCTATTGGGCCCCATGCTTTCACAATTCATCCCTGGCCCTTTTACAACACCTTGTATGACAAGGGATCATTAGATTGTTAGCCTGCATTGGGTCACAATTGTTCCTTGCTTCTCTTAACCTCTGTGGTGTCACAATGCATTCCAAGCCCTTTTAGGCCACTTGGTGTTACAATGAATCATTTGATTCTTGGCCTCTATGGTGTCATAATATTTCCATGATTTTATTGTGCCCCATGCTTCCACAATTCATCCCTGGCCCGATTACAACCCCTGGTGTCAACAGGGATCATTAGATTTTTAGCCTGCATTGGGTCACAATGGTTCCTTGATTCTCTTAACCTCTGTGGTGTCACAATCCATCCCATGCCCTTTTAGGCCACTTGATGTCACAATGAATCATTTGATTCTTGGCCTCCATGGTGGCATAATAGATCCTTGCTTCTATTGGTCCGCGTGCTGTAACATTCCATCACTGGCCCTTTTACAAACCCTGGTGTCACAAGGGATCATTAGATTGTTAGCCTGCATTGGGTCACAATGGTGCCTTGCTTCTCTTAACCTCTGTGGTGTCACAATGCATCCCATGCCCTTTTAGGCCACTTGATGTCACAATGAATCATTTGATTCTTGGCCTCCATGGTGGCATAATAGATCCTTGCTTCTATTGGTCCCCGTGCTGTAACAATCCATCACTGGGCCATTTACAAACCCTGGTGCCACAAGGGATCATTAGATTGTTAGCCTCCCTTGGGTCACAATGGTTCCTTGATTCTCTTAACCTCAGTGGTGTCACAATGCATCCCATGCCCTTTTAGGCCACTTGATGTCACAATGAATCATTTGATTCTTGGCCTCCATGGTGGCATAATGGTTCCTTGTTTTAATTGGGCCCCATGCTGTCACAATTCATCCCTGGCCCTTTTACGCCCCCTGGTGTCAAATGGGATCCTGGGATTACTACGCTCCTTTGGGTCACAATGGTTCCTTGCTTCTCTTAACCCCTGTGGTGTCACAATGCATCCCATGCCCTTTTAGGCCACTTGATGTCACAATGAATCATTTGATTCTTGGCCTCCATGGTGGCATAATAGATCCTTGCTTCTATTGGGCCCCATGCTTTCACAATTCATCCCTGGCCCTTTTACAACACCTTGTGTGACAAGGGATCATTAGATTGTTAGCCTGCATTGGGTCACAATGGTTCCTTGCTTCTCTTAACCTCTGTGTTGTCACAATGCATTCCAAGCCCTTTTAGGCCACTTGGTGTTACAATGAATCATTTGATTCTTGGCCTCTATGGTGTCATAATATTTCCATGTTTTTATTTTGCATCCATGCTTCCAAAATTCATCCCTGGCCCTTTTACAACCCCTGGTGTCACAAGGGATCATTGGATTGTTAGACTCCCTTGGGTCACAATGGTTCCTTGCTTCTCTTAACCTCAGTGGTGTCACAATGCATCCCATGCCCTTTTAGGCCACTTGATGTCACAATGAATCATTTGATTCTTGGCCTCCATGGTGGCATA
This sequence comes from Cinclus cinclus, assembly GCF_963662255.1. Taxonomy (NCBI): domain Eukaryota; kingdom Metazoa; phylum Chordata; class Aves; order Passeriformes; family Cinclidae; genus Cinclus; species Cinclus cinclus. The sequence continues at coordinate 2,185,861 of NW_026912178.1, read as the reverse complement.
ATAGATCCTTGCTTCTATTGGGCCCCATGCTTTCACAATTCATCCCTGGCCCTTTTACAACACCTTGTATGACAAGGGATCATTAGATTGTTAGCCTGCATTGGGTCACAATTGTTCCTTGCTTCTCTTAACCTCTGTGGTGTCACAATGCATTCCAAGCCCTTTTAGGCCACTTGGTGTTACAATGAATCATTTGATTCTTGGCCTCTATGGTGTCATAATATTTCCATGATTTTATTGTGCCCCATGCTTCCACAATTCATCCCTGGCCCGATTACAACCCCTGGTGTCAACAGGGATCATTAGATTTTTAGCCTGCATTGGGTCACAATGGTTCCTTGCTTCTCTTAACCTCTGTGGTGTCACAATCCATCCCATGCCCTTTTAGGCCACTTGATGTCACAATGAATCATTTGATTCTTGGCCTCCATGGTGGCATAATAGATCCTTGCTTCTATTGGTCCGCGTGCTGTAACATTCCATCACTGGCCCTTTTACAAACCCTGGTGTCACAAGGGATCATTAGATTGTTAGCCTGCATTGGGTCACAATGGTGCCTTGCTTCTCTTAACCTCTGTGGTGTCACAATGCATCCCATGCCCTTTTAGGCCACTTGATGTCACAATGAATCATTTGATTCTTGGCCTCCATGGTGGCATAATAGATCCTTGCTTCTATTGGTCCCCGTGCTGTAACAATCCATCACTGGGCCATTTACAAACCCTGGTGCCACAAGGGATCATTAGATTGTTAGCCTCCCTTGGGTCACAATGGTTCCTTGATTCTCTTAACCTCAGTGGTGTCACAATGCATCCCATGCCCTTTTAGGCCACTTGATGTCACAATGAATCATTTGATTCTTGGCCTCCATGGTGGCATAATGGTTCCTTGTTTTAATTGGGCCCCATGCTGTCACAATTCATCCCTGGCCCTTTTACGCCCCCTGGTGTCAAATGGGATCCTGGGATTACTACGCTCCTTTGGGTCACAATGGTTCCTTGCTTCTCTTAACCCCTGTGGTGTCACAATGCATCCCATGCCCTTTTAGGCCACTTGATGTCACAATGAATCATTTGATTCTTGGCCTCCATGGTGGCATAATAGATCCTTGCTTCTATTGGGCCCCATGCTTTCACAATTCATCCCTGGCCCTTTTACAACACCTTGTGTGACAAGGGATCATTAGATTGTTAGCCTGCATTGGGTCACAATGGTTCCTTGCTTCTCTTAACCTCTGTGTTGTCACAATGCATTCCAAGCCCTTTTAGGCCACTTGGTGTTACAATGAATCATTTGATTCTTGGCCTCTATGGTGTCATAATATTTCCATGTTTTTATTTTGCATCCATGCTTCCAAAATTCATCCCTGGCCCTTTTACAACCCCTGGTGTCACAAGGGATCATTGGATTGTTAGACTCCCTTGGGTCACAATGGTTCCTTGCTTCTCTTAACCTCAGTGGTGTCACAATGCATCCCATGCCCTTTTTGGCCACTTGATGTCACAATGAATCATTTGATTCTTGGCCTCCATGGTGGCATAATAGATCCTTGCTTCTATTGGGCCCCATGCTTTCACAATTCATCCCTGGCCCTTTTACAACACCTTGTATGACAAGGGATCATTAGATTGTTAGCCTGCATTGGGTCACAATTGTTCCTTGCTTCTCTTAACCTCTGTGGTGTCACAATGCATTCCAAGCCCTTTTAGGCCACTTGGTGTTACAATGAATCATTTGATTCTTGGCCTCTATGGTGTCATAATATTTCCATGATTTTATTGTGCCCCATGCTTCCACAATTCATCCCTGGCCCGATTACAACCCCTGGTGTCAACAGGGATCATTAGATTTTTAGCCTGCATTGGGTCACAATGGTTCCTTGCTTCTCTTAACCTCTGTGGTGTCACAATCCATCCCATGCCCTTTTAGGCCACTTGATGTCACAATGAATCATTTGATTCTTGGCCTCCATGGTGGCATAATAGATCCTTGCTTCTATTGGTCCGCGTGCTGTAACATTCCATCACTGGCCCTTTTACAAACCCTGGTGTCACAAGGGATCATTAGATTGTTAGCCTGCATTGGGTCACAATGGTGCCTTGCTTCTCTTAACCTCTGTGGTGTCACAATGCATCCCATGCCCTTTTAGGCCACTTGATGTCACAATGAATCATTTGATTCTTGGCCTCCATGGTGGCATAATAGATCCTTGCTTCTATTGGTCCCCGTGCTGTAACAATCCATCACTGGGCCATTTACAAACCCTGGTGCCACAAGGGATCATTAGATTGTTAGCCTCCCTTGGGTCACAATGGTTCCTTGATTCTCTTAACCTCAGTGGTGTCACAATGCATCCCATGCCCTTTTAGGCCACTTGATGTCACAATGAATCATTTGATTCTTGGCCTCCATGGTGGCATAATGGTTCCTTGTTTTAATTGGGCCCCATGCTGTCACAATTCATCCCTGGCCCTTTTACGCCCCCTGGTGTCAAATGGGATCCTGGGATTACTACGCTCCTTTGGGTCACAATGGTTCCTTGCTTCTCTTAACCCCTGTGGTGTCACAATGCATCCCATGCCCTTTTAGGCCACTTGATGTCACAATGAATCATTTGATTCTTGGCCTCCATGGTGGCATAATAGATCCTTGCTTCTATTGGGCCCCATGCTTTCACAATTCATCCCTGGCCCTTTTACAACACCTTGTGTGACAAGGGATCATTAGATTGTTAGCCTGCATTGGGTCACAATGGTTCCTTGCTTCTCTTAACCTCTGTGTTGTCACAATGCATTCCAAGCCCTTTTAGGCCACTTGGTGTTACAATGAATCATTTGATTCTTGGCCTCTATGGTGTCATAATATTTCCATGTTTTTATTTTGCATCCATGCTTCCAAAATTCATCCCTGGCCCTTTTACAACCCCTGGTGTCACAAGGGATCATTGGATTGTTAGACTCCCTTGGGTCACAATGGTTCCTTGCTTCTCTTAACCTCAGTGGTGTCACAATGCATCCCATGCCCTTTTAGGCCACTTGATGTCACAATGAATCATTTGATTCTTGGCCTCCATGGTGGCATAATAGATCCTTGCTTCTATTGGGCCCCATGCTTTCACAATTCATCCCTGGCCCTTTTACAACACCTTGTATGACAAGGGATCATTAGATTGTTAGCCTGCATTGGGTCACAATTGTTCCTTGCTTCTCTTAACCTCTGTGGTGTCACAATGCATTCCAAGCCCTTTTAGGCCACTTGGTGTTACAATGAATCATTTGATTCTTGGCCTCTATGGTGTCATAATATTTCCATGATTTTATTGTGCCCCATGCTTCCACAATTCATCCCTGGCCCGATTACAACCCCTGGTGTCAACAGGGATCATTAGATTTTTAGCCTGCATTGGGTCACAATGGTTCCTTGCTTCTCTTAACCTCTGTGGTGTCACAATCCATCCCATGCCCTTTTAGGCCACTTGATGTCACAATGAATCATTTGATTCTTGGCCTCCATGGTGGCATAATAGATCCTTGCTTCTATTGGTCCGCGTGCTGTAACATTCCATCACTGGCCCTTTTACAAACCCTGGTGTCACAAGGGATCATTAGATTGTTAGCCTGCATTGGGTCACAATGGTGCCTTGCTTCTCTTAACCTCTGTGGTGTCACAATGCATCCCATGCCCTTTTAGGCCACTTGATGTCACAATGAATCATTTGATTCTTGGCCTCCATGGTGGCATAATAGATCCTTGCTTCTATTGGTCCCCGTGCTGTAACAATCCATCACTGGGCCATTTACAAACCCTGGTGCCACAAGGGATCATTAGATTGTTAGCCTCCCTTGGGTCACAATGGTTCCTTGATTCTCTTAACCTCAGTGGTGTCACAATGCATCCCATGCCCTTTTAGGCCACTTGATGTCACAATGAATCATTTGATTCTTGGCCTCCATGGTGGCATAATGGTTCCTTGTTTTAATTGGGCCCCATGCTGTCACAATTCATCCCTGGCCCTTTTACGCCCCCTGGTGTCAAATGGGATCCTGGGATTACTACGCTCCTTTGGGTCACAATGGTTCCTTGCTTCTCTTAACCCCTGTGGTGTCACAATGCATCCCATGCCCTTTTAGGCCACTTGATGTCACAATGAATCATTTGATTCTTGGCCTCCATGGTGGCATAATAGATCCTTGCTTCTATTGGGCCCCATGCTTTCACAATTCATCCCTGGCCCTTTTACAACACCTTGTGTGACAAGGGATCATTAGATTGTTAGCCTGCATTGGGTCACAATGGTTCCTTGCTTCTCTTAACCTCTGTGTTGTCACAATGCATTCCAAGCCCTTTTAGGCCACTTGGTGTTACAATGAATCATTTGATTCTTGGCCTCTATGGTGTCATAATATTTCCATGTTTTTATTTTGCATCCATGCTTCCAAAATTCATCCCTGGCCCTATTACAACCCCTGGTGTCAACAGGGATCATTAGATTTTTAGCCTGCATTGGGTCACAATGGTTCCTTGCTTCTCTTAGCCCCTGTGGTGTCAAAATGCATCCCATGCCCTTTTAGGCCACTTGATGTCGCAATGAATCATTTGATTCTTGGCCTCCATGGTGGCATAATAAATCCTTGCTTGTATTGGTTCCCGTGCTGTAACAATGCATCACTGGCCCTTTTTATACCCCCTGGTGCCACAAGGGATCATTAGATTGTTAGCCTGCATTGGGTCACAATGGTTCCTTGATTCTCTTAACCTCTGTGGTGTCACAATGCATCCCATGCCCTTTTAGGCCACTTGGTGTTACAATGAATCATTTGAGTCTTGGCCTCTATGGTGTCATAATATTTCCATGTCTTTATTGGGCCCCATGCTTTCACACTTCATCCCTGGCCCTTTTACAACCCCTGGTGTCACAAGGGGTCATTAGTTTGTTAGCCTGCTTTGGGTCACAATGGTTCCTTGCTTCTCTTAACCTCTGTGGTGTCACAATGCATCCCATGCCCTTTTAGGCCACTTGGTGTCACAATGAATCATTTGATTCTTGGTCTCCAAGGTGGCATAATAGATCTTTGCTTCTATTGGGCCCCATGCTTTCACGATTCATCCCTGGCCCTATAAAAATCCCTGGTGTCACAATGGATCATTAGATTGTTAGCCTCCCTTGGGTAACAATGGTTCCTTGCTGCTCTTAACCTCTGTGGTGTCACAATGCATCCCATGCCCTTTTAGGCCACTTGATGTCACAATGAATCATTTGATTCTTGGCCTCCATGGTGTCATAAGGGTTCCTTGTTTCTCTGGGGCCCCATGCTGTCACAATGCATCCCTGGCCATTTTTATACCCCCTGGTGCCACAAGGGATCATTAGATTTTTAACCTTCATTGGGTCACAATGGTTCCTTGCTTCTCTTAACCCCAGTGGTGTCACAATGCATTCCAAGCCCTTTTAGGCCACTTGGTGTTACAATGAATCATTTGAGTCTTGGCCTCCATGGTGGCATAATTGTACCAGGTTTTAATTGGGCCCCATTCTTTCACAATTCATCCCTGGCCCTATTACAACCCCTGGTGTCAACAGGGATCATTTGATTGTTAGCCTGCATTGGGTCACAATGGTTCCTTTCTTCTCTTAACCTCTGTGGTGTCACAATGCATCCCATGCCCTTTTAGGCCACTTGATGTCACAATGAATCATTTGATTCTTGGCCTTCATGGTGTCATAATAGATCCTTGCTTCTATAGGTCCCCATCCTGTCACAGTTCATCAGTGTTCCTTTTGCGCCCCCTGGTGTCAAAAGGTATTGTTAGATTGTTAGCCTTCATTGGGTCACAATTGTTCCTTGCTTCTCGTAACCTCTGTGGTGTCACAATGAATCCCATGCCCTTTTAGGCCACTTGATGTCACAATGAATCATTTGATTCTTGGCCTCCATGGTGTCATAATAGTTCCTTGTATCTATTGGCCCCCTGCAGTCACAATTCATTCCTGGCCCTTTTACCCCCCCTTGTGTCAAAAGGGATCCTGAGATTATTAGCTTCCATTGGGTCACAATGGATCCTGGCTTCTCTTAACCCCTGTCGAGTCACAATCCATCCCATGCCCTTTTAGGCCTCTTGGTCTTACAATGAATCATTTGATTCTTGGCCTCCATGGTGGCAAAATAGATCCTTGCTTCTATTGGTCCCCGTGCTGTAACATTACATCACTGGGGCTTTTACAAACCCTGGTGTCACAAGGGATCATTAGATTGTTAGCCTGCATTGGGTCACAATGGTGCCTTGCTTCTCTTAACCTCTGTGGTGTCACAATGCATCCCATGCCCTTTTAGGCCACTTGATGTCACAATGAATCATTTGATTCTTGGCCTCCATGGTGGCATAATGGTTCCTTGTTTTAATTGGGCCCCATGCTGTCACAATTCATCCCTGGCCCTTTTACGCCCCCTGGTGTCAAATGGGATCCTGGGATTACTACGCTCCTTTGGGTCACAATGGTTCCTTGCTTCTCTTAACCCCTGTGGTGTCACAATGCATCCCATGCCCTTTTAGGCCACTTGATGTCACAATGAATCATTTGATTCTTGGCCTCCATGGTGGCATAATAGATCCTTGCTTCTATTGGGCCCCATGCTTTCACAATTCATCCCTGGCCCTTTTACAACACCTTGTGTGACAAGGGATCATTAGATTGTTAGCCTGCATTGGGTCACAATGGTTCCTTGCTTCTCTTAACCTCTGTGTTGTCACAATGCATTCCAAGCCCTTTTAGGCCACTTGGTGTTACAATGAATCATTTGATTCTTGGCCTCTATGGTGTCATAATATTTCCATGTTTTTATTTTGCATCCATGCTTCCAAAATTCATCCCTGGCCCTTTTACAACCCCTGGTGTCACAAGGGATCATTGGATTGTTAGACTCCCTTGGGTCACAATGGTTCCTTGCTTCTCTTAACCTCAGTGGTGTCACAATGCATCCCATGCCCTTTTTGGCCACTTGATGTCACAATGAATCATTTGATTCTTGGCCTCCATGGTGGCATAATAGATCCTTGCTTCTATTGGGCCCCATGCTTTCACAATTCATCCCTGGCCCTTTTACAACACCTTGTATGACAAGGGATCATTAGATTGTTAGCCTGCATTGGGTCACAATTGTTCCTTGCTTCTCTTAACCTCTGTGGTGTCACAATGCATTCCAAGCCCTTTTAGGCCACTTGGTGTTACAATGAATCATTTGATTCTTGGCCTCTATGGTGTCATAATATTTCCATGATTTTATTGTGCCCCATGCTTCCACAATTCATCCCTGGCCCGATTACAACCCCTGGTGTCAACAGGGATCATTAGATTTTTAGCCTGCATTGGGTCACAATGGTTCCTTGATTCTCTTAACCTCTGTGGTGTCACAATCCATCCCATGCCCTTTTAGGCCACTTGATGTCACAATGAATCATTTGATTCTTGGCCTCCATGGTGGCATAATAGATCCTTGCTTCTATTGGTCCGCGTGCTGTAACATTCCATCACTGGCCCTTTTACAAACCCTGGTGTCACAAGGGATCATTAGATTGTTAGCCTGCATTGGGTCACAATGGTGCCTTGCTTCTCTTAACCTCTGTGGTGTCACAATGCATCCCATGCCCTTTTAGGCCACTTGATGTCACAATGAATCATTTGATTCTTGGCCTCCATGGTGGCATAATAGATCCTTGCTTCTATTGGTCCCCGTGCTGTAACAATCCATCACTGGGCCATTTACAAACCCTGGTGCCACAAGGGATCATTAGATTGTTAGCCTCCCTTGGGTCACAATGGTTCCTTGATTCTCTTAACCTCAGTGGTGTCACAATGCATCCCATGCCCTTTTAGGCCACTTGATGTCACAATGAATCATTTGATTCTTGGCCTCCATGGTGGCATAATGGTTCCTTGTTTTAATTGGGCCCCATGCTGTCACAATTCATCCCTGGCCCTTTTACGCCCCCTGGTGTCAAATGGGATCCTGGGATTACTACGCTCCTTTGGGTCACAATGGTTCCTTGCTTCTCTTAACCCCTGTGGTGTCACAATGCATCCCATGCCCTTTTAGGCCACTTGATGTCACAATGAATCATTTGATTCTTGGCCTCCATGGTGGCATAATAGATCCTTGCTTCTATTGGGCCCCATGCTTTCACAATTCATCCCTGGCCCTTTTACAACACCTTGTGTGACAAGGGATCATTAGATTGTTAGCCTGCATTGGGTCACAATGGTTCCTTGCTTCTCTTAACCTCTGTGTTGTCACAATGCATTCCAAGCCCTTTTAGGCCACTTGGTGTTACAATGAATCATTTGATTCTTGGCCTCTATGGTGTCATAATATTTCCATGTTTTTATTTTGCATCCATGCTTCCAAAATTCATCCCTGGCCCTTTTACAACCCCTGGTGTCACAAGGGATCATTGGATTGTTAGACTCCCTTGGGTCACAATGGTTCCTTGCTTCTCTTAACCTCAGTGGTGTCACAATGCATCCCATGCCCTTTTAGGCCACTTGATGTCACAATGAATCATTTGATTCTTGGCCTCCATGGTGGCATAATAGATCCTTGCTTCTATTGGGCCCCATGCTTTCACAATTCATCCCTGGCCCTTTTACAACACCTTGTATGACAAGGGATCATTAGATTGTTAGCCTGCATTGGGTCACAATTGTTCCTTGCTTCTCTTAACCTCTGTGGTGTCACAATGCATTCCAAGCCCTTTTAGGCCACTTGGTGTTACAATGAATCATTTGATTCTTGGCCTCTATGGTGTCATAATATTTCCATGATTTTATTGTGCCCCATGCTTCCACAATTCATCCCTGGCCCGATTACAACCCCTGGTGTCAACAGGGATCATTAGATTTTTAGCCTGCATTGGGTCACAATGGTTCCTTGCTTCTCTTAACCTCTGTGGTGTCACAATCCATCCCATGCCCTTTTAGGCCACTTGATGTCACAATGAATCATTTGATTCTTGGCCTCCATGGTGGCATAATAGATCCTTGCTTCTATTGGTCCGCGTGCTGTAACATTCCATCACTGGCCCTTTTACAAACCCTGGTGTCACAAGGGATCATTAGATTGTTAGCCTGCATTGGGTCACAATGGTGCCTTGCTTCTCTTAACCTCTGTGGTGTCACAATGCATCCCATGCCCTTTTAGGCCACTTGATGTCACAATGAATCATTTGATTCTTGGCCTCCATGGTGGCATAATAGATCCTTGCTTCTATTGGTCCCCGTGCTGTAACAATCCATCACTGGGCCATTTACAAACCCTGGTGCCACAAGGGATCATTAGATTGTTAGCCTCCCTTGGGTCACAATGGTTCCTTGATTCTCTTAACCTCAGTGGTGTCACAATGCATCCCATGCCCTTTTAGGCCACTTGATGTCACAATGAATCATTTGATTCTTGGCCTCCATGGTGGCATAATGGTTCCTTGTTTTAATTGGGCCCCATGCTGTCACAATTCATCCCTGGCCCTTTTACGCCCCCTGGTGTCAAATGGGATCCTGGGATTACTACGCTCCTTTGGGTCACAATGGTTCCTTGCTTCTCTTAACCCCTGTGGTGTCACAATGCATCCCATGCCCTTTTAGGCCACTTGATGTCACAATGAATCATTTGATTCTTGGCCTCCATGGTGGCATAATAGATCCTTGCTTCTATTGGGCCCCATGCTTTCACAATTCATCCCTGGCCCTTTTACAACACCTTGTGTGACAAGGGATCATTAGATTGTTAGCCTGCATTGGGTCACAATGGTTCCTTGCTTCTCTTAACCTCTGTGTTGTCACAATGCATTCCAAGCCCTTTTAGGCCACTTGGTGTTACAATGAATCATTTGATTCTTGGCCTCTATGGTGTCATAATATTTCCATGTTTTTATTTTGCATCCATGCTTCCAAAATTCATCCCTGGCCCTTTTACAACCCCTGGTGTCACAAGGGATCATTGGATTGTTAGACTCCCTTGGGTCACAATGGTTCCTTGCTTCTCTTAACCTCAGTGGTGTCACAATGCATCCCATGCCCTTTTTGGCCACTTGATGTCACAATGAATCATTTGATTCTTGGCCTCCATGGTGGCATAATAGATCCTTGCTTCTATTGGGCCCCATGCTTTCACAATTCATCCCTGGCCCTTTTACAACACCTTGTATGACAAGGGATCATTAGATTGTTAGCCTGCATTGGGTCACAATTGTTCCTTGCTTCTCTTAACCTCTGTGGTGTCACAATGCATTCCAAGCCCTTTTAGGCCACTTGGTGTTACAATGAATCATTTGATTCTTGGCCTCTATGGTGTCATAATATTTCCATGATTTTATTGTGCCCCATGCTTCCACAATTCATCCCTGGCCCGATTACAACCCCTGGTGTCAACAGGGATCATTAGATATTTAGCCTGCATTGGGTCACAATGGTTCCTTGCTTCTCTTAACCTCTGTGGTGTCACAATCCATCCCATGCCCTTTTAGGCCACTTGATGTCACAATGAATCATTTGATTCTTGGCCTCCATGGTGGCATAATAGATCCTTGCTTCTATTGGTCCGCGTGCTGTAACATTCCATCACTGGCCCTTTTACAAACCCTGGTGTCACAAGGGATCATTAGATTGTTAGCCTGCATTGGGTCACAATGGTGCCTTGCTTCTCTTAACCTCTGTGGTGTCACAATGCATCCCATGCCCTTTTAGGCCACTTGATGTCACAATGAATCATTTGATTCTTGGCCTCCATGGTGGCATAATAGATCCTTGCTTCTATTGGTCCCCGTGCTGTAACAATCCATCACTGGGCCATTTACAAACCCTGGTGCCACAAGGGATCATTAGATTGTTAGCCTCCCTTGGGTCACAATGGTTCCTTGATTCTCTTAACCTCAGTGGTGTCACAATGCATCCCATGCCCTTTTAGGCCACTTGATGTCACAATGAATCATTTGATTCTTGGCCTCCATGGTGGCATAATGGTTCCTTGTTTTAATTGGGCCCCATGCTGTCACAATTCATCCCTGGCCCTTTTACGCCCCCTGGTGTCAAATGGGATCCTGGGATTACTACGCTCCTTTGGGTCACAATGGTTCCTTGCTTCTCTTAACCCCTGTGGTGTCACAATGCATCCCATGCCCTTTTAGGCCACTTGATGTCACAATGAATCATTTGATTCTTGGCCTCCATGGTGGCATAATAGATCCTTGCTTCTATTGGGCCCCATGCTTTCACAATTCATCCCTGGCCCTTTTACAACACCTTGTATGACAAGGGATCATTAGATTGTTAGCCTGCATTGGGTCACAATTGTTCCTTGCTTCTCTTAACCTCTGTGGTGTCACAATGCATTCCAAGCCCTTTTAGGCCACTTGGTGTTACAATGAATCATTTGATTCTTGGCCTCTATGGTGTCATAATATTTCCATGATTTTATTGTGCCCCATGCTTCCACAATTCATCCCTGGCCCGATTACAACCCCTGGTGTCAACAGGGATCATTAGATTTTTAGCCTGCATTGGGTCACAATGGTTCCTTGCTTCTCTTAACCTCTGTGGTGTCACAATCCATCCCATGCCCTTTTAGGCCACTTGATGTCACAATGAATCATTTGATTCTTGGCCTCCATGGTGGCATAATAGATCCTTGCTTCTATTGGTCCGCGTGCTGTAACATTCCATCACTGGCCCTTTTACAAACCCTGGTGTCACAAGGGATCATTAGATTGTTAGCCTGCATTGGGTCACAATGGTGCCTTGCTTCTCTTAACCTCTGTGGTGTCACAATGCATCCCATGCCCTTTTAGGCCACTTGATGTCACAATGAATCATTTGATTCTTGGCCTCCATGGTGGCATAATAGATCCTTGCTTCTATTGGTCCCCGTGCTGTAACAATCCATCACTGGGCCATTTACAAACCCTGGTGCCACAAGGGATCATTAGATTGTTAGCCTCCCTTGGGTCACAATGGTTCCTTGATTCTCTTAACCTCAGTGGTGTCACAATGCATCCCATGCCCTTTTAGGCCACTTGATGTCACAATGAATCATTTGATTCTTGGCCTCCATGGTGGCATAATGGTTCCTTGTTTTAATTGGGCCCCATGCTGTCACAATTCATCCCTGGCCCTTTTACGCCCCCTGGTGTCAAATGGGATCCTGGGATTACTACGCTCCTTTGGGTCACAATGGTTCCTTGCTTCTCTTAACCCCTGTGGTGTCACAATGCATCCCATGCCCTTTTAGGCCACTTGATGTCACAATGAATCATTTGATTCTTGGCCTCCATGGTGGCATAATAGATCCTTGCTTCTATTGGGCCCCATGCTTTCACAATTCATCCCTGGCCCTTTTACAACACCTTGTGTGACAAGGGATCATTAGATTGTTAGCCTGCATTGGGTCACAATGGTTCCTTGCTTCTCTTAACCTCTGTGTTGTCACAATGCATTCCAAGCCCTTTTAGGCCACTTGGTGTTACAATGAATCATTTGATTCTTGGCCTCTATGGTGTCATAATATTTCCATGTTTTTATTTTGCATCCATGCTTCCAAAATTCATCCCTGGCCCTATTACAACCCCTGGTGTCAACAGGGATCATTAGATTTTTAGCCTGCATTGGGTCACAATGGTTCCTTGCTTCTCTTAGCCCCTGTGGTGTCAAAATGCATCCCATGCCCTTTTAGGCCACTTGATGTCGCAATGAATCATTTGATTCTTGGCCTCCATGGTGGCATAATAAATCCTTGCTTGTATTGGTTCCCGTGCTGTAACAATGCATCACTGGCCCTTTTTATACCCCCTGGTGCCACAAGGGATCATTAGATTGTTAGCCTGCATTGGGTCACAATGGTTCCTTGATTCTCTTAACCTCTGTGGTGTCACAATGCATCCCATGCCCTTTTAGGCCACTTGGTGTTACAATGAATCATTTGAGTCTTGGCCTCTATGGTGTCATAATATTTCCATGTCTTTATTGGGCCCCATGCTTTCACACTTCATCCCTGGCCCTTTTACAACCCCTGGTGTCACAAGGGGTCATTAGTTTGTTAGCCTCCGTTGGGTCACAATGGTTCCTTGCTTCTCTTAACCTCTGTGGTGTCACAATGCATCCCATGCCCTTTTAGGCCACTTGGTGTCACAATGAATCATTTGATTCTTGGTCTCCAAGGTGGCATAATAGATCTTTGCTTCTATTGGGCCCCATGCTTTCACGATTCATCCCTGGCCCTATAAAAATCCCTGGTGTCACAATGGATCATTAGATTGTTAGCCTCCCTTGGGTAACAATGGTTCCTTGCTGCTCTTAACCTCTGTGGTGTCACAATGCATCCCATGCCCTTTTAGGCCACTTGATGTCACAACGAATCATTTGATTCTTGGCCTCCATGGTGTCATAAGGGTTCCTTGTTTCTCTGGGGCCCCATGCTGTCACAATGCATCCCTGGCCATTTTTATACCCCCTGGTGCCACAAGGGATCATTAGATTTTTAACCTTCATTGGGTCACAATGGTTCCTTGCTTCTCTTAACCCCTGTGGTGTCACAATGCATTCCAAGCCCTTTTAGGCCACTTGGTGTTACAATGAATCATTTGAGTCTTGGCCTCCATGGTGGCATAATTGTACCAGGTTTTAATTGGGCCCCATTCTTTCACAATTCATCCCTGGCCCTATTACAACCCCTGGTGTCAACAGGGATCATTTGATTGTTAGCCTGCATTGGGTCACAATGGTTCCTTTCTTCTCTTAACCTCTGTGGTGTCACAATGCATCCCATGCCCTTTTAGGCCACTTGATGTCACAATGAATCATTTGATTCTTGGCCTTCATGGTGTCATAATAGATCCTTGCTTCTATAGGTCCCCATCCTGTCACAGTTCATCAGTGTTCCTTTTGCGCCCCCTGGTGTCAAAAGGTATTGTTAGATTGTTAGCCTTCATTGGGTCACAATTGTTCCTTGCTTCTCGTAACCTCTGTGGTGTCACAATGAATCCCATGCCCTTTTAGGCCACTTGATGTCACAATGAATCATTTGATTCTTGGCCTCCATGGTGTCATAATAGTTCCTTGTATCTATTGGCCCCCTGCAGTCACAATTCATTCCTGGCCCTTTTACCCCCCCTTGTGTCAAAAGGGATCCTGAGATTATTAGCTTCCATTGGGTCACAATGGATCCTGGCTTCTCTTAACCCCTGTCGAGTCACAATCCATCCCATGCCCTTTTAGGCCTCTTGGTCTTACAATGAATCATTTGATTCTTGGCCTCCATGGTGGCAAAATAGATCCTTGCTTCTATTGGTCCCCGTGCTGTAACATTACATCACTGGGGCTTTTACAAACCCTGGTGTCACAAGGGATCATTAGATTGTTAGCCTGCATTGGGTCACAATGGTGCCTTGCTTCTCTTAACCTCTGTGGTGTCACAATGCATCCCATGCCCTTTTAGGCCACTTGATGTCACAATGAATCATTTGATTCTTGGCCTCCATGGTGGCATAATGGTTCCTTGTTTCTATTGGGCCCCATGCTGTCACAATTCATCCCTGGCACTTTTACGCCCCCTGGTGTCAAATGTGATCCTGGAATTATTACCCTCCATTGGGTCACAATGGATCCTGGCTTCTCTTAACCCCTGTCGAGTCACAATCCATCCCATGCCCTTTTAGGCCTCTTGGTCTTACAATGAATAATTTGATTCTTGGCCTCCATGGTGGCATAATGGTTCCTTGTTTCTATTGGGCCCCATGCTTTCACAATGCATCCCTGGCCCTTTTACAACACCTTGTGGGACAAGGGATCATTAGATTGTTAGCCTGCATTGGGTTACAATGGTTCCTTGCTTCTCTTAACCCCTGTGGTGTCACAATGCATCCCATGCCCTTTTAGGCCAATTGATGTCACAATGAATCATTTGATTCTTGGCCTCCATGGTGGCATAATAGATCCTTGCTTCTATTGGTCCCCGTGCTGTAACATTCCATCACTG
Organism: Cinclus cinclus; assembly: GCF_963662255.1. NCBI lineage: Eukaryota > Metazoa > Chordata > Aves > Passeriformes > Cinclidae > Cinclus > Cinclus cinclus. The sequence continues at coordinate 2,170,844 of NW_026912178.1, read as the reverse complement.
GGCCTTTTACAAACCCTGGTGTCACAAGGGATCATTAGATTGTTAGCCTGCATTTGGGTCTCAATGGTGCCTTGCTTCTCTTAACCTCTGTGGTGTCACAATGCATCCCATGCCCTTTTAGGCCACTTGATGTCACAATGAATCATTTGATTCTTGGCCTCCATGGTGGCATAATAGATCCTTGCTTCTATTGGTCCCCGTGCTGTAACATTCCATCACTGGCCCTTTTACAAACCCTGGTGTCACAAGGGATCATTAGATTGTTAGCCTGCATTGGGTCACAATGGTGCCTTGCTTCTCTTAACCTCTGTGGTGTCACAATGCATCCCATGCCCTTTTAGGCCACTTGATGTCACAATGAATCATTTGATTCTTGGCCTCCATGGTGGCATAATAGATCCTTGCTTCTATTGGTCCCCGTGCTGTAACAATCCATCACTGGGCCATTTACAAACCCTGGTGCCACAAGGGATCATTAGATTGTTAGCCTCCCTTGGGTCACAATGGTTCCTTGCTTCTCTTAACCTCAGTGGTGTCACAATGCATCCCATGCCCTTTTAGGCCACTTGATGTCACAATGAATCATTTGATTCTTGGCCTCCATGGTGGCATAATAGATCCTTGCTTCTATTGGGCCCCATGCTTTCACAATTCATCCCTGGCCCTTTTACAACACCTTGTATGACAAGGGATCATTAGATTGTTAGCCTGCATTGGGTCACAATTGTTCCTTGCTTCTCTTAACCTCTGTGGTGTCACAATGCATTCCAAGCCCTTTTAGGCCACTTGGTGTTACAATGAATCATTTGATTCTTGGGCTCTATGGTGTCATAATATTTCCATGATTTTATTGTGCCCCATGCTTCCACAATTCATCCCTGGCCCGATTACAACCCCTGGTGTCAACAGGGATCATTAGATTTTTAGCCTGCATTGGGTCACAATGGTTCCTTGCTTCTCTTAACCTCTGTGGTGTCACAATCCATCCCATGCCCTTTTAGGCCACTTGATGTCACAATGAATCATTTGATTCTTGGCCTCCATGGTGGCATAATAGATCCTTGCTTCTATTGGTCCGCGTGCTGTAACATTCCATCACTGGCCCTTTTACAAACCCTGGTGTCACAAGGGATCATTAGATTGTTAGCCTGCATTGGGTCACAATGGTGCCTTGCTTCTCTTAACCTCTGTGGTGTCACAATGCATCCCATGCCCTTTTAGGCCACTTGATGTCACAATGAATCATTTGATTCTTGGCCTCCATGGTGGCATAATAGATCCTTGCTTCTATTGGTCCCCGTGCTGTAACAATCCATCACTGGGCCATTTACAAACCCTGGTGCCACAAGGGATCATTAGATTGTTAGCCTCCCTTGGGTCACAATGGTTCCTTGATTCTCTTAACCTCAGTGGTGTCACAATGCATCCCATGCCCTTTTAGGCCACTTGATGTCACAATGAATCATTTGATTCTTGGCCTCCATGGTGGCATAATGGTTCCTTGTTTTAATTGGGCCCCATGCTGTCACAATTCATCCCTGGCCCTTTTACGCCCCCTGGTGTCAAATGGGATCCTGGGATTACTACGCTCCTTTGGGTCACAATGGTTCCTTGCTTCTCTTAACCCCTGTGGTGTCACAATGCATCCCATGTCCTTTTAGGCCACTTGATGTCACAATGAATCATTTGATTCTTGGCCTCCATGGTGGCATAATAGATCCTTGCTTCTATTGGGCCCCATGCTTTCACAATTCATCCCTGGCCCTTTTACAACACCTTGTGTGACAAGGGATCATTAGATTGTTAGCCTGCATTGGGTCACAATGGTTCCTTGCTTCTCTTAACCTCTGTGTTGTCACAATGCATTCCAAGCCCTTTTAGGCCACTTGGTGTTACAATGAATCATTTGATTCTTGGCCTCTATGGTGTCATAATATTTCCATGTTTTTATTTTGCATCCATGCTTCCAAAATTCATCCCTGGCCCTATTACAACCCCTGGTGTCAACAGGGATCATTAGATTTTTAGCCTGCATTGGGTCACAATGGTTCCTTGCTTCTCTTAGCCCCTGTGGTGTCAAAATGCATCCCATGCCCTTTTAGGCCACTTGATGTCGCAATGAATCATTTGATTCTTGGCCTCCATGGTGGCATAATAAATCCTTGCTTGTATTGGTTCCCGTGCTGTAACAATGCATCACTGGCCCTTTTTATACCCCCTGGTGCCACAAGGGATCATTAGATTGTTAGCCTGCATTGGGTCACAATGGTTCCTTGATTCTCTTAACCTCTGTGGTGTCACAATGCATCCCATGCCCTTTTAGGCCACTTGGTGTTACAATGAATCATTTGAGTCTTGGCCTCTATGGTGTCATAATATTTCCATGTCTTTATTGGGCCCCATGCTTTCACACTTCATCCCTGGCCCTTTTACAACCCCTGGTGTCACAAGGGGTCATTAGTTTGTTAGCCTCCGTTGGGTCACAATGGTTCCTTGCTTCTCTTAACCTCTGTGGTGTCACAATGCATCCCATGCCCTTTTAGGCCACTTGGTGTCACAATGAATCATTTGATTCTTGGTCTCCAAGGTGGCATAATAGATCTTTGCTTCTATTGGGCCCCATGCTTTCACGATTCATCCCTGGCCCTATAAAAATCCCTGGTGTCACAAGGGATCATTAGATTGTTAGCCTGCATTGGGTCACAATGGTGCCTTGCTTCTCTTAACCTCTGTGGTGTCACAATGCATCCCATGCCCTTTTAGGCCACTTGATGTCACAATGAATCATTTGATTCTTGGCCTCCATGGTGTCATAAGGGTTCCTTGTTTCTCTGGGGCCCCATGCTGTCACAATGCATCCCTGGCCATTTTTATACCCCCTGGTGCCACAAGGGATCATTAGATTTTTAACCTTCATTGGGTCACAATGGTTCCTTGCTTCTCTTAACCCCTGTGGTGTCACAATGCATTCCAAGCCCTTTTAGGCCACTTGGTGTTACAATGAATCATTTGAGTCTTGGCCTCCATGGTGGCATAATTGTACCAGGTTTTAATTGGGCCCCATTCTTTCACAATTCATCCCTGGCCCTATTACAACCCCTGGTGTCAACAGGGATCATTTGATTGTTAGCCTGCATTGGGTCACAATGGTTCCTTTCTTCTCTTAACCTCTGTGGTGTCACAATGCATCCCATGCCCTTTTAGGCCACTTGATGTCACAATGAATCATTTGATTCTTGGCCTTCATGGTGTCATAATAGATCCTTGCTTCTATAGGTCCCCATCCTGTCACAGTTCATCAGTGTTCCTTTTGCGCCCCCTGGTGTCAAAAGGTATTGTTAGATTGTTAGCCTTCATTGGGTCACAATTGTTCCTTGCTTCTCGTAACCTCTGTGGTGTCACAATGAATCCCATGCCCTTTTAGGCCACTTGATGTCACAATGAATCATTTGATTCTTGGCCTCCATGGTGTCATAATAGTTCCTTGTATCTATTGGCCCCCTGCAGTCACAATTCATTCCTGGCCCTTTTACCACCCCTTGTGTCAAAAGGGATCCTGAGATTATTAGCTTCCATTGGGTCACAATGGATCCTGGCTTCTCTTAACCCCTGTCGAGTCACAATCCATCCCATGCCCTTTTAGGCTTCTTGGTCTTACAATGAATCATTTGATTCTTGGCCTCCATGGTGTCAAAATAGATCCTTGCTTCTATTGGTCCCCGTGCTGTAACATTACATCACTGGGGCTTTTACAAACCCTGGTGTCACAAGGGATCATTAGATTGTTAGCCTGCATTGGGTCACAATGGTGCCTTGCTTCTCTTAACCTCTGTGGTGTCACAATGCATCCCATGCCCTTTTAGGCCACTTGATGTCACAATGAATCATTTGATTCTTGGCCTCCATGGTGGCATAATGGTTCCTTGTTTCTATTGGGCCCCATGCTGTCACAATTCATCCCTGGCACTTTTACGCCCCCTGGTGTCAAATGTGATCCTGGAATTATTACCCTCCATTGGGTCACAATGGATCCTGGCTTCTCTTAACCCCTGTCGAGTCACAATCCATCCCATGCCCTTTTAGGCCTCTTGGTCTTACAATGAATAATTTGATTCTTGGCCTCCATGGTGGCATAATGGTTCCTTGTTTCTATTGGGCCCCATGCTTTCACAATGCATCCCTGGCCCTTTTACAACACCTTGTGGGACAAGGGATCATTAGATTGTTAGCCTGCATTGGGTTACAATGGTTCCTTGCTTCTCTTAACCCCTGTGGTGTCACAATGCATCCCATGCCCTTTTAGGCCAATTGATGTCACAATGAATCATTTGATTCTTGGCCTCCATGGTGGCATAATAGATCCTTGCTTCTATTGGTCCCCGTGCTGTAACATTCCATCACTGGGCCTTTTACAAACCCTGGTGTCACAAGGGATCATTAGATTGTTAGCCTGCATTTGGGTCTCAATGGTGCCTTGCTTCTCTTAACCTCTGTGGTGTCACAATGCATCCCATGCCCTTTTAGGCCACTTGATGTCACAATGAATCATTTGATTCTTGGCCTCCATGGTGGCATAATAGATCCTTGCTTCTATTGGTCCCCGTGCTGTAACATTCCATCACTGGCCCTTTTACAAACCCTGGTGTCACAAGGGATCATTAGATTGTTAGCCTGCATTGGGTCACAATGGTGCCTTGCTTCTCTTAACCTCTGTGGTGTCACAATGCATCCCATGCCCTTTTAGGCCACTTGATGTCACAATGAATCATTTGATTCTTGGCCTCCATGGTGGCATAATAGATCCTTGCTTCTATTGGTCCCCGTGCTGTAACAATCCATCACTGGGCCATTTACAAACCCTAGTGCCACAAGGGATCATTAGATTGTTAGCCTCCCTTGGGTCACAATGGTTCTTGATTCTCTTAACCTCAGTGGTGTCACAATGCATCCCATGCCCTTTTAGGCCACTTGATGTCACAATGAATCATTTGATTCTTGGCCTCCATGGTGGCATAATGGTTCCTTGTTTTAATTGGGCCCCATGCTGTCACAATTCATCCCTGGCCCTTTTACGCCCCCTGGTGTCAAATGGGATCCTGGGATTACTACGCTCCATTGGGTCACAATGGTTCCTTGCTTCTCTTAACCCCTGTGGTGTCACAATGCATCCCATGCCCTTTTAGGCCACTTGATGTCACAATGAATCATTTGATTCTTGGCCTCCATGGTGGCATAATAGATCCTTGCTTCTATTGGGCCCCATGCTTTCACAATTCATCCCTGGCCCTTTTACAACACCTTGTGTGACAAGGGATCATTAGATTGTTAGCCTGCATTGGGTCACAATGGTTCCTTCCTTCTCTTAACCTCTGTGGTGTCACTATGCATTCCAAGCCCTTTTAGGCCACTTGGTGTTACAATGAATCATTTGATTCTTGGCCTCTATGGTGTCATAATATTTCCATGTTTTTATTTTGCATCCATGCTTCCAAAATTCATCCTTGGCCCTATTACAACCCCTGGTGTCAACAGGGATCATTAGATTTTTAGCCTGCATTGGGTCACAATGGTTCCTTGCTTCTCTTAGCCCCTGTGGTGTCAAAATGCATCCCATGCCCTTTTAGGCCACTTGATGTCGCAATGAATCATTTGATTCTTGGCCTCCATGGTGGCATAATAAATCCTTGCTTGTATTGGTTCCCGTGCTGTAACAATGCATCACTGGCCCTTTTTATACCCCCTGGTGCCACAAGGGATCATTAGATTGTTAGCCTGCATTGGGTCACAATGGTTCCTTGATTCTCTTAACCTCTGTGGTGTCACAATGCATCCCATGCCCTTTTAGGCCACTTGGTGTTACAATGAATCATTTGAGTCTTGGCCACTATGGTGTCATAATATTTCCATGTCTTTATTGGGCCCCATGCTTTCACACTTCATCCCTGGCCCTTTTACAACCCCGGGTGTCACAAGGGGTCATTAGTTTGTTAGCCTCCGTTGGGTCACAATGGTTCCTTGCTTCTCTTAACCTCTGTGGTGTCACAATGCATCCCATGCCCTTTTAGGCCACTTGGTGTCACAATGAATCATTTGATTCTTGGTCTCCAAGGTGGCATAATAGATCTTTGCTTCTATTGGGCCCCATGCTTTCACGATTCATCCCTGGCCCTATTAAAATCCCAGGTGTCACAATGGATCATTAGATTGTTAGCCTCCCTTGGGTAACAATGGTTCCTTGCTGCTCTTAACCTCTGTGGTGTCACAATGCATCCCATGCCCTTTTAGGCCACTTGATGTCACAATGAATCATTTGATTCTTGGCCTCTATGGTGTCATAAGGGTTCCTTGTTTCTCTTGGGCCCCATGCTGTCACAATGCATCCCTGGCCATTTTTATACCCCCTGGTGCCACAAGGGATCATTAGATTTTTAACCTTCATTGGGTCACAATGGTTCCTTGCTTCTCTTAACCCCTGTGGTGTCACAATGCATTCCAAGCCCTTTTAGGCCACTTGGTGTTACAATGAATCATTTGAGTCTTGGCCTCCATGGTGGCATAATTGTACCAGGTTTTAATTGGGCCCCATTCTTTCACAATTCATCCCTGGCCCTATTACAACCCCTGGTGTCAACAGGGATCATTTGATTGTTAGCCTGCATTGGGTCACAATGGTTCCTTGCTTCTCTTAACCTCTGTGGTGTCACAATGCATCCCATGCCCTTTTAGGCCACTTGATGTCACAATGAATCATTTGATTCTTGGCCTTCATGGTGTCATAATAGATCCTTGCTTCTATAGGTCCCCATCCTGTCACAGTTCATCAGTGGTCCTTTTGCGCCCCCTGGTGTCAAAAGGTATTGTTAGATTGTTAGCCTGCATTGGGTCACAATTGTTCCTTGCTTCTCGTAACCTCTGTGGTGTCACAATGAATCCCATGCCCTTTTAGGCCACTTGATGTCACAATGAATCATTTGATTCTTGGCCTCCATGGTGTCATAATAGTTCCTTGTATCTATTGGCCCCCTGCAGTCACAATTCATTCCTGGCCCTTTTACCCCCCCTTGTGTCAAAAGGGATCCTGAGATTATTAGCTTCCATTGGGTCACAATGGATCCTGGCTTCTCTTAACCCCTGTCGAGTCACAATCCATCCCATGCCCTTTTAGGCCTCTTGGTCTTACAATGAATAATTTGATTCTTGGCCTCCATGGTGGCATAATTTATCCTTGCTTCTATTGGTCCCAGTGCTGTAACAATCCATCACTGGCAATTTTTATACGCCCTGGTGTCACAAGGGATCATTAGATTGTTAGCCTGCATTGGGTCACAATGGTTCCTTGCTTCTCTTAACCCCTGTGGTGTCACAATGCATCTCATGCCCTTTTAGGCCACTTGATGTCACAATGAATCATTTGATTCTTGGCCTCCATGGTGGCATAAGAGATCCTTGCTTCCATTGGTCCCCGTGCTGTAGCAATCCATCACTGGGCCTTTTTATACACCCTGGTGCCACAAGGGATCATTAGATTGTTAGCCTGCATTGGGTCTCAATGGTTCCTTGCTTCTCTTAACCTCTATGGTGTCACAATGCATCCCATGCGCTTTTAGGCCACTTGGTCTAACAATGAATCACTTGATTCTTGGCCTCTATGGTGTCATAATATTTCCATGTCTTTATTGGGACCCATGCTTTCACAATTCATCCCTGGCCCTTTTACCACCCCTGGTGCCACAAGGGATCATTAGATTGTTAGCCTGCATTGGGTCACAATAGTGCCTTGTTTCTCTTAACCCCTGTGGTGTCACAATGCATCCCATGCCCTTTTAGGCCACTTGATGTCACAATGAATCATTTGATGGTTGGCCTCCATGGTGGCATAATCGTTCCTTGATTCTATTGGTCCCCGTGCTACAACAATACATCCCTGGCCCTTTTTATACCACCTGGTACCACAAGGGGTCATATAGATTGATAGCCTCCATTGGGTCACAATGGTTCCTTGCTTCTCTTAACCCCTGTGGTGTCACAATGCATCCCACGCACTTTCTGGCCACTTCATGTTACAATGAATAATTTGATTCTTGGCCTCCATGGTGGCATATTCGTTCCTTGATTCTATTGGTCCCCGTGCTGTAACAATCCATCACTGGGCCTTTTTATACCGCCTGGTGCCACAAGGGCTCATTAGATTGTTAGCCTCCCTTGGGTTACAATGGTTCCTTGCTTCTCTTAACCCCTGTGGTGTCACAATGCATCCCATGCACTTTTAGGCCAATTGATGTGACAATGAATCATTTGATTCTTGGCCTCCATGGTGGCATAATAGATCCTTGTTTCTATTGGTCCCCGTGCTGTAACATTCCATCACTGGGGCTTTTACAAACCCTGGTGTCACAAGGGATCATTAGATTGTTAGCCAGCATTTGGGTCACAATGGTGCCTTGCTTCTCTTAACCTCAATGGTGTCACAATGAATCCCATGCCCTTTTAGGCCACTTGATGTCACAATGAATCATTTGATTCTTGGCCTCCATGGTGGCATAATAGTTCCTTGTATCTATTGGCCCCCTGCTGTCACAATTCATTCCTGGCCCTTTTACCCCCCCTTGTGTCATAAGGGATCCTGGGATTATTAGCTTCCATTGGGTCACAATGGATCCTTGCTTCTCTTAACCCCTGTGCTGTCACAATGCATCCCATGCCCTTTTAGGCCACTTGATGTCACAATGAATCATTTGATTCTTGGCCTCCATGGTGGCATAATTTATCCTTGCTTCTATTGGTCCCCGTGCTGTAACAATCCATCACTGGCAATTTTTATACCCCCTGGTGTCACAAGGGATCATTAGATTGTTAGCCTCCCTTGGGTCACAATGGTTCCTTGCTTCTCTTAACCTCTGTGGTGTCACAATGCATCCCATGCCCTTTTAGGCCACTTGATGTCACAATGAATCATTTGATTCTTGGCCTCCATGGTGGCATAATAGATCCTTGCTTCTATTGGTCCCCGTGCTGTAACAATCCATCACTGGGCCTTTTACAAACCCTGGAGCCACAAGGGATCATTAGATTGTTAGCCTCCCTTGGGTCTCATTGGTTCCTTGCTTCTCTTAACCTCAGTGGTGTCACAATGCATCCCATGCCCTTTTAGGCCACTTGATGTCACAATGAATCATTTGATTCTTGGCCTCCATGGTGGCATAATGGTTCCTTGTTTCTATAGGTCCCCATCCTGTCACAGTTCATCAGTGGTCCTTTTGCGCCCCCTGGTATCAAAAGGGATTGTTAGATTGTTAGCCTCCATTGGGTCACAATTGTTCCTTGCTTCTCGTAACCTCTGTGGTGTCACAATGAATCCCATGCCCTTTTAGGCCACTTGATGTCACAATGAATCATTTGATTCTTGGCCTCCATGGTGTCATAATAGTTCCTTGTATCTATTGGCCCCCTGCAGTCACAATTCATTCCTGGCCCTTTTACCCCCCCTTGTGTCAAAAGGGATCCTGGGATTATTAGCTTCCATTGGGTCACAATGGATCCTTGCTTCTCTTAACCCCTGTGCTGTCACAATCCATCCCATGCCCTTTTAGGCCACTTGGTCTTACAATGAATAATTTGATTCTTGGCCTGCATGGTGGCATAATTAATCCTTGCTTCTATTGGTCCCCGTGCTGTAACAATCCATCACTGGCAATTTTTATACCCCCTGGTGTCACAAGGGATCATTAGATTGTTAGCCTGCATTGGGTCACAATGGTTCCTTGCTTCTCTTAACCCCTGTGCTGTCACAATGCATCTCATGCCCTTTTAGGCCACTTGATGTCACAATGAATCATTTGATTCTTGGCCTCCATGGTATCATAATGGTTCCTTTATTCTATTGGGCCCCATGCAGTCACAATTCATCCCTGGCCCTTTTACTGCCCCTGGTGTCAAATGGGATCCTGGGATTATTACCCTCCATTGGGTCACAATGGATCCTTGCTTCTCTTAACCCCTGTGCTGTCACAATGCATCCCATGCACTTTTAGGCCACTTGGTGTTACAATGAATCATTTGAGTCTTGGCCTCTATGGTGTCATAATATTTCCATGATTTATTGGGCCCCATGCTTTCACAATTCATCCCTGGCCCTATTACAACCCCTGGTGTCACAGGGGATCATTAGATTGTTAGCCTGCATTGGGTCACAATGGTTCCTTGCTTCTCTTAACCTCTGTGGTGTCACAATGCATTCCAAGCCCTTTTAGGCCACTTGATGTCACAATGAATCATTTGATTCTTGGCCTTCATGGTGTCATAATAGACCCTTGCTTCAATAGGTCCCCATGCTGTTACAGTTCATCCGTGGTCCTTTTGCGCCCCCTGGTTTCAAAAGGGATTCTTAGATTGTTAGTCTGCATTGGGTCACAATGGTTCCTTGCTTCTCTTAACCCCTGTGGTGTCACAATGCATCCCATGCCCTTTTAGGCCACTTGATGCCACAATGAATCATTTGATTCTTGGCCTCCAAGGTGGCGTAATTTTACCTGGTTTTAATTGGGCCCCATGCTTTCACAATTCATCCCTGGCCCTTTTGGGCCCCCTGGTGTCACAAGGGATCATTTGATTGTTAGCCTGCATTGGGTCACAATGGTTCCTTGCTTCTCTTAACCTCTGTGGTGTCACAATGCATTCCAAGCCCTTTTAGGCCACATGGTGTTACAATGAATCATTTGAGTCTTGGCCTCCATCGTGGCATAATTGTACCAGGTTTTAATTGGGCCCCATTCTTTCGCAATTCATCCCTGGCTCTTTTAGGCCCATGGGTGTCACAAGGGATCATTAGATTGTTAGCCTGCATTGGGTCACAATGGTTCCTCCCTTCTCTTAACCTCTGTGGTGTCACTATGCATTCCAAGCCCTTTTAGGCCACTTGATGTCACAATGAATCATTTGATGGTTGGCCTCCATGGTGGCATAATAGATCCTTGCTTCTATTGGTCCCCGTGCTACAACAATCCATCCCTGGCCCTTTTTATACCCACTGGTGCCACAAGGGATCATTAGATTGTTAGCGTCCATTGGGTCACAATGGTTCCTTGCTTCTCTTAACCTCTGTGGTGTCACAATGCATCCCATGCACTTTTTGGCCACTTCATTTTACAATGAATCATTTGATTCTTGGCCTCCATGGTGGCATAATAGATCCTTGCTTCTATTGGTCCCCGTGCTGTAACAATCCATCCCTGGCCCTTTTTATACCCCCTGGTGCCACAAGGGATCATTAGATTGTTAGCCTGCATTGGATCTCAATGGTTCCTTGCTTCTCTTAACCTCTGTGGTGTCACAATGCATTCCAAGCCCTTTTAGGCCACTTGATGTCACAATGAATCATTTGATTGTTGGCCTTCATGGTGTCATAATAGATCCTTGCTTCTATAGGTCCCCATGCTGTCACAGTTCATCCGTGGTCCTTTTGCGCCCCCTGGTGTCAAAAGGCATTCTTAGATTGTTAGCCTGCATTGGGTCACAATGGTGCCTTGCTTCTCTTAACCTCTGTGGTGTCACAATGCAACCCATGCCCTTTTAGGCCACTTGATGTCACAATGCATCATTTGATTCTTGGCCTCTATGGTGTCATAATAGATCCTTGCTTCTATAGGTCCCCATGCTGTCACAGTTCATCCGTGGTCCTTTTGCGCCCCCTGGTGTCAAAAGGGATTCTTAGATTGTTAGCCTGCATTGGGTCACAATGGTCCCCTGCTTCTCTTAACCTCTGTGGTGTCACAATGCATCCCATGCCCTTTAAGGCCACTTGGTGTTACAATGAATCATTTGAGTCTTGGCCTCTATGGTGTCATAATATTTCCATGATTAATTGTGCCCCATGCTTTCACAATTCATCCCTGGCCCTATTACAACCCCTGGTGTCACAGGGGATCATTAGATTGTTAGCCTCCCTTGGTCACAATGGTTCCTTGCTTCTCTTAACCTCTGTGGTGTCACAATGCATCCCAAGCCCTTTTAGGCCACTTGATGTCACAATGAATCATTTGATTCTTGGCCTTCATGGTGTCATAATAGATCCTTGCTTCTATAGGTCCCCATGCTGTCACAGTTCATCCGTGGTCCTTTTGCGCCCCCTGGTGTCAAAAGGGATTCTTAGATTGTTAGCCTGCATTGGGTCACAATGGTTCCTTGCTTCTCTTAACCCCTGTGGTGTCACAATGCATCCCATGCCCTTTAAGGCCACTTGGTGCTACAATGAATCATTTGAGTCTTGGCCTCTATGGTGTCATAATGTTTCCATGCTTTTCTTGGGCCCCATGCTTTCACAATTCATCCCTGGCCCTATTACTACCCCTGGTGTCACAGGGGATCATTAGACTGTTAGCCTGCTTTGGGTCACAATGGTTCCTTGCTTCTCTTAACCTCTGTGGTGTCACTATGCATTCCAAGCCCTTTTAGGCCACTTGATGTCACAATGAATCATTTGATTCTTGGCCTTCATGGTGTCATAATAGATCCTTGCTTCTATAGGTCCCCATGCTGTCACAGTTCATCCGTGGTCCTTTTTATATCCCCTGGTGTCAAAAGGGATTCTTAGATTGTTAGCCTGCATTGGGTCACAATGGTTCCCTGCTTCTCTTAACCTCTGTGGTGTCACAATGCATCCCATGCCCTTTAAGGCCACTTGGTGTTACAATGAATCATTTGAGTCTTGGCCTCCATGGTGTCATAATATTTCCATGATTAATTGTGCCCCATGCTTTCACAGTTCATCCCTGGCCCTATTACAACCCCTGGTGTCACAGGGGATCATTAGATTGTTAGCCTCCCTTGTGTCACAATGGTTCCCTGCTTCTCTTAACCTCTGTGGTGTCACAATGCATTCCAAGCCCTTTTAGGCCACTTGATGTCACAATGAATCATTTGATTCTTGGCCTTCATGGTGTCATAATAGATCCTTGCTTCTATAGGTCCCCATGCTCTCACAGTTCATCCGTGGTCCTTTTGCGCCCCCTGGTGTCAAAAGGGATTCTTAGATTGTTAGCCTGCATGGGGTCACAATGGTTCCTTGCTTCTCTTAACGTCTGTGGTGTCACAATGCATCCCATGCCCTTTAAGGCCACTTGGTGTTACAATGAACCATTTGATTCTTGGCCTCTATGGTGTCATAATATTTCCATGTCTTTATTGGTCCCCATGCTTTCACAATTCATCCCTGGCCCTTTTACAACCCCTGGTGTCACAAGGGACCATTAGATTGTTAGCCTCCCTTGGGTCACAAAGGTTCCTTGCTTCTCTTAACCCCTGTGGTGTCACAATGCATCCCATGCACTTTTAGGCCACTTGATGTCACAATGAATCATTTGATTCTTGGCCTCCATGGTGGCATAATAGATCCTTGCTTCTATTGTTCCCCGTGCTGTAACAATCCATCCCTGACCCTTTTTATACCCCCTGGTGCCACAAGGGATCATTAGATTGTTAGCCTGCATTGGGTCTCAATGGTTCCTTGCTTCTCTTAACCTCTATGGTGTCACAATGCATCCCATGCCCTTTTAGGCCACTTCATGTTACAATGAATCACTTGATTCTTGGCCTCCATGGTGTCATAATATTTCCATGTCTTTATTGCGCCCCATGATTTCACAATTCATCCCTGGCCCTTTTACAACCCCTGGTGCCACAAGGGATCATTAGATTGTTAGCCTGCATTGGGTCACAATAGTGCCTTGTTTCTCTTAACCCCTGTGGTGTCACAATGCATCCCATGCCCTTTTAGGCCACTTTATGTCACAATGAATCATTTGATTCTTGGCCTCCATGGTGGCATAATAGTTCCTTGCTTCTATTGGGCCCCATTCTTTCACAATTCATCCCTGGCCCTATTACAACACCTTGTGTGACAAGGGATCATTAGATTGTTAGCCTGCATTGGGTCACAATGGTTCCTTGCTTCTCTTAACCTCTGTGGTGTCACAATGCATTCCAAGTCCTTTTACGCCACTTGGTGTTACAATGAATCATTTGATTCTTGGCCTCTATGGTGTCATAATATTTCCATGTTTTTATTGTGCCGCATGCTTCCACAATTCATCCCTGGCCCTATTACAACCCCTGGTGTCAACAGGGATCATTAGATTTTTAGCCTGCATTGGGTCACAATGGTTCCTTGCTTCTCTTAGCCCCTGTGGTGTCACAATGCATCCCATGCCCTTTTAGGCCACTTGATGTCACAATGAATCATTTGATGGTTGGCCTCCATGGTGGCATAATAGATCCTTGCTTCTATTGGTCCCCGTGCTACAACAATCCATCCCTGGCCCTTTTTATACCCACTGGTGCCACAAGGGATCATTAGATTGTTAGCGTCCATTGGGTCACAATGGTTCCTTGCTTCTCTTAACCTCTGTGGTGTCACAATGCATTCCATGCACTTTTTGGCCACTTCATTTTACAATGAATCATTTGATTCTTGGCCTCCATGGTGGCATAATAGATCCTTGCTTCTATTGGTCCCCGTGCTGCAACAATCCATCCCTGGCCGTTTTTATACCCCCTGGTGCCACAAGGGATCATTAGATTGTTAGCCTCCCTTGGGTCACAATGGTTCCTTGCTTCTCTTAACCTCTGTGGTGTCACAATGCATCCCAAGCCGTTTTAGGCCACTTGATGTCACAATGAATCATTTGATTCTTGGCCTTCATGGTGTCATAATAGATCCTTGTTTCTATTGGGCCCCATGCTGTCACAGTTCATCCGTGGTCCTTTTGCGCCCCCTGGTGTCAAAAGGGATTCTTAGATTGTTAGCCTGCATTGGGTCACAATGGTTCCTTGCTTCTCTTAACCTCTGTGGTGTCACAATGCAACCCATGCCCTTTTAGGCCACTTGATGTCACAATGAATCATTTGATTCTTGGACTTCATGGTGTCATAATAGATCCTTGCTTCTATAGGTCCCCATGCTGTCACAGTTCATCCGTGGTCCTTTTGTGCCCCCTGGTGTCAAAAGGGATTCTTAGATTGTTAGCCTGCATTGGGTCACAATGGTTCCCTGCTTCTCTTAACCTCTGTGGTGTCACAATGCATCCCATGCCCTTTAAGGCCACTTGGTGTTACAATGAATCATTTGAGTCTTGGCCTCTATGGTGTCATAATATTTCCATGATTAATTGTGCCCCATGCTTTCACAATTCATCCCTGGCCCTATTACAACCCCTGGTGTCACAATGGATCATTAGATTGTTAGCCTCCCTTGGGTCACAATGGTTCCCTGCTTCTCTTAACCTCTGTGGTGTCACAATGCATTCCAAGCCCTTTTAGGGCACTTGATGTCACAATGAATCATTTGATTCTTGGCCTTCATGGTGTCATAATAGATCCTTGCTTCTATAGGTCCCCATGCTGTCACAGTTCATCCGTGGTCCTTTTTATACCCCCTGGTGTCAAAAGGGATTCTTAGATTGTTAGCCTGCATTGGGTCACAATGGTTCCCTGCTTCTCTTCACCTCTGTGGTGTCACAATGCATCCCATGCCCTTTTAGGCCACTTGGTGTTACAATGAATCATTTGAGTCGTGGCCTCTATGGTGTCAAAATGTTTCCATGTTTTTCTTGGGCTCCATGCTTTCACAATTGATCCCTGGCCCTATTACAACCCCTGGTGTCACAGGGGATCATTAGATTATTAGCCTCCCTTGGGTCACAATGGTTCCTTGCTTCTCTTAACCTCTGTGGTGTCACAATGCATCCCATGCACTTTTTGGCCACTTCATTTTACAATGAATCATTTGATGGTTGGCCTCCATGGTGGCATAATAGATCCTTGATTCTATTGGTCCCCGTGCTGTAACAATCCATCCCTGACGCTTTTTATACCCCCTGGTGCCATAAGGGATCATTAGATTGTTAGCCTCCCTTGGGTCACAATGGTTCCTTGCTTCTCTTAACCTCTGTGGTGTCACAATGCATCCCATGCCCTTTTAGGCCACTTGATGTCACAATGAATCATTTGATTCTTGGCCTCCATGGTGGCATAATAGATCCTTGCTTCTATTGGTCCCCGTGCTGTAACATTCCATCACTGGGCCTTTTACAAACACTGGTGTCACAAGGGATCATTAGATTGTTAGCCTGCATTGGGTCACAATGATACCTTGCTTCTCTTAACCTCTGTAGTGTCACAATGCATCCCATGCCCTTTTAGGCCACTTGGTGTCACAATGAATCATTTGATTCTTGGCCTCCATGGTGGCATAATCGCTCCTTGCTTCTATTGGTCCCCGTGCTGTAACAATCCATCCCTGACCCTTTTTATACCCCCTGGTGCCACAAGGGATCATTAGATTGTTAGCCTGCATTGGGTCTCAATGGTTCCTTGCTTCTCTTAACCTCTATGGTGTCACAATGCATCCCATGCCCTTTTAGGCCACTTGGTGTTACAATGAATCACTTGATTCTTGGCCACTATGGTGTCATAATATTTCCAAGTCTTTATTGCGCCCCATGCTTTCACAATTCATCCCTGGCCCTTTTACAACCCCTGGTGCCACAAGGGATCATAAGATTGTTAGCCTGCATTGGGTCACAATAGTGCCTACTTTCTCTTAACCCCTGTGGTGTCACAATGCATCCCATGCACTTTTAGGCCACTTGATGTCACAATGAATCATTTGATTCTTGGCCTCCATGGTGGCATAATAGATCCTTGCTTGTATTGGTTCCCGTGCTGTAACAATCCATCCCTGGCCCTTTTTATACCCCCTGGTGCCACAAGGGATCATTAGATTGTTAGCCTGCATTGGGTCTCAATGGTTCCTTGCTTCTCTTAACCTCTGTGGTGTCACAATGCATTCCAAGCCCTTTTAGGCCACTTGATGTCACAATGAATCATTTGATTCTTGGCCTTCATGGTGTCATAATAGATCCTTGCTTCTATAGGTCCCCATGCTGTCACAGTTCATCCGTGGTCCTTTTGCGCCCCCTGGTGTCAAAAGGGATTCTTAGATTGTTAGCCTGCATTGGGTCACAATGGTTCCTTGCTTCTCTTAACCCCTGTGGTGTCACAATGCATCCCATGCCCTTTAAGGCCACTTGGTGTTCCAATGAATCATTTGAGTCTTGGCCTCTATGGTGTCATAATGTTTCCATGTTTTTCTTGGGCCCCATGCTTTCACTATTCATCCCTGGCCCTATTACTACCCCTGGTGTCACAGGGGATCATTAGATTGTTAGCCTGCTTTGGGTCACAATGGTTCCTTGCTTCTCTTAACCTCTGTGGTGTCACTATGCATTCCAAGCCCTTTTAGGCCACTTGATGCCACAATGAATCATTTGATTCATGGCCTTCATGGTGTCATAATAGATCCTTGCTTCTATAGGTCCCCATGCTGTCACAGTTCATCCGTGGTCCTTTTTATACCCCCTGCTGTCAAAAGGGATTCTTAGATTGTTAGCCTGCATTGGGTCACAATGGTTCCCTGCTTCTCTTAACCTCTGTGGTGTCACAATGCATCCCATGCCCTTTAAGGCCACTTGGTGTTACAATGAATCATTTGAGTCTTGGCCTCTATGGTGTCAAAATGTTTCCATGTTTTCTTGGGCTCCATGCTTTCACAATTCATCCCTGGCCCTATTACAACCCCTGGCGTCACAGGGGATCATTAGATTATTAGCCTCCCTTGGGTCACAATGACTCCTTGCTTCTCTTAACCTCTGTGGTGTCACAATGCATCCCATGCACTTTCTGGCCACTTCATTTTACAATGAATCATTTGATTCTTGGCCTCCATGGTGGCATAATAGATCCTTGCTTCTATTGGTCCCCGTGCTGTAACATTCCATCACTGGGCCTTTTACAAACCCTTGTGTCACAAGGGATCATTAGATTGTTAGCCTCCCTTGGGTCACAATGGTGCCTTGCTTCTCTTAACCTCTGTGGTGTCACAATGCAACCCATGCCCTTTTAGGCCACTTGATGTCACAATGAATCATTTGATTCTTGGCCTCTATGGTGTCATAATAGATCCTTGCTTCTATAGGTCCCCATGCTGTCACAGTTCATCCGTGGTCCTTTTGCGCCGCCTGGTGTCAAAAGGGATTCTTAGATTGTTAGCCTGCATTGGGTCACAATGGTCCCCTGCTTCTCTTAACCTCTGTGATGTCACAATGCATCCCATGCCCTTTAAGGCCACTTGGTGTTACAATGAATCATTTGATTCTTGGCCTTCATGGTGTCATAATAGATCCTTGCTTCTATTGGTCCCCATGCTGTCACAGTTCATCCGTGGTCCTTTTGCGCCCCCTGGTGTCAAAAGGGATTCTTAGATTGTTAGCCTGCATTGGGTCACAATGGTTCCTTGCTTCTCTTAACCCCTGTGGTGTCACAATGCATCCCATTCCCTTTAAGGCCACTTGGTGCTACAATGAATCATTTGAGTCTTGGCCTCTATGGTGTCATAATGTTTCCATGTTTTTCTTGGGCCCCATGCTTTCACAATTCATCCCTGGCCCTATTACTACCCCTGGTGTCAACGGGGATCATTAGATTGTTAGCCTGCTTTGGGTCACAATGGTTCCTTGCTTCTCTTAACCCCTGTGGTGTCACTATGCATTCCAAGCCCTTTTAGGCCACTTGATGCCACAATGAATCATTTGATTCTTGGCCTCCATGCTGGCATAATAGATCCTTGCTTCTCTAGGTCCCCATGCTGTCACAGTTCATCCGTGGTCCTTTTTATACCCCCTGGTGACAAAAGGGATTCTTAGACTGTTAGCCTGCATTGGGTCACAATGGTTCCCTGCTTCTCTTAACCCCTGTGGTGTCACAATGCATCCCATGCCCTTTTAGGCCACTTGATGTCACAATGAATCATTTGATTCTTGGCCTCCATGGTGGCATAATAGATCCTTGCTTCTATTAGTCCCCGTGCTGTAACATTCCATCACTGGTCCTTTTACAAACCCTTGTGTCACAGGGGATCATTAGATTGTTAGCCTGCATTGGGTCACAATGGTGCCTTGCTTCTCTTAACCTCTGTGGTGTCACAATGCAACCCATGCCCTTTTAGGCCACTTGATGTCACAATGAATCATTTGATTATTGGCCTCTATGGTGTCATAATAGATCCTTGCTTCTATAGGTCCCCATGCTGTCACAGTTCATCCGTGGTCCTTTTGCGCCCCCTGGTGTCAAAAGGGATTCTTAGATTGTTAGCCTGCATTGGGTCACAATGGTCCCCTGCTTCTCTTAACCTCTGTGGTGTCACAATGCATCCCATGCCCTTTAAGGCCACTTGGTGTTACAATGAATCATTTGAGTCTTGGCCTCTATGGTGTCATAATATTTCCATGATTAATTGTGCCCCATGCTTTCACAATTCATCCCTGGCCCTATTACAACCCCTGGTGTCACAGGGGATCATTAGATTGTTAGCCTCCCTTGGGTCACAATGGTTCCTTGCTTCTCTTAACCTCTGTGGTGTCACAATGCATCCCAAGCCCTTTTAGGCCACTTGATGTCACAATGAATCATTTGATTCTTGGCCTCCATGGTGTCATAATAGATCCTTGCTTCTATAGGTCCCCATGCTGTCACAGTTCATCCGTGGTCCTTTTGCGCCCCCTGGTGTCAAAAGGGATTCTTAGATTGTTAGCCTGCATTGGGTCACAATGGTTCCTTGCTTCTCTTAACCCCTGTGGTGTCACAATGCATCCCATTCCCTTTAAGGCCACTTGGTGCTACAATGAATCATTTGAGTCTTGGCCTCTATGGTGTCATAATGTTTCCATGTTCTTCTTGGGCCCCATGCTTTCACAATTCATCCCTGGCCCTATTACTACCCCTGGTGTCACAGGGGATCATTAGATTGTTAGCCTGCTTTGGGTCACAATGGTTCCTTGCTTCTCTTAACCTCTGTGGTGTCACTATGCATTCCAAGCCCTTTTAGACCACTTGATGTCACAATGAATCATTTGATTCTTGGCCTTCATGGTGTCATAATAGATCCTTGCTTCTATAGGTCCCCATGCTGTCACAGTTCATCCGTGGTCCTTTTGCGCCCCCTGGTGTCAAAAGGGATTCTTAGATTGTTAGCCTGCATGGGGTCACAATGGTTCCTTGCTTCTCTTAACGTCTGTGGTGTCACAATGCATCCCATGCCCTTTAAGGCCACTTGGTGTTACAATGAATCATTTGAGTCTTGGCCTCTATGGTGTCAAAATGTTTCCATGTTTTTCTTGGGCTCCATGCTTTCACAATTCATCCCCGGCCCTATTACAACCCCTGGTGCCACAGGGGATCATTAGATTATTAGCCTCCCTTGGGTCACAATGGCTCCTTGCTTCTCTTAACCTCTGTGGTGTCACAATGCATCCCATGCACTTTCTGGCCACTTCATTTTACAATGAATCATTTGATTCTTGGCCTCCATGGTGGCATAATCGTTCCTTGATTCTATTGGTCCCTGTGCTGTAACAATCCATACCTGACGCTTTTTATACCCCCTGGTGCCTCAAGGGATCATTAGATTGTTAGCCTCCCTTGGGTCACAATGGTTCCTTGCTTCTCTTAACCACTGTGGTGTCACAATGCATCCCATGCCCTTTTAGGCCACTTGATGTCGCAATGAATCATTTGATTCTTGGCCTCCATGGTGGCATAATAGATCCTTGCTTCTATTGGTCCCCGTGCTGTAACATTCCATCACTGGGCCTTTTACAAACCCTTGTGTCACAAGGGATCATTAGATTGTTAGCCTGCATTGGGTCACAATGGTGCCTTGCTTCTCTTAACCTCTGTGGTGTCACAATGCATCCCATGCCCTTTTAGGCCACTTGATGTTACAATGAACCATTTGATTCTTGGCCTCTATGGTGTCATAATATTTCCATGTCTTTATTGGGCCCCATGCTTTCACAATTCATCCCTGGCCCTTTTACAACCCCTGGTGTCACAAGGGACCATTAGATTGTTAGCCTCCCTTGGGTCACAAAGGTTCCTTGCTTCTCTTAACCCCTGTGGTGTCACAATGCATCCCATGCCCTTTTAGGCCACTTGATGTCACAATGAATCATTTGATTCTTGGCCTCCATGGTGGCATAATAGATCCTTGCTTCTATTGTTCCCCGTGCTGTAACAATCCATCCCTGACCCTTTTTATACCCCCTGGTGCCACAAGGGATCATTAGATTGTTAGCCTGCATTGGGTCTCAATGGTTCCTTGCTTCTCTTAACCTCTATGGTGTCACAATGCATCCCATGCCCTTTTAGGCCACTTGGTGTTACAATGAATCACTTGATTCTTGGCCTCCATGGTGTCATAATATTTCCATGTCTTTATTGCGCCCCATGCTTTCACAATTCATCCCTGGCCCTTTTACAACCCCTGGTGCCACAAGGGATCATTAGATTGTTAGCCTGCATTGGGTCACAATAGTGCCTTGTTTCTCTTAACCCCTGTGGTGTCACAATGCATCCCATGCCCTTTTAGGCCACTTTATGTCACAATGAATCATTTGATTCTTGGCCTCCATGGTGGCATAATAGTTCCTTGCTTCTATTGGGCCCCATGCTTTCACAATTCATCCCTGGCCCTTTTACAACACCTTGTGTGACAAGGGATCATTAGATTGTTAGCCTGCATTGGGTCACAATGGTTCCTTGCTTCTCTTAACCTCTGTGGTGTCACAATGCATTCCAAGTCCTTTTACGCCACTTGGTGTTACAATGAATCATTTGATTCTTGGCCTCTATGGTGTCATAATATTTCCATGTTTTTATTGTGCCGCATGCTTCCACAATTCATCCCTGGCCCTATTACAACCCCTGGTGTCAACAGGGATCATTAGATTTTTAGCCTGCATTGGGTCACAATGGTTCCTTGCTTCTCTTAGCCCCTGTGGTGTCACAATGCATCCCATGCCCTTTTAGGCCACTTGATGTCACAATGAATCATTTGATGGTTGGCCTCCATGGTGGCATAATAGATCCTTGCTTCTATTGGTCCCCGTGCTACAACAATCCATCCCTGGCCCTTTTTATACCCACTGGTGCCACAAGGGATCATTAGATTGTTAGCGTCCATTGGGTCACAATGGTTCCTTGCTTCTCTTAACCTCTGTGGTGTCACAATGCATCCCATGCACTTTTTGGCCACTTCATTTTACAATGAATCATTTGATTCTTGGCCTCCATGGTGGCATAATAGATCCTTGCTTCTATTGGTCCCCGTGCTGCAACAATCCATCCCTGGCCCTTTTTATACCCCCTGGTGCCACAAGGGATCATTAGATTGTTAGCCTGCATTGGATCTCAATGGTTCCTTGCTTCTCTTAACCTCTGTGGTGTCACAATGCATTCCAAGCCCTTTTAGGCCACTTGATGTCACAATGAATCATTTGATTCTTGGCCTTCATGGTGTCATAATAGATCCTTGCTTCTATAGGTCCCCATGCTGTCACAGTTCATCCGTGGTCCTTTTGCGCCCCCTGGTGTCAAAAGGGATTCTTAGATTGTTAGCCTGCATTGGGTCACAATGGTTCCTTGCTTCTCTTAACCTCTGTGGTGTCACAATGCAACCCATGCCCTTTTAGGCCACTTGATGTCACAATGAATCATTTGATTCTTGGCCTTCATGGTGTCATAATAGATCCTTGCTTCTATAGGTCCCCATGCTGTCACAGTTCATCCGTGGTCCTTTTGTGCCCCCTGGTGTCAAAAGGGATTCTTAGATTGTTAGCCTGCATTGGGTCACAATGGTTCCCTGCTTCTCTTAACCTCTGTGGTGTCACAATGCATCCCATGCCCTTTAAGGCCACTTGGTGTTACAATGAATCATTTGAGTCTTGGCCTCTATGGTGTCATAATATTTCCATGATTAATTGTGCCCCATGCTTTCACAATTCATCCCTGGCCCTATTACAACCCCTGGTGTCACAATGGATCATTAGATTGTTAGCCTCCCTTGGGTCACAATGGTTCCCTGCTTCTCTTAACCTCTGTGGTGTCACAATGCATTCCAAGCCCTTTTAGGCCACTTGATGTCACAATGAATCATTTGATTCTTGGCCTTCATGGTGTCATAATAGATCCTTGCTTCTATAGGTCCCCATGCTGTCACAGTTCATCCGTGGTCCTTTTTATACCCCCTGGTGTCAAAAGGGATTCTTAGATTGTTATCCTGCATTGGGTCACAATGGTTCCCTGCTTCTCTTAACCTCTGTGGTGTCACAATGCATCCCATGCCCTTTTAGGCCACTTGGTGTTACAATGAATCATTTGAGTCGTGGCCTCTATGGTGTCAAAATGTTTCCATGTTTTTCTTGGGCTCCATGCTTTCACAATTGATCCCTGGCCCTATTACAACCCCTGGTGTCACAGGGGATCATTAGATTATTAGCCTCCCTTGGGTCACAATGGTTCCTTGCTTCTCTTAACCTCTGTGGTGTCACAATGCATCCCATGCACTTTTTGGCCACTTCATTTTACAATGAATCATTTGATGGTTGGCCTCCATGGTGGCATAATAGATCCTTGATTCTATTGGTCCCCGTGCTGTAACAATCCATCCCTGACGCTTTTTATACCCCCTGGTGCCATAAGGGATCATTAGATTGTTAGCCTCCCTTGGGTCACAATGGTTCCTTGCTTCTCTTAACCTCTGTGGTGTCACAATGCATCCCATGCCCTTTTAGGCCACTTGATGTCACAATGAATCATTTGATTCTTGGCCTCCATGGTGGCATAATAGATCCTTGCTTCTATTGGTCCCCGTGCTGTAACATTCCATCACTGGGCCTTTTACAAACACTGGTGTCACAAGGGATCATTAGATTGTTAGCCTGCATTGGGTCACAATGATACCTTGCTTCTCTTAACCTCTGTAGTGTCACAATGCATCCCATGCCCTTTTAGGCCACTTGGTGTCACAATGAATCATTTGATTCTTGGCCTCCATGGTGGCATAATCGCTCCTTGCTTCTATTGGTCCCCGTGCTGTAACAATCCATCCCTGACACTTTTTATACCCCCTGGTGCCACAAGGGATCATTAGATTGTTAGCCTGCATTGGGTCTCAATGGTTCCTTGCTTCTCTTAACCTCTATGGTGTCACAATGCATCCCATGCCCTTTTAGGCCACTTGGTGTTACAATGAATCACTTGATTCTTGGCCACTATGGTGTCATAATATTTCCAAGTCTTTATTGCGCCCCATGCTTTCACAATTCATCCCTGGCCCTTTTACAACCCCTGGTGCCACAAGGGATCATAAGATTGTTAGCCTGCATTGGGTCACAATAGTGCCTACTTTCTCTTAACCCCTGTGGTGTCACAATGCATCCCATGCCCTTTTAGGCCACTTGATGTCACAATGAATCATTTGATTCTTGGCCTCCATGGTGGCATAATAGATCCTTGCTTGTATTGGTTCCCGTGCTATAACAATCCATCCCTGGCCCTTTTTATACCCCCTGGTGCCACAAGGGATCATTAGATTGTTAGCCTGCATTGGGTCTCAATGGTTCCTTGCTTCTCTTAACCTCTGTGGTGTCACAATGCATTCCAAGCCCTTTTAGGCCACTTGATGTCACAATGAATCATTTGATTCTTGGCCTTCATGGTGTCATAATAGATCCTTGCTTCTATAGGTCCCCATGCTGTCACAGTTCATCCGTGGTCCTTTTGCGCCCCCTGGTGTCAAAAGGGATTCTTAGATTGTTAGCCTGCATTGGGTCACAATGGTTCCTTGCTTCTCTTAACCCCTGTGGTGTCACAATGCATCCCATGCCCTTTAAGGCCACTTGGTGTTACAATGAATCATTTGAGTCTTGGCCTCTATGGTGTCATAATGTTTCCATGTTTTTCTTGGGCCCCATGCTTTCACTATTCATCCCTGGCCCTATTACTACCCCTGGTGTCACAGGGGATCATTAGATTGTTAGCCTGCTTTGGGTCACAATGGTTCCTTGCTTCTCTTAACCTCTGTGGTGTCACTATGCATTCCAAGCCCTTTTAGGCCACTTGATGCCACAATGAATCATTTGATTCATGGCATTCATGGTGTCATAATAGATCCTTGCTTCTATAGGTCCCCATGCTGTCACAGTTCATCCGTGGTCCTTTTTATACCCCCTGCTGTCAAAAGGGATTCTTAGATTGTTAGCCTGCATTGGGTCACAATGGTTCCCTGCTTCTCTTAACCTCTGTGGTGTCACAATGCATCCCATGCCCTTTAAGGCCACTTGGTGTTACAATGAATCATTTGAGTCTTGGCCTCTATGGTGTCAAAATGTTTCCATGTTTTCTTGGGCTCCATGCTTTCACAATTCATCCCTGGCCCTATTACAACCCCTGGCGTCACAGGGGATCATTAGATTATTAGCCTCCCTTGGGTCACAATGACTCCTTGCTTCTCTTAACCTCTGTGGTGTCACAATGCATCCCATGCACTTTCTGGCCACTTCATTTTACAATGAATCATTTGATTCTTGGCCTCCATGGTGGCATAATAGATCCTTGCTTCTATTGGTCCCCGTGCTGTAACATTCCATCACTGGGCCTTTTACAAACCCTTGTGTCACAAGGGATCATTAGATTGTTAGCCTCCCTTGGGTCACAATGGTGCCTTGCTTCTCTTAACCTCTGTGGTGTCACAATGCAACCCATGCCCTTTTAGGCCACTTGATGTCACAATGAATCATTTGATTCTTGGCCTCTATGGTGTCATAATAGATCCTTGCTTCTATAGGTCCCCATGCTGTCACAGTTCATCCGTGGTCCTTTTGCGCCCCCTGGTGTCAAA
Source organism: Cinclus cinclus (assembly GCF_963662255.1). NCBI lineage: Eukaryota > Metazoa > Chordata > Aves > Passeriformes > Cinclidae > Cinclus > Cinclus cinclus. The sequence continues at coordinate 2,145,055 of NW_026912178.1, read as the reverse complement.
AGGGATTCTTAGATTGTTAGCCTGCATTGGGTCACAATGGTCCCCTGCTTCTCTTAACCTCTGTGATGTCACAATGCATCCCATGCCCTTTAAGGCCACTTGGTGTTACAATGAATCATTTGATTCTTGGCCTTCATGGTGTCATAATAGATCCTTGCTTCTATAGGTCCCCATGCTGTCACAGTTCATCCGTGGTCCTTTTGCGCCCCCTGGTGTCAAAAGGGATTCTTAGATTGTTAGCCTGCATTGGGTCACAATGGTTCCTTGCTTCTCTTAACCCCTGTGGTGTCACAATGCATCCCATTCCCTTTAAGGCCACTTGGTGCTACAATGAATCATTTGAGTCTTGGCCTCTATGGTGTCATAATGTTTCCATGTTTTTCTTGGGCCCCATGCTTTCACAATTCATCCCTGGCCCTATTACTACCCCTGGTGTCAACGGGGATCATTAGATTGTTAGCCTGCTTTGGGTCACAATGGTTCCTTGCTTCTCTTAACCCCTGTGGTGTCACTATGCATTCCAAGCCCTTTTAGGCCACTTGATGTCACAATGAATCATTTGATTCTTGGCCTCCATGGTGGCATAATAGATCCTTGTTTCTCTAGGTCCCCATGCTGTCACAGTTCATCCGTGGTCCTTTTTATACCCCCTGGTGTCAAAAGGGATCATTAGATTGTTAGCCTGCATTGGGTCACAATGGTTCCCTGCTTCTCTTAACCCCTGTGGTGTCACAATGCATCCCATGCCCTTTTAGGCCACTTGATGTCACAATGAATCATTTGATTCTTGGCCTCCATGGTGGCATAATAGATCCTTGCTTCTATTAGTCCCCATGCTGTAACATTCCATCACTGGTCCTTTTACAAACCCTTGTGTCACAGGGGATCATTAGATTGTTAGCCTGCATTGGGTCACAATGGTGCCTTGCTTCTCTTAACCTCTGTGGTGTCACAATGCAACCCATGCCCTTTTAGGCCACTTGATGTCACAATGAATCATTTGATTCTTGGCCTCTATGGTGTCATAATAGATCCTTGCTTCTATAGGTCCCCATGCTGTCACAGTTCATCCGTGGTCCTTTTGCGCCCCCTGGTGTCAAAAGGGATTCTTAGATTGTTAGCCTGCATTGGGTCACAATGGTCCCCTGCTTCTCTTAACCTCTGTGGTGTCACAATGCATCCCATGCCCTTTAAGGCCACTTGGTGTTACAATGAATCATTTGAGTCTTGGCCTCTATGGTGTCATAATATTTCCATGATTAATTGTGCCCCATGCTTTCACAATTCATCCCTGGCCCTATTACAACCCCTGGTGTCACAGGGGATCATTAGATTGTTAGCCTCCCTTGGGTCACAATGGTTCCTTGCTTCTCTTAACCTCTGTGGTGTCACAATGCATCCCAAGCCCTTTTAGGCCACTTGATGTCACAATGAATCATTTGATTCTTGGCCTTCATGGTGTCATAATAGATCCTTGCTTCTATAGGTCCCCATGCTGTCACAGTTCATCCGTGGTCCTTTTGCGCCCCCTGGTGTCAAAAGGGATTCTTAGATAGTTAGCCTGCATTGGGTCACAATGGTTCCTTGCTTCTCTTAACCCCTGTGGTGTCACAATGCATGCCATTCCCTTTAAGGCCACTTGGTGCTACAATGAATCATTTGAGTCTTGGCCTCTATGGTGTCATAATGTTTCCATGTTCTTCTTGGGCCCCATGCTTTCACAATTCATCCCTGGCCCTATTACTACCCCTGGTGTCACAGGGGATCATTAGATTGTTAGCCTGCTTTGGGTCACAATGGTTCCTTGCTTCTCTTAACCTCTGTGGTGTCACTATGCATTCCAAGCCCTTTTAGGCCACTTGATGTCGCAATGAATCATTTGATTCTTGGCCTTCATGGTGTCATAATAGATCCTTGCTTCTATAGGTCCCCATGCTGTCACAGTTCATCCGTGGTCCTTTTTATACCCCCTGGTGTCAAAAGGGATTCTTAGATTGTTAGCCTGCATTGGGTCACAATGGTTCCCTGCTTCTCTTAACCTCTGTGGTGTCACAATGCATCCCATGCCCTTTAAGGCCACTTGGTGTTACAATGAATCATTTGAGTCTTGGCCTCCATGGTGTCATAATATTTCCATGATTAATTGTGCCCCATGCATTCACAACTCATCCCTGGCCCTATTACAACCCCTGGTGTCACAGGGGATCATTAGATTGTTAGCCTCCCTTGGGTCACAATGGTTCCTTGCTTCTCTTAACGTCTGTGGTGTCACAATGCATCCCATGCCCTTTAAGGCCACTTGGTGTTACAATGAATCATTTGAGTCTTGGCCTCTATGGTGTCAAAATGTTTCCATGTTTTTCTTGGCTCCATGCTTTCACAATTCATCCCTGGCCCTATTACAAACCCTGGTGCCACAGGTGATCATTAGATTATTAGCCTCCCTTGGGTCACAATGGCTCCTTGCTTCTCTTAACCTCTGTGGTGTCACAATGCATCCCATGCACTTTCTGGCCACTTCATTTTACAATGAATCATTTGATGCTTGGCCTCCATGGTGGCATAATCTTTCCTTGATTCTATTGTTCCCCGTGCTGTAACAATCCATACCTGATGCTTTTTATACCCCCTGGTGCCTCAAGGGATCATTAGATTGTTAGCCTCCCTTGGGTCACAATGGTTCCTTGCTTCTCTTAACCACTGTGGTGTCACAATGCATCCCATGCCCTTTTAGGCCACTTGATGTCACAATGAATCATTTGATTCTTGGCCTCCATGGTGGCATAATAGATCCTTGCTTCTATTGGTCCCCGTGCTGTAACATTCCATCACTGGGCCTTTTACAAACCCTTGTGTCACAAGGGATCATTAGATTGTTAGCCTGCATTGGGTCACAATGGTGCCTTGCTTCTCTTAACCTCTGTGGTGTCACAATGCATCCCATGCCCTTTTAGGCCACTTGATGTTACAATGAACCATTTGATTCTTGGCCTCTATGGTGTCATAATATTTCCATGTCTTTATTGGGCCCCATGCTTTCACAATTCATCCCTGGCACTTTTAAAACCCCTGGTGTCACAAGGGACCATTAGATTGTTAGCCTCCCTTGGGTCACAAAGGTTCCTTGCTTCTCTTAACCCCTGTGGTGTCACAATGCATCCCATGCCCTTTTAGGCCACTTGATGTCACAATGAATCATTTGATTCTTGGCCTCCATGGTGGCATAATAGATCCTTGCTTCTATTGGTCCCCGTGCTGTAACAATCCATCCCTGGCCCTTTTTATACCCCCTGGTGCCACAAGGGATCATTAGATTGTTAGCCTGCATTGGGTCTCAATGGTTCCTTGCTTCTCTTAACCTCTATGGTGTCACAATGCATCCCATGCCCTTTTAGGCCACTTGGTGTTACAATGAATCACTTGATTCTTGGCCTCTATGGTGTCATAATATTTCCAAGTCTTTATTGCGCCCCTTGCTTTCACAATTCATCCCTGGCCCTTTTACAACCCCTGGTGCCACAAGGGATCATTAGATTGTTAGCCTGCATTGGGTCACAATAGTGCCTTGTTTCTCTTAACCCCTGTGGTGTCACAATGCATCCCATGCCCTTTTAGGCCACTTGATGTCACAATGAATCATTTGATTCTTGGCCTCCATGGTGGCATAATAGATCCTTGCTTCTATTGGTCCCCGTGCTGTAACAATCCATCACTAGGCCTTTTTATACCCCCTGGTGCCACAAGGGATCATTAGATTGTTAGCCTGCATTGGGTCACAATGGTTCCTTGCTTCTCTTAACCCCTGTGGTGTCACAATGCATCACATGCCCTTTTAGGCCACTTGATGTCACAATGAATCATTTGATTCTTGGCCTCCATGGTGGCATAATAGATCCTTGCTTCTATTGGTCCCCGTGCTGTAACATTCCATCACTGGGCCTTTTACAAACCCTGGTGTCACAAGGGATCATTAGATTGTTAGCCTGCATTGGGTCACAATGGTTCCTTGCTTCTATTAACCTCTGTGGTGTCACAATGCATCCCATGCACTTTTAGGCCACTTGGTGTTACAATGAATCATTTGAGTCTTGGCCTCTATGGTGTCATAATATTTCCATGTATTTATTGGGCCCCATGCTTTCACAATTCATCCCTGGCCCTTTTACAAACCCTGGTGTCACAAGGGATCATTAGATTGTTAGCCCCCCTTGGGTCACAATGGTTCCTTCCTTCTCTTAACCCCTGTGGTGTCACAATGCATCCCATGCCCTTTTAGGCCACTTGATGTCACAATGAATCATTTGATTCTTGCCCTCCATGGTGTCATAATCGCTCCTTGTTTCTATTGGGCCCCATGCCGTCACAATTCATCCCTGGCCCTATTACAACCCCTGGTGTCAACAGGGATCATTAGATTGTTAGCCTCCCTTGGGTAACAATGGTTCCTTGCTTCTCTTTACCTCTGTAGTGTCACAATGCATCCCATGCCCTTTTAGGCCACTTGGTGTAACAATGAATCATTTGATTCTTGGCCTCCATGGTGGCATAATAGATCTTTGCTTCTATTGGGCCCCATGCTTTCACAATTCATCCCTGGCCCTATTACAAACCCTGGTGTCACAAGGGATCATTAGATTGTTAGCCTCCCTTGGGTCACAATGGTTCCTTGCTTCTCTTAACCTCTGTGGTATCACAATGCATCCCATGCCCTTTTAGGCCACTTGATGTCACAATGAATCATTTGATTCTTGGCCTCGATGGTGTCATAATCGCTCCTTGTTTCTATTGGGCCCCATGAGGTCACAATTCATCCCTGGCCCCAGTACAACCCCTGGTGTCACAAGGGATCATTAGATTGTTAGCCTGCATTGGGTCACAATAGTGCCTTGCTTCTCTTAACCCCTGTGGTGTCACAATGCATCCCATGCCCTTTTAGGCCACTTGATGTCACAATGAATCATTTGATTCTTGGCCTCCATGGTGGCAAAATCGTTCCTTGATTCTATTGGTTCCCGTGCTACAACAATCCCTCCCTGACCCTTTTTATACCCCCTGGTGCCACAAGGGATCATTAGATTGTTAGCCTGCATTGGGTCACAATGGTTCCTTGCTTCTCTTAACCCCTGTGGTGTCACAATGCATCCCATGCCCTTTTAGGCCACTTGATGTCGCAATGAATCATTTGATTCTTGGCCTCCATGGTGGCATAATAGATCCTTGCTTCTATTGGTCCCCGTGCTGTAACAATCCATCACTGGGCCTTTTACAAACCCTGGTGTCACAAGGGATCATTAGATTGTTAGCCTGCATTGGGTCACAATAGTGCCTTGCTTCTGTTAACCTCAGTGGTGTCTGAATGCATCCCATGCCCTTTTAGGCCACTTGATGTCACAATGAATCATTTGATTCTTGGCCGCCATGGTGGCATAATGGTTCCTTGTTTCTATTGGGCCCCATGCTGTCACAATTCATCCCTGGCCCTTTAAAGCCCCCTGGTGTCAAATGGCATCCTGGGATTATTACCCTCCACTGGGTCACAATGGATCGTTGCTTCTCTTAACCCCTGTGGTGTCACAATGCATCCCATGCCCTTTTAGGCCACTTGATGTCACAATGAATCATTTGATTCTTGGCCTCCATGGTGGCATAATAGATCCTTGTTTCTATTGGGCCCCATGCTGTCACAATTCATCCCTGGCCCTATTACAACCCCTGGTGTCACAAGGGATCATTAGATTGTTAGCCTCCCTTGGGTCACAATGGTTCCTTGCTTCTCTTAAACTCTGTGGTGTCACAATGCATCCCATGACCTTTTAGGCCACTTGGTGTCACAATGAATCATTTGATACTTGGCCTCCATGGTGGCATAATAGATCTTTGCTTCTATTGGGCCCCATATTTCACAATTCATCCCTGGCCCTATTACAACCCCTGGTGTCACAATGGATCATTAGATTGCAAGCCTCCCTTGGGTAACAATGGTTCCTTGCTGCTCTTAACCTCTGTGGTGTCACAATGCATCCCATGCCCTTTTAGGCCACTTGATGTCACAATGAACCATTTGATTCTTGGCCTCTATGGTGTCGTAATGGTTCCTTGTTTCTGTTGGGCCCCATGCTGTCACAATCCATCCCTGGCCATTTTTATACACCCTGGTGCCACAAGAGATCGTTAGATTGTGAACATACATTGGGTCACAATGGTTCCTTGCTTCTCTTAACCCCTGTGGTGTCACAATGCATCCCATGCCCTTTTAGGCCACTTGGTGTTACAATGAATCATTTGAGTCTTGGCCTCCATGGTGGCATAATTGTACCAGGTTTTATTTGGGCCCCATGCTGTCACAATTCATCCCTGGCCCTATTACAAACCCTGGTGTTACAAGGGATCATTAGATTGTTAGCCTCCCTTGGGTCACAATGGTTCCTTGCTTCTCTTAACCTCTATGGTGTCACAATGCATCCCATGCACTTTTAGGCCGCTTGGTGTTACAATGAATCACTTGATTCTTGGCCTCTATGGTGTCATAATATTTCCAAGTCTTTATTGGGCCCTATGCTTTCACAATTCATCCCTGGCCCTTTTACAACCCCTGGTGCCACAGGGGATCATTAGATTGTTAGCCTGCATTGGGTCACAATAGTGCCTTGTTTCTCTTAACCCCTGTGGTGTCACAATGCATCCCATGCCCTTTTAGGCCACTTGATGACACAATGAATCATTTGATGGTTGGCCTCCATGGTGGCATAATAGATCCTTGCTTCTATTGGTCCCCGTGCTACAACAATCCATCCCTGGCCCTTTTTATACCCCCTGGTGCCACAAGGGGTCATTAGATTGATAGCCTCCCTTGGGTCACAGTGGTTCCTTGCTTCTCTTAACCCCTGTGGTGTCACAATGCATCCCATGCACTTTTTGGCCACTTCATGTTACAATGAATCATTTGATTCTTGGCCTCCATATTGGCATAATAGATCCTTGCTTCTATTGGTCCCCGCGCTGTAACAATCCATCACTGGGCCTTTTTATACCCCCTGGTGCCACAAGGGATCATTAGATTGATAGCCTCCATTGGGTCACAGTGGTTCCTTGCTTCTCTTAACCCCTGTGGTGTCACAATGCATCCCATGCCCTTTTAGGCCACTTGATGTCACAATGAATCATTTGATTCTTGGCCTCCCTGTTATCATAATGGTTCCTTTATTCTATTGGGCCCCATGCTGTCACAATTCATCCCTGGCCCTTTTACGCCCCCTGGTGTCAAATGGGATCCAGGGATTATTACCCTCCATTGGGCCACAATGGATCCTTGCTTCTCTTAACCCCTGTGCTGTCACAATGCATCCCATGCCCTTTTAGGCCACTTGATGCCACAATGAATCATTTGATTCTTGGCCTTCATGGTGGCGTAATTGTACCTGGTTTTAATTGGTCCCCATGCTTTCACAATTCATCCCTGGCCCTATTACAACCCCTGGTGTCACAAGGGATCATTAGATTGTTAGTCTCCATTGGGCCAAAATGGATCCTTGCTTCTCTTAACCTCTGTGGTGTCACAATGCATTCCAAGCCCTTTTAGGCCACTTGATGTCACAATGAATCATTTGATTCTTGGCCTTCATGGTGGCGTAATTGTACCTGGTTTTAATTGGGCCCCATGCTTTCACAATTCATCCCTGGCCCTTTTGCAACCCCTGGTGTCACAAGGGATCATTAGAGTGTTAGCCTGCATTGGGTCACAATGGTTCCTTGCTTCTCTTAACCTCTGTGGTGTCACAATGCATCCCATGCCCTTTTAGGCCACTTGGTGTTACAATGAATCATTTGAGTCTTGGCCTCTATGGTGTCATAATATTTCCATGATTTATTGTGCCCCATGCTTTCACAATTCATCCCTGGCCCTATTACAACCCCTGGTGTCACAGGGGATCATTAGATTGTTAGCCTCCATTGGGTCACAATGGTTCCTTGCTTCTCTTAACCCCTGTGGTGTCACAATGCATTCCAAGCCCTTTTAGGCCACTTGATGTCACAATGAATCATTTGATTCTTGGCCTTCATGGTGTCATAATAGACCCTTGCTTCTATAGGTCCCCATGCTGTCACAGTTCATCCGTGGTCCTTTTGCGCCCCCTGGGGACAAAAGGGATTCTTAGATTGTTAGCCTGCATTGGGTCACAATGGTTCCTTGCTTCTCTTAACCTCTGTGGTGTCACAATGCATTCCAAGCCCTTTTAGGCCACTTGATGCCACAATGAATCATTTGATTCTTGGCCTCCATAGTGGCGTAATTGTACCTGGTTTTAATTGGGCCCCATGCTTTCACAATTCATCCCTGGACCTTTTGGGCCCCCTGGTGTCACAAGGGATCATTAGATTGTTAGCCTGCATTGGGTCACAATGGTTCCTTGCTTCTCTTAACCTCTGTGGTGTCACAATGCATTCCAAGCCCTTTTAGGCCACTTGATGTCACAATGAATCATTTGATTCTTGGCCTTCATGGTGTCATAATAGATCCTTGCTTCTATAGGTCCCCATGCTGTCACAGTTCAACCGTGGTACTTTTCCGCCCTCTGGTGTCAAAAGGGATTCTTAGATTGTTAGCCTGCTTTGGGTCACAATGGATCCTTGCTTCTCTTAACCTCTGTGATGTCACAATGCCTTCCAAGCCCTTTTTGGCCACTTGGTGTTACAATGAATCATTTCAGTCTTCGCCTCTATGGTGTCATAATATTTCCATGTTTTTATTGTGCCCCATGCTTTCACAATTCATCCCTGGCCCTATTACAACCCCTGGTGTCACAATGGATCATTAGATTGTTAGCCTCCATTGGGTCACAATGGTTCCTTGCTTCTCTTAACCTCTGTGGTGTCACAATGCATTCCAAGCCCTTTTAGGCCACTTGATGTCACAATGAATCATTTGATTCTTGGCCTTCATGGTGTCATAATAGATCCTTGCTTCTATAGGTCCCCATGCTGTCACAGTTCATTCGTGGTCCTTTTGCGCCCCGTGGTGTCAAAAGGGATTCTTAGATTGTTAGCCTGCATTGGGTCACAATGGTTCCTTGCTTCTCTTAACCCCTGTGTTGTCACAATGCATCCCATGCCCTTTTAGGCCACTTGATGTCGCAATGAATCATTTGATTCTTGGCCTCCATGGTGGCGTAATTGTACCAGGTTTTTATTGGGCCCCATGCTGTCACAATTCATCCCTGGCACTATTACAACCCCTGGTGCCACAAGGGATCATTAGATTGTTAGCCTCCCTTGGGTCACAATGGTTCCTTGCTTCTCTTAACCTCTGTGGTGTCACAATGCATTCCAAGCCCTTTTAGGCCACTTGATGTCACAATGAATCATTTGATGGTTGGCCTCCATGGTGGCATAATAGATCCTTGCTTCTCTTGGTCCCCGTGCTGAAACAATCCATCCCTGGCCCTTTTTATACCCCCTGGTGCCACAAGGGATCATTAGATTGATAGCCTGCATTGGGTCACAATGGTTCCTTGCTTCTCTTAACCCCTGTGGTGTCACAATGCATCCCATGACCTTTTAGGTCACTTGAGGTCACAATGAATCATTTGATTCTTGGCCTTCATGGTGTCATAATATTTCCATGTGTTTATTGGGAACCATGCTTTCACAATTCATCCCGGGCCCTTTTATGCCCCGTGGCATCACAAGGGATGAGTAGAATATTAGCCTCTATTGGTCACAATCGTTCCTTGCTTCTCTTAACGCCTGTTCTTTCACAATTCATCCCATGTCCTTTTAGGCCCATGGGTGTCACAAGGGATCATTAGAATGTTATCTTCCATTGGGTCACAATGTTTCCTTGCTTCTCTTAACCCCTGTGGTGTCACAATGCATCCCATGCCCTTTTAGGCCACTTGATGTCACCATGAATCATTTGATTCTTGGCCTCCATGGTGGCGTAATTGTACCAGGTTTTTATTGGGCCCCATGCTTTCACGATTCATCCCTGGCTCTTTTGGGCACCCTGGTGTCACAAAGGATCATTAGATTGTTAGCCTCCCTTGGGTCACAATGGTTCCTTGCTTCTCTTAACCTCTGTGGTGTCACAGTGCATCCCATGCCCTTTTAGGCCACTTGATGTCACAATGAATCATTTGATTCTTGGCCTTCATGGTGTCATAATAGATCCTTGCTTCTATAGGTCCCCATGCTCTCACAGTTCATCCGTGGTCCTTTTGCGCCCCCTGGTGTCAAAAGGGATTCCTAGATTGTTAGCCTGCATTGGGTCACAATGGATCCTTGCTTCTCTTAACCTCTGTGGTGTCACAATGCATCCCATACCCTTTTAGGCCACTTGATGTCACAATGAATCATTTGATTCTTGGCCTCCATGTTGGCATAATATATCCTTGCTTCTATTGGTCCCCGTGCTGTCACAATCCATCCCTGGCCCTTTTTATAACCCCTGGTGTCACAGGGGATCATTAGATTGTTAACCTGCATTGGGTCTCAATGGTTCCTTGCTTCTCTTAACCTCTGTGGTGTCACAATGCATTCCTAGCCCTTTTAGGCCACTTGGTGTTACAATGAATCATTTGAGTCCTGGCCTCCATGGTGGCTTAATTGTACCAGGTTTCAATTGGGCCCCATTCTTTCACAATTCATCCCCGGCACTTTTAGGACCATTGGTGTCACAAGGGATCATTAGATTGTTAGCCTGCATTGGGTCACAATGGTTCCTTGCTTCTCTTAACCTCTGTGGTGTCACAATGTATTCCATGCACTTTTAGGCCACTTCATGTCACAATGAATCATTTGATTCTTGGCCTCCATGGTGGCATAATATTTCAATGTTTTTATTGTGCCCCATGCTTTCTCAATTCATCCCTGGCCCTATTACAACCCCTGGTGTCACAATGGATCATTAGATTGTTAGCGTCCCTTGGGTCACAATGGTTCCTTGCTTCTCTTAACCTCTGTGGTGTCACAATGCATTCCAAGCCCTTTTAGGCCACTTGATGTCACAATGAATCATTTGATGGTTGGCCTCCATGGTGGCATAATAGATCCTTGCTTCTATTGGTCCCCGTGCTGAAACAATCCATCCCTGGCCCTTTTTATACCCCCTGGTGCCACAAGGGATCATTAGATTGTTAGCCTGCATTGGGTCACAATGGTTCCTTGCTTCTCTTAACCCCTGTGGTGTCACAATGCATCCCATGACCTTTTAGGTCACTTGATGTCACAATGAATCATTTGATTCTTGGCCTTCATGGTGTCGTAATATTTCCATGTGTTTATTGGGAACCATGCTTTCACAATTCATCCAGGGCCCTTTTATGCCCCGTGGCGTCACAAGGGATGAGTAGAATATTAGCCTCTATTGGTCACAATCGTTCCTTGCTTCTCTTAACGCCTGTTCTTTCACAATTCATCCCATGTCCTTTTAGGCCCATGGGTGTCACAAGGGATCATTAGAATGTTATCTTCCATTGGGTCACAATGGTTCCTTGCTTCTCTTAACCCCTGTGGTGTCACAATGCATCCCATGCCCTTTTAGGCCACTTGATGTCACCATGAATCATTTGATTCTTGGCCTCCATGGTGGCGTAATTGTACCAGGTTTTTATTGGGCCCCATGCTTTCACGATTCATCCCTGGCTCTTTTGGGCACCCTGGTGTCACAAAGGATCATTAGATTGTTAGCCTCCCTTGGGTCACAATGGTTCCTTGCTTCTCTTAACCTCTGTGGTGTCACAATGCATCCCATGCCCTTTTAGGCCACTTGATGTCACAATGAATCATTTGATTCTTGGCCTTCATGGTGGCATAATAGATCCTTGCCTCTATTGGTCCCCGTGCTGTAACATTCCATCACTGGGCCTTTTACAAACCCTGGTGTCAACAGGGATCATTAGATTGTTAGCCTGCATTGGGTCACAATGGTTCCCTGCTTCTCTTAACCTCTGTGGTGTCACAATGCATTCCAAGCCCTTCTAGGCCACTTGATGTCACAATGAATCATTTGATTCTTGGCCTTCATGGTGTCATAATAGATCCTGGCTTCTATAGGTCCCCATGCTGTCACAGTTCATCCGTGGTCCTCTTACGACCCCTGGTGTCAAAAGGGATTCTTAGATTGTTAGCCTGCATTGGGTCACAATGGATCCTTGCTTCTCTTAACCCCTGTGGTGTCACAATGCATCCCATGCCCTTTTAGGCCACTTGGTGTTACAATGAATCATTTGAGTCTTGGCCTCTAAGGTGTCATAATATTTCCATGATTTATTGTGCCCCATGCTTTCACAATTCATCCCTGGCCCTATTACAACCCCTGGTGTCACAGGGGATCATTAGATTGTTAGCCTCCATTGGGTCACAATGGTTCCTTGCTTCTCTTAACCTCTGTGGTGTCACAATGCATTCCAAGCCCTTTTAGGCCACTTGATGTCACAATGAATCATTTGATTCTTGGCCTTCATGGTGTCATAATAGATCCTTGCTTCTATACGTCCCCATGCTGTCACAGTTCATCCGTGGTCCTTTTGCGCCCCCTGGTGTCAAAAGGGATCATTAGATTGTTAGCCTGCATTGGGTCACAATGGTTCCTTGCTTCTCTTAACCTCTGTGGTGTCACAATGCATCCCATGCCCTTTTAGGCCACTTGGTGTTACAATGAATCATTTGAGTCTTGGCCTCTATGGTGTCATAATGTTTCCATGTTTTTCTTGGGCCCCATGCTTTCACAATTCATCCCTGGCCCTTTTACAACCCCTGGTGTCACAAGGGGTCATTAGATTGTTATCCTCCCTTGGGTCACAATGGTTCCTTGCTTCTCTTAACCTCTGTGGTGTCACAATGCATCCCATGCCCTTTTAGGCCACTTGATGTCACAATGAATCATTTGATTCTTGGCCTTCATGGTGACATAATAGATCCTTGCTTCTATTGGTCCCCGTGCTGTAACATTCCATCACTGGGCCTTTTACAAACCCTGGTGTCACAAGGGATCATTAGATTGTTAGCCTGAATTGGGTCACAATGGTGCCTTGCTTCTCTTAACCTCAATGGTGTCACAATGCATCCCATGCCCTTTTAGGCCAATTGATGTCACAATGAATCATTTGATTCTTGGCCTCCATGTTGGCATAATAGATCCTTGCTTCTATTGGTCCCCGTGCTGTAACAATCCATCACTTGGCCTTTTACAAACCCTGGTGTCACAAGGGATCATTAGATTGTTAGCCTGCATTGGGTCACAATGATGCCTTGCTTCTCTTAACCTCAGTGGTGTCACAAAGCATCCCATGCCCTTTTAGGCCACTTGATGTCACAATGAATCATTTGATTCTTGGCCTCCATGGTGGCATAATAGATCCTTGCTTCTATTGGGCCCCATGCTTTCACAATTCATCCCTGGCCCTTTTACAACACCTTGTGTGACAAGGGATCATTAGATTGTTAGCCTGCATTGGGTCACAATGGTTCCTTGCTTCTCTTAACCTCTGTGGTGTCACAATGCATTCCAAGCCCTTTTACGCCACTTGGTGTTACAATGAATCATTTGATTCTTGGCCTCTATGGTGTCATAATATTTCCATGTTTTTATTGTACCCCGTGCTGTAACATTCCATCACTGGGCCTTTTACAAACCCTGGTGTCAACAGGGATCATTAGATTTTTATACTCCCTTGGGTCACAATGGTTCCTTGCTTCTCTTAACCTCTGTGGTGTCACAATGCATCCCATGCCCTTTTAGGCCACTTGATGTCACAATGAATCATTTGATTCTTGGCCTTCATGGTGACATAATAGATCCTTGCTTCTATTGGTCCCCGTGCTGTAACATTCCATCACTGGGCCTTTTACAAACCCTGGTGTCACAAGGGATCATTAGATTGTTAGCCTGAATTGGGTCACAATGGTGCCTTGCTTCTCTTAACCTCAATGGTGTCACAATGCATCCCATGCCCTTTTAGGCCACTTGATGTCACAATGAATCATTTGATTCTTGGCCTCCATGTTGGCATAATAGATCCTTGCTTCTATTGGTCCCCGTGCTGTAACAATCCATCACTTGGCCTTTTACAAACCCTGGTGTCACAAGGGATCATTAGATTGTTAGCCTGCATTGGGTCACAATGATGCCTTGCTTCTCTTAACCTCAGTGGTGTCACAAAGCATCCCATGCCCTTTTAGGCCACTTGATGTCACAATGAATCATTTGATTCTTGGCCTCCATGGTGGCATAATAGATCCTTGCTTCTATTGGGCCCCATGCTTTCACAATTCATCCCTGGCCCTTTTACAACACCTTGTGTGACAAGGGATCATTAGATTGTTAGCCTGCATTGGGTCACAATGGTTCCTTGCTTCTCTTAACCTCTGTGGTGTCACAATGCATTCCAAGCCCTTTTACGCCACTTGGTGTTACAATGAATCATTTGATTCTTGGCCTCTATGGTGTCATAATATTTCCATGTTTTTATTGTACCCCATGCTTCCACAATTCATCCCTGGCCCTATTACAACCCCTGGTGTCAACAGGGATCATTAGATTTTTAGCCTGCATTGGGTCACAATGGTTCCTTGATTCTCGTAGCCCCTGTGGTGTCAAAATGCATCCCATGCCCTTTTAGGCCACTTCATGTCGCAATGAATCATTTGATTCTTGGCCTTCATGGTGGCATAATAGATCCTTGCTTCTATTGGTCCCCGTGCTGTAACAATCCATCTCTGGACCTTTTTAAACCCCCTGGTGCCACAAGGGATCATTAGATTGTTAGCCTGCTTTGGTTCTCAATGGCTCCTTGCTGCTCTTAACCTCTATGGTGTCACAATGCATCCCATGCCCTTTTAGGCCACTTGGTGTTACAATGAATCACTTGATTCTTGGCCTCGATGGTGGCATAATCGCTCCTTGTTTCTATTGGGCCCCATGCTGTCACAATTCATCCCTGGCCCTATTACAACCCCTGGTGTCACAAGGGATCATTAGATTGTTAGCCTCCCTTGGGTCAAAATAGTGCCTTGTTTCTCTTAACCCCTGTGGTGTCACAATGCATCCCATGCCCTTTTAGGCCACTTGATGTCACAATGAATCATTTGATGGTTGGCCTCCATGGTGGCATAATAGATCCTTGCTTCTATTGGTCCCCGTGCTACAACAATCCATCCCTGGCCCTTTTAATATCCCCTGGTGCCACAAGGGGTCATTAGATTGATAACCTCCATTGGGTCACAATTGTTCCTTGCTTCTCTTAACACCTGTGGTGTCACAATGCATCCCATGCACTTTTTGGCCACTTCATTTTACAATGAATCATTTGATTCTTGGCCTCCATGGTGGCATAATAGATCCTTGATTCTATTGGTCCCCGTGCTGTAACAATCCATCCCTGACGCTTTTTATACCCCCTGGTGCCATAAGGGATCATTAGATTGTTAGCCTCCCTTGGGTCACAATGGTTCCTTGCTTCTCTTAACCTCTGTGGTGTCACAATGCATCCCATGCCCTTTTAGGCCACTTGATGTCACAATGAATCATTTGATTCTTGGCCTCCATGGTGGCAAAATAGATCCTTGCTTCTATTGGTCCCCGTGCTGTAACATTCCATCACTGGGCCTTTTACAAACCCTGGTGTCACAAGGGATCATTAGATTGTTAGCCTGCATTGGGTCACAATAGTGCCTTGTTTCTCTTAACCTCAGTGGTGTCACAATGCATCCCATGCCCTTTTAGGCCACTTGATGTCACAATGAATCATTTGATTCTTGGCCTCCATGGTGGCATAATGGTTCCTTGTTTCTATTGGGCCCCATGCTGTCACAATTCATCCCTGGCCCTTTTACGCCCCCTGGTGTCAAATGGCATCCTGGGATTATTACCCTCCATTGGGTCACAATGGATCCTTGCTTCTCTTAACCCCTGTGGTGTCACAATGCATCCCATGCCCTTTTAGGCCACTTGATGTCACAATGAATCATTTGATTCTTGGCCTCCATGGTGGCATAATAGATCCTTGCTTCTATTGGGCCCCATGCTTTCACAATTCATCCCTGGCCCTTTTACAACACCTTGTGTGACAAGGGATCATTAGATTGTTAGCCTGCATTGGGTCACAATGGTTCCTTGCTTCTCTTAACCTCTGTGGTGTCACAATGCATCCCATGCCCTTTTAGTCCACTTGGTGTTACAATGAATCATTTGATTCTTGGCCTCCATGGTGTCATAATATTTCCATGTCTTTATTGGGCCCCATGCTTCCACAATTCATCCCTGGCCCTATTACAACCCCTGGTGTCAACAGGGATCATTAGATTTTTAGCCTGCATTGGGTCACAATGGTTCCTTGATTCTCGTAGCAACTATGGTGTCAAAATGCATCCCATGCCCTTTTAGGCCACTTCATGTCGCAATGAATCATTTGATTCGTGGCCTCCATGGTGGCATAATAGATCCTTGCTTCTATTGGTCCCCGTTCTGCAACAATCCATCACTGGCCCTTTTTATACCCCCTGGTGCCACAAGGGATCATTAGATTGTTAGCCTGCATTGGGTCACAATGGTTCCTTGCTTCTCTTAACCCCTGTGGTGTCAAAATGCATCCCATGCCCTTTTAGGCCACTTGATGTCGCAATGAAACATTTGATTCTTGGCCTCCATGGTGGCATAATAGATCCTTGCTTCTATTGGTCCCCGTGCTACAACAATCCATCCCTGACACTTTTTATACCCCCTGGTGCCACAAGGGATCATTAGATTGTTAGCCTGCATTGGGTCACAATGGTTCCTTGCTTCTCTTAACCTCTATGCTGTCACAATGCATCCCATGCCCTTTTAGGCCACTTGATGTTACAATGAATCATTTGATTCTTGGCCTCTATGGTGTCATAATATTTCCATGCCTTTATTGGGCCCCATTCTTTCACAATTCATCCCTGCCCCTTTTACAACCCCTGGTGCCACAAGGGATCATTAGACTGTTAGCCTGCATTGGGTCAACATAGTGCCTTGTTTCTCTTAACTCCTGTGGTGTCACAATGCATCCCATGCACTTTTAGGCCACTTGATGTCACAATGAATCATTTGATGGTTGGCCTCCATGGTGGCATAATAGATCCTTGCATCTATTGATCCCCGTGCTACAACAATCCATCCCTGGCCCTTTTTATACCCCCTGGTGCCACAAGGGATCATTAGATTGTTAGCCTGCATTGGGTCACAATGGTTCCTTGCTTCTCTTAACCCCTGTGGTGTCAAAATGCATCCCATGCCCTTTTAGGCCACTTGATGTCGCAATGAATCATTTGATGGTTGGCCTCCATGGTGGCATAATAGATCCTTGCTTGTATTGGTCCCCGTGCTGTAACAATCCATCCCTGGCCCTTTTACAACCCCTGGTGTCACAAGGGACCATTAGATTGTTAGCCTCCCTTGGGTCACAATGGTTCCTTGCTTCTCTTAACCCCTGTGGTGTCACAGTGCATCCCATGCACTTTTAGGCCACTTGATGTCACAATGAATCATTTGATTCTTGGCCTCCATGGTGGCATAATAGATCCTTGCTTCTATTGGTCCCCGTGCTGTAACAATCCATCACTGGGCCTTTTACAAACCCTGGTGCCACAAGGGATCATTAGATTGTTAGCCTGCATTGGGTCTCAATGATTCCTTGCTTCTCTTACCCTCTATGGTGTCACAATGTATCCCATGCCCTTTTAGGCCACTTGGTGTTACAATGAATCACTTGATTCTTGGCCTCTATGGTGCCATAATATTTCCATGTCTTTATTGGGCCCCATGCTTTCACAATTCATCCCTGGCCCTTTTACCACCCCTGGTGCCACAAGGGATCATTAGATTGTTAGCCTGCATTGGGTCACAATAGTGCCTTGTTTCTCTTAACCCCTGTGGTGTCACAATGCATCCCATGCCCTTTTAGGCCACTTGATGTCACAATGAATCATTTGATGGTTGGCCTCCATGGTGGCATAATAGATCCTTGCTTCTATTGGTCCCCGTGCTACAACAATCCATCCCTGACCCTTTTTATACGCCCTGGTGCCACAAGGGATCATTAGATTGTTAGCCTCCCTTGGGTCACAATGGTTTCTTGCTTCTCTTAACCCCTGTGGTGTCAAAATGCATCCCATGCCCTTTTAGGCCACTTGATGTCGCAATGAATCATTTGATGGTTGGCCTCCATGGTGGCATAATAGATCCTTGTTTCTATTGGTCCCCGTGCTGTAACAATCCATCACTGGCCCTTTTTATACCCCCTGGTGCCACAAGGGATCATTAGATTGTTAGCCTCCCTTGGGTCTCAATGGTTCCTTGCTTCTCTTAACCCCTGTGGTGTCACAATCCATCCCTTGCCCTTTTAGGCCACTTGATGTCACAATGAATCATTTGATTCTTGGCCTCCATGGTGGCATAATAGATCCTAGCTACTATTGGTCCCCGTGCTGTTACAATCCATCACTGGCCCTTTTTATACCCCGTGGTTCCACAAGGGATCATTAGATTGTTAGCCTGCATTGGGTCTCAATGTTTCCTTGCTTCTCTTAACCTCTATGGTGTCACAATGCATCCCATGCCCTTTTAGGCCACTTGGTGTTACAATGAATCACTTGATTCTTGGCCTCTATGGTGTCATAATATTTCCATGTCTTTATTGGGCCCCATGCTTTCACAATTCATCCCTGGCCCTTTTACAACCCCTGGTGCCACAAGGGATCATTAGATTGTTAGCCTGCATTGGGTCACAATAGTGCCTTGTTTCTCTTAACCCCTGTGGTGTCACAATGCATCCCATGCACTTTTTGGCCACTTCATGTTACAATGAATCATTGGATTCATGGCCTCCATGGTGGCATAATCATTCCTTGATTCTATTGGTCCCCGTGCTGTAACAATCCATCACTGGGCCTTTTTATACCCCCTGGTGCCACAAGGGATCATTAGATTGTTAGCCTCCCTTGGGTCACAATGGTTCCTTGCTTCTCTTAACCTCTGTGGTGTCACAATGCATCCCATGCCCTTTTAGGCCACTTGATGTCACAATGAATCATTTGATTCTTGGCCTCCATGGTGGCATAATAGATCCTTGCTTCTATTGGTCCCCGTGCTGTAACATTCCATCACTGGGCCTTTTACAAACCCTGGTGTCACAAGGGATCATTAGATTGTTAGCCTGCATTGGGTCACAATGATTCCTTGCTTCTCTTAACCCCTGTGGTGTCACAATGCATCCCATGCCCTTTTAGGCCACTTTATGTCACAATGAATCATTTGATTCTTGGCCTCCATGGTGGCATAATAGATCCTTGCTTCTATTGGTCCCCGTGCTGTAACAATCCATCACTGGCCCTTTTTATACCCCCTGGTGCCACAAGGGATCATTAGATTGTTAGCCTGCATTGGGTCACAATGGTTCCTTGCTTCTCTTAACCTCTGTGGTGTCACAATGCATCCCATGCCCTTTTAGGCCACTTGGTGTTACAATGAATCACTTGATTCTTGGCCTCCAAGGTGTCATAATATTTCCATGTCTTTATTGGGCCCCATGCTTTCAGAATTTATCCCTGGCCCTTTTACCACCCCTGGTGCCACAAGGGATCATTAGATTGTTAGCCTGCATTGGGTCACAATAGTGCCTTGTTTCTCTTAACCCCTGTGGTGTCACAATGCATCCCATGCCCTTTTAGGCCACTTGATGTCACAATGAATCATTTGATGGTTGGCCTCCATGGTGGCATAATAGATCCTTGCTTCTATTGGTCCCCGTGCTACAACAATCCATCCCTGACACTTTTTATACCCCCTGGTGCCACAAGGGATCATTAGATTGTTAGCCTGCATTGGGTCACAATGGTTCCTTGCTTCTCTTAACCTCTATGCTGTCACAATGCATCCCATGCCCTTTTAGGCCACTTGGTGTTACAATGAATCACTTGATTCTTGGCCTCTATGGTGTCATAATATTTCCATGTCTTTATTGTGCCCCATGCTTTCACAATTCATCCCTGGCCCTTTTACCACCCCTGGTGCCACAAGGGATCATTAGATTGTTAGCCTCC
Source organism: Cinclus cinclus (assembly GCF_963662255.1). NCBI lineage: Eukaryota > Metazoa > Chordata > Aves > Passeriformes > Cinclidae > Cinclus > Cinclus cinclus. The sequence goes on along the minus strand of NW_026912178.1, from coordinate 2,124,994 downwards.
CTTGGGTCACAATGGTTCCTTGCTTCTCTTAACCCCTGAGGTGTCAAAATGCATCCCATGCCCTTTTAGGCCACTTGATGTCGCAATGAATCATTTGATTCTTGGCCTCCATGGTGGCATAATAGATCCTTGCTTCTATTGGTCCCCGTGCTGTAACAATCCATCCCTGGCCCTTTTTATACCCCCTGGTGCCACAAGGGATCATTAGATTGTTAGCCTCCTTTGGGTCACAATGGTTCCTTGCTTCTCTTAACCTCTGTGCTGTCACAATGCATCCCATGCCCTTTTAGGCCACTTGGTGTTACAATGAATCACTTGATTCTTGGCCTCTATGGTGTCATAATATTTCCATGGCTTTATTGGGCCCCATGCTTTCAAAATTCATCCCTGGCCCTTTTACCACCCCTGGTGCCACAAGGGATCATTAGATTGTTAGCCTCCCTTGGGTCCCAATAGTGCCTTGTTTCTCTTAACCCCTGTGGTGTCACAATGCATCCCATGCCCTTTTAGGCCACTTGATGTCACAATGAATCATTTGATTCTTGGCCTCCATGGTGGCATAATAGATCCTTGCTTCTATTGGTCCCCGTGCTACAACAATCCATCCCTGAACCTTTTTATACCCCCTGGTGTCACAAGGGATCATTAGATTGTTAGCCTGCATTGGGTCACAATGGTTCCTTGCTTCTCTTAACCCCTGTGGTGTCAAAATGCATCCCATGCCCTTTTAGGCCACTTGATGTCGCAATGAATCATTTGATGGTTGGCCTCCATGGTGGCATAATAGATCCTTGCTTCTATTGGTCCCCGTGCTGTAACAATCCCTCACTGGCCTTTTTATACCCCCTGGTGCCACAAGGGATCATTAGATGGTTAGCCTCCCTTGGGTCTCAATGGTTCCTTGCTTCTCTTAACCCCTGTGGTGTCACAATGCATCCCATGCCCTTTTAGGCCACTTGATGTCACAATGAATCATTTGATACTTGGCCTCCATGGTGGCATAATAGATCCTTGCTTCTATTGGTCCCCGTGCTGTAACAATCCATCCCTGGCCCTTTTTATACCCCCTGGTGCCACAAGGGATCATTAGATTGTTAGCCTGCATTGGGTCACAATGGTTCCTTGCTTCTCTTAACCTCTATGGTGTCACAATGCATCCCATGCCATTTTGGGCCACTTGGTGTTACAATGAATCACTTGATTCTTGGCCTCTATGGTGTCATAATATTTCCATGTCTTTATTGGGCCCCATGCTTTCACAATTCATCCCTGGCCCTTTTACAACCCCTGGTGCCACAAGGGATCATTAGATTGTTAGCCTCCATTGGGTCACAATAGTGCCTTGTTTCTCTTAACCCCTGTGGTGTCACAATGCATCCCATGCCCTTTTAGGCCACTTGATGTCACAATGAATCATTTGATTCTTGGCCTCCATGGTGGCATAATAGATCCTTGCTTCTATTGATCCCCGTGCTGCAACAATCCTTCCCTGGCCCTTTTAATACCCCCTGGTGCCACAAGGGATCATTAGATTGATAGCCTCCAATGGGTCACAATGGTTCCTTGCTTCTCTTAACCCCTGTGGTGTCACAATGCATCCCATGCACTTTTTGGCCACTTCATGTTACAATGAATCATTTGATTCTTGGCCTCCATGGTGGCATAATCGTTCCTTGATTCTATTGGTCCCCGTGCTGTAACAATCCATCACTGGGCCTTTTTATACCCCCTGGTGCCACAAGGGATCATTAGATTGTTAGCCTCCCTTGGGTCACAATGGTTCCTTGCTTCTCTTAACCCCTGTGTTGTCACAATGCATCCCATGTCCTTTTAGGCCACTTGATGTCACAATGAATCATTTGATTCTTGGCCTCCATGGTGGCATAATAGATCCTTGCTTCTATTGGTCCCCGTGCTGTAACATTCCATCACTGGGCCTTTTACAAACCCTGGTGTCACAAGGGATCATTAGATTGTTAGCCTGCATTGGGTCACAATGGTTCCTTGCTTCTCTTAACCTCTGTGGTGTCACAATGCATCCCATGCCCTTTTAGGCCACTTGATGTCACAATGAATCATTTGATGGTTGGCCTCCATGGTGGCATAATAGATCCTTGCTTCTATTGATCCCCGTGCTACAACAATCCATCCCTGAACCTTTTTATACCCCCTGGTGCCACAAGGGATCATTAGATTGTTAGCTTCCCGTGGGTCACAATGGTTCCTTGCTTCTCTTAACCCCTGTGGTGTCAAAATGCATCCCATGCCCTTTTAGGCCACTTGATGTCGCAATGAATCATTTGATGGTTGGCCTCCATGGTGGCATAATAGATCCTTGCTTCTATTGGTCCCCGTGCTGTAACAATCCATCCCTGGCCCTTTTTATACCCCCTGGTGCCACAAGGGATGATTAGATTGTTAGCCTGCGTTGGGTCAAAATGTTTCCTTGCTTCTCTTAACCTCTATGCTGTCACAATGCATCCCATGCCCTTTTAGGCAACTTGATGTCACAATGAATCATTTGATTCTTGGCCTCCATGGTGGCATAATAGATCCTTGCTTCTATTGGTCCCCGTGCTGTAACAATCCATCCCTGGCCCTTTTTATACCCCCTGGTGCCACAAGGGATCATTAGATTGTTAGCCTGCATTGGGTCTCAATGGTTCCTTGCTTCTCTTAACCTCTATGCTGTCACAATGCATCCCATGCCATTTTGGGCCACTTGGTGTTACAATGAATCACTTGATTCTTGGCCTCTATGGTGTCATAATATTTCCATGTCTTTATTGGGCCCCATGCTTTCACAATTCATCCCTGGCCCTATTACAACCCCTGGTGCCACAAGGGATCATTAGATTGTTAGCCTCCATTGGGTCACAATAGTGCCTTGTTTCTCTTAACCCCTGTGGTGTCACAATGCATCCCATGCCCTTTTAGGCCACTTGATGTCACAATGAATCATTGGATTCATGGCCTCCATGGTGGCATAATCGTTCCTTGATTCTATTGGTCCCCGTGCTGTAACAATCCATCACTGGGCCTTTTTATACCCCCTGGTGCCACAAGGGATCATTAGATTGTTAGCCTCCCTTGGGTCACAATGGTTCCTTGCTTCTCTTAACCTCTGTGGTGTCACAATGCATCCCATGCCCTTTTAGGCCACTTGATGTCACAATGAATCATTTGATGGTTGGCCTCCATGGTGGCATAATAGATCCTTGCTTCTATTGGTCCCCGTGCTGTAACATTCCAACACTGGGCCTTTTACAAACCCTGGTGTCACAAGGGATCATTAGATTGTTAGCCTGCATTGGGTCACAATGATTCCTTGCTTCTCTTAACCCCTGTGGTGTCACAATGCATCCCATGCCCTTTTAGGCCACTTTATGTCACAATGAATCATTTGATTCTTGGCCTCCATGGTGGCATAATAGATCCTTGCTTCTATTGGTCCCCGTGCTGTAACAATCCATCACTGGCCCTTTTTATACCCCCTGGTGCCACAAGGGATCATTAGATTGTTAGCCTGCATTGGGTCACAATGGTTCCTTGCTTCTCTTAACCTCTATGGTGTCACAATGCATCCCATGCCCTTTTAGGCCACTTGGTGTTACAATGAATCACTTGATTCTTGGCCTCCAAGGTGTCATAATATTTCCATGTCTTTATTGGGCCCCATGCTTTCAGAATTTATCCCTGGCCCTTTTACCACCCCTGGTGCCACAAGGGATCATTAGATTGTTAGCCTGCATTGGGTCACAATAGTGCCTTGTTTCTCTTAACCCCTGTGGTGTCACAATGCATCCCATGCCCTTTTAGTCCACTTGATGTCACAATGAATCATTTGATGGTTGGCCTCCATGGTGGCATAATAGATCCTTGCTTCTATTGTTCCCCGTGCTACAACAATCCATCCCTGACACTTTTTATACCCCCTGGTGCCACAAGGGATCATTAGATTGTTAGCCTGCATTGGGTCACAATGGTTCCTTGCTTCTCTTAACCTCTATGCTGTCACAATGCATCCCATGCCCTTTTAGGCCACTTGGTGTTACAATGAATCACTTGATTCTTGGCCTCTATGGTGTCATAATATTTCCATGTCTTTATTGTGCCCCATGCTTTCACAATTCATCCCTGGCCCTTTTACCACCCCTGGTGCCACAAGGGATCATTAGATTGTTAGCCTGCATTGGGTCACAATAGTGCCTTGTTTCTCTTAACCCCTGTGGTGTCACAATGCATCCCATGCCCTTTTAGGCCACTTTATGTCACAATGAATCATTTGATGGTTGGCCTCCATGGTGGCATAATAGATCCTTGCTTCTATTGTTCCCCGTGCTACAACAATCCATCCCTGACACTTTTTATACCCCCTGGTGCCACAAGGGATCATTAGATTGTTAGCCTGCATTGGGTCACAATGGTTCCTTGCTTCTCTTAACCTCTATGCTGTCACAATGCATCCCATGCCCTTTTAGGCCACTTGGTGTTACAATGAATCACTTGATTCTTGGCCTCTATGGTGTCATAATATTTCCATGTCTTTATTGTGCCCCATGCTTTCACAATTCATCCCTGGCCCTTTTACCACCCCTGGTGCCACAAGGGATCATTAGATTGTTAGCCTCCCTTGGGTCACAATGGTTCCTTGCTTCTCTTAACCCCTGAGGTGTCAAAATGCATCCCATGCCCTTTTAGGCCACTTGATGTCGCAATGAATCATTTGATTCTTGGCCTCCATGGTGGCATAATAGATCCTTGCTTCTATTGGTCCCCGTGCTGTAACAATCCATCACTGGCCTTTTTATACCCCCTGGTGCCACAAGGGATCATTAGATGGTTAGCCTCCCTTGGGTCTCAATGGTTCCTTGCTTCTCTTAACCCCTGTGGTGTCACAATGCATCCCATGCCCTTTTAGGCCACTTGATGTCACAATGAATCATTTGATACTTGGCCTCCATGGTGGCATAATAGATCCTTGCTTCTATTGGTCCCCGTGCTGTAACAATCCATCACTGGCCCTTTTTATACCCCCTGGTGCCACAAGGGATCATTAGATTGTTAGCCTGCATTGGGTCTCAATGGTTCCTTGCTTCTCTTAACCTCTATGGTGTCACAATGCATCCCATGCCATTTTGGGCCACTTGGTGTTACAATGAATCACTTGATTCTTGGCCTCTATGGTGTCATAATATTTCCATGTCTTTATTGGGCCCCATGCTTTCACAATTCATCCCTGGCCCTTTTACAACCCCTGGTGCCACAAGGGATCATTAGATTGTTAGCCTCCATTGGGTCACAATAGTGCCTTGTTTCTCTTAACCCCTGTGGTGTCACAATGCATCCCATGCCCTTTTAGGCCACTTGATGTCACAATGAATCATTGGATTCTTGGCCTCCATGGTGGCATAATCGTTCCTTGATTCTATTGGTCCCCGTGCTGTAACAATCCATCACTGGGCCTTTTTATACCCCCTGGTGCCACAAGGGATCATTAGATTGTTAGCCTCCCTTGGGTCACAATGGTTCCTTGATTCTCTTAACCCCTGTGATGTCACAATGCATCCCATGCCCTTTTAGGCCACTTGATGTCGCAATGAATCATTTGATGGTTGGCCTCCATGGTGGCATAATCGATCCTTGCTTCTATTGGTCCCCGTGCTGTAAAAATCCATCCCTGGCCCTTTTTATACCCCCTGGTGCCACAAGGGATCATTAGATTGTTAGCCTGCATTGGGTCACAATGGTTCCTTGCTTCTCTTACCCTCTATGGTGTCACAATGCATCCCATGCCCTTTTAGGCCACTTGGTGTTACAATGAATCACTTGATTCTTGGCCTCTATGGTGTCATAATATTTCCATGTCTTTATTGGGCCCCATGCTTTCACAATTCATCCCTGGCCCTTTTACAACCCCTGGTGCCACAAGGGATCATTAGATTTTTAGCCTCCCTTGGGTCTCAATGGTTCCTTGCTTCTCTTAACCCCTGTGGTGTCAAAATGCATCCCATGCCCTTTTAGGCCACTTGATGTCACAATGAATCATTTGATTCTTGGCCTCCATGGTGGCATAATAGATCCTTGCTTCTATTGCTCCCCGTGCTACAACAATCCATCCCTGGCCCTTTTTATACCCCCTGGTGCCACAAGGGGTCATTAGATTGATAGCCTCCAATGGGTCACAATGGTTCCTTGCTTCTCTTAACCCCTGTGGTGTCACAATGCATCCCATGCCCTTTTAGGCCACTTGATGTCACAATGAATCATTTGATGGTAGGCCTCCATGGTGGCATAATCGTTCCTTGATTCTATTGGTCCCCGTGCTGTAACAATCCATCCCTGACCCTTTTTATACCCCCTGGTGCCACAAGGGATCATTAGATTGTTAGCCTCCCTTGGGTCACAATGGTTCCTTGCTTCTCTTAACCCCTGTGGTGTCACAATGCATCCCATGCCCTTTTAGGCCACTTGATGTCACAATGAATCATTTGATTCTTGGCCTCCATGGTGGCATAATAGATCCTTGCTTCTATTGGTCCCCGCGCTGTAACATTCCATCACTGGGCCTTTTACAAACCCTGGTGTCACAAGGGATCATTAGATTGTTAGCCTGCATTGGGTCTCAATGGTTCCTTGCTTCTCTTAACCTCTATGATGTCACAATGCATCCCATGCCATTTTAGGCCACTTGGTGTTACAATGAATCACTTGATTCTTGTCCTCTATGGTGTCATAATATTTCCATGTCTTTATTGGGCCCCATGCTTTCACAATTCATCCCTGGCCCTTTTACAACCCCTGGTGCCACATGGGATCATTAGATTGTTAGCCTGCATTGGGTCACAATAGTGCCTTGTTTCTCTTAACCCCTGTGGTGTCACAATGCATCCCATGCCCTTTTAGGCCACTTGATGTCACAATGAATCATTTGATGGTTGGCCTCCATGGTGGCATAATAGATCCTTGCTTCTATTGCTCCCCGTGCTACAACAATCCATCCCTGGCCCTTTTTATACCCCCTGGTGCCACAAGGGGTCATTAGATTGATAGCCTCCCTTGGGTCACAATGGTTCCTTGCTTCTCTTAACCCCTGTGGTGTCACAATGCATCCCATGCCCTTTTAGGCCACTTGATGTCACAATGAATCATTTGATGGTTGGCCTCCATGGTGGCATAATAGATCCTTGCTTCTATTGGTCCCCGTGCTGTAACATTCCATCACTGGGCCTTTTACAAACCCTGGTGTCACAAGGGATCATTAGATTGTTAGCCTCCCTTGGGTAACACTGGTGCCTTGCTTCTCTTAACCTCTGTGGTGTCACAATGCATCCCATGCCCTTTTAGGCCACTTGATGTCACAATGAATCATTTGATTCTTGGCCTCCATGGTGGCATAATAGATCCTTGATTCTATTGGTCCCAGTGCTGTAACAATCCCTCCCTGACCCTTTTTATACCCCCTGGTGCCACAAGGGATCATTAGATTGTTAGCCTCCCGTGGGTCACAATGGTTCCTTGCTTCTCTTAACCCCTGTGGTGTCACAATGCATCCCATGCCCTTTTAGGCCACTTGATGTCACAATGAATCATTTGATGGTTGGCCTCCATGGTGGCATAATCCATCCTTGCTTCTATTGGTCCCCGTGCTGTAACATTCCATCACTGGGCCTTTTACAAACCCTGGTGTCACAAGGGATCATTAGATTGTTAGCCTGCATTGGGTCACAATGGTTCCTTGCTTCTCTTAACCTCTGTGGTGTCACAATGCATCCCATGCCCTTTTAGGCCACTTGATGTCACAATGAATCATTTGATGGTTGGCCTCCATGGTGGCATAATAGATCCTTGCTTCTATTGATCCCCGTGCTACAACAATCCATCCCTGATCCTTTTTATACACCCTGGTGCCACAAGGGATCATTAGATTGTTAGCCTCCCTTGGGTCACAATGGTTCCTTGCTTCTCTTAACCCCTGTGGTGTCAAAATGCATCCCATGCCCTTTTAGGCCACTTGATGTCGCAATGAATCATTTGATGGTTGGCCTCCATGGTGGCATAATAGATCCTTGCTTCTATTGGTCCCCGTGCTGTAACAATCCATCCCTGGCCCTTTTTATACCCCCTGGTGCCACAAGGGATCATTAGATGGTTAGCCTCCCTTGGGTCACAATGGTTCCTTGCTTCTCTTAACCCCTGTGGTGTCACAATGCATCCCATGCCCTTTTAGGCCACTTGATGTCACAATGAATCATTTGATTCTTGGCCTCCATGGTGGCATAATCGATCCTTGCTTCTATTGGTCCCCGTGCTGTAACAATCCATCACTGGCCCTTTTTATACCCCCTGGTGCCACAAGGGATCATTAGATTGTTAGCCTGCATTGGGTCTCAATGGTTCCTTGCTTCTCTTAACCTCTATGATGTCACAATGCATCCCATGCCATTTTAGGCCACTTGGTGTTACAATGAATCACTTGATTCTTGGCCTCTATGGTGTCATAATATTTCCATGTCTTTATTGGGCCCCATGCTTTCACAATTCATCCCTGGCCCTTTTACAACCCCTGGTGCCACAAGGGATCATTAGATTGTTAGCCTGCATTGGGTCACAATAGTGCCTTGTTTCTCTTAACCCCTGTGGTGTCACAATGCATCCCATGCCCTTTTAGGCCACTTGATGTCACAATGAATCATTTGATGGTTGGCCTCCATGGTGGCATAATAGATCCTTGCTTCTATTGATCCCCGTGCTACAACAATCCATCCCTGGCCCTTTTTATACCCCCTGGTGCCACAAGGGGTCATTAGATTGATAGCCTCCAATGGGTCACAATGGTTCCTTGCTTCTCTTAACCCCTGTGGTGTCACAATGCATCCCATGCCCTTTTAGGCCACTTGATGTCACAATGAATCATTTGATGGTTGGCCTCCATGGTGGCATAATAGATCCTTGCTTCTATTGGTCCCCGTGCTGTAACATTCCATCACTGGGCCTTTTACAAACCCTGGTGTCACAAGGGATCATTAGATTGTTAGCCTCCCTTGGGTAACACTGGTGCCTTGCTTCTCTTAACCTCTGTGGTGTCACAATGCATCCCATGCCCTTTTAGGCCACTTGATGTCACAATGAATCATTTGATTCTTGGCCTCCATGGTGGCATAATAGATCCTTGATTCTATTGGTCCCAGTGCTGTAACAATCCCTCCCTGACCCTTTTTATACCCCCTGGTGCCACAAGGGATCATTAGATTGTTAGCCTCCCGTGGGTCACAATGGTTCCTTGCTTCTCTTAACCCCTGTGGTGTCAAAATGCATCCCATGCCCTTTTAGGCCACTTGATGTCGCAATGAATCATTTGATTCTTGGCCTCCATGGTGGCATAATAGATCCTTGCTTCTATTGGTCCCCGTGCTGTAACAATCCATCCCTGGCCCTTTTTATACCCTCTGGTGCCACAAGGGATCATTAGATTGTTAGCCTACATTGGGTCACAATGTTTCCTTGCTTCTCTTAACCTCAGTGGTGTAACAATGCATCCCATGCCCTTTTAGGCCACTTGGTGTTACAATGAACCATTTGATTCGTGGCCTCTATGGTGTCATAATATTTCCATGTCTTTATTGGGCCCCATGCTTTCACAATTCATCCCTGGCCCTTTTACAAACCCTGGTGCCACAAGGGATCATTAGATTGTTAGCCTGCATTGGGTCACAATGGTTCCTTGCTTCTCTTAACCTCTGTGCTGCCACAATGCATCCCATGCCCTTTTAGGCCACTTGGTGTTACAATGAATCACTTGATTCTTGGCCTCTATGGTGTCATAATATTTCCATGTCTTTATTGGGCCCCATGCTTTCACAATTCATCCCTGGCCCTTTTACCACCCCTGGTGCCACAAGGGATCATTAGATTGTTAGCCTGCATTGGGTCACAATAGTGCCTTGTTTCTCTTAACCCCTGTGGTGTCACAATGCATCCCATGCCCTTTTCGGCCACTTGATGTCACAATGAATCATTTGATTCTTGGCCTCCATGGTGGCATAATAGATCCTTGCTTCTATTGGTCCCCGTGCTACAACAATCCATCCCTGAACCTTTTTATACCCCCTGGTGCCACAAGGGATCATTAGATTGTTAGCCTCCCTTGGGTCACAATGGTTCCTTGCTTCTCTTAACCCCTGTGGTGTCACAATGCATCCCATGCCCTTTTAGGCCACTTGATGTCACAATGAATCATTTGATACTTGGCCTCCATGGTGGCATAATCGATCCTTGCTTCTATTGGTCCCCGTGCTGGAACAATCCATCCCTGGCCCTTTTTATACCCCCTGGTGCCACAAGGAATCATTAGATTGTTAGCCTCCCTTGGGTCACAATGGTTCCTTGCTTCTCTTAACCCCTGTGGTGTCACAATGCATCCCATGCCCTTTTAGGACACTTGATGTCAAAATGAATCATTTGATGGTTGGCCTCCATGGTGGCATAATAGATCCTTGCTTCTATTGGTCCCCGTGCTGTAACAATCCATCACTGGGCCTTTTACAAACCCTGGTGTCACAAGGGATCATTAGATTGTTAGCCTGCATTGGGTCACAATGGTGCCTTGCTTCTCTTAACCTCTGTGGTGTCACAATCCATCCCATGCCCTTTTAGGCCACTTGATGTCACAATGAATCATTTGATGGTTGGCCTCCATGGTGGCATAATAGATCCTTGCTTCTATTGATCCCCGTGCTACAACAATCCATCCCTGACAATTTTTATAACCCCTGGTGCCACAAGGGATCATTAGATTGTTAGCCTCCCTTGGGTCACAATGGTTCCTTGCTTCTCTTAACCCCAGTGGTGTCAAAATGCATCCCATGCCCTTTTAGGCCACTTGATGTCGCAATGAATCATTTGATGGTTGGCCTCCATGGTGGCATAATAGATCCTTGCTTCTATTGGTCCCCGTGCTGTAACAATCCATCACTGGCCTTTTTATACACCCTGGTGCCACAAGGGATCATTAGATTGTTAGCCTGCATTGGGTCACAATGGTTCCTTGCTTCTCTTAACCTCTGTGCTGCCACAATGCATCCCATGCCCTTTTAGGCCACTTGGTGTTACAATGAATCACTTGATTCTTGGCCTCTATGGTGTCATAATATTTCCATGTCTTTATTGGGCCCCATGCTTTCACAATTCATCCCTGGCCCTTTTACCACCCCTGGTGCCACAAGGGATCATTAGATTGTTAGCCTGCATTGGGTCACAATAGTGCCTTGCTTCTCTTAACCTCTGTGGTGTCACAATGCATCCCATGCCCTTTTAGGCCACTTGATGTCACAATGAATCATTTGATTCTTGGCCTCCATGGTGGCATAATAGATCCTTGCTTCTATTGGTCCCCGCGCTGTAACATTCCATCACTGGGCCTTTTACAAACCCTGGTGTCACAAGGGATCATTAGATTGTTAGCCTCCCTTGGGTCACAATGGTTCCTTGCTTCTCTTAACCCCTGTGGTGTCACAATGCATCCCATGCCCTTTTAGGCCACTTGATGTCACAATGAATCATTTGATGGTTGGCCTCCATGGTGGCATAATAGATCCTTGCTTCTATTGGTCCCCGTGCTGTAACATTCCATCACTGGGCCTTTTACAAACCCTGGTGTCACAAGGGATCATTAGATTGTTAGCCTCCCTTGGGTAACACTGGTGCCTTGCTTCTCTTAACCTCTGTGGTGTCACAATGCATCCCATGCCCTTTTAGGCCACTTGATGTCACAATGAATCATTTGATTCTTGGCTACCATGGTGGCATAATAGATCCTTTGTTCTATTGGTCCCAGTGCTGTAACAATCCCTCCCTGACCCTTTTTATACCCCCTGGTGCCACAAGGGATCATTAGATTGTTAGCCTCCCGTGGGTCACAATGGTTCCTTGCTTCTCTTAACCCCTGTGGTGTCAAAATGCATCCCATGCCCTTTTAGGCCACTTGATGTCGCAATGAATCATTTGATTCTTGGCCTCCATGGTGGCATAATAGATCCTTGCTTCTATTGGTCCCCGTGCTGTAACAATCCATCCCTGACCCTTTTTATACCCTCTGGTGCCACAAGGGATCATTAGATTGTTAGCCTACATTGGGTCACAATGTTTCCTTGCTTCTCTTAACCTCAGTGGTGTCACAATGCATCCCATGCCCATTTAGGCCACTTGGTGTTACAATGAACCATTTGATTCTTGGCCTCTATGGTGTCATAATATTTCCATGTCTTTATTGGGCCCCATGCTTTCACAATTCATCCCTGGCCCTTTTACAAACCCTGGTGTCACAAGGGATCATTAGATTGTTAGCCTCCCGTGGGTCACAATTGTTCCTTGCTTCTCTTAACCCCTGTGGTGTCACAATGCATCCCATGCCCTTTTAGGCAACTTGATGTCACAATGAATCATTTGATTCTTGGCCTCCATGGTGGCATAATAGATCCTTGCTTCTATTGGTCCCCGTGCTGTAACAATCCATCACTGGCCCTTTTTATACCCCCTGGTGCCACAAGGGATCATTAGATTGTTAGCCTGCATTGGGTCACAATGGTTCCTTGCTTCTCTTAACCTCTGTGCTGCCACAATGCATCCCATGCCCTTTTAGGCCACTTGGTGTTACAATGAATCACTTGATTCTTGGCCTCTATGGTGTCATAATATTTCCATGTCTTTATTGCGCCCCATGCTTTCACAATTCATCCCTGGCCCTTTTACCACCCCTGGTGCCACAAGGGATCATTAAATTGTTAGCCTGCATTGGGTCACAATAGTGCCTTGTTTCTCTTAACCCCTGTGGTGTCACAATGCATCCCATGCCCTTTTAGGACACTTGATGTCAAAATGAATCATTTGATGGTTGGCCTCCATGGTGGCATAATAGATCCTTGCTTCTATTGGTCCCCGTGCTGTAACAATCCATCACTGGGCCTTTTACAAACCCTGGTGTCACAAGGGATCATTAGATTGTTAGCCTGCATTGGGTCACAATGGTGCCTTGCTTCTCTTAACCTCTGTGGTGTCACAATCCATCCCATGCCCTTTTAGGCCACTTGATGTCACAATGAATCATTTGATGGTTGGCCTCCATGGTGGCATAATAGATCCTTGCTTCTATTGATCCCCGTGCTACAACAATCCATCCCTGACAATTTTTATAACCCCTGGTGCCACAAGGGATCATTAGATTGTTAGCCTCCCTTGGGTCACAATGGTTCCTTGCTTCTCTTAACCCCTGTGGTGTCAAAATGCATCCCATGCCCTTTTAGGCCACTTGATGTCACAATGAATCATTTGATTCTTGGCCTCCATGGTGGCATAATAGATCCTTGCTTCTATTGGTCCCCGTGCTACAACAATCCATCCCTGAACCTTTTTATACCCCCTGGTGTCACAAGGGATCATTAGATTGTTAGCCTGCATTGGGTCACAATGGTTCCTTGCTTCTCTTAACCCCTGTGGTGTCACAATGCATCCCATGCCCTTTTAGGCCACTTGATGTCGCAATGAATCATTTGATGGTTGGCCTCCATGGTGGCAAAATAGATCCTTGCTTCTATTGGTCCCCGTGCTGTAACAATCCCTCACTGGCCTTTTTATACCCCCTGGTGCCACAAGGGATCATTAGATGGTTAGCCTCCCTTGGGTCTCAATGGTTCCTTGCTTCTCTTAACCCCTGTGGTGTCACAATGCATCCCATGCCCTTTTAGGCCACTTGATGTCACAATGAATCATTTGATACTTGGCCTCCATGGTGGCATAATAGATCCTTGCTTCTATTGGTCCCCGTGCTGTAACAATCCATCACTGGCCCTTTTTATACCCCCTGGTGCCACAAGGGATCATTAGATTGTTAGCCTGCATTGGGTCACAATGGTTCCTTGCTTCTCTTAACCTCTATGGTGTCACAATGCATCCCATGCCATTTTGGGCCACTTGGTGTTACAATGAATCACTTGATTCTTGGCCTCTATGGTGTCATAATATTTCCATGTCTTTATTGGGCCCCATGCTTTCACAATTCATCCCTGGCCCTTTTACAACCCCTGGTGCCACAAGGGATCATTAGATTGTTAGCCTCCATTGGGTCACAATAGTGCCTTGTTTCTCTTAACCCCTGTGGTGTCACAATGCATCCCATGCCCTTTTAGGCCACTTGATGTCGCAATGAATCATTTGATTCTTGGCCTCCATGGTGGCATAATAGATCCTTGCTTCTATTGATCCCCGTGCTGCAACAATCCTTCCCTGGCCCTTTTAATACCCCCTGGTGCCACAAGGGATCATTAGATTGATAGCCTCCAATGGGTCACAATGGTTCCTTGCTTCTCTTAACCCCTGTGGTGTCACAATGCATCCCATGCACTTTTTGGCCACTTCATGTTACAATGAATCATTTGATTCTTGGCCTCCATGGTGGCATAATCGTTCCTTGATTCTATTGGTCCCCGTGCTGTAACAATCCATCACTGGGCCTTTTTATACCCCCTGGTGCCACAAGGGATCATTAGATTGTTAGCCTCCCTTGGGTCACAATGGTTCCTTGCTTCTCTTAACCCCTGTGTTGTCACAATGCATCCCATGTCCTTTTAGGCCACTTGATGTCACAATGAATCATTTGATTCTTGGCCTCCATGGTGGCATAATAGATCCTTGCTTCTATTGGTCCCCGTGCTGTAACATTCCATCACTGGGCCTTTTACAAACCCTGGTGTCACAAGGGATCATTAGATTGTTAGCCTGCATTGGGTCACAATGGTTCCTTGCTTCTCTTAACCTCTGTGGTGTCACAATGCATCCCATGCCCTTTTAGGCCACTTGATGTCACAATGAATCATTTGATGGTTGGCCTCCATGGTGGCATAATAGATCCTTGCTTCTATTGATCCCCGTGCTACAACAATCCATCCCTGAACCTTTTTATACCCCCTGGTGCCACAAGGGATCATTAGATTGTTAGCTTCCCGTGGGTCACAATGGTTCCTTGCTTCTCTTAACCCCTGTGGTGTCAAAATGCATCCCATGCCCTTTTAGGCCACTTGATGTCGCAATGAATCATTTGATGGTTGGCCTCCATGGTGGCATAATAGATCCTTGCTTCTATTGGTCCCCGTGCTGTAACAATCCATCCCTGGCCCTTTTTATACCCCCTGGTGCCACAAGGGATGATTAGATTGTTAGCCTGCGTTGGGTCAAAATGTTTCCTTGCTTCTCTTAACCTCTATGCTGTCACAATGCATCCCATGCCCTTTTAGGCAACTTGATGTCACAATGAATCATTTGATTCTTGGCCTCCATGGTGGCATAATAGATCCTTGCTTCTATTGGTCCCCGTGCTGTAACAATCCATCCCTGGCCCTTTTTATACCCCCTGGTGCCACAAGGGATCATTAGATTGTTAGCCTGCATTGGGTCTCAATGGTTCCTTGCTTCTCTTAACCTCTATGCTGTCACAATGCATCCCATGCCATTTTGGGCCACTTGGTGTTACAATGAATCACTTGATTCTTGGCCTCTATGGTGTCATAATATTTCCATGTCTTTATTGGGCCCCATGCTTTCACAATTCATCCCTGGCCCTATTACAACCCCTGGTGCCACAAGGGATCATTAGATTGTTAGCCTCCATTGGGTCACAATAGTGCCTTGTTTCTCTTAACCCCTGTGGTGTCACAATGCAGTCCATGCCCTTTTAGGCCACTTGATGTCGCAATGAATCATTTGATGGTTGGCCTCCATGGTGGCATAATAGATCCTTGCTTCTATTGATCCCCGTGCTACAACAATCCTTCCCTGGCCCTTTTTATACCCCCTGGTGCCACAAGGGATCATTAGATTGTTAGCCTCCCTTGGGTCACAATGGTTCCTTGATTCTCTTAACCCCTGTGGTGTCAAAATGCATCCCATGCCCTTTTAGGCCACTTGATGTCGCAATGAATCATTTGATGGTTGGCCTCCATGGTGGCATAATAGATCCTTGTTTCTATTGGTCCCCGTGCTGTAACAATCCATCCCTGGCCCTTTTTATACCCCCTGGTGCCACAAGGGATCATTAGATTGTTAGCCTCCCTTGGGTCTCAATGGTTCCTTGCTTCTCTTAACCCCTGTGGTGTCACAATCCATCCCATGCCCTTTTAGGCCACTTGATGTCACAATGAATCATTTGATTCTTGGCCTCCATGGTGGCATAATAGATCCTTGCTTCTATTGGTCCCCGTGCTGTTACAATCCATCACTGGCCCTTTTTATACCCCGTGGTGCCACAAGGGATCATTAGATTGTTAGCCTGCATTGGGTCTCAATGGTTCCTTGCTTCTCTTAACCTCTATGGTGTCACAATGCATCCCATGCCCTTTTAGGCCACTTGGTGTTACAATGAATCACTTGATTCTTGGCCTCTATGGTGTCATAATATTTCCATGTCTTTATTGGGCCCCATTCTTTCACAATTCATCCCTGGCCCTTTTACAACCCCTGGTGCCACAAGGGATCATTAGATTGTTAGCCTGCATTGGGTCACAATAGTGCCTTGTTTCTC
Source organism: Cinclus cinclus (assembly GCF_963662255.1). Taxonomy (NCBI): domain Eukaryota; kingdom Metazoa; phylum Chordata; class Aves; order Passeriformes; family Cinclidae; genus Cinclus; species Cinclus cinclus. The sequence continues at coordinate 2,108,424 of NW_026912178.1, read as the reverse complement.
TTAACCCCTGTGGTGTCACAATGCATCCCATGCCCTTTTAGGCCACTTGATGTCACAATGAATCATTGGATTCATGGCCTCCATGGTGGCATAATCGTTCCTTGATTCTATTGGTCCCCGTGCTGTAACAATCCATCACTGGGCCTTTTTATACCCCCTGGTGCCACAAGGGATCATTAGATTGTTAGCCTCCCTTGGGTCACAATGGTTCCTTGCTTCTCTTAACCTCTGTGGTGTCACAATGCATCCCATGCCCTTTTAGGCCAGTTGATGTCACAATGAATCATTTGATGGTTGGCCTCCATGGTGGCATAATAGATCCTTGCTTCTATTGGTCCCCGTGCTGTAACATTCCAACACTGGGCCTTTTACAAACCCTGGTGTCACAAGGGATCATTAGATTGTTAGCCTGCATTGGGTCACAATGATTCCTTGCTTCTCTTAACCCCTGTGGTGTCACAATGCATCCCATGCCCTTTTAGGCCACTTTATGTCACAATGAATCATTTGATTCTTGGCCTCCATGGTGGCATAATAGATCCTTGCTTCTATTGGTCCCCGTGCTGTAACAATCCATCACTGGCCCTTTTTATACCCCCTGGTGCCACAAGGGATCATTAGATTGTTAGCCTGCATTGGGTCACAATGGTTCCTTGCTTCTCTTAACCTCTATGGTGTCACAATGCATCCCATGCCCTTTTAGGCCACTTGGTGTTACAATGAATCACTTGATTCTTGGCCTCCAAGGTGTCATAATATTTCCATGTCTTTATTGGGCCCCATGCTTTCAGAATTTATCCCTGGCCCTTTTACCACCCCTGGTGCCACAAGGGATCATTAGATTGTTAGCCTGCATTGGGTCACAATAGTGCCTTGTTTCTCTTAACCCCTGTGGTGTCACAATGCATCCCATGCCCTTTTAGTCCACTTGATGTCACAATGAATCATTTGATGGTTGGCCTCCATGGTGGCATAATAGATCCTTGCTTCTATTGTTCCCCGTGCTACAACAATCCATCCCTGACACTTTTTATACCCCCTGGTGCCACAAGGGATCATTAGATTGTTAGCCTGCATTGGGTCACAATGGTTCCTTGCTTCTCTTAACCTCTATGCTGTCACAATGCATCCCATGCCCTTTTAGGCCACTTGGTGTTACAATGAATCACTTGATTCTTGGCCTCTATGGTGTCATAATATTTCCATGTCTTTATTGTGCCCCATGCTTTCACAATTCATCCCTGGCCCTTTTACCACCCCTGGTGCCACAAGGGATCATTAGATTGTTAGCCTGCATTGGGTCACAATAGTGCCTTGTTTCTCTTAACCCCTGTGGTGTCACAATGCATCCCATGCCCTTTTAGTCCACTTGATGTCACAATGAATCATTTGATGGTTGGCCTCCATGGTGGCATAATAGATCCTTGCTTCTATTGATCCCCGTGCTACAACAATCCATCCCTGAACCTTTTTATACCCCCTGGTGCCACAAGGGATCATTAGATTGTTAGCTTCCCGTGGGTCACAATGGTTCCTTGCTTCTCTTAACCCCTGTGGTGTCAAAATGCATCCCATGCCCTTTTAGGCCACTTGATGTCGCAATGAATCATTTGATGGTTGGCCTCCATGGTGGCATAATAGATCCTTGCTTCTATTGGTCCCCGTGCTGTAACAATCCATCCCTGGCCCTTTTTATACCCCCTGGTGCCACAAGGGATGATTAGATTGTTAGCCTGCATTGGGTCAAAATGGTTCCTTGCTTCTCTTAACCTCTATGCTGTCACAATGCATCCCATGCCCTTTTAGGCAACTTGATGTCACAATGAATCATTTGATTCTTGGCCTCCATGGTGGCATAATAGATCCTTGCTTCTATTGGTCCCCGTGCTGTAACAATCCATCCCTGGCCCTTTTTATACCCCCTGGTGCCACAAGGGATCATTAGATTGTTAGCCTGCATTGGGTCACAATGGTTCCTTGCTTCTCTTAACCCCTGTGGTGTCAAAATGCATCCCATGCCCTTTTAGGCCACTTGATGTCGCAATGAATCATTTGATGGTTGGCCTCCATGGTGGCATAATAGATCCTTGCTTCTATTGGTCCCCGTGCTGTAACAATCCATCACTGGCCTTTTTATACCCCCTGGTGCCACAGGGGATCATTAGATGGTTAGCCTCCCTTGGGTCTCAATGGTTCCTTGCTTCTCTTAACCCCTGTGGTGTCACAATGCATCCCATGCCCTTTTAGGCCACTTGATGTCACAATGAATCATTTGATACTTGGCCTCCATGGTGGCATAATAGATCCTTGCTTCTATTGGTCCCCGTGCTGTAACAATCCATCACTGGCCCTTTTTATACCCCCTGGTGCCACAAGGGATCATTAGATTGTTAGCCTCCCTTGGGTCACAATGGTTCCTTGATTCTCTTAACCCCTGTGGTGTCAAAATGCATCCCATGCCCTTTTAGGCCACTTGATGTCGCAATGAATCATTTGATGGTTGGCCTCCATGGTGGCATAATAGATCCTTGCTTCTATTGGTCCCCGTGCTGTAACAATCCATCCCTGGCCCTTTTTATACCCCCTGGTGCCACAAGGGATCATTAGATTGTTAGCCTCCCTTGGGTCTCAATGGTTCCTTGCTTCTCTTAACCCCTGTGGTGTCACAATCCATCCCATGCCCTTTTAGGCCACTTGATGTCACAATGAATCATTTGATTCTTGGCCTCCATGGTGGCATAATAGATCCTTGCTTCTATTGGTCCCCGTGCTGTTACAATCCATCACTGGCCCTTTTTATACCCCGTGGTGCCACAAGGGATCATTAGATTGTTAGCCTGCATTGGGTCTCAATGGTTCCTTGCTTCTCTTAACCTCTATGGTGTCACAATGCATCCCATGCCCTTTTAGGCCACTTGGTGTTACAATGAATCACTTGATTCTTGGCCTCTATGGTGTCATAATATTTCCATGTCTTTATTGGGCCCCATTCTTTCACAATTCATCCCTGGCCCTTTTACAACCCCTGGTGCCACAAGGGATCATTAGATTGTTAGCCTGCATTGGGTCACAATAGTGCCTTGTTTCTCTTAACCCCTGTGGTGTCACAATGCATCCCATGCCCTTTTAGGCCACTTGATGTCACAATGAATCATTGGATTCATGGCCTCCATGGTGGCATAATCGTTCCTTGATTCTATTGGTCCCCGTGCTGTAACAATCCATCACTGGGCCTTTTTATACCCCCTGGTGCCACAAGGGATCATTAGATTGTTAGCCTCCCTTGGGTCACAATGGTTCCTTGCTTCTCTTAACCTCTGTGGTGTCACAATGCATCCCATGCCCTTTTAGGCCAGTTGATGTCACAATGAATCATTTGATGGTTGGCCTCCATGGTGGCATAATAGATCCTTGCTTCTATTGGTCCCCGTGCTGTAACATTCCAACACTGGGCCTTTTACAAACCCTGGTGTCACAAGGGATCATTAGATTGTTAGCCTGCATTGGGTCACAATGATTCCTTGCTTCTCTTAACCCCTGTGGTGTCACAATGCATCCCATGCCCTTTTAGGCCACTTTATGTCACAATGAATCATTTGATTCTTGGCCTCCATGGTGGCATAATAGATCCTTGCTTCTATTGGTCCCCGTGCTGTAACAATCCATCACTGGCCCTTTTTATACCCCCTGGTGCCACAAGGGATCATTAGATTGTTAGCCTGCATTGGGTCACAATGGTTCCTTGCTTCTCTTAACCTCTATGGTGTCACAATGCATCCCATGCCCTTTTAGGCCACTTGGTGTTACAATGAATCACTTGATTCTTGGCCTCCAAGGTGTCATAATATTTCCATGTCTTTATTGGGCCCCATGCTTTCAGAATTTATCCCTGGCCCTTTTACCACCCCTGGTGCCACAAGGGATCATTAGATTGTTAGCCTGCATTGGGTCACAATAGTGCCTTGTTTCTCTTAACCCCTGTGGTGTCACAATGCATCCCATGCCCTTTTAGTCCACTTGATGTCACAATGAATCATTTGATGGTTGGCCTCCATGGTGGCATAATAGATCCTTGCTTCTATTGTTCCCCGTGCTACAACAATCCATCCCTGACACTTTTTATACCCCCTGGTGCCACAAGGGATCATTAGATTGTTAGCCTGCATTGGGTCACAATGGTTCCTTGCTTCTCTTAACCTCTATGCTGTCACAATGCATCCCATGCCCTTTTAGGCCACTTGGTGTTACAATGAATCACTTGATTCTTGGCCTCTATGGTGTCATAATATTTCCATGTCTTTATTGTGCCCCATGCTTTCACAATTCATCCCTGGCCCTTTTACCACCCCTGGTGCCACAAGGGATCATTAGATTGTTAGCCTGCATTGGGTCACAATAGTGCCTTGTTTCTCTTAACCCCTGTGGTGTCACAATGCATCCCATGCCCTTTTAGTCCACTTGATGTCACAATGAATCATTTGATGGTTGGCCTCCATGGTGGCATAATAGATCCTTGCTTCTATTGATCCCCGTGCTACAACAATCCATCCCTGAACCTTTTTATACCCCCTGGTGCCACAAGGGATCATTAGATTGTTAGCTTCCCGTGGGTCACAATGGTTCCTTGCTTCTCTTAACCCCTGTGGTGTCAAAATGCATCCCATGCCCTTTTAGGCCACTTGATGTCGCAATGAATCATTTGATGGTTGGCCTCCATGGTGGCATAATAGATCCTTGCTTCTATTGGTCCCCGTGCTGTAACAATCCATCCCTGGCCCTTTTTATACCCCCTGGTGCCACAAGGGATGATTAGATTGTTAGCCTGCGTTGGGTCAAAATGGTTCCTTGCTTCTCTTAACCTCTATGCTGTCACAATGCATCCCATGCCCTTTTAGGCAACTTGATGTCACAATGAATCATTTGATTCTTGGCCTCCATGGTGGCATAATAGATCCTTGCTTCTATTGGTCCCCGTGCTGTAACAATCCATCCCTGGCCCTTTTTATACCCCCTGGTGCCACAAGGGATCATTAGATTGTTAGCCTGCATTGGGTCACAATGGTTCCTTGCTTCTCTTAACCCCTGTGGTGTCAAAATGCATCCCATGCCCTTTTAGGCCACTTGATGTCGCAATGAATCATTTGATGGTTGGCCTCCATGGTGGCATAATAGATCCTTGCTTCTATTGATCCCCGTGCTACAAAAATCCTTCCCTGGCCCTTTTTATACCCCCTGGTGCCACAAGGGATCATTAGATTGTTAGCCTCCATTGGGTCACAATAGTGCCTTGTTTCTCTTAACCCCTGTGGTGTCACAATGCAGCCCATGCCCTTTTAGGCCACTTGATGTCGCAATGAATCATTTGATGGTTGGCCTCCATGGTGGCATAATAGATCCTTGCTTCTATTGATCCCCGTGCTACAAAAATCCTTCCCTGGCCCTTTTTATACCCCCTGGTGCCACAAGGGATCATTAGATTGTTAGCCTCCCTTGGGTCACAATGGTTCCTTGATTCTCTTAACCCCTGCGGTGTCAAAATGCATCCCATGCCCTTTTAGGCCACTTGATGTCGCAATGAATCATTTGATGGTTGGCCTCCATGGTGGCATAATAGATCCTTGTTTCTATTGGTCCCCGTGCTGTAACAATCCATCCCTGGCCCTTTTTATACCCCCTGGTGCCACAAGGGATCATTAGATTGTTAGCCTCCCTTGGGTCTCAATGGTTCCTTGCTTCTCTTAACCCCTGTGGTGTCACAATCCATCCCATGCCCTTTTAGGCCACTTGATGTCACAATGAATCATTTGATTCTTGGCCTCCATGGTGGCATAATAGATCCTTGCTTCTATTGGTCCCCGTGCTGTTACAATCCATCACTGGCCCTTTTTATACCCCGTGGTGCCACAAGGGATCATTAGATTGTTAGCCTGCATTGGGTCTCAATGGTTCCTTGCTTCTCTTAACCTCTATGGTGTCACAATGCATCCCATGCCCTTTTAGGCCACTTGGTGTTACAATGAATCACTTGATTCTTGGCCTCTATGGTGTCATAATATTTCCATGTCTTTATTGGGCCCCATTCTTTCACAATTCATCCCTGGCCCTTTTACAACCCCTGGTGCCACAAGGGATCATTAGATTGTTAGCCTGCATTGGGTCACAATAGTGCCTTGTTTCTCTTAACCCCTGTGGTGTCACAATGCATCCCATGCCCTTTTAGGCCACTTGATGTCACAATGAATCATTGGATTCATGGCCTCCATGGTGGCATAATCGTTCCTTGATTCTATTGGTCCCCGTGCTGTAACAATCCATCACTGGGCCTTTTTATACCCCCTGGTGCCACAAGGGATCATTAGATTGTTAGCCTCCCTTGGGTCACAATGGTTCCTTGCTTCTCTTAACCTCTGTGGTGTCACAATGCATCCCATGCCCTTTTAGGCCACTTGATGTCACAATGAATCATTTGATTCTTGGCCTCCATGGTGGCATAATAGATCCTTGCTTCTATTGGTCCCCGTGCTGTAACATTCCAACACTGGGCCTTTTACAAACCCTGGTGTCACAAGGGATCATTAGATTGTTAGCCTGCATTGGGTCACAATGATTCCTTGCTTCTCTTAACCCCTGTGGTGTCACAATGCATCCCATGCCCTTTTAGGCCACTTTATGTCACAATGAATCATTTGATTCTTGGCCTCCATGGTGGCATAATAGATCCTTGCTTCTATTGGTCCCCGTGCTGTAACAATCCATCACTGGCCCTTTTTATACCCCCTGGTGCCACAAGGGATCATTAGATTGTTAGCCTGCATTGGGTCACAATGGTTCCTTGCTTCTCTTAACCTCTATGGTGTCACAATGCATCCCATGCCCTTTTAGGCCACTTGGTGTTACAATGAATCACTTGATTCTTGGCCTCCAAGGTATCATAATATTTCCATGTCTTTATTGGGCCCCATGCTTTCAGAATTTATCCCTGGCCCTTTTACCACCCCTGGTGCCACAAGGGATCATTAGATTGTTAGCCTGCATTGGGTCACAATAGTGCCTTGTTTCTCTTAACCCCTGTGGTGTCACAATGCATCCCATGCCCTTTTAGTCCACTTGATGTCACAATGAATCATTTGATGGTTGGCCTCCATGGTGGCATAATAGATCCTTGCTTCTATTGTTCCCCGTGCTACAACAATCCATCCCTGACACTTTTTATACCCCCTGGTGCCACAAGGGATCATTAGATTGTTAGCCTGCATTGGGTCACAATGGTTCCTTGCTTCTCTTAACCTCTATGCTGTCACAATGCATCCCATGCCCTTTTAGGCCACTTGGTGTTACAATGAATCACTTGATTCTTGGCCTCTATGGTGTCATAATATTTCCATGCCTTTATTGTGCCCCATGCTTTCACAATTCATCCCTGGCCCTTTTACCACCCCTGGTGCCACAAGGGATCATTAGATTGTTAGCCTGCATTGGGTCACAATAGTGCCTTGTTTCTCTTAACCCCTGTGGTGTCACAATGCATCCCATGCCCTTTTAGTCCACTTGATGTCACAATGAATCATTTGATGGTTGGCCTCCATGGTGGCATAATAGATCCTTGCTTCTATTGTTCCCCGTGCTACAACAATCCATCCCTGACACTTTTTATACCCCCTGGTGCCACAAGGGATCATTAGATTGTTAGCCTGCATTGGGTCACAATGGTTCCTTGCTTCTCTTAACCTCTATGCTGTCACAATGCATCCCATGCCCTTTTAGGCCACTTGGTGTTACAATGAATCACTTGATTCTTGGCCTCTATGGTGTCATAATATTTCCATGTCTTTATTGTGCCCCATGCTTTCACAATTCATCCCTGGCCCTTTTACCACCCCTGGTGCCACAAGGGATCATTAGATTGTTAGCCTCCCTTGGGTCACAATGGTTCCTTGCTTCTCTTAACCCCTGAGGTGTCAAAATGCATCCCATGTCCTTTTAGGCCACTTGATGTCGCAATGAATCATTTGATGGTTGGCCTCCATGGTGGCATAATCGATCCTTGCTTCTATTGGTCCCCGTGCTGTAAAAATCCATCCCTGGCCCTTTTTATACCCCCTGGTGCCACAAGGGATCATTAGATTGTTAGCCTGCATTGGGTCACAATGGTTCCTTGCTTCTCTTACCCTCTATGGTGTCACAATGCATCCCATGCCCTTTTAGGCCACTTGGTGTTACAATGAATCACTTGATTCTTGGCCTCTATGGTGTCATAATATTTCCATGTCTTTATTGGGCCCCATGCTTTCACAATTCATCCCTGGCCCTTTTACAACCCCTGGTGCCACAAGGGATCATTAGATTTTTAGCCTCCCTTGGGTCTCAATGGTTCCTTGCTTCTCTTAACCCCTGTGGTGTCAAAATGCATCCCATGCCCTTTTAGGCCACTTGATGTCACAATGAATCATTTGATTCTTGGCCTCCATGGTGGCATAATAGATCCTTGCTTCTATTGCTCCCCGTGCTACAACAATCCATCCCTGGCCCTTTTTATACCCCCTGGTGCCACAAGGGGTCATTAGATTGATAGCCTCCAATGGGTCACAATGGTTCCTTGCTTCTCTTAACCCCTGTGGTGTCACAATGCATCCCATGCCCTTTTAGGCCACTTGATGTCACAATGAATCATTTGATGGTAGGCCTCCATGGTGGCATAATCGTTCCTTGATTCTATTGGTCCCCGTGCTGTAACAATCCATCCCTGACCCTTTTTATACCCCCTGGTGCCACAAGGGATCATTAGATTGTTAGCCTCCCTTGGGTCACAATGGTTCCTTGCTTCTCTTAACCCCTGTGGTGTCACAATGCATCCCATGCCCTTTTAGGCCACTTGATGTCACAATGAATCATTTGATTCTTGGCCTCCATGGTGGCATAATAGATCCTTGCTTCTATTGGTCCCCGCGCTGTAACATTCCATCACTGGGCCATTTACAAACCCTGGTGTCACAAGGGATCATTAGATTGTTAGCCTGCATTGGGTCTCAATGGTTCCTTGCTTCTCTTAACCTCTATGATGTCACAATGCATCCCATGCCATTTTAGGCCACTTGGTGTTACAATGAATCACTTGATTCTTGGCCTCTATGGTGTCATAATATTTCCATGTCTTTATTGGGCCCCATGCTTTCACAATTCATCCCTGGCCCTTTTACAACCCCTGGTGCCACAAGGGATCATTAGATTGTTAGCCTGCATTGGGTCACAATAGTGCCTTGTTTCTCTTAACCCCTGTGGTGTCACAATGCATCCCATGCCCTTTTAGGCCACTTGATGTCACAATGAATCATTTGATGGTTGGCCTCCATGGTGGCATAATATATCCTTGCTTCTATTGCTCCCCGTGCTACAACAATCCATCCCTGGCCCTTTTTATACCCCCTGGTGCCACAAGGGGTCATTAGATTGATAGCCTCCCTTGGGTCACAATGGTTCCTTGCTTCTCTTAACCCCTGTGGTGTCACAATGCATCCCATGCCCTTTTAGGCCACTTGATGTCACAATGAATCATTTGATGGTTGGCCTCCATGGTGGCATAATAGATCCTTGCTTCTATTGGTCCCCGTGCTGTAACATTCCATCACTGGGCCTTTTACAAACCCTGGTGTCACAAGGGATCATTAGATTGTTAGCCTCCCTTGGGTAACACTGGTGCCTTGCTTCTCTTAACCTCTGTGGTGTCACAATGCATCCCATGCCCTTTTAGGCCACTTGATGTCACAATGAATCATTTGATTCTTGGCCTCCATGGTGGCATAATAGATCCTTGATTCTATTGGTCCCAGTGCTGTAACAATCCCTCCCTGACCCTTTTTATACCCCCTGGTGCCACAAGGGATCATTAGATTGTTAGCCTCCCGTGGGTCACAATGGTTCCTTGCTTCTCTTAACCCCTGTGGTGTCACAATGCATCCCATGCCCTTTTAGGCCACTTGATGTCACAATGAATCATTTGATGGTTGGCCTCCATGGTGGCATAATCCATCCTTGCTTCTATTGGTCCCCGTGCTGTAACATTCCATCACTGGGCCTTTTACAAACCCTGGTGTCACAAGGGATCATTAGATTGTTAGCCTGCATTGGGTCACAATGGTTCCTTGCTTCTCTTAACCTCTGTGGTGTCACAATGCATCCCATGCCCTTTTAGGCCACTTGATGTCACAATGAATCATTTGATGGTTGGCCTCCATGGTGGCATAATAGATCCTTGCTTCTATTGATCCCCGTGCTACAACAATCCATCCCTGATCCTTTTTATACACCCTGGTGCCACAAGGGATCGTTAGATTGTTAGCCTCCCTTGGGTCACAATGGTTCCTTGCTTCTCTTAACCCCTGTGGTGTCAAAATGCATCCCATGCCCTTTTAGGCCACTTGATGTCGCAATGAATCATTTGATGGTTGGCCTCCATGGTGGCATAATAGATCCTTGCTTCTATTGGTCCCCGTGCTGTAACAATCCATCCCTGGCCCTTTTTATACCCCCTGGTGCCACAAGGGATCATTAGATGGTTAGCCTCCCTTGGGTCACAATGGTTCCTTGCTTCTCTTAACCCCTGTGGTGTCACAATGCATCCCATGCCCTTTTAGGCCACTTGATGTCACAATGAATCATTTGATTCTTGGCCTCCATGGTGGCATAATCGATCCTTGCTTCTATTGGTCCCCGTGCTGTAACAATCCATCACTGGCCCTTTTTATACCCCCTGGTGCCACAAGGGATCATTAGATTGTTAGCCTGCATTGGGTCTCAATGGTTCCTTGCTTCTCTTAACCTCTATGATGTCACAATGCATCCCATGCCATTTTAGGCCACTTGGTGTTACAATGAATCACTTGATTCTTGGCCTCTATGGTGTCATAATATTTCCATGTCTTTATTGGGCCCCATGCTTTCACAATTCATCCCTGGCCCTTTTACAACCCCTGGTGCCACAAGGGATCATTAGATTGTTAGCCTGCATTGGGTCACAATAGTGCCTTGTTTCTCTTAACCCCTGTGGTGTCACAATGCATCCCATGCCCTTTTAGGCCACTTGATGTCACAATGAATCATTTGATGGTTGGCCTCCATGGTGGCATAATAGATCCTTGCTTCTATTGATCCCCGTGCTACAACAATCCATCCCTGGCCCTTTTTATACCCCCTGGTGCCACAAGGGGTCATTAGATTGATAGCCTCCAATGGGTCACAATGGTTCCTTGCTTCTCTTAACCCCTGTGGTGTCACAATGCATCCCATGCCCTTTTAGGCCACTTGATGTCACAATGAATCATTTGATGGTTGGCCTCCATGGTGGCATAATAGATCCTTGCTTCTATTGGTCCCCGTGCTGTAACATTCCATCACTGGGCCTTTTACAAACCCTGGTGTCACAAGGGATCATTAGATTGTTAGCCTCCCTTGGGTAACACTGGTGCCTTGCTTCTCTTAACCTCTGTGGTGTCACAATGCATCCCATGCCCTTTTAGGCCACTTGATGTCACAATGAATCATTTGATTCTTGGCCTCCATGGTGGCATAATAGATCCTTGATTCTATTGGTCCCAGTGCTGTAACAATCCCTCCCTGACCATTTTTATACCCCCTGGTGCCACAAGGGATCATTAGATTGTTAGCCTCCCGTGGGTCACAATGGTTCCTTGCTTCTCTTAACCCCTGTGGTGTCAAAATGCATCCCATGCCCTTTTAGGCCACTTGATGTCGCAATGAATCATTTGATTCTTGGCCTCCATGGTGGCATAATAGATCCTTGCTTCTATTGGTCCCCGTGCTGTAACAATCCATCCCTGGCCCTTTTTATACCCTCTGGTGCCACAAGGGATCATTAGATTGTTAGCCTACATTGGGTCACAATGTTTCCTTGCTTCTCTTAACCTCAGTGGTGTCACAATGCATCCCATGCCCTTTTAGGCCACTTGGTGTTACAATGAACCATTTGATTCGTGGCCTCTATGGTGTCATAATATTTCCATGTCTTTATTGGGCCCCATGCTTTCACAATTCATCCCTGGCCCTTTTACAAACCCTGGTGTCACAAGGGATCATTAGATTGTTAGCCTCCCGTGGGTCACAATTGTTCCTTGCTTCTCTTAACCCCTGTGGTGTCACAATGCATCCCATGCCCTTTTAGGCAACTTGATGTCACAATGAATCATTTGATTCTTGGCCTCCATGGTGGCATAATAGATCCTTGCTTCTATTGGTCCCCGTGCTGTAACAATCCATCACTGGCCCTTTTTATACCCCCTGGTGCCACAAGGGATCATTAGATTGTTAGCCTGCATTGGGTCACAATGGTTCCTTGCTTCTCTTAACCTCTGTGCTGCCACAATGCATCCCATGCCCTTTTAGGCCACTTGGTGTTACAATGAATCACTTGATTCTTGGCCTCTATGGTGTCATAATATTTCCATGTCTTTATTGGGCCCCATGCTTTCACAATTCATCCCTGGCCCTTTTACCACCCCTGGTGCCACAAGGGATCATTAGATTGTTAGCCTGCATTGGGTCACAATAGTGCCTTGTTTCTCTTAACCCCTGTGGTGTCACAATGCATCCCATGCCCTTTTCGGCCACTTGATGTCACAATGAATCATTTGATTCTTGGCCTCCATGGTGGCATAATAGATCCTTGCTTCTATTGGTCCCCGTGCTACAACAATCCATCCCTGAAACTTTTTATACCCCGTGGTGCCACAAGGGATCATTAGATTGTTAGCCGCCCTTGGGTCACAATGGTTCCTTGCTTCTCTTAACCCCTGTGCTGTCACAATGCATCCCATGCCCTTTTAGGCCACTTGATGTCACAATGAATCATTTGATACTTGGCCTCCATGGTGGCATAATCGATCCTTGCTTCTATTGGTCCCCGTGCTGGAACAATCCATCCCTGGCCCTTTTTATACCCCCTGGTGCCACAAGGAATCATTAGATTGTTAGCCTCCCTTGGGTCACAATGGTTCCTTGCTTCTCTTAACCCCTGTGGTGTCACAATGCATCCCATGCCCTTTTAGGACACTTGATGTCAAAATGAATCATTTGATGGTTGGCCTCCATGGTGGCATAATAGATCCTTGCTTCTATTGGTCCCCGTGCTGTAACAATCCATCACTGGGCCTTTTACAAACCCTGGTGTCACAAGGGATCATTAGATTGTTAGCCTGCATTGGGTCACAATGGTGCCTTGCTTCTCTTAACCTCTGTGGTGTCACAATCCATCCCATGCCCTTTTAGGCCACTTGATGTCACAATGAATCATTTGATGGTTGGCCTCCATGGTGGCATAATAGATCCTTGCTTCTATTGATCCCCGTGCTACAACAATCCATCCCTGACAATTTTTATACCCCCTGGTGCCACAAGGGATCATTAGATTGTTAGCCTCCCTTGGGTCACAATGGTTCCTTGCTTCTCTTAACCCCAGTGGTGTCAAAATGCATCCCATGCCCTTTTAGGCCACTTGATGTCGCAATGAATCATTTGATGGTTGGCCTCCATGGTGGCATAATAGATCCTTGCTTCTATTGGTCCCCGTGCTGTAACAATCCATCACTGGCCTTTTTATACACCCTGGTGCCACAAGGGATCATTAGATTGTTAGCCTGCATTGGGTCACAATGGTTCCTTGCTTCTCTTAACCTCTGTGCTGCCACAATGCATCCCATGCCCTTTTAGGCCACTTGGTGTTACAATGAATCACTTGATTCTTGGCCTCTATGGTGTCATAATATTTCCATGTCTTTATTGGGCCCCATGCTTTCACAATTCATCCCTGGCCCTTTTACCACCCCTGGTGCCACAAGGGATCATTAGATTGTTAGCCTGCATTGGGTCACAATAGTGCCTTGCTTCTCTTAACCTCTGTGGTGTCACAATGCATCCCATGCCCTTTTAGGCCACTTGATGTCACAATGAATCATTTGATTCTTGGCCTCCATGGTGGCATAATAGATCCTTGCTTCTATTGGTCCCCGCGCTGTAACATTCCATCACTGGGCCTTTTACAAACCCTGGTGTCACAAGGGATCATTAGATTGTTAGCCTCCCTTGGGTCACAATGGTTCCTTGCTTCTCTTAACCCCTGTGGTGTCACAATGCATCCCATGCCCTTTTAGGCCACTTGATGTCACAATGAATCATTTGATGGTTGGCCTCCATGGTGGCATAATAGATCCTTGCTTCTATTGGTCCCCGTGCTGTAACATTCCATCACTGGGCCTTTTACAAACCCTGGTGTCACAAGGGATCATTAGATTGTTAGCCTCCCTTGGGTAACACTGGTGCCTTGCTTCTCTTAACCTCTGTGGTGTCACAATGCATCCCATGCCCTTTTAGGCCACTTGATGTCACAATGAATCATTTGATTCTTGGCTTCCATGGTGGCATAATAGATCCTTTGTTCTATTGGTCCCAGTGCTGTAACAATCCCTCCCTGACCCTTTTTATACCCCCTGGTGCCACAAGGGATCATTAGATTGTTAGCCTACATTGGGTCACAATGGTTCCTTGCTTCTCTTAACCCCTGTGGTGTCAAAATGCATCCCATGCCCTTTTAGGCCACTTGATGTCGCAATGAATCATTTGATTCTTGGCCTCCATGGTGGCATAATAGATCCTTGCTTCTATTGGTCCCCGTGCTGTAACAATCCATCCCTGACCCTTTTTATACCCTCTGGTGCCACAAGGGATCATTAGATTGTTAGCCTACATTGGGTCACAATGTTTCCTTGCTTCTCTTAACCTCAGTGGTGTCACAATGCATCCCATGCCCATTTAGGCCACTTGGTGTTACAATGAACCATTTGATTCTTGGCCTCTATGGTGTCATAATATTTCCATGTCTTTATTGGGCCCCATGCTTTCACAATTCATCCCTGGCCCTTTTACAAACCCTGGTGTCACAAGGGATCATTAGATTGTTAGCCTCCCGTGGGTCACAATTGTTCCTTGCTTCTCTTAACCCCTGTGGTGTCACAATGCATCCCATGCCCTTTTAGGCAACTTGATGTCACAATGAATCATTTGATTCTTGGCCTCCATGGTGGCATAATAGATCCTTGCTTCTATTGGTCCCCGTGCTGTAACAATCCATCACTGGCCCTTTTTATACCCCCTGGTGCCACAAGGGATCATTAGATTGTTAGCCTGCATTGGGTCACAATGGTTCCTTGCTTCTCTTAACCTCTGTGCTGCCACAATGCATCCCATGCCCTTTTAGGCCACTTGGTGTTACAATGAATCACTTGATTCTTGGCCTCTATGGTGTCATAATATTTCCATGTCTTTATTGCGCCCCATGCTTTCACAATTCATCCCTGGCCCTTTTACCACCCCTGGTGCCACAAGGGATCATTAAATTGTTAGCCTGCATTGGGTCACAATAGTGCCTTGTTTCTCTTAACCCCTGTGGTGTCACAATGCATCCCATGCCCTTTTAGGACACTTGATGTCAAAATGAATCATTTGATGGTTGGCCTCCATGGTGGCATAATAGATCCTTGCTTCTATTGGTCCCCGTGCTGTAACAATCCATCACTGGGCCTTTTACAAACCCTGGTGTCACAAGGGATCATTAGATTGTTAGCCTGCATTGGGTCACAATGGTGCCTTGCTTCTCTTAACCTCTGTGGTGTCACAATCCATCCCATGCCCTTTTAGGCCACTTGATGTCACAATGAATCATTTGATGGTTGGCCTCCATGGTGGCATAATAGATCCTTGCTTCTATTGATCCCCGTGCTACAACAATCCATCCCTGACAATTTTTATACCCCCTGGTGCCACAAGGGATCATTAGATTGTTAGCCTCCCTTGGGTCACAATGGTTCCTTGCTTCTCTTAACCCCTGTGGTGTCAAAATGCATCCCATGCCCTTTTAGGCCACTTGATGTCACAATGAATCATTTGATTCTTGGCCTCCATGGTGGCATAATAGATCCTTGCTTCTATTGGTCCCCGTGCTGTAACAATCCATCACTGGCCTTTTTATACACCCTGGTGCCACAAGGGATCATTAGATGGTTAGCCTCCCATGGGTCACAATGGTTCCTTGCTTCTCTTAACCCCTGTGGTGTCACAATGCATCCCATGCCCTTTTAGGCCACTTGATGTCACAATGAATCATTTGATACTTGGCCTCCATGGTGGCATAATAGATCCTTGCTTCTATTGGTCCCCGTGCTGTAACAATCCATCCCTGGCCCTTTTTATACCCCCTGGTGCCACAAGGGATCATTAGATTGTTAGCCTGCATTGGGTCTCAATGGTTCCTTGCTTCTCTTAACCTCTATGGTGTCACAATGCATCCCATGCCATTTTGGGCCACTTGGTGTTACAATGAATCACTTGATTCTTGGCCTCTATGGTGTCATAATATTTCCATGTCTTTATTGGGCCCCATGCTTTCACAATTCATCCCTGGCCCTTTTACAACCCCTGGTGCCACAAGGGATCATTAGATTGTTAGCCTGCATTGGGTCACAATGGTTCCTTGCTTCTCTTAACCCCTGTGGTATCACAATGCATCCCATGCCCTTTTAGGCCACTTGATGTCGCAATGAATCATTTGATGGTTGGCCTCCATGGTGGCATAATAGATCCTTGCTTCTATTGATCCCCAAGCTGTAACAATCCTTCCCTGGCCCTTTTTATACCCCCTGGTGCCACAAGGGATCATTAGATTGATAGCCTCCAATGGGTCACAATGGTTCCTTGCTTCTCTTAACCCCTGTGGTGTCACAATGCATCCCATGCACTTTTTGGCCACTTCATGTTACAATGAATCATTTGATTCTTGGCCTCCATGGTGGCATAATCGTTCCTTGATTCTATTGGTCCCCGTGCCGTAACAATCCATCACTGGACCTTTTTATACCCCCTGGTGTCACAAGGGGTCATTAGTTTGTTAGCCTCCCTTGGGTCACAATGGTTCCTTGCTTCTCTTAACCCCTGTGGTGTCACAATGCATCCCATGCCCTTTTTGGCCACTTGATGTCACAATGAATCATTTGATTCTTGGCCTCCATGGTGGCATAATAGATCCTTGCTTCTATTGGTCCCCGTGCTGTAACATTCCATCACTGGGACTTTCACAAACCCTGGTGTCACAAGGGATCATTAGATTGTTAGCCTGCATTGGGTCACAATGGTTCCTTGCTTCTCTTAACCTCTGTGGTGTCACAATGCATCCCATGCCCTTTTAGGCCACTTGATGTCACAATGAATCATTTGATGGTTGGACTCCATGGTGGCATAATAGATCCTTGCTTCTATTGATCCCCGTGCTACAACAATCCATCCCTGACCCTTTTTATACACCCTGGTGACACAAGGGATCATTAGATTGTTAGCCTCCCTTGGGTCACAATGGTCCCTTGCTTCTCTTAACCTCTATGGTGTCACAATGCATCCCATGCCCTTTTAGGCCACTTGTTGTTACAATGAATCACTTGATTCTTGGCCTCTATGGTGTCATAATATTTCCATGTCTTTATTGGGCCCCATGCTTTCACAATACATCCCTGGCCCTTTACAACCCCTGGTGCCACAAGGGATTCTTAGATTGTTAGCCTGCATTGGGTCTCAATGGTTCCTTGCTTCTCTTAACCCCTGTGGTGTTACAATCCATCCCATGCCCTTTTAGGCCACTTGATGGCACAATGAATCATTTGATGGTTGGCCTCCATGGTGGCATAATAGATCCTTGCTTCTATTGGTCCCCGTGCTACAACAATCCATCCCTGGCCCTTTTTATACCCCCTGGTGCCACAAGGGGTCATTAGATTGATAGCCTCCAATGGGTCACAATGGTTCCTTGCTTCTCTTAACCCCTGTGGTGTCACAATGCATCCCATGCACTTTTTGGCCACTTCATGTTACAATGAATCATTTGATTCTTGGCCTCCATGGTGGCATAATCGTTCCTTGATTCTATTGGTCCCCGTGCTGTAACAATCCATCCCTGACCCTTTTTATACCCCCTGGTGCCACAAGGGATCATTAGATTGTTAGCCTCCCTTGGGTCACAATGGTTCCTTGCTTCTCTTAACCCCTGTGGTGTCACAATGCATCCCATGCCCTTTTAGGCCACTTGATGTCACAATGAATCATTTGATTCTTGGCCTCCATGGTGGCATAATAGATCCTTGCTTCTATTGGTCCCCGTGCTGTAACATTCCATCACTGGGCCTTTTACAAACCCTGGTGTCACAAGGGATCATTAGATTGTTAGCCTGCATTGGGTCACAATAGTGCCTTGTTTCTCTTAACCCCTGTGGTGTCACAATGCATCCCATGGCCTTTTAGGCCACTTGATGTCACAATGAATCATTTGATTCTTGGCCTCCATGGTGGCATAATCGATCCTTGCTTCTATTGGTCCCCGTGCTGGAACAATCCATCCCTGGCCCTTTTTATACCCCCTGGTGCCACAAGGGATCATTAGATTGTTAGCCTCCCTTGGGTCACAATGGTTCCTTGCTTCTCTTAACCCCTGTGGTGTCACAATGCATCCCATGCCCTTTTAGGACACTTGATGTCAAAATGAATCATTTGATGGTTGGCCTCCATGGTGGCATAATAGATCCTTGCTTCTATTGGTCCCCGTGCTGTAACAATCCATCACTGGGCCTTTTACAAACCCTGGTGTCACAAGGGATCATTAGATTGTTAGCCTGCATTGGGTCACAATGGTGCCTTGCTTCTCTTAACCTCTGTGGTGTCACAATCCATCCCATGCCCTTTTAGGCCACTTGATGTCACAATGAATCATTTGATGGTTGGCCTCCATGGTGGCATAACAGATCCTTGCTTCTATTGATCCCCGTGCTACAACAATCCATCCCTGACAATTTTTATACCCCCTGGTGCCACAAGGGATCATTAGATTGTTAGCCTCCCTTGGGTCACAATGGTTCCTTGCTTCTCTTAACCCCTGTGGTGTCAAAATGCATCCCATGCCCTTTTAGGCCACTTGATGTCGCAATGAATCATTTGATGGTTGGCCTCCATGGTGGCATAATAGATCCTTGCTTCTATTGGTCCCCGTGCTGTAACAATCCATCACTGGCCTTTTTATACACCCTGGTGCCACAAGGGATCATTAGATTGTTAGCCTGCATTGGGTCACAATGGTTCCTTGCTTCTCTTAACCTCTGTGCTGCCACAATGCATCCCATGCCCTTTTAGGCCACTTCGTGTTACAATGAATCACTTGATTCTTGGCCTCTATGGTGTCATAATATTTCCATGTCTTTATTGGGCCCCATGCTTTCACAATTCATCCCTGGCCCTTTTACCACCCCTGGTGCCACAAGGGATCATTAGATTGTTAGCCTGCATTGGGTCACAATAGTGCCTTGCTTCTCTTAACCTCTGTGGTGTCACAATGCATCCCATGCCCTTTTAGGCCACTTGATGTCACAATGAATCATTTGATTCTTGGCCTCCATGGTGGCATAATAGATCCTTGCTTCTATTGGTCCCCGCGCTGTAACATTCCATCACTGGGCCTTTTACAAACCCTGGTGTCACAAGGGATCATTAGATTGTTAGCCTCCCTTGGGTCACAATGGTTCCTTGCTTCTCTTAACCCCTGTGGTGTCACAATCCATCCCATGCCCTTTTAGGCCACTTGATGTCACAATGAATCATTTGATGGTTGGCCTCCATGGTGGCATAATAGATCCTTGCTTCTATTGGTCCCCGTGCTGTAACATTCCATCACTGGGCCTTTTACAAACCCTGGTGTCACAAGGGATCATTAGATTGTTAGCCTCCCTTGGGTAACACTGGTGCCTTGCTTCTCTTAACCTCTGTGGTGTCACAATGCATCCCATGCCCTTTTAGGCCACTTGATGTCACAATGAATCATTTGATTCTTGGCTTCCATGGTGGCATAATAGATCCTTTGTTCTATTGGTCCCAGTGCTGTAACAATCCCTCCCTGACCCTTTTTATACCCCCTGGTGCCACAAGGGATCATTAGATTGTTAGCCTCCCGTGGGTCACAATGGTTCCTTGCTTCTCTTAACCCCTGTGGTGTCAAAATGCATCCCATGCCCTTTTAGGCCACTTGATGTCGCAATGAATCATTTGATTCTTGGCCTCCATGGTGGCATAATAGATCCTTGCTTCTATTGGTCCCCGTGCTGTAACAATCCATCCCTGACCCTTTTTATACCCTCTGGTGCCACAAGGGATCATTAGATTGTTAGCCTACATTGGGTCACAATGTTTCCTTGCTTCTCTTAACCTCAGTGGTGTCACAATGCATCCCATGCCCATTTAGGCCACTTGGTGTTACAATGAACCATTTGATTCTTGGCCTCTATGGTGTCATAATATTTCCATGTCTTTATTGGGCCCCATGCTTTCACAATTCATCCCTGGCCCTTTTACAAACCCTGGTGTCACAAGGGATCATTAGATTGTTAGCCTCCCGTGGGTCACAATTGTTCCTTGCTTCTCTTAACCCCTGTGGTGTCACAATGCATCCCATGCCCTTTTAGGCAACTTGATGTCACAATGAATCATTTGATTCTTGGCCTCCATGGTGGCATAATAGATCCTTGCTTCTATTGGTCCCCGTGCTGTAACAATCCATCACTGGCCCTTTTTATACCCCCTGGTGCCACAAGGGATCATTAGATTGTTAGCCTGCATTGGGTCACAATGGTTCCTTGCTTCTCTTAACCTCTGTGCTGCCACAATGCATCCCATGCCCTTTTAGGCCACTTGGTGTTACAATGAATCACTTGATTCTTGGCCTCTATGGTGTCATAATATTTCCATGTCTTTATTGCGCCCCATGCTTTCACAATTCATCCCTGGCCCTTTTACCACCCCTGGTGCCACAAGGGATCATTAAATTGTTAGCCTGCATTGGGTCACAATAGTGCCTTGTTTCTCTTAACCCCTGTGGTGTCACAATGCATCCCATGCCCTTTTAGGACACTTGATGTCAAAATGAATCATTTGATGGTTGGCCTCCATGGTGGCATAATAGATCCTTGCTTCTATTGGTCCCCGTGCTGTAACAATCCATCACTGGGCCTTTTACAAACCCTGGTGTCACAAGGGATCATTAGATTGTTAGCCTGCATTGGGTCACAATGGTGCCTTGCTTCTCTTAACCTCTGTGGTGTCACAATCCATCCCATGCCCTTTTAGGCCACTTGATGTCACAATGAATCATTTGATGGTTGGCCTCCATGGTGGCATAATAGATCCTTGCTTCTATTGATCCCCGTGCTACAACAATCCATCCCTGACAATTTTTATACCCCCTGGTGCCACAAGGGATCATTAGATTGTTAGCCTCCCTTGGGTCACAATGGTTCCTTGCTTCTCTTAACCCCTGTGGTGTCAAAATGCATCCCATGCCCTTTTAGGCCACTTGATGTCACAATGAATCATTTGATTCTTGGCCTCCATGGTGGCATAATAGATCCTTGCTTCTATTGGTCCCCGTGCTGTAACAATCCATCACTGGCCTTTTTATACACCCTGGTGCCACAAGGGATCATTAGATGGTTAGCCTCCCATGGGTCACAATGGTTCCTTGCTTCTCTTAACCCCTGTGGTGTCACAATGCATCCCATGCCCTTTTAGGCCACTTGATGTCACAATGAATCATTTGATACTTGGCCTCCATGGTGGCATAATAGATCCTTGCTTCTATTGGTCCCCGTGCTGTAACAATCCATCCCTGGCCCTTTTTATACCCCCTGGTGCCACAAGGGATCATTAGATTGTTAGCCTGCATTGGGTCTCAATGGTTCCTTGCTTCTCTTAACCTCTATGGTGTCACAATGCATCCCATGCCATTTTGGGCCACTTGGTGTTACAATGAATCACTTGATTCTTGGCCTCTATGGTGTCATAATATTTCCATGTCTTTATTGGGCCCCATGCTTTCACAATTCATCCCTGGCCCTTTTACAACCCCTGGTGCCACAAGGGATCATTAGATTGTTAGCCTGCATTGGGTCACAATGGTTCCTTGCTTCTCTTAACCCCTGTGGTATCACAATGCATCCCATGCCCTTTTAGGCCACTTGATTTCGCAATGAATCATTTGATGGTTGGCCTCCATGGTGGCATAATAGATCCTTGCTTCTATTGATCCCCAAGCTGTAACAATCCTTCCCTGGCCCTTTTTATACCCCCTGGTGCCACAAGGGATCATTAGATTGATAGCCTCCAATGGGTCACAATGGTTCCTTGCTTCTCTTAACCCCTGTGGTGTCACAATGCATCCCATGCACTTTTTGGCCACTTCATGTTACAATGAATCATTTGATTCTTGGCCTCCATGGTGGCATAATCGTTCCTTGATTCTATTGGTCCCCGTGCCGTAACAATCCATCACTGGACCTTTTTATACCCCCTGGTGTCACAAGGGGTCATTAGTTTGTTAGCCTCCCTTGGGTCACAATGGTTCCTTGCTTCTCTTAACCCCTGTGGTGTCACAATGCATCCCATGCCCTTTTTGGCCACTTGATGTCACAATGAATCATTTGATTCTTGGCCTCCATGGTGGCATAATAGATCCTTGCTTCTATTGGTCCCCGTGCTGTAACATTCCATCACTGGGACTTTCACAAACCCTGGTGTCACAAGGGATCATTAGATTGTTAGCCTGCATTGGGTCACAATGGTTCCTTGCTTCTCTTAACCTCTGTGGTGTCACAATGCATCCCATGCCCTTTTAGGCCACTTGATGTCACAATGAATCATTTGATGGTTGGACTCCATGGTGGCATAATAGATCCTTGCTTCTATTGATCCCCGTGCTACAACAATCCATCCCTGACCCTTTTTATACACCCTGGTGACACAAGGGATCATTAGATTGTTAGCCTCCCTTGGGTCACAATGGTCCCTTGCTTCTCTTAACCTCTATGGTGTCACAATGCATCCCATGCCCTTTTAGGCCACTTGTTGTTACAATGAATCACTTGATTCTTGGCCTCTATGGTGTCATAATATTTCCATGTCTTTATTGGGCCCCATGCTTTCACAATACATCCCTGGCCCTTTACAACCCCTGGTGCCACAAGGGATTCTTAGATTGTTAGCCTGCATTGGGTCTCAATGGTTCCTTGCTTCTCTTAACCCCTGTGGTGTTACAATCCATCCCATGCCCTTTTAGGCCACTTGATGGCACAATGAATCATTTGATGGTTGGCCTCCATGGTGGCATAATAGATCCTTGCTTCTATTGGTCCCCGTGCTACAACAATCCATCCCTGGCCCTTTTTATACCCCCTGGTGCCACAAGGGGTCATTAGATTGATAGCCTCCAATGGGTCACAATGGTTCCTTGCTTCTCTTAACCCCTGTGGTGTCACAATGCATCCCATGCACTTTTTGGCCACTTCATGTTACAATGAATCATTTGATTCTTGGCCTCCATGGTGGCATAATCGTTCCTTGATTCTATTGGTCCCCGTGCTGTAACAATCCATCCCTGACCCTTTTTATACCCCCTGGTGCCACAAGGGATCATTAGATTGTTAGCCTCCCTTGGGTCACAATGGTTCCTTGCTTCTCTTAACCCCTGTGGTGTCACAATGCATCCCATGCCCTTTTAGGCCACTTGATGTCACAATGAATCATTTGATTCTTGGCCTCCATGGTGGCATAATAGATCCTTGCTTCTATTGGTCCCCGTGCTGTAACATTCCATCACTGGGCCTTTTACAAACCCTGGTGTCACAAGGGATCATTAGATTGTTAGCCTGCATTGGGTCACAATAGTGCCTTGTTTCTCTTAACCCCTGTGGTATCACAATGCATCCCATGGCCTTTTAGGCCACTTGATGTCACAATGAATCATTTGATTCTTGGCCTCCATGGTGGCATAATAGATCCTTGCTTCTATTGGTCCCCGTGCTGTTACAATCCATCACTGGCCCTTTTTATACCCCGTGGTGCCACAAGGGATCATTAGATTGTTAGCCTGCATTGGGTCTCAATGGTTCCTTGCTTCTCTTAACCTCTATGGTGTCACAATGCATCCCATGCCCTTTTAGGCCACTTGGTGTTACAATGAATCATTTGATTCTTGGCCTCTATGGTGTCATAATATTTCCATGTCTTTATTGGGCCCCATTCTTTCACAATTCATCCCTGGCCCTTTTACAACCCCTGGTGCCACAAGGGATCATTAGATTGTTAGCCTGCATTGGGTCACAATAGTGCCTTGTTTCTCTTAACCCCTGTGGTGTCACAATGCATCCCATGCACTTTTTGGCCACTTCATGTTACAATGAATCATTGGATTCATGGCCTCCATGGTGGCATAATCGTTCCTTGATTCTATTGGTCCCCGTGCTGTAACAATCCATCACTGGGCCTTTTTATACCCCCTGGTGCCACAAGGGATCATTAGATTGTTAGCCTCCCTTGGGTCACAATGGTTCCTTGCTTCTCTTAACCTCTGTGGTGTCACAATGCATCCCATGCCCTTTTAGGCCAGTTGATGTCACAATGAATCATTTGATGGTTGGCCTCCATGGTGGCATAATAGATCCTTGCTTCTATTGGTCCCCGTGCTGTAACAATCCATCACTGGCCCTTTTTATACCCCCTGGTGCCACAAGGGATCATTAGATTGTTAGCCTGCATTGGGTCACAATGGTTCCTTGCTTCTCTTAACCTCTATGGTGTCACAATG
This sequence comes from Cinclus cinclus, assembly GCF_963662255.1. Taxonomy (NCBI): domain Eukaryota; kingdom Metazoa; phylum Chordata; class Aves; order Passeriformes; family Cinclidae; genus Cinclus; species Cinclus cinclus. Next base: position 2,083,700 of record NW_026912178.1, on the reverse strand, counting down.
CATCCCATGCCCTTTTAGGCCACTTGGTGTTACAATGAATCACTTGATTCTTGGCCTCCAAGGTGTCATAATATTTCCATGTCTTTATTGGGCCCCATGCTTTCAGAATTTATCCCTGGCCCTTTTACCACCCCTGGTGCCACAAGGGATCATTAGATTGTTAGCCTGCATTGGGTCACAATAGTGCCTTGTTTCTCTTAACCCCTGTGGTGTCACAATGCATCCCATGCCCTTTTAGTCCACTTGATGTCACAATGAATCATTTGATGGTTGGCCTCCATGGTGGCATAATAGATCCTTGCTTCTATTGTTCCCCGTGCTACAACAATCCATCCCTGACACTTTTTATACCCCCTGGTGCCACAAGGGATCATTAGATTGTTAGCCTGCATTGGGTCACAATGGTTCCTTGCTTCTCTTAACCTCTATGCTGTCACAATGCATCCCATGCCCTTTTAGGCCACTTGGTGTTACAATGAATCACTTGATTCTTGGCCTCTATGGTGTCATAATATTTCCATGTCTTTATTGTGCCCCATGCTTTCACAATTCATCCCTGGCCCTTTTACCACCCCTGGTGCCACAAGGGATCATTAGATTGTTAGCCTGCATTGGGTCACAATAGTGCCTTGTTTCTCTTAACCCCTGTGGTGTCACAATGCATCCCATGCCCTTTTAGTCCACTTGATGTCACAATGAATCATTTGATGGTTGGCCTCCATGGTGGCATAATAGATCCTTGCTTCTATTGTTCCCCGTGCTACAACAATCCATCCCTGACACTTTTTATACCCCCTGGTGCCACAAGGGATCATTAGATTGTTAGCCTGCATTGGGTCACAATGGTTCCTTGCTTCTCTTAACCTCTATGCTGTCACAATGCATCCCATGCCCTTTTAGGCCACTTGGTGTTACAATGAATCACTTGATTCTTGGCCTCTATGGTGTCATAATATTTCCATGTCTTTATTGTGCCCCATGCTTTCACAATTCATCCCTGGCCCTTTTACCACCCCTGGTGCCACAAGGGATCATTAGATTGTTAGCCTCCCTTGGGTCACAATGGTTCCTTGCTTCTCTTAACCCCTGAGGTGTCAAAATGCATCCCATGCCCTTTTAGGCCACTTGATGTCGCAATGAATCATTTGATTTTTGGCCTCCATGGTGGCATAATAGATCCTTGCTTCTATTGGTCCCCGTGCTGTAACAATCCATCCCTGGCCCTTTTTATACCCCCTGGTGCCACAAGGGATCATTAGATTGTTAGCCTGCATTGGGTCACAATGGTTCCTTGCTTCTCTTAACCTCTGTGGTGTCACAATGCATCCCATGCCCTTTTAGGCCACTTGGTGTTACAATGAATCACTTGATTCTTGGCCTCTATGGTGTCATAATATTTCCATGACTTTATTGGGCCCCATGCTTTCAAAATTCATCCCTGGCCCTTTTACCACCCCTGGTGCCACAAGGGATCATTAGATTGTTAGCCTCCCTTGGGTCCCAATACTGCCTTGTTTCTCTTAACCCCTGTGGTGTCACAATGCATCCCATGCCCTTTTAGGCCACTTGATGTCACAATGAATCATTTGATTCTTGGCCTCCATGGTGGCATAATAGATCCTTGCTTCTATTGTTCCCCGTGCTACAACAATCCATCCCTGAACCTTTTTATACCCCCTGGTGTCACAAGGGATCATTAGATTGTTAGCCTGCATTGGGTCACAATGGTGCCTTGCTTCTCTTAACCTCTGTGGTGTCACAATCCATCCCATGCCCTTTTAGGCCACTTGATGTCACAATGAATCATTTGATGGTTGGCCTCCATGGTGGCATAATAGATCCTTGCTTCTATTGATCCCCGTGCTACAACAATCCATCCCTGACAATTTTTATACCCCCTGGTGCCACAAGGGATCATTAGATTGTTAGCCTCCCTTGGGTCACAATGGTTCCTTGCTTCTCTTAACCCCTGTGGTGTCAAAATGCATCCCATGCCCTTTTAGGCCACTTGATGTCACAATGAATCATTTGATTCTTGGCCTCCATGGTGGCATAATAGATCCTTGCTTCTATTGGTCCCCGTGCTGTAACAATCCATCACTGGCCTTTTTATACACCCTGGTGCCACAAGGGATCATTAGATGGTTAGCCTCCCATGGGTCACAATGGTTCCTTGCTTCTTTAACCCCTGTGGTGTCACAATGCATCCCATGCCCTTTTAGGCCACTTGATGTCACAATGAATCATTTGATACTTGGCCTCCATGGTGGCATAATAGATCCTTGCTTCTATTGGTCCCCGTGCTGTAACAATCCATCCCTGGCCCTTTTTATACCCCCTGGTGCCACAAGGGATCATTAGATTTTTAGCCTGCATTGGGTCTCAATGGTTCCTTGCTTCTCTTAACCTCTATGGTGTCACAATGCATCCCATGCCATTTTGGGCCACTTGGTGTTACAATGAATCACTTGATTCTTGGCCTCTATGGTGTCATAATATTTCCATGTCTTTATTGGGCCCCATGCTTTCACAATTCATCCCTGGCCCTTTTACAACCCCTGGTGCCACAAGGGATCATTAGATTGTTAGCCTGCATTGGGTCACAATGGTTCCTTGCTTCTCTTAACCCCTGTGGTATCACAATGCATCCCATGCCCTTTTAGGCCACTTGATGTCGCAATGAATCATTTGATGGTTGGCCTCCATGGTGGCATAATAGATCCTTGCTTCTATTGATCCCCATGCTGTAACAATCCTTCCCTGGCCCTTTTTATACCCCCTGGTGCCACAAGGGATCATTAGATTGATAGCCTCCAATGGGTCACAATGGTTCCTTGCTTCTCTTAACCCCTGTGGTGTCACAATGCATCCCATGCACTTTTTGGCCACTTCATGTTACAATGAATCATTTGATTCTTGGCCTCCATGGTGGCATAATCGTTCCTTGATTCTATTGGTCCCCGTGCCGTAACAATCCATCACTGGACCTTTTTATACCCCCTGGTGTCACAAGGGGTCATTAGTTTGTTAGCCTCCCTTGGGTCACAATGGTTCCTTGCTTCTCTTAACCCCTGTGGTGTCACAATGCATCCCATGCCCTTTTAGGCCACTTGATGTCACAATGAATCATTTGATTCTTGGCCTCCATGGTGGCATAATAGATCCTTGCTTCTATTGGTCCCCGTGCTGTAACATTCCATCACTGGGACTTTCACAAACCCTGGTGTCACAAGGGATCATTAGATTGTTAGCCTGCATTGGGTCACAATGGTTCCTTGCTTCTCTTAACCTCTGTGGTGTCACAATGCATCCCATGCCCTTTTAGGCCACTTGATGTCACAATGAATCATTTGATGGTTGGACTCCATGGTGGCATAATAGATCCTTGCTTCTATTGATCCCCGTGCTACAACAATCCATCCCTGACCCTTTTTATACACCCTGGTGACACAAGGGATCATTAGATTGTTAGCCTCCCTTGGGTCACAATGGTCCCTTGCTTCTCTTAACCTCTATGGTGTCACAATGCATCCCATGCCCTTTTAGGCCACTTGTTGTTACAATGAATCACTTGATTCTTGGCCTCTATGGTGTCATAATATTTCCATGTCTTTATTGGGCCCCATGCTTTCACAATACATCCCTGGCCCTTTACAACCCCTGGTGCCACAAGGGATTCTTAGATTGTTAGCCTGCATTGGGTCTCAATGGTTCCTTGCTTCTCTTAACCCCTGTGGTGTTACAATCCATCCCATGCCCTTTTAGGCCACTTGATGGCACAATGAATCATTTGATGGTTGGCCTCCATGGTGGCATAATAGATCCTTGCTTCTATTGGTCCCCGTGCTACAACAATCCATCCCTGGCCCTTTTTATACCCCCTGGTGCCACAAGGGGTCATTAGATTGATAGCCTCCAATGGGTCACAATGGTTCCTTGCTTCTCTTAACCCCTGTGGTGTCACAATGCATCCCATGCACTTTTTGGCCACTTCATGTTACAATGAATCATTTGATTCTTGGCCTCCATGGTGGCATAATCGTTCCTTGATTCTATTGGTCCCCGTGCTGTAACAATCCATCCCTGACCCTTTTTATACCCCCTGGTGTCACAAGGGATCATTAGATTGTTAGCCTCCCTTGGGTCACAATGGTTCCTTGCTTCTCTTAACCCCTGTGGTGTCACAATGCATCCCATGCCCTTTTAGGCCACTTGATGTCACAATGAATCATTTGATTCTTGGCCTCCATGGTGGCATAATAGATCCTTGCTTCTATTGGTCCCCGTGCTGTAACATTCCATCACTGGGCCTTTTACAAACCCTGGTGTCACAAGGGATCATTAGATTGTTAGCCTCCCTTGGGTCACAATGGTTCCTTGCTTCTCTTAACCCCTGTGGTGTCAAAATGCATCCCATGCCCTTTTAGGCCACTTGATGTCACAATGAATCATTTGATACTTGGCCTCCATGGTGGCATAATAGATCCTTGCTTCTATTGGTCCCCGTGCTGTAACAATCCATCCCTGGCCCTTTTTATACCCCCTGGTGCCACAAGGGATCATTAGATTGTTAGCCTGCATTGGGTCTCAATGGTTCCTTGCTTCTCTTAACCTCTATGGTGTCACAATGCATCCCATGTCATTTTGGGCCACTTGGTGTTACAATGAATCACTTGATTCTTGGCCTCTATGGTGTCATAATATTTCCATGTCTTTATTGGGCCCCATGCTTTCACAATTCATCCCTGGCCCTTTTACAACCCCTGGTGCCACAAGGGATCATTAGATTGTTAGCCTGCATTGGGTCACAATAGTGCCTTGTTTCTCTTAACCCCTGTGGTATCACAATGCATCCCATGGCCTTTTAGGCCACTTGATGTCACAATGAATCATTTGATTCTTGGCCTCCATGGTGGCATAATAGATCCTTGCTTCTATTGGTCCCCGTGCTGTTACAATCCATCACTGGCCCTTTTTATACCCCGTGGTGCCACAAGGGATCATTAGATTGTTAGCCTGCATTGGGTCTCAATGGTTCCTTGCTTCTCTTAACCTCTATGGTGTCACAATGCATCCCATGCCCTTTTAGGCCACTTGGTGTTACAATGAATCACTTGATTCTTGGCCTCTATGGTGTCATAATATTTCCATGTCTTTATTGGGCCCCATTCTTTCACAATTCATCCCTGGCCCTTTTACAACCCCTGGTGCCACAAGGGATCATTAGATTGTTAGCCTGCATTGGGTCACAATAGTGCCTTGTTTCTCTTAACCCCTGTGGTGTCACAATGCATCCCATGCACATTTTGGCCACTTCATGTTACAATGAATCATTGGATTCATGGCCTCCATGGTGGCATAATCGTTCCTTGATTCTATTGGTCCCCGTGCTGTAACAATCCATCACTGGGCCTTTTTATACCCCCTGGTGCCACAAGGGATCATTAGATTGTTAGCCTCCCTTGGGTCACAATGGTTCCTTGCTTCTCTTAACCTCTGTGGTGTCACAATGCATCCCATGCCCTTTTAGGCCAGTTGATGTCACAATGAATCATTTGATGGTTGGCCTCCATGGTGGCATAATAGATCCTTGCTTCTATTGGTCCCCGTGCTGTAACAATCCATCACTGGCCCTTTTTATACCCCCTGGTGCCACAAGGGATCATTAGATTGTTAGCCTGCATTGGGTCACAATGGTTCCTTGCTTCTCTTAACATCTATGGTGTCACAATGCATCCCATGCCCTTTTAGGCCACTTGGTGTTACAATGAATCACTTGATTCTTGGCCTCCAAGGTGTCATAATATTTCCATGTCTTTATTGGGCCCCATGCTTTCAGAATTTATCCCTGGCCCTTTTAGCACCCCTGGTGCCACAAGGGATCATTAGATTGTTAGCCTGCATTGGGTCACAATAGTGCCTTGTTTCTCTTAACCCCTGTGGTGTCACAATGCATCCCATGCCCTTTTAGTCCACTTGATGTCACAATGAATCATTTGATGGTTGGCCTCCATGGTGGCATAATAGATCCTTGCTTCTATTGTTCCCCGTGCTACAACAATCCATCCCTGACACTTTTTATACCCCCTGGTGCCACAAGGGATCATTAGATTGTTAGCCTGCATTGGGTCACAATGGTTCCTTGCTTCTCTTAACCTCTATGCTGTCACAATGCATCCCATGCCCTTTTAGGCCACTTGGTGTTACAATGAATCACTTGATTCTTGGCCTCTATGGTGTCATAATATTTCCATGTCTTTATTGTGCCCCATGCTTTCACAATTCATCCCTGGCCCTTTTACAACCCCTGGTGCCACAAGGGATCATTAGATTGTTAGCCTGCATTGGGTCACAATAGTGCCTTGTTTCTCTTAACCCCTGTGGTGTCACAATGCATCCCATGCCCTTTTAGTCCACTTGATGTCACAATGAATCATTTGATGGTTGGCCTCCATGGTGGCATAATAGATCCTTGCTTCTATTGTTCCCCGTGCTACAACAATCCATCCCTGACACTTTTTATACCCCCTGGTGCCACAAGGGATCATTAGATTGTTAGCCTGCATTGGGTCACAATGGTTCCTTGCTTCTCTTAACCTCTATGCTGTCACAATGCATCCCATGCCCTTTTAGGCCACTTGGTGTTACAATGAATCACTTGATTCTTGGCCTCTATGGTGTCATAATATTTCCATGTCTTTATTGTGCCCCATGCTTTCACAATTCATCCCTGGCCCTTTTACCACCCCTGGTGCCACAAGGGATCATTAGATTGTTAGCCTCCCTTGGGTCACAATGGTTCCTTGCTTCTCTTATCCCCTGAGGTGTCAAAATGCATCCCATGCCCTTTTAGGCCACTTGATGTCGCAATGAATCATTTGATTCTTGGCCTCCATGGTGGCATAATAGATCCTTGCTTCTATTGGTCCCCGTGCTGTAACAATCCATCACTGGCCCTTTTTATACCCCCTGGTGCCACAAGGGATCATTAGATTGTTAGCCTCCTTTGGGTCACAATGGTTCCTTGCTTCTCTTAACCTCTGTGCTGTCACAATGCATCCCATGCCCTTTTAGGCCACTTGGTGTTACAATGAATCACTTGATTCTTGGCCTCTATGGTGTCATAATATTTCCATGACTTTATTGGGCCCCATGCTTTCAAAATTCATCCCTGGCCCTTTTACCACCCCTGTTGCCACAAGTAATCATTAGATTGTTAGCCTCCCTTGGGTCCCAATAGTGCCTTGTTTCTCTTAACCCCTGTGGTGTCACAATGCATCCCATGCCCTTTTAGGCCACTTGATGTCACAATGAATCATTTGATTCTTGGCCTCCATGGTGGCATAATAGATCCTTGCTTCTATTGTTCCCCGTGCTACAACAATCCATCCCTGAACCTTTTTATACCCCCTGGTGCCACAAGGGATCATTAGATTGTTAGCCTCCCTTGGGTCACAATGGTTCCTTGATTCTCTTAACCCCTGTGATGTCACAATGCATCCCATGCCCTTTTAGGCCACTTGATGTCGCAATGAATCATTTGATGGTTGGCCTCCATGGTGGCATAATAGATGCTTGCTTCTATTGGTCCCCGTGCTGTAACAATCCATCACTGGCCTTTTTATACCCCCTGGTGCCACAAGGGATCATTAGATGGTTAGCCTCCCTCGGGTCTCAATGGTTCCTTGCTTCTCTTAACCCCTGTGGTGTCACAATGCATCCCATGCCCTTTTAGGCCACTTGATGTCACAATGAATCATTTGATACTTGGCCTCCATGGTGGCATAATATTTCCATGTCTTTATTGGGCCCCATGCTTTCACAATTCATCCCTGGCCCTTTTACAACCCCTGGTGCCACAAGGGATCATTAGATTGTTAGCCTCCATTGGTTCACAATAGTGCCTTGTTTCTCTTAACCCCTGTGGTGTCACAATGCATCCCATGCCCTTTTAGGCCACTTGATGTCGCAATGAATCATTTGATTCTTGGCCTCCATGGTGGCATAATCGTTCCTTGATTCTATTGGTCCCCGTGCTGTAACAATCCATCACTGGGCCTTTTTATACCCCCTGGTGCCACAAGGGATCATTAGATTGTTAGCCTCCCTTGGGTCACAATGGTTCCTTGATTCTCTTAACCCCTGTGATGTCACAATGCATCCCATGCCCTTTTAGGCCACTTGATGTCGCAATGAATCATTTGCTGGTTGGCCTCCATGGTGGCATAATCGATCCTTGCTTCTATTGGTCCCCGTGCTGTAAAAATCCATCCCTGGCCCTTTTTATACCCCCTGGTGCCACAAGGGATCATTAGATTGTTAGCCTGCATTGGGTCACAATGGTTCCTTGCTTCTCTTACCCTCTATGTTGTCACAATGCATCCCATGCCCTTTTAGGCCACTTGGTGTTACAATGAATCACTTGATTCTTGGCCTCTATGGTGTCATAATATTTCCATGTCTTTATTGGGCCCCATGCTTTCACAATTCATCCCTGGCCCTTTTACAACCCCTGGTGCCACAAGGGATCATTAGATTTTTAGCCTCCCTTGGGTCTCAATGGTTCCTTGCTTCTCTTAACCCCTGTGGTGTCACAATCCATCCCATGCCCTTTTAGGCCACTTGATGTCACAATGAATCATTTGATTCTTGGCCTCCATGGTGGCATAATAGATCCTTGCTTCTATTGCTCCCCGTGCTACAACAATCCATCCCTGGCCCTTTTTATACCCCCTGGTGCCACAAGGGATCATTAGATTGATAGCCTCCAATGGGTCACAATGGTTCCTTGCTTCTCTTAACCCCTGTGGTGTCACAATGCATCCCATGCCCTTTTAGGCCACTTGATGTCACAATGAATCATTTGATGGTAGGCCTCCATGGTGGCATAATCGTTCCTTGATTCTATTGGTCCCCGTGCTGTAACAATCCATCCCTGAACCTTTTTATACCCCCTGGTGCCACAAGGGATCATTAGATTGTTATCCTCCCTTGGGTCACAATGGTTCCTTGCTTCTCTTAACCCCTGTGGTGTCACAATGCATCCCATGCCCTTTTAGGCCACTTGATGTCACAATGAATCATTTGATTCTTGGCCTCCATGGTGGCATAATAGATCCTTGCTTCTATTGGTCCCCGCGCTGTAACATTCCATCACTGGGCCTTTTACAAACCCTGGTGTCACAAGGGATCATTAGATTGTTAGCCTCCTTTGGGTCACAATGGTTCCTTGCTTCTCTTAACCCCTGTGGTGTCACAATGCATCCCATGCCCTTTTAGGCCACTTGATGTCACAATGAATCATTTGATGGTTGGCCTCCATGGTGGCATAATAGATCCTTGCTTCTATTGGTCCCCGTGCTGTAACATTCCATCACTGGGCCTTTTACAAACCCTGGTGTCACAAGGGATCATTAGATTGTTAGCCTGCATTGGGTCACAATGGTTCCTTGCTTCTCTTAACCTCTGTGGTGTCACAATGCATCCCATGCCCTTTAAGGCCACTTGATGTCACAATGAATCATTTGATGGTTGGCCTCCATGGTGGCATAATAGATCCTTGCTTCTATTGATCCCCGTGCTAAAACAATCCATCCCTGATCCTTTTTATACACCCTGGTGCCACAAGGGATCATTAGATTGTTAGCCTCCCTTGGGTCACAATGGTTCCTTGCTTCTCTTAACCCCTGTGGTGTCAAAATGCATCCCATGCCCTTTTAGGCCACTTGATGTCGCAATGAATCATTTCATGGTTGGCCTCCATGGTGGCATAATAGATCCTTGCTTCTATTGGTCCCCGTGCTGTAACAATCCATCCCTGGCCCTTTTTATACCCCCTGGTGCCACAAGGGATCATTAGATGGTTAGCCTCCCTTGGGTCACAATGGTTCCTTGCTTCTCTTAACCCCTGTGGTGTCACAATGCATCCCATGCCCTTTTAGGCCACTTGATGTCACAATGAATCATTTGATTCTTGGCCTCCATGGTGGCATAATCGATCCTTGCTTCTATTGGTCCCCGTGCTATAACAATCCATCACTGGCCCTTTTTATACCCCCTGGTGCCACAAGGGATCATTAGATTGTTAGCCTGCATTGGGTCTCAATGGTTCCTTGCTTCTCTTAACCTCTATGATGTCACAATGCATCCCATGCCATTTTAGGCCACTTGGTGTTACAATGAATCACTTGATTCTTGGCCTCTATGGTGTCATAATATTTCCATGTCTTTATTGGGCCCCATGCTTTCACAATTCATCCCTGGCCCTTTTACAACCCCTGGTGCCACAAGGGATCATTAGATTGTTAGCCTGCATTGGGTCACAATAGTGCCTTGTTTCTCTTAACCCCTGTGGTGTCACAATGCATCCCATGCCCTTTTAGGCCACTTGATGTCACAATGAATCATTTGATGGTTGGCCTCCATGGTGGCATAATAGATCCTTGCTTCTATTGCTCCCCGTGCTACAACAATCCATCCCTGGCCCTTTTTATACCCCCTGGTGCCACAAGGGGTCATTAGATTGATAGCCTCCAATGGGTCACAATGGTTCCTTGCTTCTCTTAACCCCTGTGGTGTCACAATGCATCCCATGCCCTTTTAGGCCACTTGATGTCACAATGAATCATTTGATGGTTGGCCTCCATGGTGGCATAATAGATCCTTGCTTCTATTGGTCCCCGTGCTGTAACATTCCATCACTGGGCCTTTTACAAACCCTGGTGACACAAGGGATCATTAGATTGTTAGCCTCCCTTGGGTAACACTGGTGCCTTGCTTCTCTTAACCTCTGTGGTGTCACAATGCATCCCATGCCCTTTTAGGCCACTTGATGTCACAATGAATCATTTGATTCTTGGCCTCCATGGTGGCATAATAGATCCTTGCTTCTATTGTTCCCCGTGCTACAACAATCCATCCCTGAACCTTTTTATACCCCCTGGTGTCACAAGGGATCATTAGATTGTTAGCCTGCATTGGGTCACAATGGTTCCTTGCTTCTCTTAACCCCTGTGGTGTCAAAATGCATCCCATGCCCTTTTAGGCCACTTGATGTCGCAATGAATCATTTGATGGTTGGCCTCCATGGTGGCATAATAGATGCTTGCTTCTATTGGTCCCCGTGCTGTAACAATCCATCACTGGCCTTTTTATACCCCCTGGTGCCACAAGGGATCATTAGATGGTTAGCCTCCCTTGGGTCTCAATGGTTCCTTGCTTCTCTTAACCCCTGTGGTGTCACAATGCATCCCATGCCCTTTTAGGCCACTTGATGTCACAATGAATCATTTGATACTTGGCCTCCATGGTGGCATAATAGATCCTTGCTTCTATTGGTCCCCGTGCTGTAACAATCCATCACTGGCCCTTTTTATACCCCCTGGTGCCACAAGGGATCATTAGATTGTTAGCCTGCATTGGGTCTCAATGGTTCCTTGCTTCTCTTAACCTCTATGGTGTCACAATGCATCCCATGCCATTTTGGGCCACTTGGTGTTACAATGAATCACTTGATTCTTGGCCTCTATGGTGTCATAATATTTCCATGTCTTTATTGGGCCCCATGCTTTCACAATTCATCCCTGGCCCTTTTACAACCCCTGGTGCCACAAGGGATCATTAGATTGTTAGCCTCCATTGGGTCACAATAGTGCCTTGTTTCTCTTAACCCCTGTGGTGTCACAATGCATCCCATGCCCTTTTAGGCCACTTGATGTCGCAATGAATCATTTGATTCTTGGCCTCCATGGTGGCATAATCGTTCCTTGATTCTATTGGTCCCCGTGCTGTAACAATCCATCACTGGGCCTTTTTATACCCCCTGGTGCCACAAGGGATCATTAGATTGTTAGCCTCCCTTGGGTCACAATGGTTCCTTGATTCTCTTAACCCCTGTGATGTCACAATGCATCCCATGCCCTTTTAGGCCACTTGATGTCGCAATGAATCATTTGCTGGTTGGCCTCCATGGTGGCATAATCGATCCTTGCTTCTATTGGTCCCCGTGCTGTAAAAATCCATCCCTGGCCCTTTTTATACCCCCTGGTGCCACAAGGGATCATTAGATTGTTAGCCTGCATTGGGTCACAATGGTTCCTTGCTTCTCTTACCCTCTATGTTGTCACAATGCATCCCATGCCCTTTTAGGCCACTTGGTGTTACAATGAATCACTTGATTCTTGGCCTCTATGGTGTCATAATATTTCCATGTCTTTATTGGGCCCCATGCTTTCACAATTCATCCCTGGCCCTTTTACAACCCCTGGTGCCACAAGGGATCATTAGATTTTTAGCCTCCCTTGGGTCTCAATGGTTCCTTGCTTCTCTTAACCCCTGTGGTGTCACAATCCATCCCATGCCCTTTTAGGCCACTTGATGTCACAATGAATCATTTGATTCTTGGCCTCCATGGTGGCATAATAGATCCTTGCTTCTATTGCTCCCCGTGCTACAACAATCCATCCCTGGCCCTTTTTATACCCCCTGGTGCCACAAGGGATCATTAGATTGATAGCCTCCAATGGGTCACAATGGTTCCTTGCTTCTCTTAACCCCTGTGGTGTCACAATGCATCCCATGCCCTTTTAGGCCACTTGATGTCACAATGAATCATTTGATGGTAGGCCTCCATGGTGGCATAATCGTTCCTTGATTCTATTGGTCCCCGTGCTGTAACAATCCATCCCTGACCCTTTTTATACCCCCTGGTGCCACAAGGGATCATTAGATTGTTATCCTCCCTTGGGTCACAATGGTTCCTTGCTTCTCTTAACCCCTGTGGTGTCACAATGCATCCCATGCCCTTTTAGGCCACTTGATGTCACAATGAATCATTTGATTCTTGGCCTCCATGGTGGCATAATAGATCCTTGCTTCTATTGGTCCCCGCGCTGTAACATTCCATCACTGGGCCTTTTACAAACCCTGGTGTCACAAGGGATCATTAGATTGTTAGCCTCCTTTGGGTCACAATGGTTCCTTGCTTCTCTTAACCTCTGTGGTGTCACAATGCATCCCATGCCCTTTTAGGCCACTTGATGTCACAATGAATCATTTGATGGTTGGCCTCCATGGTGGCATAATAGATCCTTGCTTCTATTGGTCCCCGTGCTGTAACATTCCATCACTGGGCCTTTTACAAACCCTGGTGTCACAAGGGATCATTAGATTGTTAGCCTGCATTGGGTCACAATGGTTCCTTGCTTCTCTTAACCTCTGTGGTGTCACAATGCATCCCATGCCCTTTAAGGCCACTTGATGTCACAATGAATCATTTGATGGTTGGCCTCCATGGTGGCATAATAGATCCTTGCTTCTATTGATCCCCGTGCTAAAACAATCCATCCCTGATCCTTTTTATACACCCTGGTGCCACAAGGGATCATTAGATTGTTAGCCTCCCTTGGGTCACAATGGTTCCTTGCTTCTCTTAACCCCTGTGGTGTCAAAATGCATCCCATGCCCTTTTAGGCCACTTGATGTCGCAATGAATCATTTCATGGTTGGCCTCCATGGTGGCATAATAGATCCTTGCTTCTATTGGTCCCCGTGCTGTAACAATCCATCCCTGGCCCTTTTTATACCCCCTGGTGCCACAAGGGATCATTAGATGGTTAGCCTCCCTTGGGTCACAATGGTTCCTTGCTTCTCTTAACCCCTGTGGTGTCACAATGCATCCCATGCCCTTTTAGGCCACTTGATGTCACAATGAATCATTTGATTCTTGGCCTCCATGGTGGCATAATCGATCCTTGCTTCTATTGGTCCCCGTGCTATAACAATCCATCACTGGCCCTTTTTATACCCCCTGGTGCCACAAGGGATCATTAGATTGTTAGCCTGCATTGGGTCTCAATGGTTCCTTGCTTCTCTTAACCTCTATGATGTCACAATGCATCCCATGCCATTTTAGGCCACTTGGTGTTACAATGAATCACTTGATTCTTGGCCTCTATGGTGTCATAATATTTCCATGTCTTTATTGGGCCCCATGCTTTCACAATTCATCCCTGGCCCTTTTACAACCCCTGGTGCCACAAGGGATCATTAGATTGTTAGCCTGCATTGGGTCACAATAGTGCCTTGTTTCTCTTAACCCCTGTGGTGTCACAATGCATCCCATGCCCTTTTAGGCCACTTGATGTCACAATGAATCATTTGATGGTTGGCCTCCATGGTGGCATAATAGATCCTTGCTTCTATTGCTCCCCGTGCTACAACAATCCATCCCTGGCCCTTTTTATACCCCCTGGTGCCACAAGGGGTCATTAGATTGATAGCCTCCAATGGGTCACAATGGTTCCTTGCTTCTCTTAACCCCTGTGGTGTCACAATGCATCCCATGCCCTTTTAGGCCACTTGATGTCACAATGAATCATTTGATGGTTGGCCTCCATGGTGGCATAATAGATCCTTGCTTCTATTGGTCCCCGTGCTGTAACATTCCATCACTGGGCCTTTTACAAACCCTGGTGTCACAAGGGATCATTAGATTGTTAGCCTCCCTTGGGTAACACTGGTGCCTTGCTTCTCTTAACCTCTGTGGTGTCACAATGCATCCCATGCCCTTTTAGGCCACTTGATGTCACAATGAATCATTTGATTCTTGGCCTCCATGGTGGCATAATAGATCCTTGATTCTATTGGTCCCAGTGCTGTAACAATCCCTCCCTGACCCTTTTTATACCCCCTGGTGCCACAAGGGATCATTAGATTGTTAACCTCCCGTGGGTCACAATGGTTCCTTGCTTCTCTTAACCCCTGTGGTGTCACAATGCATCCCATGCCCTTTTAGGCAACTTGATGTCACAATGAATCATTTGATTCTTGGCCTCCATGGTGGCATAATAGATCCTTGCTTCTATTGGTCCCCGTGCTGTAACAATCCATCACTGGCCCTTTTTATACCCCCTGGTGCCACAAGGGATCATTAGATTGTTAGCCTGCATTGGGTCACAATGATTCCTTGCTTCTCTTAACCTCTGTGCTGCCACAATGCATCCCATGCCCTTTTAGGCCACTTGGTGTTACAATGAATCACTTGATTCTTGGCCTCTATGGTGTCATAATATTTCCATGTCTTTATTGGGCCCCATGCTTTCACAATTCATCCCTGGCCCTTTTACCACCCCTGGTGCCACAAGGGATCATTAGATTGTTAGCCTGCATTGGGTCACAATAGTGCCTTGCTTCTCTTAACCCCTGTTGTGTCACAATGCATCCCATGCCCTTTTAGGCCACTTGATGTCACAATGAATCATTTGATTCTTGGCCTCCATGGTGGCATAATAGATCCTTGCTTCTATTGGTCCCCGTGCTACAACAATCCATCCCTGAACCTTTTTATACCCCCTGGCGCCACAAGGGATCATTAGATTGTTAGCCTCCCTTGGGTCACAATGGTTCCTTGCTTCTCTTAACCCCTGTGGTGTCACAATCCATCCCATGCCCTTTTAGGCCACTTGATGTCACAATGAATCATTTGATTCTTGGCCTCCATGGTGGCATAATCGATCCTTGCTTCTATTGGTCCCCGTGCTGTAACAATCCATCCCTGGCCCTTTTTATACCCCCTGGTGCCACAAGGAATCATTAGATTGTTAGCCTCCCTTGGGTCACAATGGTTCCTTGCTTCTCTTAACCCCTGTGGTGTCACAATGCATCCCATGCCCTTTTAGGACACTTGATGTCAAAATGAATCATTTGATGGTTGGCCTCCATGGTGGCATAATAGATCCTTGCTTCTATTGGTCCCCGTGCTGTAACAATCCATCACTGGGCCTTTTACAAACCCTGGTGTCACAAGGGATCATTAGATTGTTAGCCTGCATTGGGTCACAATGGTGCCTTGCTTCTCTTAACCCCTGTGGTGTCAAAATGCATCCCATGCCCTTTTAGGCCACTTGATGTCGCAATGAATCATTTGATTCTTGGCCTCCATGGTGGCATAATAGATCCTTGCTTCTATTGGTCCCCGTGCTGTAACAATCCATCACTGGCCTTTTTATACACCCTGGTGCCACAAGGGATCATTAGATGGTTAGCCACCCATGGGTCACAATGGTTCCTTGCTTCTCTTAACCCCTGTGGTGTCACAATGCATCCCATGCCCTTTTAGGCAACTTGATGTCACAATGAATCATTTGATACTTGGCCTCCATGGTGGCATAATAGATCCTTGCTTCTATTGGTCCCCGTGCTGTAACAATCCATCCCTGGCCCTTTTTATACCCCCTGGTGCCACAAGGGATCATTAGATTGTTAGCCTGCATTGGGTCTCAATGGTTCCTTGCTTCTCTTAACCTCTATGGTGTCACAATGCATCCCATGCCATTTTGGGCCACTTGGTGTTACAATGAATCACTTGATTCTTGGCCTCTATGGTGTCATAATATTTCCATGTCTTTATTGGGCCCCATGCTTTCACAATTCATCCCTGGCCCTTTTACAACCCCTGGTGCCACAAGGGATCATTAGATTGTGAGCCTCCATTGGGTCACAATAGTGCCTTGTTTCTCTTAACCCCTGTGGTGTCACAATGCATCCCATGCCCTTTTAGGCCACTTGATGTCGCAATGAATCATTTGATGGTTGGCCTCCATGGTGGCATAATAGATCCTTGCTTCTATTGATCCCCGTGCTACAACAATCCTTCCCTGGCCCTTTTTATACCCCCTGGTGCCACAAGGGATCATTAGATTGATAGCCTCCAATGGGTCACAATGGTTCCTTGCTTCTCTTAACCCCTGTGGTGTCACAATGCATCCAATGCACTTTTTGGCCACTTCATGTTACAATGAATCATTTGATTCTTGGCCTCCATGGTGGCATAATCGTTCCTTGATTCTATTGGTCCCCGTGCTGTAACAATCCATCACTGGGCCTTTTTATACCCCCTGGTGCCACAAGGGATCATTAGATTGTTAGCCTCCCTTGGGTCACAATGGTTCCTTGATTCTCTTAACCCCTGTGATGTCACAATGCATCCCATGCCCTTTTAGGCCACTTGATGTCACAATGAATCATTTGATTCTTGGCCTCCATGGTGGCATAATAGATCCTTGCTTCTATTGGTCCCCGTGCTGTAACATTCCATCACTGGGACTTTTACAAACCCTGGTGTCACAAGGGATCATTAGATTGTTAGCCTCCCTTGGGTAACACTGGTGCCTTGCTTCTCTTAACCTCTGTGGTGTCACAATGCATCCCATGCCCTTTTAGGCCACTTGATGTCACAATGAATCATTTGATTCTTGGCCTCCATGGTGGCATAATAGATCCTTGATTCTATTGGTCCCAGTGCTGTAACAATCCCTCCCTGACCCTTTTTATACCCCCTGGTGCCACAAGGGATCATTAGATTGTTAGCCTCCCGTGGGTCACAATGGTTCCTTGCTTCTCTTAACCCCTGTGGTGTCAAAATGCATCCCATGCCCTTTTAGGCCACTTGATGTCGCAATGAATCATTTGATTCTTGGCCTCCATGGTGGCATAATAGATCCTTGCTTCTATTGGTCCCCGTGCTGTAACAATCCATCCCTGGCCCTTTTTATACCCTCTGGTGCCACAAGGGATCATTAGATTGTTAGCCTACATTGGGTCACAATGTTTCCTTGCTTCTCTTAACCTCAGTGGTGTCACAATGCATCCCATGCCCTTTTAGGCCACTTGGTGTTACAATGAACCATTTGATTCGTGGCCTCTATGGTGTCATAATATTTCCATGTCTTTATTGGGCCCCATGCTTTCACAATTCATCCCTGGCCCTTTTACAAACCCTGGTGTCACAAGGGATCATTAGATTGTTAGCCTCCCGTGGGTCACAATTGTTCCTTGCTTCTCTTAACCCCTGTGGTGTCACAATGCATCCCATGCCCTTTTAGGCAACTTGATGTCACAATGAATCATTTGATTCTTGGCCTCCATGGTGGCATAATAGATCCTTGCTTCTATTGGTCCCCGTGCTGTAACAATCCATCACTGGCCCTTTTTATACACCCTGGTGCCACAAGGGATCATTAGATTGTTAGCCTGCATTGGGTCACAATGGTTCCTTGCTTCTCTTAACCTCTGTGCTGCCACAATGCATCCCATGTCCTTTTAGGCCACTTGGTGTTACAATGAATCACTTGATTCTTGGCCTCTATGGTGTCATAATATTTCCATGTCTTTATTGGGCCCCATGCTTTCACAATTCATCCCTGGCCCTTTTACCACCCCTGGTGCCACAAGGGATCATTAGATTGTTAGCCTGCATTGGGTCACAATAGTGCCTTGTTTCTCTTAACCCCTGTGGTGTCACAATGCATCCCATGCCCTTTTCGGCCACTTGATGTCACAATGAATCATTTGATTCTTGGCCTCCATGGTGGCATAATAGATCCTTGCTTCTATTGGTCCCCGTGCTACACCAATCCATCCCTGAACCTTTTTATACCCCCTGGCGCCACAAGGGATCATTAGATTGTTAGCCTCCCTTGGGTCACAATGGTTCCTTGCTTCTCTTAACCCCTGTGGTGTCACAATCCATCCCATGCCCTTTTAGGCCACTTGATGTCACAATGAATCATTTGATTCTTGGCCTCCATGGTGGCATAATCGATCCTTGCTTCTATTGGTCCCCGTGCTGTAACAATCCATCCCTGGCCCTTTTTATACCCCCTGGTGCCACAAGGAATCATTAGATTGTTAGCCTCCCGTGGGTCACAATGGTTCCTTGCTTCTCTTAACCCCTGTGGTGTCACAATGCATCCCATGCCCTTTTAGGACACTTGATGTCAAAATGAATCATTTGATGGTTGGCCTCCATGGTGGCATAATAGATCCTTGCTTCTATTGGTCCCCGTGCTGTAACAATCCATCACTGGGCCTTTTACAAACCCTGGTGTCACAAGGGATCATTAGATTGTTAGCCTGCATTGGGTCACAATGGTGCCTTGCTTCTCTTAACCTCTGTGGTGTCACAATCCATCCCATGCCCTTTTAGGCCACTTGATGTCACAATGAATCATTTGATGGTTGGCCTCCATGGTGGCATAATAGATCCTTGCTTCTATTGATCCCCGTGCTACAACAATCCATCCCTGACAATTTTTATACCCCCTGGTGCCACAAGGGATCATTAGATTGTTAGCCTCCCTTGGGTCACAATGGTTCCTTGCTTCTCTTAACCCCTGTGGTGTCAAAATGCATCCCATGCCCTTTTAGGCCACTTGATGTCACAATGAATCATTTGATTCTTGGCCTCCATGGTGGCATAATAGATCCTTGCTTCTATTGGTCCCCGTGCTGTAACAATCCATCACTGGCCTTTTTATACACCCTGGTGCCACAAGGGATCATTAGATTGTTAGCCTGCATTGGGTCACAATGGTTCCTTGCTTCTCTTAACCTCTGTGCTGCCACAATGCATCCCATGCCCTTTTAGGCCACTTGGTGTTACAATGAATCACTTGATTCTTGGCCTCTATGGTGTCATAATATTTCCATGTCTTTATTGGGCCCCATGCTTTCACAATTCATCCCTGGCCCTTTTACCACCCCTGGTGCCACAAGGGATCATTAGATTTTTAGCCTCCCTTGGGTCACAATAGTGCCTTGCTTCTCTTAACCTCTGTGGTGTCACAATGCATCCCATGCCCTTTTAGGCCACTTGATGTCACAATGAATCATTTGATTCTCGGCCTCCATGGTGGCATAATAGATCCTTGCTTCTATTGGTCCCCGTGCTACAACAATCCATCCCTGACACTTTTTATACCCCCTGGTGCCACAAGGGATCATTAGATTGTTAGCCTCCCTTGGGTCACAATGGTTCCTTGCTTCTCTTAACCCCTGTGGTGTCACAATGCATCCCATGCCCTTTTAGGCCACTTGATGTCACAATGAATCATTTGATTCTTGGCCTCCATGGTGGCATAATAGATCCTTGCTTCTATTGGTCCCCGCGCTGTAACATTCCATCACTGGGCCTTTTACAAACCCTGGTGTCACAAGGGATCATTAGATTGTTAGCCTCCCTTGGGTCACAATGGTTCCTTGCTTCTCTTAACCCCTGTGGTGTCACAATGCATCCCATGCCCTTTTAGGCCACTTGATGTCGCAATGAATCATTTGATTCTTGGCCTCCATGGTGGTATAATAGATCCTTGCTTCTATTGGTCCCCGTGCTGTAACAATCCATCACTGGCTTTTTATACCCCCTGGTGCCACAAGGGATCATTAGATTGTTAGCCTCCCTTGGGTCTCAATGGTTCCTTGCTTCTCTTAACCCCTGTGGTGTCACAATCCATCCCATGCCCTTTTAGGCCACTTGATGTCACAATGAATCATTTGATTCTTGGCCTCCATGGTGGCATAATCGATCCTTGCATCTATTGGTCCCCGTGCTGTAACAATCCATCCCTGGCCCTTTTTATACCCCCTGGTGCCCCAAGGGATCATTAGATTGTTAGCCTGCATTGGGTCTCAATGGTTCCTTGCTTCTCCTAACCTCTATGATGTCACAATGCATCCCATGCCCTTTTAGGCCACTTGGTGTTACAATGAATCACTTGATTCTTGGCCTCTATGGTGTCGTAATATTTCCATGACTTTTTTGGGCCCCATGCTTTCACAATTCATCCCTGGCCCTTTTACAACCCCTGGTGCCACAAGGGATCATTAGATTGTTAGCCTGCAGTGGGTCACAATAGTGCCTTGCTTCTCTTAACCCCTGTGGTGTCACAATGCATCCCATGCCCTTTTAGGCCACTTGATGTCACAATTAATCATTTGATTCTTGGCCTCCATGGTGGCACAATAGATCCTTGCTTCTATTGGTCCCCGTGCTGTAACAATCCATCACTGGGCCTTTTTATACCCCCTGGTGCCACAAGGGATCATTAGATTGTTAGCCTCCCTTGGGTCACAATGGTTCCTTGCTTCTCTTAACCTCTGTGGTGTCACAATGCATCCCATGCCCTTTTAGGCCACTTGATGTCACAATGAATCATTTGATTCTTGGCCTCTATGGTGTCATAATCGCTCCTTGTTTCTATTGGGCCCCATGCTGTCACAATTCATCCCTGGCCCTATTACAACCCCTGGTGTCACAAGGGATCATTAGATTGTGAGCCTGCATTGGGTCACAATAGTGCCTTGCTTCTCTTAACCTCTGTGGTGTCACAATGCATCCCATGCCCTTTTAGGCCACTTGATGTCACAATGAATCATTTGATTCTTGGCCCCCATGGTGGCATAATAGATCCTTGCTTCTATTGGTCCCCCTGCTGTAACATTCCATCACTGGGACTTTCACAAACCCTGGTGTCACAAGGGATCATTAGATTGTTAGCCTCCATTGGGTCACAATGGTGCCTTGTTTCTCTTAACCTCTGTGGTGTCCCAATGCATCACATGCCCTTTTAGGCCACTTGATGTCACAATGAATCATTTGATTCTTGGCCTCCATGGTGGCATAATAGATCCTTGCTTCTATTGGTCCCCGTGCTGTAACAATCCATCCCTGGCCCTTTTTATACCCCCTGGTGCCACAAGGGATCATTAGATTGTTAGCCTGCATTAGGTCTCAATGGTTCCTTGCTTCTCTTAACCTCTATGGTGTCACAATGCATCCCATGCCCTTTTAGGCCACTTGGTGTTACAATGAATCACTTGATTCTTGGACTCTATGGTGTCATAATATTTCCATGACTTTATTGCGCCCCATGCTTTCGCAATTCATCCCTGGACCTTTTACAATCCCTGGTGCCACAAGGGATCATTAGATTGTTAGCCTGCATTGGGTCACAATAGTGCCTTGTTTCTCTTAACCCCTGTGGTGTCACAGTGCATCCCATGCCCTTTTCGGCCACTTGATGTCACAATGAATCATTTGATACTTGGCCTCCATGGTGGCATAATAGATCCTTGCTTCTATTGGTCCCCGTGCTACAACAATCCAACCCTGTCCCTTTTTATACGCCCTGGTGCCACAAGGGATCATTAGATTGTTAGCCTCCCTTGGGTCTAAATGGTTCCATGCTTCTCTTAACCTCAGTGGTGTCACAATGCATCCCATGCCCTTTTAGGCCACTTGATGTCACAATGAATCATTTGATTCTTGGCCTCCATGGTGGCATAATAGATCCTTGCTTCTATTGGGCCCCATGCTTTCACAATTCATCCCTGGCCCTTTTACAACACCTTGTGTGACAAGGGATCATTAGATTGTTAGCCTCCCTTGGGTCTCAATGGTTCCTTGCTTCTCTTAACCTCTGTGGTGTCACAATGAATTCCAAGCCCTTTTAGGCCACTTGGTGTTACAATGAACAATTTGATTCTTGGCCTCTATGGTGTCATAATATTTCCATGATTTTATTGTGCCCCATGCTTCCACAATTCATCCCTGGCCCGATTACAACCCCTGGTGTCAACAGGGATCATTAGATTTTTAGCCTGCATTGGGTCACAATGGTTCCTTGCTTCTCTTAACCCCTGTGGTGTCACAATGCATCTCATGCCCTTTTAGGCCACTTGATGTCGCAATGAATCATTTGATTCTTGGCCTCCATGGTGGCATAATAGATCCTTGATTGTATTGGTTCCTGTGCTGTAACAATCCATCACTGGCCCTTTTTATACCCCCTGGTGCCACAAGGGATCATTAGATTGTTAGCCTGCATTGGGTCACAATGATTCCTTGCTTCTCTTAACCTCTGTGGTGTCACAATGCATCCCATGCCCTTTTAGGCCACTTGGTGTTTCAATGAACCATATGATTCTTGGCCTCCATGGTGGCATAATATTTCCATGTCTTTATTGGGCCCCATGCTTTCACAATTCATCCCTGGCCCTTTTACAACCCCTGGTGTCACAAGGGATCATTGGATTGTTAGACTCCCTTGGGTCACAATGGTGCCTTGCTTCTCTTAACCTCTGTGGTGTCACAATGCATCCCATGCCCTTTTAGGCCACTTGATGTCACAATGAATCATTTGATTCTTGGCCTCCATGGTGTCATAATCGCTCCTTGTTTCTATTGGGCCCCATGCTGTCACAATTCCTCCCTGGCCCTATTACAACCCCTGGTGTCACAAGGGATCATTTGATTGTTAGCCTGCATTGGGTCACAATAGTGCCTTGCTTCTCTTAACCCCTGTGGTGTCACAATGCATCCCATGCTCTTTTAGGCCACTTGATGTCACAATGAATCATTTGATTCTTGGCCTCCATGGTGGCACAATCATTCCTTGTTTCTATTGGTCCCCGTGCTGTAACAATCCATCCCTGACCCTTTTTATACGCCCTGGTGCCACAAGGGATCATTAGATTGTTAGCCTCCCTTGGGTCACAATGGTTCCTTGCTTCTCTTAACCCCTGTGGTGTCACAATGCATCCCATGCCCTTTTAGGCCACTTGATGTCGCAATGAATCATTTGGTTCTTGGCCTCCATGGTGGCATAATAAATCCTTGCTTCTATTGGTCCCCGTGCTGTAACATTCCATCACTGGGACTATTACAAACCCTGGTGCCACAAGGGATCATTAGATTGTTAGCCTCCCTTGGGTCTAAATGGTTCCCTGCTTCTCTTAACCTCTGTGGTGTCACAATGCATCCCATGCCCTTTTAGGCCACTTGATGTCACAATGAATCATTTGATTCTTGGCCTCCATGATGTCATAATATTTCCATGTCTTTATTGCGCCCCATGCTTTCGCAATTCATCCCTGGAACTTTTACAACCCCTGGTGCCACAAGGGATCATTAGATTGTTAGCCTGCATTGGGTCACAATGGTTCCTTGTTTCTCTCAACCCCTGTGGTGTCACAATGCATCCCATGCCCTTTTAGGCCACTTGATGTCACAATGAATCATTTGATTCTTGGCCTCCATGGTGGCATAATGGTTCCTTGTTTCTATTGGGCCCCATGCTGTCACAATTCATCCCTGGCCCTTTTACGCCCCCTGGTGTCAAATGGCATCCTGGGATTATTACCCTCCATTGGGTCACAATGGTTCCTTGCTTCTCTTAACCCCTGTGGTGTCACAATGCATCCCATGCCCTTTTAGGCCACTTGATGTCACAATGAATCATTTGATTCTTGGCCTCGATGGTGGCATAATCGCTCCTTGTTTCTATTGGGCCCCATGCTGTCACAATTCATCCCTGGCCCTATTACAACCCCTGGTGTCACAAGGGATCATTTGATTGTTAGCCTGCATTGGGTCACAATAGTGCCTTGCTTCTCTTAACCTCTGTGGTGTCACAATGCATCCCATGTCCTTTTAGGCCACTTGATGTCACAATGAATCATTTGATTCTTGGCCTCCATGGTGGCATAATCATTCCTTGATTCTATTGGTCCCCGTGCTGTAACAATCCATCCCTGACCCTTTTTATACGCCCTGGTGCCACAAGGGATCATTAGATTGTTAGCCTCCCTTGGGTCTAAATGGTTCCTTGCTTCTCTTAACCTCAGTGGTGTCACAATGCATCCCATGCCCTTTTAGGCCACTTGATGTCACAATGAATCATTTGATTCTTGGCCTCCATGGTGGCATAAGGGTTCCTTGTTTCTATTGGGCCCCATGTTGTCACAATTCATCCTTGGCCCTTTTACGCCCCCTGGTGTCAAATGGCATCCTGGGATTATTACCCTCCATTGGGTCACAATGGATCCTTGCTTCTCTTAACCCCTGTGGTGTCACAATGCATTCCAAGCCCTTTTAGGCCACTTGGTGTTACAATGAATCACTTGAATCTTGGCCTCTATGGTGTCATAATATTTCCATGATTTTATTGTGCCCCATGCTTCCACAATTCATCCCTGGCCCTATTACAACCCCTGGTGTCAACAGGGATCATTAGATTTTTAGCCTCCCTTGGGTCACAATGGTGCCTTGCTTCTCTTAACCCCTGTGGTGTCACAATGCATCCCATGCACTTTTTGGCCACTTGATGTCACAATTAATCATTTGATTCTTGGCCTCCATGGTGGCATAATAGATCCTTGCTTCTATTGGGCCCCATGCTGTAACAATCCATCACTGGCCCTATTACAACCCCTGGTGTCACAAGGGATCATTAGATTGTTAGCCTCCCTTGGGTCACAATGGTTCCTTGCTTCTCTTAACCCCTGTGGTGTCACAATGCATCCCATGCCCTTTTAGGCCACTTGATGTCACAATGAATCATTTGATTCTTGGCCTCGATGGTGGCATAATCGCTCCTTGTTTCTATTGGGCCCCATGCTGTCACAATTCATCCCTGGCCCTATTACAACCCCTGGTGTCACAAGGGATCATTTGATTGTTAGCCTGCATTGGGTCACAATAGTGCCTTGCTTCTCTTAACCTCTGTGGTGTCACAATGCATCCCATGCCCTTTTAGGCCACTTGATGTCACAATGAATCATTTGATTCTTGGCCTCCATGGTGGCATAATCATTCCTTGATTCTATTGGTCCCCGTGCTGTAACAATCCATCACTGGCCCTTTTTATACGCCCTGGTGCCACAAGGGATCATTAGATTGTTAGCCTCCCTTGGGTCTAAATGGTTCCTTGCTTCTCTTAACCTCAGTGGTGTCACAATGCATCCCATGCCCTTTTAGGCCACTTGATGTCACAATGAATCATTTGATTCTTGGCCTCCATGGTGGCATAATGGTTCCTTTTTTCTATTGGGCCCCATGCTGTCACAATTCATCCCTGGCCCTTTTTCGCCCCCTGGTGTCAAATGGCATCCTGGGATTATTACCCTCCATTGGGTCACAATGGTTCCTTGCTTCTCTTAACCCCTGTGGTGTCACAATGCATCCCATGCCCTTTTAGGCCACTTGATGTCACAATGAATCATTTGATTCTTGGCCTCCATGGTGGCATAATAAATCCTTGCTTCTATTGGTCCCCGTGCTGTAACATTCCATCACTGGGACTATTACAAACCCTGGTGCCACAAGGGATCATTAGATTGTTAGCCTCCCTTGGGTCTAAATGGTTCCTTGCTTCTCTTAACCTCAGTGGTGTCACAATGCATCCCATGCCCTTTTAGGCCACTTGATGTCACAATGAATCATTTGATTCTTGGCCTCCATGGTGTCATAATAGATCCTTGCTTCTATTGGTCCCCGTGCTACAACAATCCATCCCTGTCCCTTTTTATACGCCCTGGTGCCACAAGGGATCATTAGATTGTTAGCCTCCCTTGGGTCTCAATGGTTCCTTGCTTCTCTTAACCCCTGTGGTGTCACAATGCATCCCATGCCCTTTTAGGCCACTTGATGTCACAATGAATCATTTGATTCTTGGCCTCCATGGTGGCATAATGGTTCCTTGTTTCTATTGGGCCCCATGCTGTCACAATTCATCCCTGGCCCTTTTACGCCCCCTGGTGTCAAATGGCATCCTGGAATTATTACCCTCCATTGGGTCACAATGGATCCTTGCTTCTCTTAACCCCTGTGGTGTCACAATGCATCCCATGCCCTTTTAGGCCACTTGATGTCACAATGAATCATTTGATTCTTGGCCTCCATGGTGGCATAATAGATCCTTGCTTGTATTGGTCCCCGTGCCGTAACATTCCATCCCTGGGCCTTTTACAAACCCTGGTGTCACAAGGGATTATTAGATTGTTGGCCTGCATTGGGTCACAATGGTGCCTTGCTTCTCTTAACCTCAATGGTGTCACAATGCATCCCATGCCCTTTTAGGCCACTTGATGTCACAATGTATCATTTGATTCTTGGCCTCGATGGTGGCATAATGGTTCCTTGTTTCTATTGGGCCCCATGCTGTCACAATTCATCCCTGGCCCTTTTACGCCCCCTGGTGTCAAATGGCATCCTGGGATTATTAAGCTCCATTGGGTCACAATGGTTCCTTGCTTCTCTTAACCCCTGTGGTGTCACAATGCATCCCATGCCCTTTTAGGCCACTTGATGTCACAATGAATCATTTGATTCTTGGCCTCCATGGTGGCATAATAGATCGTTGTTTCTATTGGGCCCCATGCTTTCACAATTCTTCCCTGGACCTTTTACAACACCTTGTGTGACAAGGGATCATTAGATTGTTAGCCTGCATTGGGTCACAATGGTTCCTTGCTTCTCTTAACCTCTGTGGTGTCACAATGCATTCCAAGCCCTTTTAGGCCACTTGGTGTTACAATGAATCATTTGATTCTTGGCCTCTATGGTGTCATAATATTTCCATGATTTTATTGTGCCCCATGCTTCCACAATTCATCCCTGTCCCGATTACAACCCCTTTTGTCAACAGGGATCATTAGATTTTTAGCCTGCATTGGGTCACAATGGTTCCTAGCTTCTCTTAACCCCAGTGGTGTCACAATGCATCCCATGCCCTTTTAGGCCACTTGATGTCGCAATGAATCATTTGATTCTTGGCCTCCATGGTGGCATAATAGATCCTTGCTTGTATTGGTTCCTGTGCTGTAACAATCCATCACTGGCCCTTTTTATACCCCCTGGTGCCACAAGGGATCATTAGATTGTTAGCCGGCAGTGGGTCACAATGGTTCCTTGCTTCTCTTAACCTCTGTGGTGTCACAATGCATCCCATGCCCTTTTAGGCCACTTGGTGTTACAATGAACCATATGATTCTTGGCCTCCATGGTGGCATAATATTTCCATGTCTTTATTGGGCCCCATGCTTTCACAATTCATCCCTGGCCCTTTTACAACCCCTGGTGTCACAAGGGATCATTGGATTGTTAGACTCCCTTGGGTCACAATGGTGCCTTGCTTCTCTTAACCTCTGTGGTGTCACAATGCATCCCATGCCCTTTTAGGCCACTTGATGTCACAATGAATCATTTGATTCTTGGCCTCGATGGTGTCATAATCGCTCCTTGTTTCTATTGGGCCCCATGCTGTCATAATCCATCCCTGGCCCTATTACAACCCCTGGTGTCACAAGGGATCATTTGATTGTTAGCCTGCATTGGGTCACAATAGTGCCTTGCTTCTCTTAACCCCTGTGGTGTCACAATGCATCCCATGCCCTTTTAGGCCACTTGATGTCACAATGAATCACTTGATGGTTGGCCTCCATGGTGGCATAATCATTCCTTGATTCTATTGGTCCCCGTGCTGTAACAATCCATCCCTGACCCTTTTTATACCCCCTGGTGCCACAAGGGATCATTAGATTGTTAGCCTCCCTTGGGTCACAATGGTTCCTTGCTTCTCTTAACCCCTGTGGTGTCACAATGCATCCCATGCCCTTTTAGGCCACTTGATGTCGCAATGAATCATTTGATTCTTGGCCTCCATGGTGGCATAATAAATTCTTGCTTCTATTGGTCCCCGTGCTGTAACATTCCATCACTGGGACTTTTACAAACCCTGGTGTCACAAGGGATCATTAGATTGTAAGCCTGCATTTCGTCACAATGTTGCCTTGCTTCTCTTAACCTCTGTGGTGTCACAATGCATCCCATGCCCTTTTAGGCCACTTGATGTCACAATGAATCATTTGATTCTTGGCCTCGATGGTGTCATAATCGCTCCTTGTTTCTATTGGGCCCCATGCTGTCACAATTCATCCCTGGCCCTTTTACAACACCTTGTGTGACAAGGGATCATTAGATTGTTAGCCTGCATTGGGTCACAATGGTTCCTTGCTTCTCTTAACCCCTGTCGTGTCACAATGCATTCCAAGCCCTTTTAGGCCACTTAATGTCGCAATGAATCATTTGATTCTTGGCCTCCATGGTGGCATAATAGATCCTTTCTTCTATTGGTTCCCGTGCTGTAACAATCCATCACTGGCCCTTTTTATACCCCCTGGTGCCACAAGGGATCATTAGATTGTTAGCCTGCATTGGGTCACATTGGTTCCTTGCTTCTCTTAACCTCTGTGGTGTCACAATCCATCCCATGCCCTTTTAGGCCACTTGGTGTTACAATGAACAATTGGATTCTTGGCCTCTATGGTGTCATAATATTTCCATGTCTTTATTGGGCCCCATGCTTTCACAATTCATCCCTGGCCGTTTTACAACCCCTGGTGTCACAAGGGATCATTAGATTGTTAGCCTCCCTTGGGTCACAATGGTTCCTTGCTTCTCTTAACCTCTGTGGTGTCACAATGCATCCCATGCCCTTTTAGGCCACTTGATGTCACAATGAATCATTTGATTCTTGGCCTCCATGGTGGCATAATGGTTCCTTGTTTCTATTGGGCCCCATGCTGTCACAATTCATCCCTGGCCCTTTTACGCCCCCTGGTGTCACAAGGGATCATTTGATTGTTAGCCTGCATTGGGTCACAATAGTGCCTTGCTTCTCTTAACCCCTGTGGTGTCACAATGCATCCCATGCCCTTTTAGGCCACTTGATGTCACAATGAATCATTTGATTCTTGGCCTCCATGGTGGCATAATCATTCCTTGATTCTATTGGTCCCCGTGCTGTAACAATCCATCCCTGACCCTTTTTATACGCCCTGGTGCCACAAGGGATCATTAGATTGTTAGCCTCCCTTGGGTCACGATGGTTCCTTGCTTCTCTTAACCCCTGTGGTGTCACAATGCATCCCATGCCCTTTTAGGCCACTTGATGTCACAATGAATCATTTGATTCTTGGCCTCCATGGTGGCATAATAGATCCTTGCTTCTATTGGGCCCCATGCTTTCACAATTCATCCCTGGCCCTTTTACAACACCTTGTGTGACAAGGGATCATTAGATTGTTAGCCTCCCTTGGGTCTCAATGGTTCCTTGCTTCTCTTAACCTCTGTGGTGTCACAATGAATTCCAAGCCCTTTTAGGCCACTTGGTGTTGCAATGAATCATTTGATTCTTGGCCTCTATGGTGTCATAATATTTCCATGATTTTATTGTGCCCCATGCTTCCACAATTCATCCCTGGCCCGATTACAACCCCTGGTGTCAACAGGGATCATTAGATTTTTAGCCTGCCTTGGGTCACAATGGTTCCTTGCTTCTCTTAACCCCTGTGGTGTGACAATGCATCTCATGCCCTTTTAGGCCACTTGATGTCGCAATGAATCATTTGATTCTTGGCCTCCATGGTGGCATAATAGATCCTTGCTTGTATTGGTTCCCGTGCTGTAACAATCCATCACTGGCCCTTTTTATACCCCCTGGTGCCACAAGGGATCATTAGATTGTTAGCCTCCATGGGGTCACAATGGTTCCTTGCTTCTCTTAACCTCTGTGGTGTCACAATGCATCCCATGCCCTTTTAGGCCACTTGGTGTTACAATGAACCATATGATTCTTGGCCTCCATGGTGGCATAATATTTCCATGTCTTTATTGGGCCCCATGCTTTCACAATTCATCCCTGGCCCTTTTACAACCCCTGGTGTCACAAGGGATCATTGGATTGTTAGACTCCCTTGGGTCACAATGGTTCCTTGCTTCTCTTAACCTCAGTGGTGTCACAATGCATCCCATGCCCTTTTAGGCCACTTGATGTCACAATGAATCATTTGATTCTTGGCCTCCATGGTGGCATAATAGATCCTTGCTTCTATTGGGCCCCATGCTTTCACAATTCATCCCTGGCCCTTTTACAACACCTTGTGTGACAAGGGATCATTAGATTGTTAGCCTGCATTGGGTCACAATGGTTCCTTCCTTCTCTTAACCTCTGTGGTGTCACTATGCATTCCAAGCCCTTTTAGGCCACTTGGTGTTACAATGAATCATTTGATTCTTGGCCTCTATGGTGTCATAATATTTCCATGATTTTATTGTGCCCCATGCTTCCACAATTCATCCCTGGCCCGATTACAACCCCTGGTGTCAACAGGGATCATTAGATTTTTAGCCTGCATTGGGTCACAATGGTTCCTTGCTTCTCTTAACCCCTGTGGTGTCACAATGCATCCCATGCCCTTTTAGGCCACTTGATGTCACAATGAATCATTTGATTCTTGGCCTCCATGGTGGCATAATAGATCCTTGCTTCTATTGGTCCCCGTGCTGTAACATTCCATCACTGGCCCTTTTACAAACCCTGGTGTCACAAGGGATCATTAGATTGTTAGCCTGCATTGGGTCACAATGGTGCCTTGCTTCTCTTAACCTCTGTGGTGTCACAATGCATCCCATGCCCTTTTAGGCCACTTGATGTCACAATGAATCATTTGATTCTTGGCCTCCATGGTGGCATAATAGATCCTTGCTTCTATTGGTCCCCGTGCTGTAACAATCCATCACTGGGCCATTTACAAACCCTGGTGCCACAAGGGATCATTAGATTGTTAGCCTCCCTTGGGCCACAATGGTTCCTTGATTCTCTTAACCTCAGTGGTGTCACAATGCATCCCATGCCCTTTTAGGCCACTTGATGTCACAATGAATCATTTGATTCTTGGCCTCCATGGTGGCATAATGGTTCCTTGTTTTAATTGGGCCCCATGCTGTCACAATTCATCCCTGGCCCTTTTACGCCCCCTGGTGTCAAATGGGATCCTGGGATTACTACGCTCCATTGGGTCACAATGGTTCCTTGCTTCTCTTAACCCCTGTGGTGTCACAATGCATCCCATGCCCTTTTAGGCCACTTGATGTCACAATGAATCATTTGATTCTTGGCCTCCATGGTGGCTTAATAGATCCTTGCTTCTATTGGGCCCCATGCTTTCACAATTCATCCCTGGCCCTTTTACAACACCTTGAGTGACAAGGGATCATTAGATTGTTAGCCTGCATTGGGTCACAATGGTTCCTTGCTTCTCTTAACCTCTGTGGTGTCACAATGCATTCCAAGCCCTTTTAGGCCACTTGGTGTTACAATGAATCATTTGATTCTTGGCCTCTATGGTGTCATAATATTTCCATGTTTTTATTTTGCATCCATGCTTCCAAAATTCATCCCTGGCCCTATTACAACCCCTGGTGTCAACAGGGATCATTAAATTTTTAGCCTGCATTGGGTCACAATGGTTCCTTGCTTCTCTTAGCCCCTGTGGTGTCAAAATGCATCCCATGCCCTTTTAGGCCACTTGATGTCGCAATGAATCATTTGATTCTTGGCCTCCATGGTGGCATAATAAATCCTTGCTTGTATTGGTTCCCGTGCTGTAACAATGCATCACTGGCCCTTTTTATACCCCCTGGTGCCACAAGGGATCATTAGATTGTTAGCCTGCATTGGGTCACAATGGTTCCTTGATTCTCTTAACCTCTGTGGTGTCACAATGCATCCCATGCCCTTTTAGGCCACTTGGTGTTACAATGAATCATTTGAGTCTTGGCCTCTATGGTGTCATAATATTTCCATGTCTTTATTGGGCCCCATGCTTTCACACTTCATCCCTGGCCCTTTTACAACCCCTGGTGTCACAAGGGGTCATTAGATTGTTAGCCTCCGTTGGGTCACAATGGTTCCTTGCTTCTCTTAACCTCTGTGGTGTCACAATGCATCCCATGCCCTTTTAGGCCACTTGGTGTCACAATGAATCATTTGATTCTTGGTCTCCAAGGTGGCATAATAGATCTTTGCTTCTATTGGGCCCGATGCTTTCACGAATCATCCCTGGCCCTATTAAAATCCCTGGTGTCACAATGGATCATTAGATTGTTAGCCTCCCTTGGGTAACAATGGTTCCTTGCTGCTCTTAACCCCTGTGGTGTCACAATGCATCCCAAGCCCTTTTAGGCCACTTGATGTCACAATGAATCATTTGATTCTTGGCCTCTATGGTGTCATAAGGGTTCCTTTTTTCTCTTGGGCCCCATGCTGTCACAATGCATCCCTGGCCATTTTTATACCCCCTGGTGCCACAAGGGATCATTAGATTTTTAACCTTCATTGGGTCACTATGGTTCCTTGCTTCTCTTAACCCCTGTGGTTTCACAATGCATTCCAAGCCCTTTTAGGCCACTTGGTGTTACAATGAATCATTTGAGTCTTGGCCTCCATGGTGGCATAATTGTACCAGGTTTTAATTGGGCCCCATTCTTTCACAATTCATCCCTGGCCCTATTACAACCCCTGGTGTCAACAGGGATCATTTGATTGTTAGCCTGCATTGGGTCACAATGGTTCCTTGCTTCTCTTAACCTCTGTGGTGTCACAATGCATCCCATGCCCTTTTAGGCCACTTGATGTCACAATGAATCATTTGATTCTTGGCCTTCATGGTGTCATAATAGATCCTTGCTTCTATAGGTCCCCATCCTGTCACAGTTCATCAGTGGTCCTTTTGCGCCCCCTGGTGTCAAAAGGTATTGTTAGATTGTTAGCCTGCATTGGGTCACAATTGTTCCTTGCTTCTCGTAACCTCTGTGGTGTCACAATGAATCCCATGCCCTTTTAGGCCACTTGATGTCACAATGAATCATTTGATTCTTGGCCTCCATGGTGTCATAATAGTTCCTTGTATCTATTGGCCCCCTGCAGTCACAATTCATTCCTGGCCCTTTTACCCCCCCTTGTGTCAAAAGGGATCCTGAGATTATTAGCTTCCATTGGGTCACAATGGATCCTGGCTTCTCTTAACCCCTGTCGAGTCACAATCCATCCCATGCCCTTTTAGGCCTCTTGGTCTTACAATGAATCATTTGATTCTTGGCCTCCATGGTGGCATAATTTATCCTTGCTTCTATTGGTCCCAGTGCTGTAACAATCCATCACTGGCAATTTTTATACGCCCTGGTGTCACAAGGGATCATTAGATTGTTAGCCTGCATTGGGTCACAATGGTTCCTTGCTTCTCTTAACCCCTGTGGTGTCACAATGCATCTCATGCCCTTTTAGGCCACTTGATGTCACAATGAACCATTTGATTCTTGGCCTCCATGGTGGCATAAGAGATCCTTGCTTCCATTGGTCCCCGTGCTGTAGCAATCCATCACTGGGCCTTTTTATACACCCTGGTGCCACAAGGGATCATTAGATTGTTAGCCTCCCTTGGGTCTCAATGGTTCCTTGCTTCTCTTAACCTCTATGGTGTCACAATGCATCCCATGCGCTTTTAGGCCACTTGGTCTAACAATGAATCACTTGATTCTTGGCCTCTATGGTGTCATAATATTTCCATGTCTTTATTGGGACCCATGCTTTCACAATTCATCCCTGGCCCTTTTACAACCCCTGGTGTCACAAGGGATCATTAGATTGTTAGCCTGCATTGGGTCACAATAGTGCCTTGT
This sequence comes from Cinclus cinclus, assembly GCF_963662255.1. Taxonomy (NCBI): domain Eukaryota; kingdom Metazoa; phylum Chordata; class Aves; order Passeriformes; family Cinclidae; genus Cinclus; species Cinclus cinclus. The sequence goes on along the minus strand of NW_026912178.1, from coordinate 2,049,562 downwards.
TTCTCTTAACCCCTGTGGTGTCACAATGCATCCCATGCCCTTTTAGGCCACTTGATGTCACAATGAATCATTTGATGGTTGGCCTCCATGGTGGCATAATCTTTCCTTGATTCTATTGGTCCCCGTGCTACAACAATACATCCCTGGCCCTTTTTATACCACCTGGTACCACAAGGGGTCATATAGATTGATAGCCTCCATTGGGTCACAATGGTTCCTTGCTTCTCTTAACCCCTGTGGTGTCACAATGCATCCCATGCCCTTTTTGGCCACTTCATGTTACAATGAATCATTTGATTCTTGGCCTCCATGGTGGCATATTCGTTCCTTGATTCTATTGGTCCCCGTGCTGTAACAATCCATCACTGGGCCTTTTTATACCGCCTGGTGCCACAAGGGATCATTAGATTGTTAGCCTCCCTTGGGTTACAATGGTTCCTTGCTTCTCTTAACCCCTGTGGTGTCACAATGCATCCCATGCATTTTTAGGCCAATTGATGTGACAATGAATCATTTGATTCTTGGCCTCCATGGTGGCATAATAGATCCTTGCTTCTATTGGTCCCCGTGCTGTAACATTCCATCACTGGGGCTTTTACAAACCCTGGTGTCACAAGGGATCATTAGATTGTTAGCCAGCATTTGGGTCACAATGGTGCCTTGCTTCTCTTAACCTCTGTGGTGTCACAATGCATTCCAAGCCCTTTTAGGCCACTTCATGTCACAATGAATCATTTGATTCTTGGCCTCCATGGTGGCATAATAGTTCCTTGTATCTATTGGCCCCCTGCTGTCACAATTCATTCCTGGCCCTTTTACCCCCCCTTGTGTCATAAGGGATCCTGGGATTATTAGCTTCCATTGGGTCACAATGGATCCTTGCTTCTCTTAACCCCTGTGGTGTCACAATGCATCCCATGCCCTTTTAGGCCACTTGATGTCACAATGAATCATTTGATTCTTGGCCTCCATGGTGGCATAATTTATCCTTGCTTCTATTGGTCCCCGTGCTGTAACAATCCATCACTGGCAATTTTTATACCCCCTGGTGTCACAAGGGATCATTAGATTGTTAGCCTCCCTTGGGTCACAATGGTTCCTTGCTTCTCTTAACCTCTGTGGTGTCACAATGCATCCCATGCCCTTTTAGGCCACTTGATGTCACAATGAATCATTTGATTCTTGGCCTCCATGGTGGCATAATAGATCCTTGCTTCTATTGGTCCCCGTGCTGTAACAATCCATCACTGGGCCTTTTACAAACCCTGGAGCCACAAGGGATCATTAGATTGTTAGCCTCCCTTGGGTCTCATTGGTTCCTTGCTTCTCTTAACCTCAGTGGTGTCACAATGCATCCCATGCCCTTTTAGGCCACTTGATGTCACAATGAATCATTTGATTCTTGGCCTCCATGGTGGCATAATGGTTCCTTGTTTCTATAGGTCCCCATCCTGTCACAGTTCATCAGTGGTCCTTTTGCGCCCCCTGGTATCAAAAGGGATTGTTAGATTGTTAGCCTCCATTGGGTCACAATTGTTCCTTGCTTCTCGTAACCTCTGTGGTGTCACAATGAATCCCATGCCCTTTTAGGCCACTTGATGTCACAATGAATCATTTGATTCTTGGCCTCCATGGTGTCATAATAGTTCCTTGTATCTATTGGCCCCCTGCTGTCACAATTCATTCCTGGCCCTTTTAGGCCACTTGGTCTTACAATGAATAATTTGATTCTTGGCCTGCATGGTGGCATAATTAATCCTTGCTTCTATATGTCCCCGTGCTGTAACAATCCATCACTGGCAATTTTTATACCCCCTGCTGTCACAAGGGATCATTAGATTGTTAGCCTGCATTGGGTCACAATGGTTCCTTGCTTCTCTTAACCCCTGTGGTTTCACAATGCATCTCATGCCCTTTTAGGCCACTTGATGTCACAATGAATCATTTGATTCTTGGCCTCCATGGTATCATAATGGTTCCTTTATTCTATTGGGCCCCATGCAGTCACAATTCATCCCTGGCCCTTTTACTGCCCCTGGTGTCAAATGGGATGCTGGGATTATTACCCTCCATTGGGTCACAATGGATCCTTGCTTCTCTTAACCCCTGTGCTGTCACAATGCATCCCATGCCCTTTAAGGCCACTTGGTGTTACAATGAATCATTTGAGTCTTGGCCTCTATGGTGTCATAATATTTCCATGATTTATTGGGCCCCATGCTTTCACAATTCATCCCTGGCCCTATTACAACCCCTGGTGTCACAGGGGATCTTTAGATTGTTAGCCTGCATTGGGTCACAATGGTTCCTTGCTTCTCTTAACCTCTGTGGTGTCACAATGCATTCCAAGCCCTTTTAGGCCACTTGATGTCACAATGAATCATTTGATTCTAGGCCTTCATGGTGTCATAATAGACCCTTGCTTCAATAGGTCCCCATGCTTTTACAGTTCATCCGTGGTCTCTTTGCGCCCCCTGGTTTCAAAAGGGATTCTTAGATTGTTAGCCTGCATTGGGTCACAATGGTTCCTTGCTTCTCTTAACCCCTGTGGTGTCACAATGCATCCCATGCCCTTTTAGGCCACTTGATGCCACAATGAATCATTTGATTCTTGGCCTCCAAGGTGGCGTAATTTTACCTGGTTTTAATTGGGCCCCATGCTTTCACAATTCATCCCTGGCCCTTTTGGGCCCCCTGTTGTCACAAGGGATCATTTGATTGTTAGCCTGCATTGGGTCACAATGGTTCCTTGCTTCTCTTAACCTCTGTGGTGTCACAATGCATTCCAAGCCCTTTTAGGCCACATGGTGTTACAATGAATCATTTGAGTCTTGGCCTCCATCGTGGCATAATCGTACCAGGTTTTGATTGGGCCCCATTCTTTCGCAATTCATCCCTGGCTCTTTTAGGCCCATGGGTGACACAAGGGATCATTAGATTGTTAGCCTGCATTGGGTCACAATGGTTCCTTCCTTCTCTTAACCTCTGTGGTGTCACTATGCATTCCAAGCCCTTTTAGGCCACTTGATGTCACAGTGAATCATTTGATTCTTGGCCTTCATGGTGTCATAATAGATCCTTGCTTCTATAGGTCCCCATGGTGTCACAGTTCAACCGTGGTACTTTTGCGCCCCCTGGTGTCAAAAGGGATTCTTAGATTGTTAGCCTGCATTGGGTCACAATGGATCCTTGCTTCTCTTAACCTCTGTGATGTCACAATGCATTCCAAGCCCTTTTAGGCCACTTGGTGTTACAATGAATCATTTGAGTCTTGGCCTCTATGGTGGCATAATAGATCCTTGCTTCTATTTGTCCCCGTGCTGTAACAATCCATCACTGGGCCTTTTACAAACCCTGGTGTCACAAGGGATCATTAGATTTTTAGATTGCATTGGGTCACAATGGTTCCTTGCTTCTCATAACCCCTGTGGTGTCACAATGCATCCCATGCCCTTTTAGGCCACTTGATGTCGCAATGAATCATTTGATTCTTGGCCTCCATGGTGGCATAATAAATCCTTGTTTCTATTGGGCCCAATGCTGTCACAATTCATCCCTGGCCCTATTACAACCCCTGGTGTCACAAGGGATCATTAGATTGTTAGCCTGCATTGGGTCACAATAGTGCCTTGCTTCTCTTAACCCCAGTGGTGTCACAATGCATCCCATGCCCTTTTAGGCCACTTGATGTCACAATGAATCATTTGATGGTTGGCCTCCATGGTGGCATAATAGATCCTTGCTTCTATTGGTCCCCGTGCTACAACAATCCATCCCTGGCCCTTTTTTTACTCCCTGGTGCCACATGGGATCATTAGATTGTTAGCCTCCATTGGGTCACAATGGATCCTTGCTTCTCTTAACCTCTGTGGTGTCACAATTTATCGCATGCACTTTTTGGCCACTTCATTTTACAATGAATCATTTGATTCTTGGCCTTCATGGTGTCATAATAGATCCTTGCTTCTATAGGTCCCCATGCTGTCACAGTTCATCCGTGGTCCTTTTTATATCCCCTGGTGTCAAAAGGGATTCTTAGATTGTTAGCCTGCATTGGGTCACAATGGTTCCCTGCTTCTCTTAACCTCTGTGGTGTCACAATGCATCCCATGTCCTTTAAGGCCACTTGGTGTTACAATGCATCATTTGAGTCTTGGCCTCCATGGTGTCATAATATTTCCATGATTAATTGTGCCCCATGCTTTCACAGTTCATCCCTGGCCCTATTACAACCCCTGGTGTCACAGGGGATCATTAGATTGTTAGCCTACCTTGGGTCACAATGGTTCCCTGCTTCTCTTAACCTCTGTGGTGTCACAATGCATTCCAAGCCCTTTTAGGCCACTTGATGTCACAATGAATCATTTGATTCTTGGCCTTCATGGTGTCATAATAGATCCTTGCTTCTATAGGTCCCCATGCTCTCACAGTTCATCCGTGGTCCTTTTGCGCCCCCTGGTGTCAAAAGGGATTCTTAGATTGTTAGCCTGCATGGGGTCACAATGGTTCCTTGCTTCTCTTAACGTCTGTGGTGTCACAATGCATCCCATGCCCTTTAAGGCCACTTGGTGTTACAATGAATCATTTGAGTCTTGGCCTCTATGGTGTCAAAATGTTTCCATGTTTTTCTTGGGCTCCATGCTTTCACAATTCATCCCTGGCCCTATTACAACCCCTGGTGCCACAGGGGATCATTAGATTACTTGCCTGCCTTGGGTCACAATGGCTCCTTGCTTCTCTTAACCTCTGTGGTGTCACAATGCATCCCATGCACTTTCTGGCCACTTCATTTTACAATGAATCATTTGATTCTTGGCCTCCATGGTGGCATAATCGTTCCTTGATTCTATTGGTCCCCGTGCTGTAACAATCCATACCTGACGCTTTTTATACCCCCTGGTGCCTCAAGGGATCATTAGATTGTTAGCCTCCCTTGGGTCACAATGGTTCCTTGCTTCTCTTAACCACTGTGGTGTCACAATGCATCCCATGCCCTTTTAGGCCACTTGATGTCAAAATGAATCATTTGATTCTTGGCCTCCATGGTGGCATAATAGATCCTTGCTTCTATTGGTCCCCGTGCTGTAACATTCCATCACTGGGCCTTTTACAAACCCTTGTGTCACAAGGGATCATTAGATTGTTAGCCTGCATTGGGTCACAATGGTGCCTTGCTTCTCTTAACCTCTGTGGTGTCACAATGCATCCCATGCCCTTTTAGGCCACTTGATGTTACAATGAACCATTTGATTCTTGGCCTCTATGGTGTCATAATATTTCCCTGTCTTTATTGGGCCCCATGCTTTCACAATTCATCCCTGGCCCTTTTACAACCCCTGGTGTCACAAGGGACCATTAGATTGTTAGCCTCCCTTGGGTCACAAAGGTTCCTTGCTTCTCTTAACCCCTGTGGTGTCACAATGCATCCCATGCCCTTTTAGGCCACTTGATGTCACAATGAATCATTTGATTCTTGGCCTCCATGGTGGCATAATAGATCCTTGCTTCTATTGTTCCCCGTGCTGTAACAATCCATCCCTGACCCTTTTTATACCCCCTGGTGCCACAAGGGATCATTAGATTGTTAGCCTGCATTGGGTCTCAATGGTTCCTTGCTTCTCTTAACCTCTATGGTGTCACAATGCATCCCGTGCCCTTTTAGGCCACTTGGTGTTACAATGAATCACTTGATTCTTGGCCTCCATGGTGTCATAATATTTCCATGTCTTTATTGCGCCCCATGCTTTCACAATTCATCCCTGGCCCTTTTACAACCCCGTGTGCCACAAGGGATCATTAGATTGTTAGCCTGCATTGGGTCACAATAGTGCCTTGTTTCTCTTAACCCCTGTGGTGTCACAATGCATCCCATGCCCTTTTAGGCCACTTGATGTCACAATGAATCATTTGATTCTTGGCCTCCATGGTGGCATAATAGTTCCTTGCTTCTATTGGGCCCCATGCTTTCACAATTCATCCCTGGCCCTTTTACAACACCTTGTGTGACAAGGGATCATTAGATTGTTAGCCTGCATTGGGTCACAATGGTTCCTTGCTTCTCTTAACCTCTGTGGTGTCACAATGCATTCCAAGTCCTTTTACGCCACTTGGTGTTACAATGAATCATTTGATTCTTGGCCTCTATGGTGTCATAATATTTCCATGTTTTTATTGTGCCGCATGCTTCCACAATTCATCCCTGGCCCTATTACAACCCCTGGTGTCAACAGGGATCATTAGATTTTTAGCCTGCATTGGGTCACAATGGTTCCTTGCTTCTCTTAGCCCCTGTGGTGTCACAATGCATCCCATGCCCTTTTAGGCCACTTGATGTCACAATGAATCATTTGATGGTTGGCCTCCATGGTGGCATAATAGATCCTTGCTTCTATTGGTCCCCGTGCTACAACAGTCCATCCCTGGCCCTTTTTATACCCACTGGTGCCACAAGGGATCATTAGATTGTTAGCGTCCATTGGGTCACAATGGTTCCTTGCTTCTCTTAACCTCTGTGGTGTCACAATGCATCCCATGCACTTTTTGGCCACTTCATTTTACAATGAATCATTTGATTCTTGGCCTCCATGGTGGCATAATAGATCCTTGATTCTATTGGTCCCCGTGCTGTAACAATCCATCCCTGGCCCTTTTTATACCCCCTGGTGCCACAAGGGATCATTAGATTGTTAGCCTGCATTGGATCTCAATGGTTCCTTGCTTCTCTTAACCTCTGTGGTGTCACAATGCATTCCAAGCCCTTTTAGGCCACTTGATGTCACAATGAATCATTTGATTCTTGGCCTTCATGGTGTCATAATAGATCCTTGCTTCTATAGGTCCCCATGCTGTCACAGTTCATTCGTGGTCCTTTTGCGCCCCCTGGTGTCAAAAGGGATTCTTAGATTGTTAGCCTGCATTGGGTCACAATGGTTCCTTGCTTCTCTTAACCTCTGTGGTGTCACAATGCAACCCATGCCCTTTTAGGCCACTTGATGTCACAATGAATCATTTGATTCTTGGCCTTCATGGTGTCATAATAGATCCTTGCTTCTATAGGTCCCCATGCTGTCACAGTTCATCCGTGGTCCTTTTGCGCCCCCTGGTGTCAAAAGGGATTCTTAGATTGTTAGCCTGCATTGGGTCACAATGGTTCCCTGCTTCTCTTAACCTCTGTGGTGTCACAATGCATTCCAAGCCTTTTAGGCCACTTGATGTCACAATGAATCATTTGATTCTTGGCCTTCATGGTGTCATAATAGATCCTTGCTTCTATACGTCCCCATGCTGTCACAGTTCATCCGTGGTCCTTTTTATACCCCCTGGTGTCAAAAGGGATTCTTAGATTGTTAGCCTGCATTGGGTCACAATGGTTCCCTGCTTCTCTTAACCTCTGTGGTGTCACAATGCATCCCATGCCCTTTTAGGCCACTTGGTGTTACAATGAATCATTTGAGTCGTGGCCTCTATGGTGTCAAAATGTTTCCATGTTTTTCTTGGGCTCCATGCTTTCACAATTCATCCCTGGCCCTATTACAACCCCTGGTGTCACAGGGGATCATTAGATTATTAGCCTCCCTTGGGTCACAATGGTTCCTTGCTTCTCTTAACCTCTGTGGTGTCAGAATGCATCCCATGCGCTTTTTGGCCACTTCATTTTACAATGAATCATTTGATTCTTGGCCTCCATGGTGGCATAATAGATCCTTGATTCTATTGGTCCCCGTGCTGTAACAATCCATCCCTGACGCTTTTTATACCCCCTGGTGCCATAAGGGATCATTAGATTGTTAGCCTGCATTGGGTCTCAATGGTTCCTTGCTTCTCTTAACCTCTGTGGTGTCACAATGCATCCCATGCCCTTTTAGGCCACTTGATGTCACAATGAATCATTTGATTCTTGGCCTCCATGGTGGCATAATAGATCCTTGCTTCTATTGGTCCCCGTGCTGTAACATTCCATCACTGGGCCTTTTACAAACACTGGTGTCTCAAGGGATCATTAGATTGTTAGCCTGCATTGGGTCACAATGATACCTTGCTTCTCTTAACCTCTGTGGTGTCACAATGCATCCCATGCCCTTTTAGGCCACTTGGTGTCACAATGAATCATTTGATTCTTGGCCTCCATGGTGGCATAATCGCTCCTTGCTTCTATTGGTCCCCGTGCTGTAACAATCCATCCCTGACCCTTTTTATACCCCCTGGTGCCACAAGGGATCATTAGATTGTTAGCCTGCATTGGGTCTCAATGGTTCCTTGCTTCTCTTAACCTCTATGGTGTCACAATGCATCCCATGCCCTTTTAGGCCACTTGGTGTTACAATGAATCACTTGATTCTTGGCCTCTATGGTGTCATAATATTTCCAAGTCTTTATTGCGCCCCATGATTTCACAATTCATCCCTGGCCCTTTTACAACCCCTGGTGCCACAAGGGATCATTAGATTGTTAGCCTGCATTGGGTCACAATAGTGCCTTGTTTCTCTTAACCCCTGTGGTGTCACAATGCATCCCATGCCCTTTTAGGCCACTTGATGTCACAATGAATCATTTGATTCTTGGCCTCCATGGTGGCATAATAGATCCTTGCTTCTATTGGTCCCTGTGCTGTAACATTCCATCACTGGGCCTTTTACAAACCCTGGTGTCACAAGGGATCATTAGATTGTTAGCCTGCATTGGGTCACAATGGTGCCTGGCTTCTCTTAACCTCTGTGGTGTCACAATGCATCCCATGCCCTTTTAGGCCGCTTGGTGTTACAATGAATCACTTGATTCTTGGCCTCTAAGGTGTCATAATATTTCCATGTCTTTATTGGGCCCTATGCTTTCACAATTCATCCCTGGCCCTATTACAACCCCTGGTGTCACAGGGGATCATTGGATTGTTAGACTCCCTTGGGTCACAATAGTGCCTTGTTTCTCTTAACCCCTGTGGTGTCACAATGCATCCCATGCCCTTTTAGGCCACTTGATGTCACAATGAATCATTTGATGGTTGGCCTCCATGGTGGCATAATAGTTCCTTGCTTCTTTTGGTCCCCGTGCTACAACAATACTTCCCTGGCCCTTTTTATACCCCCTGGTCTCACAAGGGGTCATAAGATTGATAGCCTCCATTGGGTCACAGTGGTTCCTTGCTTCTCTTAACCCCTGTGGTGTCACAATGCATCCCATGCACTTTTTGGCCACTTCATGTTACAATGAATCATTTGATTCTTGGCCTCCATGGTGGCATAATAGATCCTTGCTTCTATTGGTTCCCGTGCTGTAACAATCCATCACTGGCCCTTTTTATACCCCCTGGTGCCACAAGGGATCATTAGATTGTTAGCCTGCATTGGGTCACAATGGTTCCTTGCTTCTATTAACCTCTGTGGTGTCACAATGCATCCCATGCACTTTTAGGCCACTTGGTGTTACAATGAATCATTTGAGTCTTGGCCTCTATGGTGTCATAATATTTCCATGTATTTATTGGGCCCCATGCTTTCACAATTCATCCCTGGCCTTTTACAAACCCTGGTGTCACAAGGGATCATTAGATTGTTAGCCTGCATTGGGTCACAATGGTGCCTTGTTTCTCTTAACCTCAGTGGTGTCACAATGCATCCCATGCCCTTTTAGGCCACTTGATGTCACAATGAATCATTTGATTCTTGGCCTCCATGGTGGCATAATAGATCCTTGTTTCTATTGGGCCCCATGCTGTCACAATTCATCCCTGGCCCTATTACAACCCCTGGTGTCACAAGGGATCATTAGATTGTTAGCCTCCCTTGGGTCACAATGGTTCCTTGCTTCTCTTAACCTCTGTGGTGTCACAATGCATCCCATGACCTTTTAGGCCACTTGGTGTCACAATGAATCATTTGATTCTTGGCCTCCATGGTGGCATAATAGATCTTTGCTTCTATTGGGCCCCATATTTCACAATTCATCCCTGGCCCTATTACAACCCCTGGTGTCACAATGGATCATTAGATTGCAAGCCTCCCTTGGGTAACAATGGTTCCTTGCTGCTCTTAACCTCTGTGGTGTCACAATGCATCCCATGCCCTTTTAGGCCACTTGATGTCACAATGAACTATTTGAATCTTGGCCTCTATGGTGTCGTAATGGTTCCTTGTTTCTGTTGGGCCCCATGCTGTCACAATCCATCCCTGACCCTTTTTATACACCCTGGTGCCACAAGAGATCGTTAGATTGTGAACATACATTGGGTCACAATGGTTCCTTGCTTCTCTTAACCCCTGTGGTGTCACAATGCATTCCAAGCCCTTTTAGGCCACTTGGTGTTACAATGAATCATTTGAGTCTTGGCCTCCATGGTGGCATAATTGTACCAGGTTTTATTTGGGCCCCATGCTGTCACAATTCATCCCTGGCCCTATTACAAACCCTGGTGTTACAAGGGATCATAAGATTGTTAGCCTCCCTTGGGTCACAATGGTTCCTTGCTTCTCTAAACCTCTATGGTGTCACAATGCATCCCATGCACTTTTAGGCCGCTTGGTGTTACAATGAATCACTTGATTCTTGTCCTCTATGGTGTCATAATATTTCCAAGTCTTTATTGGGCCCTATGCTTTCACAATTCATCCCTGGCCCTTTTACAACCCCTGGTGCCACAAGGGATCATTAGATTGTTAGCCTGCATTGGGTCACAATAGTGCCTTGTTTCTCTTAACCCCTGTGGTGTCACAATGCATCCCATGCCCTTTTAGGCCACTTGATGTCACAATGAATCATTTGATTGTTGGCCTCCATGGTGGCATAATAGATCCTTGCTTCTATTGGTCCCCGTGCTACAACAATCCATCCCTGGCCCTTTTTATACCCCCTGGTGCCACAAGGGGTCATTAGATTGTTAGCCTCCCTTGGGTCACAATGGTTCCTTGCTTCTCTTAACCCCTGTGGTGTCACAATGCATCCCATGCCCTTTTAGGCCACTTGGTGTTACAATGAATCATTTGAGTCTTGGCCTCTATGGTGTCATAATATTTCCATGATTTATTGTGCCCCATGCTTTCACAATTCATCCCTGGCCCTATTACAACCCCTGGTGTCACAGGGGATCATTAGATTCCTAGCCTCCATTGGGTAACAATGGTTCCTTGCTTCTCTTAACCTCAGTGGTGTCACAATGCATTCCAAGCCCTTTTAGGCCACTTGATGCCACAATGAATCATTTGATTCTTGGCCTCCATGGTGGCGTAATTGTACCTGGTTTTAATTGGGCCCCATGCTTTCACAATTCATCCCTGGCCCTTTTGGGCCCCCTGGTGTCACAAGGGATCATTAGATTGTTAGCCTGCATTGGGTCACAATGGTTCCTTGCTTCTCTTAACCCCTGTGTTGTCACAATGCATCCCATGCCCTTTTAGGCCACTTGATGTCACAATGAATCATTTGATTCTTGGCCTCCATGGTGGCGTAATTGTACCAGGTTTTTATTGGGCCCCATGCTGTCACAATTCATCCCTGGCACTATTACAACCCCTGGTGCCACAAGGGATCATTAGATTGTTAGCCTCCCTTGGGTCACAATGGTTCCTTGCTTCTCTTAACCTCTGTGGTGTCACAATACATTCCAAGCCCTTTTAGGCCACTTGATGTCACAATGAATCATTTGATGGTTGGCCTCCATGGTGGCATAATAGATCCTTGCTTCTCTTGGTCCCCGTGCTGAAACAATCCATCCCTGGCCCTTTTTATACCCCCTGGTGCCACAAGGGATCATTAGATTGTTAGCCTGCATTGGGTCACAATGGTTCCTTGCTTCTCTTAACCCCTGTGGTGTCACAATGCATCCCATGACCTTTTAGGTCACTTGATGTCACAATGAATCATTTGATTCTTGGCCTTCATGGTGTCATAATATTTCCATGTGTTTATTGGGAACCATGCTTTCACAATTCATCCCGGGCCCTTTTATGCCCCGTGGCGTCACAAGGGATGAGTAGAATATTAGCCTCTATTGGTCACAATCGTTCCTTGCTTCTCTTAACGCCTGTTCTTTCACAATTCATCCCATGTCCTTTTAGGCCCATGGGTGTCACAAGGGATCATTAGAATGTTATCTTCCATTGGGTCACAATGGTTCCTTGCTTCTCTTAACCCCTTTGGTGTCACAATGCATCCCATGCCCTTTTAGGCCACTTGATGTCACCATGAATCATTTGATTTTTGGCCTCCATGGTGGCGTAATTGTACCAGGTTTTTATTGGGCCCCATGCTTTCACGATTCATCCCTGGCTCTTTTGGGCACCCTGGTGCCACAAAGGATCATTAGATTGTTAGCCTCCCTTGGGTCACAATGGTTCCTTGCTTCTCTTAACCTCTGTGGTGTCACAATGCATCCCATGCCCTTTTAGGCCACTTGATGTCACAATGAATCATTTGATTCTTGGCCTCCATGGTGGCATAATATATCCTTGCTTCTATTGGTCCCCGTGCTGTCACAATCCATCCCTGGCCCTTTTTATAACCCCTGGTGTCACAGGGGATCATTAGATTGTTAACCTGCATTGGGTCTCAATGGTTCCTTGCTTCTCTTAACCTCTGTGGTGTCACAATGCATTCCTAGCCCTTTTAGGCCACTTGGTGTTACAATGAATCATTTGAGTCCTGGCCTCCATGGTGGCTTAATTGTACCAGGTTTCAATTGGGCCCCATTCTTTCACAATTCATCCCCGGCACTTTTAGGACCATTGGTGTCAACAGGGATCATTAGATTGTTAGCCTGCATTGGGTCACAATGCTTCCTTGCTTCTCTTAACCTCTGTGGTGTCACAATGTATTCCATGCCCTTTTAGGCCACTTGATGTCACAATGAATCATTTGATTCTTGGCCTCCATGGTGGCATAATATATCCTTGCTTCTATTGGTCCCCGTACTGTAACAATCCATCCCTGGCAATTTTTATACCCCCTGGTGTCAAAAGGGATCATTAGATTGTTAACCTGCATTGGGTCACAATGGTTCCTTGCTTCTCTTAACCCCTGTGGTGTCACAATGCATCCCATGCCCTTTTAGGCCACCTGGTGTTACAATGAATCATTTGATTCTTGGCCTCCATGGTGGCATAATATTTCAATGTTTTTATTGTGCCCCATGCTTTCTCAATTCATCCCTGGCCCTATTACAACCCCTGGTGTCACAATGGATCATTAGATTGTTAGCCTCCCTTGGGTCACAATGGTTCCTTGCTTCTCTTAACCTCTGTGGTGTCACAATGCATTCCAAGCCCTTTTAGGCCACTTGATGTCACAATGAATCATTTGATTCTTGGCCTTCATGGTGTCATAATAGATCCTTGCTTCTATAGGTCCCCATGCTGTCACAGTTCATCCGTGGTCCTTTTGCGCCCCCTGGTGTCAAAAGGGATTCTTAGATTGTTAGCCTGCATTGGGTCACAATGGTTCCTTGCTTCTCTTAACCTCTGTGGTGTCACAATGCATCCCATGCCCTTTTAGGCCACTTGATGTCACAATGAATCATTTGATTCTTGGCCTCTATGGTGGCGTAATTGTACCAGGTTTTTATTGGGCCCCATGCTGTCACAATTCATCCCTGGCACTATTACAACCCCTGGTGTCACAAGGGATCATTAGATTGTTAGCCTCCCTTGGGTCACAATGGTTCCTTGCTTCTCTTAACCTCTGTGGTGTCACAATGCATTCCAAGCCCTTTTAGGCCACTTGATGTCACAATGAATCATTTGATGGTTGGCCTCCATGGTGGCATAATAGATCCTTGCTTCTATTGGTCCCCGTGCTGAAACAATCCATCCCTGGCCCTTTTTATACCCCCTGGTGCCACAAGGGATCATTAGATTGTTAGCCTGCATTGGGCCACAATGGTTCCTTGCTTCTCTTAACCCCTGTGGTGTCACAATGCATCCCATGACCTTTTAGGTCACTTGATGTCACAATGAATCATTTGATTCTTGGCCTTCATGGTGTCATAATATTTCCATGTGTTTATTGGGAACCATGCTTTCACAATTCATCCCGGGCCCTTTTATGCCCCGTGGCGTCACAAGGGATGAGTAGAATATTAGCCTCTATTGGTCACAATCGTTCCTTGCTTCTCTTAACGCCTGTTCTTTCACAATTCATCCCATGTCCTTTTAGGCCCATGGGTGTCACAAGGGATCATTAGAATGTTATCTTCCATTGGGTCACAATGGTTCCTTGCTTCTCTTAACCCCTGTGGTGTCACAATGCATCCCATGCCCTTTTAGGCCACTTGATGTCAACATGAATCATTTGATTCTTGGCCTCCATGGTGGCGTAATTGTACCAGGTTTTTATTGGGCCCCATGCTTTCACGATTCATCCCTGGCTCTTTTGGGCACCCTGGTGTCACAAAGGATCATTAGATTGTTAGCCTGCATTGGGTCACAATGGTTCCTTGCTTCTCTTAACCTCTGTGGTGTCACAATGCATCCCATGCCCTTTTAGGCCACTTGATGTCACAATGAATCATTTGATTCTTGGCCTTCATGGTGTCATAATAGATCCTTGCTTCTATAGGTCCCCAAGATCTCACAGTTCATCCGTGGTCCTTTTGCGCCCCCTGGTGTCAAAAGGGATTCTTAGATTGTTAGCCTGCATTGGGTCACAATGGTTACTTGCTTCTCTTAACCCCTGTGGTGTCACAATGCATCCCATGCCCTTTTAGGCCACTTGATGTCGCAATGAATCATTTGAGTCTTGGCCTCTATGGTGTCATAATATTTCCATGTCTTTATTGGGCCCCATGCTTTCACAATTCATCCCTGGCCCTTTTACAACCCCTGGTGTCACAGGGGATCATTAGATTGTTATCCTCGCTTGGGTCACAATGGTTCCTTGCTTCTCTTAACCTCTGTGGTGTCACAATGCATCCCAGGCCCTTTTAGGCCACTTGATGTCACAATGAATCATTTGATTCTTGGCCTTCATGGTGGCATAATAGATCCTTGCCTCTATTGGTCCCCGTGCTGTAACATTCCATCACTGGGCCTTTTACAAACCCTGATGTCACAAGGGATCATTAGATTGTTAGCCTGCATTGGGTCACAATGGTTCCCTGCTTCTCTTAACCTCTGTGATGTCACAATGCATTCCAAGCCCTTCTAGGCCACTTGATGTCACAATGAATCATTTGATTCTTGGCCTTCATGGTGTCATAATAGATCCTTGCTTCTATAGGTCCCCATGCTGTCACAGTTCATCCGTGGTCCTCTTGCGCCCCCTGGTGTCAAAAGGGATTCTTAGATTGTTAGCCTGCATTGGGTCACAATGGTTCCCTGCTTCTCTTAACCTCTGTGGTGTCACAATGCATCCCATGCCCTTTTAGGCCACTTGGTGTTACAATGAATCATTTGAGTCTTGGCCTCTATGGTGTCATAATATTTCCATGATTTATTGTGCCCCATGCTTTCACAATTCATCCCTGGCCCTATTACAACCCCTGGTGTCACAGGGGATCATTAGATTGTTAGCCTCCATTGGGTCACAATGGTTCCTTGCTTCTCTTAACCTCTGTGGTGTCACAATGCATTCCAAGCCCTTTTAGGCCACTTGATGTCACAATGAATCATTTGATTCTTGGCCTCCATGGTGTCATAATAGATCCTTGCTTCTATACGTCCCCATGCTGTCACAGTTCATCCGTGGTCCTTTTGCGCCCCCTGGTGTCAAAAGGGATCATTAGATTGTTAGCCTGCATTGGGTCACAATGGTTCCTTGCTTCTCTTAACCTCTGTGGTGTCACAATGCATCCCATGCCCTTTTAGGCCACTTGGTGTTACAATGAATCATTTGAGTCTTGGCCTCTATGGTGTCATAATGTTTCCAT
This sequence comes from Cinclus cinclus, assembly GCF_963662255.1. Lineage (NCBI taxonomy): Eukaryota > Metazoa > Chordata > Aves > Passeriformes > Cinclidae > Cinclus > Cinclus cinclus. Next base: position 2,033,712 of record NW_026912178.1, on the reverse strand, counting down.
GTTTTTCTTGGGCCCCATGCTTTCACAATTCATCCCTGGCCCTTTTACAACCCCTGGTGTCACAAGGGGTCATTAGATTGTTATCCTCCCTTGGGTCACAATGGTGCCTTGCTTCTCTTAACCTCAGTGGTGTCACAATGCATCCCATGCCCTTTTAGGCCACTTGATGTCACAATGAATCATTTGATTCTTGGCCTCCATGGTGGCATAATGGTTCCTTGTTTCTATTGGGCCCCATGCTTTCACAATTCATCCCTGGCCCTTTTACAACCCCTGGTGTCACAAGGGGTCATTAGATTGTTATCCTCCCTTGGGTCACAATGGTGCCTTGCTTCTCTTAACCTCAGTGGTGTCACAATGCATCCCATGCCCTTTTAGGCCACTTGATGTCACAATGAATCATTTGATTCTTGGCCTCCATGGTGGCATAATGGTTCCTTGTTTCTATTGGGCCCCATGCTGTCACAATTCATCCCTGGCCCTTTTACGCCCCCTGGTGTCAAATGGCATCCTGGGATTATTACCCTCCATTGGGTCACAATGGATCCTTGCTTCTCTTAACCCCTGTGATGTCACAATGCATCCCATGCCCTTTTAGGCCACTTGATGTCACAATGAATCATTTGATTCTTGGCCTCCATGGTGGCATAATAGATCCTTGCTTCTATTGGGCCCCATGCTTTCACAATTCATCCCTGGCCCTTTTACAACACCTTGTGTGACAAGGGATCATTAGATTGTTAGCCTGCATTGGGTCACAATGGTTCCTTGCTTCTCTTAACCTCTGTGGTGTCACAATGCATTCCAAGCCCTTTTAGGCCACTTGGTGTTACAATGAATCATTTGATTCTTGGCCTCTATGGTGTCATAATATTTCCATGTTTTTATTGTGCCCCATGTTTCCACAATTCATCCCTGGCCCTATTACAACCCCTGGTGTCAACAGGGATCATTAGATTTTTAGCCTGCATTGGGTCACAATGGTTCCTTGATTCTCTTAACCCCTGTGGTGTCAAAATGCATCCCATGCCCTTTTAGGCCACTTCATGTCGCAATGAATCATTTGATTCTTGGCCTCCATGGTGGCATAATAGATCCTTGCTTCTATTGGTCCCCGTGCTGCAACAATCCATCACTGGCCCTTTTTATACCCCCTGGTGCCACAAGGGATCATTAGATTGTTAGCCTGCATTGGGTCACAATGGTTCCTTGCTTCTCTTAACCTCTGTGGTGTCACAATGAATCCCATGCCCTTTTAGGCCACTTGATGTCACAATGAATCATTTGATGGTTGGCCTCCATGGTGGCATAATAGATCCTTGCTTCTATTGGTCCCCGTGCTACAGCAATCCATCCCTGGCCCTTTTTATACCCCCTGGTGCCACAAGGGGTCATTAGATTGATAGCCTCCAATGGGTCACAATGGTTCCTTGCTTCTCTTAACCCCTGTGGTGTCACAATGCATCCCATGCACTTTTTGGCCACTTCATGTTACAATGAATCATTTGATTCTTGGCCTCCATGGTGGCATAATCGTTCCTGGCTTCTATTGGTCCCCGTGCTGTAACATTCCATCACTGGGCCTTTTACAAACCCTGGTGTCAAAAGGGATCATTAGATTGTTAGCCTGCATTGGGTCACAATGGTTCCTTGCTTCTCTTAACCTCTGTGGTGTCACAATGCATCCCATGCCCTTTTAGGCCACTTGATGTCACAATGAATCATTTGATGGTTGGCCTCCATGGTGGCATAATAGATCCTTGCTTCTATTGATCCCCGTGCTACAACAATCCATCCCTGACCCTTTTTATACCCCCTGGTGCCACAAGTGATCATTAGATTGTTAGCCTGCATTGGGTCACAATGGTTCCTTGCTTCTCTTAACCCCTGTGGTGTCAAAATGCATCCCATGCCCTTTTAGGCCACTTGATGTCGCAATGAAACATTTGATTCTTGGCCTCCATGGTGGCATAATAGATCCTTGCTTCTATTGGTCCCCGTGCTACAACAATCCATCCCTGACCCTTTTTATACCCCCTGGTGCCACAAGGGATCATTAGATTGTTAGCCTGCATTGGGTCACAATGGTTCCTTGCTTCTCTTAACCTCTATGCTGTCACAATGCATCCCATGCCCTTTTAGGCCACTTGATGTTACAATGAACCATTTGATTCTTGGCCTCTATGGTGTCATAATATTTCCATGCCTTTATTGGGCCCCATTCTTTCACAATTCATCCCTGCCCCTTTTACAACCCCTGGTGCCACAAGGGATCATTAGATTGTTAGCCTCCCTTGGGTCACCATAGTGCCTTGTTTCTCTTAACTCCTGTGGTGTCACAATGCATCCCATGCACTTTTAGGCCACTTGATGTCACAATGAATCATTTGATGGTTGGCCTCCATGGTGGCATAATAGATCCTTGAATCTATTGATCCCCGTGCTACAACAATCCATCCCTGGCCCTTTTTATACCCCCTGGTGCCACAAGGGATCATTAGATTGTTAGCCTCCCTTGGGTCACAATGGTTCCTTGCTTCTCTTAACCCCTGTGGTGTCAAAATGCATCCCATGCCCTTTTAGGCCACTTGATGTCGCAATGAATCATTTGATGGTTGGCCTCCATGGTGGCATAATAGATCCTTGCTTCTATTGGTCCCCGTGCTGTAACAATCCATCACTTGCCCTTTTTATACCCCCTGGTGCCACAAGGGATCATTAGATTGTTAGCCTCCCTTGGGTCTCAATGGTTCCTTGCTTCTCTTAACCCCTGTGGTGTCACAATCCATCCCATGCCCTTTTAGGCCACTTGATGTCACAATGAATCATTTGATTCTTGGCCTCCATGGTGGCATAATAGATCCTTGCTTCTATTGGTCCCCGTGCTGTTACAATCCATCACTGGCCCTTTTTATACCCCGTGGTTCCACAAGGGATCATTAGATTGTTAGCCTGCATTGGGTCTCAATGTTTCCTTGCTTCTCTTAACCCCTGTGGTGTCAAAATGCATCCCATGCCCTTTTAGGCCACTTGATGTCGCAATGAAACATTTGATTCTTGGCCTCCATGGTGGCATAATAGATCCTTGCTTCTATTGGTCCCCGTGCTACAACAATCCATCCCTGACCCTTTTTATACCCCCTGGTGCCACAAGGGATCATTAGATTGTTAGCCTGCATTGGGTCACAATGGTTCCTTGCATCTCTTAACCTCTATGCTGTCACAATGCATCCCATGCCCTTTTAGGCCATTTGATGTTACAATGAACAATTTGATTCTTGGCCTCTATGGTGTCATAATATTTCCATGCCTTTATTGGGCCCCATTCTTTCACAATTCATCCCTGCCCCTTTTACAACCCCTGGTGCCACAAGGGATCATTAGATTGTTAGCCTCCCTTGGGTCACCATAGTGCCTTGTTTCTCTTAACTCCTGTGGTGTCACAATGCATCCCATGCACTTTTAGGCCACTTGATGTCACAATGAATCATTTGATGGTTGGCCTCCATGGTGGCATAATAGATCCTTGCATCTATTGATCCCCGTGCTACAACAATCCATCCCTGGCCCTTTTTATACCCCCTGGTGCCACAAGGGATCATTAGATTGTTAGCCTGCATTGGGTCACAATGGTTCCTTGCTTCTCTTAACCCCTGTGGTGTCAAAATGCATCCCATGCCCTTTTAGGCCACTTGATGTCGCAATGAATCATTTGATGGTTGGCCTCCATGGTGGCATAATAGATCCTTGTTTCTATTGGTCCCCGTGCTGTAACAATCCATCACTGGCCCTTTTTATACCCCCTGGTGCCACAAGGGATCATTAGATTGTTAGCCTCCCTTGGGTCTCAATGGTTCCTTGCTTCTCTTAACCCCTGTGGTGTCACAATCCATCCCATGCCCTTTTAGGCCACTTGATGTCACAATGAATCATTTGATTCTTGGCCTCCATGGTGGCATAATAGATCCTTGCTTCTATTGGTCCCCGTGCTGTTACAATCCATCCCTGGCCCTTTTTATACCCCCTGGTGCCACAAGGGATCATTAGATTGTTAGCCTGCATTGGGTCACAATGTTTCCTTGCTTCTCTTAACCTCTATGGTGTCACAATGCATCCCATGCCCTTTTAGGACACTTGGTGTTACAATGAATCACTTGATTCTTGGCCTCTATGGTGTCATAATATTTCCATGTCTTTATTGGGCCCCATGCTTTCACAATTCATCCCTGGCCCTTTTACAACCCCTGGTGCCACAAGGGATCATTAGATTGTTAGCCTGCATTGGGTCAAAATAGTGCCTTGTTTCTCTTAACCCCTGTGGTGTCACAATGCATCCCATGCACTTTTTGGCCACTTCATGTTACAATGAATCATTGGATTCATGGCCTCCATGGTGGCATAATCGTTCCTTGATTCTATTGGTCCCCGTGCTGTAACAATCCATCACTGGGCCTTTTTATACCCCCTGGTGCCACAAGGGATCATTAGATTGTTAGCCTCCCTTGGGTCACAATGGTTCCTTGCTTCTCTTAACCTCTGTGGTGTCACAATGCATCCCATGCCCTTTTAGGCCACTTGATGTCACAATGAATCATTTGATGGTTGGCCTCCATGGTGGCATAATAGATCCTTGCTTCTATTGGTCCCCGTGCTGTAACATTCCATCACTGGGCCTTTTACAAACCCTGGTGTCACAAGGGATCATTAGATTGTTAGCCTGCATTGGGTCACAATGATTCCTTGCTTCTCTTAACCCCTGTGGTGACACAATGCATCCCATGCCCTTTTAGGCCACTTTATGTCACAATGAATCATTTGATTCTTGGCCTCCATGGTGGCATAATAGATCCTTGCTTCTATTGGTCCCCGTGCTGTAACAATCCATCACTGGCCCTTTTTATACCCCCTGGTGCCACAAGGGATCATTAGATTGTTAGCCTGCATTGGGTCACAATAGTGCCTTGCTTCTCTTAACCCCTGTGGTGTCACAATGCATCCCATGCCCTTTTAGGCCACTTGATGTCGCAATGAATCACTTGATTCTAGGCCTCCAAGGTGTCATAATATTTCCATGTCTTTATTGGGCCCCATGCTTTCAGAATTTATCCCTGGCCCTTTTACCACCCCTGGTGCCACAAGGGATCATTAGATTGTTAGCCTGCATTGGGTCACAATAGTGCCTTGTTTCTCTTAACCCCTGTGGTGTCACAATGCATCCCATGCCCTTTTAGTCCATTTGATGTCACAATGAATCATTTGATGGTTGGCCTCCATGGTGGCGTAATAGATCCTTGATTCTATTGGTCCCCGTGCTAAAACAATCCATCCCTGACACTTTTTATACCCCCTGGTGCCACAAGGGATGATTAGATTGTTAGCCTGCATTGGGTCACAATGGTTCCTTGCTTCTCTTAACCTCTATGCTGTCACAATGCATCCCATGCCCTTTTAGGCCACTTGGTGTTACAATGAATCACTTGATTCTTGGCCTCTATGGTGTCATAATATTTCCATGTCTTTATTGGGCCCCATGCTTTCACAATTCATCCCTGGCCCTTTTACCACCCCTGGTGCCACAAGGGATCATTAGATTGTTAGCCTCCCTTGGGTCACAATGGTTCCTTGCTTCTCTTAACCCCAGAGGTGTCAAAATGCATCCCATGCCCTTTTAGGCAACTTGATGTCGCAATGCATCATTTGATTCTTGGCCTCCATGGTGGCATAATAGATCCTTGCTTCTATTGGTCCCCGTGCTGTAACAATCCATCCCTGGCCCTTTTTATACCCCCTGGTGCCACAAGGGATCATTAGATTGTTAGCCTCCCTTGGGTCCCAATAGTGCCTTGTTTCTCTTAGCCCCTGTGGTGTCACAATGCATCCCATGCCCTTTTAGGCCACTTGATGTCACAATGAATCATTTGATTCTTGGCCTCCATGGTGGCATAATAGATCCTTGCTTCTATTGGTCCCCGTGCTACAACAATCCATCCCTGAACCTTTTTATACCCCCTGGTGTCACAAGGGATCATTAGATTGTTAGCCTGCATTGGGTCACAATGGTTCCTTGCTTCTCTTAACCCCTGTGGTGTCAAAATGCATCCCATGCCCTTTTAGGCCACTTGATGTCGCAATGAATCATTTGATTCTTGGCCTCCATGGTGGCATAATAGATCCTTGCTTCTATTGGTCCCCGTGCTGTAAGAATCCATCACTGGCCTTTTTATACCCCCTGGTGCCACAAGGGATCATTAGATGGTTAGCCTCCCTTGGGTCTCAATGGTTCCTTGCTTCTCTTAACCCCTGTGGTGTCACAATGCATCCCATGCCCTTTTAGGCCACTTGATGTCACAATGAATCATTTGATACTTGGCCTCCATGGTGGCATAATAGATCCTTGCTTCTATTGGTCCCCGTGGTGTAACAATCCATCACTGGCCCTTTTTATACCCCCTGGTGCCACAAGGGATCATTAGATTGTTAGCCTGCATTGGGTCTCAATGGTTCCTTGCTTCTCTTAACCTCTATGGTGTCACAATGCATCCCATGCCATTTTGGGCCACTTGGTGTTACAATGAATCACTTGATTCTTGGCCTCTATGGTGTCATAATATTTCCATGTCTTTATTGGGCCCCATGCTTTCACAATTCATCCCTGGCCCTTTTACAACCCCTGGTGCCACAAGGGATCATTAGATTGTTAGCCTCCCTTGGGTCACAATAGTGCCTTGTTTCTCTTAACCCCTATGGTGTCACAATGCATCCCATGCCCTTTTAGGCCACTTGATGTCGCAATGAATCATTTGATTCTTGGCCTCCATGGTGGCATAATCGTTCCTTGATTCTATTGGTCCCCGTGCTGTAACAATCCATCACTGGGCCTTTTTATACCCCCTGGTGCCACAAGGGATCATTAGATTGTTAGCCTCCCTTGGGTCACAATGGTTCCTTGCTTCTCTTAACTCCTGTGTTGTCACAATTCATCCCATGTCCTTTTAGGCCACTTGATGTCACAATGAATCATTTGATTCTTGGCCTCCATGGTGGCATAATCGTTCCTTGCTTCTATTGGTCCCCGTGCTGTAACATTCCATCACTGGGCCTTTTACAAACCCTGGTGTCACAAGGGATCATTAGATTGTTAGCCTGCATTGGGTCACAATGGTTCCTTGCTTCTCTTAACCTCTGTGGTGTCACAATGCATCCCATGCCCTTTTAGGACACTTGATGTCACAATGAATCATTTGATGGTTGGCCTCCATGGTGGCATAATAGATCCTTGCTTCTATTGATCCCCGTGCTACAACAATCCATCCCTGAACCTTTTTATACCCCCTGGTGCCACAAGGGATCATTAGATTGTTAGCCTCCCTTGGGTCACAATGGTTCCTTGCTTCTCTTAACCCCTGTGGTGTCAAAATGCATCCCATGCCCTTTTAGGCCACTTGATGTCGCAATGAATCATTTGATGGTTGGCCTCCATGGTGGCATAATAGATCCTTGCTTCTATTGGTCCCCGTGCTGTAACAATCCATCCCTGGCCCTTTTTATACCCCCTGGTGCCACAAGGGATCATTAGATTGTTAGCCTGCGTTGGGTCACAATGGTTCCTTGCTTCTCTTAACCTCTATGCTGTCACAATGCATCCCATGCCCTTTTAGGCCACTTGGTGTTACAATGAATCACTTGATTCTTGGCCTCTATGGTGTCATAATATTTCCATGTCTTTATTGTGCCCCATGCTTTCACAATTCATCCCTGGCCCTTTTACCACCCCTGGTGCCACAAGGGATCATTAGATTGTTAGCCTCCCTTGGGTCACAATGGTTCCTTGCTTCTCTTAACCCCTGAGGTGTCAAAATGCATCCCATGCCCTTTTAGGCCACTTGATGTCGCAATGAATCATTTGATTCTTGGCCTCCATGGTGGCATAATAGATCCTTGCTTCTATTGGTCCCCGTGCTGTAACAATCCATCCCTGGCCCTTTTTATACCCCCTGGTGCCACAAGGGATCATTAGATTGTTAGCCTCCTTTGGGTCACAATGGTTCCTTGCTTCTCTTAACCTCTGTGCTGTCACAATGCATCCCATGCCCTTTTAGGCCACTTGGTGTTACAATGAATCACTTGATTCTTGGCCTCTATGGTGTCATAATATTTCCATGACTTTATTGGGCCCCATGCTTTCAAAATTCATCCCTGGCCCTTTTACCACCCCTGGTGCCACAAGGGATCATTAGATTGTTAGCCTCCCTTGGGTCCCAATAGTGCCTTGTTTCTCTTAACCCCTGTGGTGTCACAATGCATCCCATGCCCTTTTAGGCCACTTGATGTCACAATGAATCATTTGATTCTTGGCCTCCATGGTGGCATAATAGATCCTTGCTTCTATTGGTCCCCGTGCTACAACAATCCATCCCTGAACCTTTTTATACCCCCTGGTGTCACAAGGGATCATTAGATTGTTAGCCTGCATTGGGTCACAATGGTTCCTTGCTTCTCTTAACCCCTGTGGTGTCAAAATGCATCCCATGCCCTTTTAGGCCACTTGATGTCGCAATGAATCATTTGATGGTTGGCCTCCATGGTGGCATAATAGATCCTTTCTTCTATTGGTCCCCGTGCTGTAACAATCCATCACTGGCCTTTTTATACCCCCTGGTGCCACAAGGGATCATTAGATGGTTAGCCTCCCTTGGGTCTCAATGGTTCCTTGCTTCTCTTAACCCCTGTGGTGTCACAATGCATCCCATGCCCTTTTAGGCCACTTGATGTCACAATGAATCATTTGATACTTGGCCTCCATGGTGGCATAATAGATCCTTGCTTCTATTGGTCCCCGTGCTGTAACAATCCATCACTGGCCCTTTTTATACCCCCTGGTGCCACAAGGGATCATTAGATTGTTAGCCTGCATTGGGTCTCAATGGTTCCTTGCTTCTCTTAACCTCTATGGTGTCACAATGCATCCCATGCCATTTTGGGCCACTTGGTGTTACAATGAATCACTTGATTCTTGGCCTCTATGGTGTCATAATATTTCCATGTCTTTATTGGGCCCCATGCTTTCACAATTCATCCCTGGCCCTTTTACAACCCCTGGTGCCACAAGGGATCATTAGATTGTTAGCCTCCATTGGGTCACAATAGTGCCTTGTTTCTCTTAACCCCTGTGGTGTCACAATGCATCCCATGCCCTTTTAGGCCACTTGATGTCGCAATGAATCATTTGATTCTTGGCCTCCATGTTGGCATAATCGTTCCTTGATTCTATTGGTCCCCGTGCTGTAACAATCCATCACTGGGCCTTTTTATACCCCCTGGTGCCACAAGGGATCATTAGATTGTTAGCCTCCCTTGGGTCACAATGGTTCCTTGCTTCTCTTAACCCCTGTGGTGTCAAAATGCATCCCATGCCCTTTTAGGCCACTTGATGTCGCAATGAATCATTTGATGGTTGGCCTCCATGGTGGCATAATAGATCCTTGCTTCTATTGGTCCCCGTGCTGTAACAATCCATCCCTGGCCCTTTTTATACCCCCTGGTGCCACAAGGGATCATTAGATTGTTAGCCTCCTTTGGGTCACAATGGTTCCTTGCTTCTCTTAACCTCTGTGCTGTCACAATGCATCCCATGCCCTTTTAGGCCACTTGGTGTTACAATGAATCACTTGATTCTTGGCCTCTATGGTGTCATAATATTTCCATGACTTTATTGGGCCCCATGCTTTCAAAATTCATCCCTGGCCCTTTTACCACCCCTGGTGCCACAAGGGATCATTAGATTGTTAGCCTCCCTTGGGTCCCAATAGTGCCTTGTTTCTCTTAACCCCTGTGGTGTCACAATGCATCCCATGCCCTTTTAGGCCACTTGATGTCACAATGAATCATTTGATTCTTGGCCTCCATGGTGGCATAATAGATCCTTGCTTCTATTGGTCCCCGTGCTACAACAATCCATCCCTGAACCTTTTTATACCCCCTGGTGTCACAAGGGATCATTAGATTGTTAGCCTGCATTGGGTCACAATGGTTCCTTGCTTCTCTTAACCCCTGTGGTGTCAAAATGCATCCCATGCCCTTTTAGGCCACTTGATGTCGCAATGAATCATTTGATGGTTGGCCTCCATGGTGGCATAATAGATCCTTGCTTCTATTGGTCCCCGTGCTGTAACAATCCATCACTGGCCTTTTTATACCCCCTGGTGCCACAAGGGATCATTAGATGGTTAGCCTCCCTTGGGTCTCAATGGTTCCTTGCTTCTCTTAACCCCTGTGGTGTCACAATGCATCCCATGCCCTTTTAGGCCACTTGATGTCACAATGAATCATTTGATACTTGGCCTCCATGGTGGCATAATAGATCCTTGCTTCTATTGGTCCCCGTGCTGTAACAATCCATCACTGGCCCTTTTTATACCCCCTGGTGCCACAAGGGATCATTAGATTGTTAGCCTGCATTGGGTCTCAATGGTTCCTTGCTTCTCTTAACCTCTATGGTGTCACAATGCATCCCATGCCATTTTGGGCCACTTGGTGTTACAATGAATCACTTGATTCTTGGCCTCTATGGTGTCATAATATTTCCATGTCTTTATTGGGCCCCATGCTTTCACAATTCATCCCTGGCCCTTTTACAACCCCTGGTGCCACAAGGGATCATTAGATTGTTAGCCTCCATTGGGTCACAATAGTGCCTTGTTTCTCTTAACCCCTGTGGTGTCACAATGCATCCCATGCCCTTTTAGGCCACTTGATGTCGCAATGAATCATTTGATTCTTGGCCTCCATGGTGGCATAATCGTTCCTTGATTCTATTGGTCCCCGTGCTGTAACAATCCATCACTGGGCCTTTTTATACCCCCTGGTGCCACAAGGGATCATTAGATTGTTAGCCTCCCTTGGGTCACAATGGTTCCTTGCTTCTCTTAACCCCTGTGTTGTCACAATGCATCACATGTCCTTTTAGGCCACTTGATGTCACAATGAATCATTTGATTCTTGGCCTCCATGGTGGCATAATAGATCCTTGCTTCTATTGGTCCCCGTGCTGTAACATTCCATCACTGGGCCTTTTACAAACCCTGGTGTCACAAGGGATCATTAGATTGTTAGCCTGCATTGGGTCACAATGGTTCCTTGCTTCTCTTAACCTCTGTGGTGTCACAATGCATCCCATGCCCTTTTAGGCCACTTGATGTCACAATGAATCATTTGATGGTTGGCCTCCATGGTGGCATAATAGATCCTTGCTTCTATTGATCCCCGTGCTACAACAATCCATCCCTGAACCTTTTTATACCCCCTGGTGCCACAAGGGATCATTAGATTGTTAGCCTCCCTTGGGTCACAATGGTTCCTTGCTTCTCTTAACCCCTGTGGTGTCAAAATGCATCCCATGCCCTTTTAGGCCACTTGATGTCGCAATGAATCATTTCATGGTTGGCCTCCAAGGTGGCATAATAGATCCTTGCTTCTATTGGTCCCCGTGCTGTAACAATCCATCCCTGGCCCCTTTTATACCCCCTGGTGCCACAAGGGATGATTAGATTGTTAGCCTGCGTTGGGTCACAATGGTTCCTTGCTTCTCTTAACCTCTATGCTGTCACAATGCATCCCATGCCCTTTTAGGCAACTTGATGTCACAATGAATCATTTGATTCTTGGCCTCCATGGTGGCATAATAGATCCTTGCTTCTATTGGTCCCCGTGCTGTAACAATCCATCCCTGGCCCTTTTTATACCCCCTGGTGCCACAAGGGATCATTAGATTGTTAGCCTGCATTGGGTCACAATGGTTCCTTGCTTCTCTTAACCTCTATGCTGTCACAATGCATCCCATGCCCTTTTAGGCCACTTGGTGTTACAATGAATCACTTGATTCTTGGCCTCTATGGTGTCATAATATTTCCATGTCTTTATTGTGCCCCATGCTTTCACAATTCATCCCTGGCCCTTTTACCACCCCTGGTGCCACAAGGGATCATTAGATTGTTAGCCTCCCTTGGGTCACAATGGTTCCTTGCTTCTCTTAACCCCTGAGGTGTCAAAATGCATCCCATGCCCTTTTAGGCCACTTGATGTCGCAATGAATCATTTGATTCTTGGCCTCCATGGTGGCATAATAGATCCTTGCTTCTATTGGTCCCCGTGCTGTAACAATCCATCCCTGGCCCTTTTTATACCCCCTGGTGCCACAAGGGATCATTAGATTGTTAGCCTCCTTTGGGTCACAATGGTTCCTTGCTTCTCTTAACCTCTGTGCTGTCACAATGCATCCCATGCCCTTTTAGGCCACTTGGTGTTACAATGAATCACATGATTCTTGGCCTCTATGGTGTCATAATATTTCCATGACTTTATTGGGCCCCATGCTTTCAAAATTCATCCCTGGCCCTTTTACCACCCCTGGTGCCACAAGGGATCATTAGATTGTTAGCCTCCCTTGGGTCCCAATAGTGCCTTGTTTCTCTTAACCCCTGTGGTGTCACAATGCATCCCATGCCCTTTTAGGCCACTTGATGTCACAATGAATCATTTGATGGTTGGCCTCCATGGTGGCATAATAGATCCTTGCTTCTATTGGTCCCCGTGCTACAACAATCCATCCCTGAAACTTTTTATACCCCCTGGTGTCACAAGGGATCATTAGATTGTTAGCCTGCATTGGGTCACAATGGTTCCTTGCTTCTCTTAACCCCTGTGGTGTCAAAATGCATCCCATGCCCTTTTAGGCCACTTGATGTCGCAATGAATCATTTGATGGTTGGCCTCCATGGTGGCATAATAGATCCTTGCTTCTATTGGTCCCCGTGCTGTAACAATCCATCACTGGCCCTTTTTATACCCCCTGGTGCCACAAGGGATCATTAGATGGTTAGCCTCCCTTGGGTCTCAATGGTTCCTTGCTTCTCTTAACCCCTGTGGTGTCACAATGCATCCCATGCCCTTTTAGGCCACTTGATGTCACAATGAATCATTTGATACTTGGCCTCCATGGTGGCATAATAGATCCTTGCTTCTATTGGTCCCCGTGCTGTAACAATCCATCACTGGCCCTTTTTATACCCCCTGGTGCCACAAGGGATCATTAGATTGTTAGCCTGCATTGGGTCTCAATGGTTCCTTGCTTCTCTTAACCTCTATGGTGTCACAATGCATCCCATGCCATTTTGGGCCACTTGGTGTTACAATGAATCACTTGATTCTTGGCCTCTATGGTGTCATAATATTTCCATGTCTTTATTGGGCCCCATGCTTTCACAATTCATCCCTGGCCCTTTTACAACCCCTGGTGCCACAAGGGATCATTAGATTGTTAGCCTGCATTGGGTCACAATAGTGCCTTGTTTCTCTTCACCCCTGTGGTGTCACAATGCATCCCATGCCCTTTTAGGCCACTTGATGTCACAATGAATCATTTGATGGTTGGCCTCCATGGTGGCATAATAGATCCTTGCTTCTATTGGTCCCCGTGCTGTAACAATCCATCCCTGGCCCTTTTTATACCCCCTGGTGCCACAAGGGATCATTAGATTGTTAGCCTCCCTTGGGTCACAATGGTTCCTTGCTTCTCTTAACCTCTATGCTGTCACAATGCATCCCATGCCCTTTTAGGCCACTTGGTGTTACAATGAATCACTTGATTCTTGGCCTCTATGGTGTCATAATATTTCCATGTCTTTATTGTGCCCCATGCTTTCACAATTCATCCCTGGCCCTTTTACCACCCCTGGTGCCACAAGGGATCATTAGATTGTTAGCCTCCCTTGGGTCACAATGGTTCCTTGCTTCTCTTAACCCCTGAGGTGTCAAAATGCATCCCATGCCCTTTTAGGCCACTTGATGTCACAATGAATCACTTGATTCTTGGCCTCTATGGTGTCATAATATTTCCATGTCTTTATTGGGCCCCATGCTTTCACAATTCATCCCTGGCCCTTTTACAACCCCTGGTGCCACAAGGGATCATTAGATTGTTAGCCTGCATTGGGTCACAATAGTGCCTTGTTTCTCTTAACCCCTGTGGTGTCACAATGCATCCCATGCCCTTTTAGGCCACTTGATGTCACAATGAATCATTTGATGGTCGGCCTCCATGGTGGCATAATAGATCCTTGCTTCTATTGGTCCCCGTGCTACAACAATCCATCCCTGGCCCTTTTTATACCCCCTGGTGCCACAAGGGGTCATTAGATTGATAGCCTCCAATGGGTCACAATGGTTCCTTGCTTCTCTTAACCCCTGTGGTGTCACAATGCATCCCATGCACTTTTTGGCCACTTCATGTTACAATGAATCATTTGATTCTTGGCCTCCATGGTGGCATAATCGTTCCTTGATTCTATTGGTCCCCGTGCTGTAACAATCCATCCCTGACACTTTTTATACCCCCTGGTGCCACAAGGGATCATTAGATTTTTAGCCTCCCTTCGGTCACAATGGTTCCTTGCTTCTCTTAACCCCTGTGGTGTCACAATGCATCCCATGCCCTTTTAGGCCACTTGATGTCACAATGAATCATTTGATGGTTGGCCTCCATGGTGGCATAATAGATCCTTGCTTCTATTGGTCCCCGTGCTGTAATATTCCATCACTGGGCCTTTTACAAACCCTGGTGTCACAAGGGATCATTAGATTGTTAGCCTCCCTTGGGTAACACTGGTGCCTTGCTTCTCTTAACCTCTGTGGTGTCACAATGCATCCCATGCCCTTTTAGGCCACTTGATGTCACAATGAATCATTTGATTCTTGGCCTCCATGGTGGCATAATAGATCCTTGCTTCTATTGATCCCCGTGCTACAACAATCCATCCCTGACCCTTTTATACCCCCTGGTGCCACAAGGGATCATTAGATTGTTAGCCTCCCTTGGGTCACAATGGTTCCTTGCTTCTCTTAACCCCTGTGGTGTCAAAATGCATCCCATGCCCTTTTAGGCCACTTGATGTCGCAATGAATCATTTGATGGTTGGCCTCCAAGGTGGCATAATAGATCCTTGCTTCTATTGGTCCCCGTGCTGTAACAATCCATCCCTGGCCCTTTTTATACCCCCTGGCGCCACAAGGGATCATTAGATTGTTAGCCTGCATTGGGTCTCAATGGTTCCTTGCTTCTCTTAACCTCAGTGGTGTCACAATGCATCCCATGCCCTTTTAGGCCACTTGGTGTTACAATGAACCATTTGATTGTTGGCCTCTATGGTGTCATAATATTTCCATGTCTTTATTGGGCCCCATGCTGTCACAATTCATCCCTGGCCCTTTTACAAATCCTGGTGTCACAAGGGACCATTAGATTGTTAGCCTCCCTTGGGTCACAATTGTTCCTTGCTTCTCTTAACCCCTGTGGTGTCACAATGCATCCCATGCCCTTTTAGGCAACTTGATGTCACAATGAATCATTTGATTCTTGGCCTCCATGGTGGCATAATAGATCCTTGCTTCTATTGGTCCCCGTGCTGTAACAATCCATCCCTGGCCCTTTTTATACCCCCTGGTGCCACAAGGGATCATTAGATTGTTAGCCTCCTTTGGGTCACAATGGTTCCTTGCTTCTCTTAACCTCTGTGCTGTCACAATGCATCCCATGCCCTTTTAGGCCACTTGGTGTTACAATGAATCATTTGATTCTTGGCCTCTATGGTGTCATAATATTTCCATGTCTTTATTGGGCCCCATGCTTTCACAATTCATCCCTGGCCCTTTTACAACCCCTGGTGCCACAAGGGATCATTAGATTGTTAGCCTCCATTGGGTCACAATAGTGCCTTGTTTCTCTTAACCCCTGTGGTGTCACAATGCATCCCATGCCCTTTTAGGCCACTTGATGTCGCAATGAATCATTTGATTCTTGGCCTCCATGGTGGCATAATCGTTCCTTGATTCTATTGGTCCCCGTGCTGTAACAATCCATCACTGGGCCTTTTTATACCCCCTGGTGCCACAAGGGATCATTAGATTGTTAGCCTCCCTTGGGTCACAATGGTTCCTTGCTTCTCTTAACCCCTGTGTTGTCACAATGCATCACATGTCCTTTTAGGCCACTTGATGTCACAATGAATCATTTGATTCTTGGCCTCCATGGTGGCATAATAGATCCTTGCTTCTATTGGTCCCCGTGCTGTAACATTCCATCACTGGGCCTTTTACAAACCCTGGTGTCACAAGGGATCATTAGATTGTTAGCCTGCATTGGGTCACAATGGTTCCTTGCTTCTCTTAACCTCTGTGGTGTCACAATGCATCCCATGCCCTTTTAGGCCACTTGATGTCACAATGAATCATTTGATGGTTGGCCTCCATGGTGGCATAATAGATCCTTGCTTCTATTGATCCCCGTGCTACAACAATCCATCCCTGAACCTTTTTATACCCCCTGGTGCCACAAGGGATCATTAGATTGTTAGCCTCCCTTGGGTCACAATGGTTCCTTGCTTCTCTTAACCCCTGTGGTGTCAAAATGCATCCCATGCCCTTTTAGGCCACTTGATGTCGCAATGAATCATTTCATGGTTGGCCTCCAAGGTGGCATAATAGATCCTTGCTTCTATTGGTCCCCGTGCTGTAACAATCCATCCCTGGCCCCTTTTATACCCCCTGGTGCCACAAGGGATGATTAGATTGTTAGCCTGCGTTGGGTCACAATGGTTCCTTGCTTCTCTTAACCTCTATGCTGTCACAATGCATCCCATGCCCTTTTAGGCAACTTGATGTCACAATGAATCATTTGATTCTTGGCCTCCATGGTGGCATAATAGATCCTTGCTTCTATTGGTCCCCGTGCTGTAACAATCCATCCCTGGCCCTTTTTATACCCCCTGGTGCCACAAGGGATCATTAGATTGTTAGCCTGCATTGGGTCACAATGGTTCCTTGCTTCTCTTAACCTCTATGCTGTCACAATGCATCCCATGCCCTTTTAGGCCACTTGGTGTTACAATGAATCACTTGATTCTTGGCCTCTATGGTGTCATAATATTTCCATGTCTTTATTGTGCCCCATGCTTTCACAATTCATCCCTGGCCCTTTTACCACCCCTGGTGCCACAAGGGATCATTAGATTGTTAGCCTCCCTTGGGTCACAATGGTTCCTTGCTTCTCTTAACCCCTGAGGTGTCAAAATGCATCCCATGCCCTTTTAGGCCACTTGATGTCGCAATGAATCATTTGATTCTTGGCCTCCATGGTGGCATAATAGATCCTTGCTTCTATTGGTCCCCGTGCTGTAACAATCCATCCCTGGCACTTTTTATACCCCCTGGTGCCACAAGGGATCATTAGATTGTTAGCCTCCTTTGGGTCACAATGGTTCCTTGCTTCTCTTAACCTCTGTGCTGTCACAATGCATCCCATGCCCTTTTAGGCCACTTGGTGTTACAATGAATCACTTGATTCTTGGCCTCTATGGTGTCATAATATTTCCATGACTTTATTGGGCCCCATGCTTTCAAAATTCATCCCTGGCCCTTTTACCACCCCTGGTGCCACAAGGGATCATTAGATTGTTAGCCTCCCTTGGGTCCCAATAGTGCCTTGTTTCTCTTAACCCCTGTGGTGTCACAATGCATCCCATGCCCTTTTAGGCCACTTGATGTCACAATGAATCATTTGATGGTTGGCCTCCATGGTGGCATAATAGATCCTTGCTTCTATTGGTCCCCGTGCTACAACAATCCATCCCTGAAACTTTTTATACCCCCTGGTGTCACAAGGGATCATTAGATTGTTAGCCTGCATTGGGTCACAATGGTTCCTTGCTTCTCTTAACCCCTGTGGTGTCAAAATGCATCCCATGCCCTTTTAGGCCACTTGATGTCGCAATGAATCATTTGATGGTTGGCCTCCATGGTGGCATAATAGATCCTTGCTTCTATTGGTCCCCGTGCTGTAACAATCCATCACTGGCCCTTTTTATACCCCCTGGTGCCACAAGGGATCATTAGATGGTTAGCCTCCCTTGGGTCTCAATGGTTCCTTGCTTCTCTTAACCCCTGTGGTGTCACAATGCATCCCATGCCCTTTTAGGCCACTTGATGTCACAATGAATCATTTGATACTTGGCCTCCATGGTGGCATAATAGATCCTTGCTTCTATTGGTCCCCGTGCTGTAACAATCCATCCCTGGCCCTTTTTATACCCCCTGGTGCCACAAGGGATCATTAGATTGTTAGCCTGCATTGGGTCTCAATGGTTCCTTGCTTCTCTTAACCTCTATGGTGTCACAATGCATCCCATGCCATTTTGGGCCACTTGGTGTTACAATGAATCACTTGATTCTTGGCCTCTATGGTGTCATAATATTTCCATGTCTTTATTGGGCCCCATGCTTTCACAATTCATCCCTGGCCCTTTTACAACCCCTGGTGCCACAAGGGATCATTAGATTGTTAGCCTGCATTGGGTCACAATAGTGCCTTGTTTCTCTTCACCCCTGTGGTGTCACAATGCATCCCATGCCCTTTTAGGCCACTTGATGTCACAATGAATCATTTGATGGTTGGCCTCCATGGTGGCATAATAGATCCTTGCTTCTATTGATCCCCGTGCTACAACAATCCATCCCTGACCCTTTTTATACCCCCTGGTGCCACAAGGGATCATTAGATTGTTAGCCTCCTTTGGGTCACAATGGTTCCTTGCTTCTCTTAACCCCTGTGGTGTCAAAATGCATCCCATGCCCTTTTAGGCCACTTGATGTCGCAATGAATCATTTGATGGTTGGCCTCCATGGTGGCATAATAGATCCTTGCTTCTATTGGTCCCCGTGCTGTAACAATCCATCCCTGGCCCTTTTTATACCCCCTGGTGCCACAAGGGATGATTAGATTGTTAGCCTGCATTGGGTCACAATGGTTCCTTGCTTCTCTTAACCTCTATGCTGTCACAATGCATCCCATGCCCTTTTAGGCAACTTGATGTCACAATGAATCATTTGATTCTTGGCCTCCATGGTGGCATAATAGATCCTTGCTTCTATTGGTCCCCGTGCTGTAACAATCCATCCCTGGCCCTTTTTATACCCCCTGGTGCCACAAGGGGTCATTAGATTGATAGCCTCCAATGGGTCACAATGGTTCCTTGCTTCTCTTAACCTCTATGCTGTCACAGTGCATCCCATGCCCTTTTAGGCAACTTGGTGTTACAATGAATCACTTGATTCTTGGCGTCTATGGTGTCATAATATTTCCATGTCTTTATTGTGCCCCATGCTTTCACAATTCATCCCTGGCCCTTTTACCACCCCTGGTGCCACAAGGGATCATTAGATTGTTAGCCTCCCTTGGGTCACAATGGTTCCTTGCTTCTCTTAACCCCTGAGGTGTCAAAATGCATCCCATGCCCTTTTAGGCCACTTGATGTCACAATGAATCACTTGATGCTTGGCCTCTATGGTGTCATAATATTTCCATGTCTTTATTGGGCCCCATGCTTTCACAATTCATCCCTGGCCCTTTTACAACCCCTGGTGCCACAAGGGATCATTAGATTGTTAGCCTGCATTGGGTCACAATAGTGCCTTGTTTCTCTTAACCCCTGTGGTGTCACAATGCATCCCATGCCCTTTTAGGCCACTTGATGTCACAATGAATCATTTGATGGTCGGCCTCCATGGTGGCATAATAGATCCTTGCTTCTATTGGTCCCCGTGCTACAACAATCCATCCCTGGCCCTTTTTATACCCCCTGGTGCCACAAGGGGTCATTAGATTGATAGCCTCCAATGGGTCACAATGGTTCCTTGCTTCTCTTAACCCCTGTGGTGTCACAATGCATCCCATGCACTTTTTGGCCACTTCATGTTACAATGAATCATTTGATTCTTGGCCTCCATGGTGGCATAATCGTTCCTTGATTCTATTGGTCCCCGTGCTGTAACAATCCATCCCTGACCCTTTTTATACCCCCTGGTGCCACAAGGGATCATTAGATTGTTAGCCTCCCTTGGGTCACAATGGTTCCTTGCTTCTCTTAACCCCTGTGGTGTCACAATGCCTCCCATGCCCTTTTAGGCCACTTGATGTCACAATGAATCATTTGATGGTTGGCCTCCATGGTGGCATAATAGATCCTTGCTTCTATTGGTCCCCGTGCTGTAATATTCCATCACTGGGCCTTTTACAAACCCTGGTGTCACAAGGGATCATTAGATTGTTAGCCTGCATTGGGTCACAATAGTGCCTTGTTTCTCTTAACCCCTGTGGTGTCACAATGCATCCCATGCCCTTTTAGGCCACTTGGTGTTACAATGAATCATTTGATTCTTGGCCTCTATGGTGTCATAATATTTCCATGACTTTATTGGGCCCCATGCTTTCAAAATTCATCCCTGGCCCTTTTACCACCCCTGGTGCCACAAGGGATCATTAGATTGTTAGCCTGCATTGGGTCACAATAGTGCCTTGTTTCTCTTAACCCCTGTGGTGTCACAATGCATCCCATGCCCTTTTAGGCCACTTGATGTCACAATGAATCATTTGATTCTTGGCCCCCATGGTGGCATAATAGATCCTTGCTTCTATTGGTCCCCGTGCTACAACAATCCATCCCTGAACCTTTTTATACCCCCTGGTGTCACAAGGGATCATTAGATTGTTAGCCTCCCTTGGGTCACAATGGTTCCTTGCTTCTCTTAACCCCTGTGGTTTCAAAATGCATCCCATGCCCTTTTAGGCCACTTGATGTCGCAATGAATCATTTGATGGTTGGCCTCCATGGTGGCATAATAGATCCTTGCTTCTATTGGTCCCCGTGCTGTAACAATCCATCACTGGCCCTTTTCATACCCCCTGGTGCCACAAGGGATCATTAGATTGTTAGCCTGCATTGGGTCTCAATGGTTCCTTGCTTCTCTTAACCTCTATGGTGTCACAATGCATCCCATGCCATTTTGGGCCACTTGGTGTTACAATGAATCACTTGATTCTTGGCCTCTATGGTGTCATAATATTTCCATGTCTTTATTGGGCCCCATGCTTTCACAATTCATCCCTGGCCCTTTTACAACCCCTGGTGCCACAAGGGATCATTAGATTGTTAGCCTGCATTGGGTCACAATAGTGCCTTGTTTCTCTTAACCCCTGTGGTGTCACAATGCATCCCATGCCCTTTTAGGCCACTTGATGTCGCAATGAATCATTTGATGGTTGGCCTCCATGGTGGCATAATAGATCCTTGCTTCTATTGATCCCCGTGCTACAACAATCCTTCCCTGGCCCTTTTTATACCCCCTGGTGCCACAAGGGATCATTAGATTGATAGCCTCCAATGGGTCACAATGGTTCCTTGCTTCTCTTAACCCCTGTGGTGTCACAATGCATCCCATGCACTTTTTGGCCACTTCATGTTACAATGAATCATTTGATTCTTGGCCTCCATGGTGGCACAATCGTTCCTTGATTCTATTGGTCCCCGTGCTGTAACAATCCATCACTGGCCCTTTTTATACCCCCTGGTGCCACAAGGGATCATTAGATTGTTAGCCTACATTGGGTCACAATGTTTCCTTGCTTCTCTTAACCTCAGTGGTGTCACAATGCATCCCATGCCCTTTTAGGCCACTTGGTGTTACAATGAATCATTTGATTCTTGGCCTCTATGGTGTCATAATATTTCCATGTCTTTATTGGGCCCCATGCTTTCACAATTCATCCCTGGCCCTTTTACAAACCCTGGTGTCACAAGGGACCATTAGATTGTTAGCCTCCCTTGGGTCACAATGGTTCCTTGCTTCTCTTAACCCCTGTGGTGTCAAAATGCATCCCATGCCCTTTTAGGCCACTTGATGTCGCAATGAATCATTTGATTCTTGGCCTCCATGGTGGCATAATAGATCCTTGCTTCTATTGGTCCCCGTGCTGTAGCAATCCATCACTGGCCTTTTTATACACCCTGGTGCCACAAGGGATCATTAGATGGTTAGCCTCCCTTGGGTCTCAATGGTTCCTTGCTTCTCTTAACCCCTGTGGTGTCACAATGCATCCCATGGCCTTTTAGGCCACTTGATGTCACAATGAATCATTTGATACTTGGCCTCCATGGTGGCATAATAGATCCTTGCTTCTATTGGTCCCCGTGCTGTAACAATCCATCCCTGGCCCTTTTTATACCCCCTGGTGCCACAAGGGATCATTAGATTGTTAGCCTGCATTGGGTCTCAATGGTTCCTTGCTTCTCTTAACCTCTATGGTGTCACAATGCATCCCATGCCATTTTGGGCCACTTGGTGTTACAATGAATCACTTGATTCTTGGCCTCTATGGTGTCATAATATTTCCATGTCTTTATTGGGCCCCATGCTTTCACAATTCATCCCTGGCCCTTTTACAACCCCTGGTGCCACAAGGGATCATTAGATTGTTAGCCTGCATTGGGTCACAATAGTGCCTTGTTTCTCTTAACCCCTGTGGTATCACAATGCATCCCATGCCCTTTTAGGCCACTTGATGTCGCAATGAATCATTTGATGGTTGGCCTCCATGGTGGCATAATAGATCCTTGCTTCTATTGATCCCCGTGCTACAACAATCCTTCCCTGGCCCTTTTTATACCCCCTGGTGCCACAAGGGATCATTAGATTGATAGCCTCCAATGGGTCACAATGGTTCCTTGCTTCTCTTAACCCCTGTGGTGTCACAATGCATCCCATGCACTTTTTGGCCACTTCATGTTACAATGAATCATTTGATTCTTGGCCTCCATGGTGGCGTAATCGTTCCTTGATTCTATTGGTCCCCGTGCTGTAACAATCCATCACTGGCCCTTTTTATACCCCCTGGTGCCACAAGGGATCATTAGATTGTTAGCCTACATTGGGTCACAATGTTTCCTTGCTTCTCTTAACCTCAGTGGTGTCACAATGCATCCCATGCCCTTTTAGGCCACTTGGTGTTACAATGAATCATTTGATTCTTGGTCTCTATGGTGTCATAATATTTCCATGTCTTTATTGGGCCCCATGCTTTCACAATTCATCCCTGGCCCTTTTACAAACCCTGGTGTCACAAGGGACCATTAGATTGTTAGCCTCCCGTGGGTCACAATTGTTCCTTGCTTCTCTTAACCCCTGTGGTGTCACAATGCATCCCATGCCCTTTTAGGCAACTTGATGTCACAATGAATCATTTGATTCTTGGCCTCCATGGTGGCATAATAGATCCTTGCTTCTATTGGTCCCCGTGCTGTAACAATCCATCACTGGCCCTTTTTATACCCCCTGGTGCCACAAGGGATCATTAGATTGTTAGCCTCCCTTGGGTCACAATGGTTCCTTGCTTCTCTTAACCCCTGTGGTGTCAAAATGCATCCCATGCCCTTTTAGGCCACTTGATGTCGCAATGAATCATTTGATTCTTGGCCTCCATGGTGGCATAATAGATCCTTGCTTCTATTGGTCCCCGTGCTGTAACAATCCATCACTGGCCTTTTTATACACCCTGGTGCCACAAGGGATCATTAGATGGTTAGCCTCCCTTGGGTCTCAATGGTTCCTTGCTTCTCTTAACCCCTGTGGTGTCACAATGCATCCCATGCCCTTTTAGGCCACTTGATGTCACAATGAATCATTTGATACTTGGCCTCCATGGTGGCATAATAGATCCTTGCTTCTATTGGTCCCCGTGCTGTAACAATCCATCCCTGGCCCTTTTTATACCCCCTGGTGCCACAAGGGATCATTAGATTGTTAGCCTGCATTGGGTCTCAATGGTTCCTTGCTTCTCTTAACCTCTATGGTGTCACAATGCATCCCATGCCATTTTGGGCCACTTGGTGTTACAATGAATCACTTGATTCTTGGCCTCTATGGTGTCATAATATTTCCATGTCTTTATTGGGCCCCATGCTTTCACAATTCATCCCTGGCCCTTTTACAAACCCCTGGTGCCACAAGGGATCATTAGATTGTTAGCCTGCATTGGGTCACAATAGTGCCTTGTTTCTCTTAACCCCTGTGGTATCACAATGCATCCCATGGCCTTTTAGGCCACTTGATGTCACAATGAATCATTTGATTCTTGGCCTCCATGGTGGCATAATAGATCCTTGCTTCTATTGGTCCCCGTGCTGTAACATTCCATCACTGGGACTTTCACAAACCCTGGTGTCACAAGGGATCATTAGATTGTTAGCCTGCATTGGGTCACAATGGTTCCTTGCTTCTCTTAACCTCTATGCTGTCACAATGCATCCCATGCCCTTTTAGGCCACTTGGTGTTACAATGAATCACTTGATTCTTGGCCTCTATGGTGTCATAATATTTCCATGACTTTATTGGGCCCCATGCTTTCACAGTTCATCCCTGGCCCTTTTACCACCCCTGGTGCCACAAGGGATCATTAGATTGTTAGCCTGCATTGGGTCACAATAGTGCCTTGTTTCTCTTAACCCCTGTGGTGTCACAATGCATCCCATGCCCTTTTAGGCCACTTGATGTCACAATGAATCATTTGATGGTTGGCCTCCATGGTGGCATAATAGATCCTTGCTTCTATTGGTCCCCGTGCTACAACAATCCATCCCTGAACCTTTTTATACACCCTGGTGCCACAAGGGATCATTAGATTGTTAGCCTCCCTTGGGTCACAATGGTTCCTTGCTTCTCTTAAGCCCTGTGGTGTCACAATGCATCCCATGCCCTTTTAGGCCACTTGATGTCGCAATGAATCATTTGATTCTTGGCCTCCATGGTGGCATAATAGATCCTTGCTTCTATTGGTCCCCGTGCTGTAACAATCCATCACTGGCCTTTTTATACCCCCTGGTGCCACAAGGGATCATTAGATTGTTAGCCTGCATTGGGTCACAATGGTTCCTTGCTTCTCTTAACCTCTGTGGTGTCACAATGCATCCCATGCCCTTTTAGGCCACTTGATGTCACAATGAATCATTTGATTCTTGGCCTCTATGGTGTCATAATCGCTCCTTGTTTCTATTGGGCCCCATGCTGTCACAATTCATCCCTGGCCCTATTACAACCCCTGGTGCCACAAGGGATCATTAGATTGTTAGCCTGCATTGGGTCACAATAGTGCCTTGCTTCTCTTAACCTCTGTGGTGTCACAATGCATCCCATGCCCTTTTAGGCCACTTGATGTCACAATGAATCATTTGATTCTTGGCCCCCATGGTGGCATAATAGATCCTTGCTTCTATTGGTCCCCCTGCTGTAACATTCCATCACTGGGACTTTCACAAACCCTGGTGTCACAAGGGATCATTAGATTGTTAGCCTCCATTGGGTCACAATGGTGCCTTGTTTCTCTTAACCTCTGTGGTGTCACAATGCATCACATGCCCTTTTAGGCCACTTGATGTCACAATGAATCATTTGATTCTTGGCCTCCATGGTGGCATAATAGATCCTTGCTTCTATTGGTCCCCGTGCTGTAACAATCCATCCCTGGCCCTTTTTATACCCCCTGGTGCCACAAGGGATCATTAGATTGTTAGCCTGCATTGGGTCTCAATGGTTCCTTGCTTCTCTTAACCTCTATGGTGTCACAATGCATCCCATGCCCTTTTAGGCCACTTGGTGTTACAATGAATCACTTGATTCTTGGACTCTATGGTGTCATAATATTTCCATGTCTTTATTGCGCCCCATGCTTTCGCAATTCATCCCTGGACCTTTTACAATCCCTGGTGCCACAAGGGATCATTAGATTGTTAGCCTGCATTGGGTCACAATAGTGCCTTGTTTCTCTTAACCCCTGTGGTGTCACAATGCATCCCATGCCCTTTTAGGCCACTTGATGTCACAATGAATCACTTGATACTTGGCCTCCATGGTGGCATAATAGATCCTTGCTTCTATTGGTCCCCGTGCTACAACAATCCAACCCTGTCCCTTTTTATACGCCCTGGTGCCACAAGGGATCATTAGATTGTTAGCCTCCCTTGGGTCTCAATGGTGCCTTGCTTCTCTTAACCTCTGTGGTGTCACAATGCATCCCATGCCCTTTTAGGCCACTTGATGTCACAATGAATCATTTGATTCTTGGCCTCCATGGTGGCATAATAGATCCTTGCTTCTATTGGTCCCCGTGCTGTAGCAATCCATCACTGGGCCTTTTACAAACCCTGGTGCCACAAGGGATCATTAGATTGTTAGCCTCCCTTGGGTCTAAATGGTTCCTTGCTTCTCTTAACCTCAGTAATGTCACAATGCATCCCATGCCCTTTTAGGCCACTTGATGTCACAATGAATCATTTGATTCTTGGCCTCTATGGTGTCATAATATTTCCATGATTTTATTGTGCCCCATGCTTCCACAATTCATCCCTGGCCCTATTACAACCCCTGGTGTCAACAGGGATCATTAGATTTTTAGCCTCCCTTGGGTCACAATGGTGCCTTGCTTCTCTTAACCCCTGTGGTGTCACAATGCATCCCATGCCCTTTTAGGCCACTTGATGTCACAATTAATCATTTGATTCTTGGCCTCCATGGTGGCATAATAGATCCTTGCTTCTATTGGTCCCCTTGCTGTAACAATCCATCACTGGCCCTATTACAACCCCTGGTGTCACAAGGGATCATTTGATTGTTAGCCTGCATTGGGTCACAATAGTGCCTTGCTTCTCTTAACCCCTGTGGTGTCACAATGCATCCCATGCGCTTTTAGGCCACTTGATGTCACAATGAATCATTTGATTCTTGGCCTCCATGGTGGCATAATCATTCCTTGATTCTATTGGTCCCCGTGCTGTAACAATCCATCCCTGACCCTTTTTATACGCCCTGGTGCCACAAGGGATCATTAGATTGTTAGCCTCCCTTGGGTCACAATGGTTCCTTGCTTCTCTTAACCCCTGTGGTGTCACAATGCATCCCATGCCCTTTTAGGCCACTTGATGTCGCAATGAATCATTTGATTCTTGGCCTCCATGGTGGCATAATAAATCCTTGCTTCTATTGGTCCCCGTGCTGTAACATTCCATCACTGGGACTATTACAAACCCTGGTGCCACAAGGGATCATTAGATTGTTAGCCTCCCTTGGGTCTAAATGGTTCCTTGCTTCTCTTAACCTCAGTGGTGTCACAATGCATCCCATGCCCTTTTAGGCCACTTGATGTCACAATGAATCATTTGATTCTTGGCCTCCATGATGGCATAATGGTTCCTTGTTTCTATTGGGCCCCATGCTGTCACAATTCATCCCTGGCCCTTTTACGCCCCCTGGTGTCAAATGGCATCCTGGAATTATTACCCTCCATTGGGTCACAATGGATCCTTGCTTCTCTTAACCCCTGTGGTGTCACAATGCATCCCATGCCCTTTTAGGCCACTTGATGTCACAATGAATCATTTGATTCTTGGCCTCCATGGTGGCATAATAGATCCTTGCTTGTATTGGTCCCCGTGCTGTAACATTCCATCCCTGGGCCTTTTACAAACCCTGGTGTCACAAGGGATTATTAGATTGTTGGCCTGCATTGGGTCACAATGGTGCCTTGCTTCTCTTAACCTCAATGGTGTCACAATGCATCCCATGCCCTTTTAGGCCACTTGATGTCACAATGAATCATTTGATTCTTGGCCTCCATGGTGGCATAATGGTTCCTTGTTTCTATTGGCCCCCATGCTGTCACAATTCATCCCTGGCCCTTTTACGCCCCCTGGTGTCAAATGGCATCCTGGGATTATTACCCTCCATTGGGTCACAATGGTTCCTTGCTTCTCTTAACCCCTGTGGTGTCACAATGCATCCCATGCCCTTTTAGGCCACTTGATGTCACAATGAATCATTTGATTCTTGGCCTCGATGGTGGCATAATCGCTCCTTGTTTCTATTGGGCCCCATGCTGTCACAATTCATCCCTGGCCCTATTACAAACCCTGGTGTCACAAGGGATCATTTGATTGTTAGCCTGCATTGGGTCACAATAGTGCCTTGCTTCTCTTAACCTCTGTGGTGTCACAATGCATCCCATGCCCTTTTAGGCCACTTGATGTCACAATGAATCATTTGATTCTTGGCCTCCATGGTGGCATAATCATTCCTTGATTCTATTGGTCCCCGTGCTGTAACAATCCATCCCTGACCCTTTTTATACGCCCTGGTGCCACAAGGGATCATTAGATTGTTAGCCTCCCTTGGGTCTAAATGGTTCCTTGCTTCTCTTAACCTCAGTGGTGTCACAATGCATCCCATGCCCTTTTAGGCCACTTGATGTCACAATGAATCATTTGATTCTTGGCCTCCATGGTGGCATAATGGTTCCTTGTTTCTATTGGGCCCCATGCTGTCACAATTCATCCCTGGCCCTTTTACGCCCCCTGGTGTCAAATGGCATCCTGGGATTATTACCCTCCATTGGGTCACAATGGTTCCTTGCTTCTCTTAACCCCTGTGGTGTCACAATGCATCCCATGCCCTTTTAGGCCACTTGATGTCACAATGAATCATTTGATTCTTGGCCTCCATGGTGGCATAATAAATCCTTGCTTCTATTGGTCCCCGTGCTGTAACATTCCATCACTGGGACTATTACAAACCCTGGTGCCACAAGGGATCATTAGATTGTTAGCCTCCCTTGGGTCTAAATGGTTCCTTGCTTCTCTTAACCTCAGTGGTGTCACAATGCATCCCATGCCCTTTTAGGCCACTTGATGTCACAATGAATCATTTGATTCTTGGCCTCCATGGTGTCATAATAGATCCTTGTTTCTATTGGTCCCCGTGCTACAACAATCCATCCCTGTCCCTTTTTATACGCCCTGGTGCCACAAGGGATCATTAGATTGTTAGCCTCCCTTGGGTCTCAATGGTTCCTTGCTTCTCTTAACCCCTGTGGTGTCACAATGCATCCCATGCCCTTTTAGGCCACTTGATGTCACAATGAATCATTTGATTCTTGGCCTCCATGGTGGCATAATGGTTCCTTGTTTCTATTGGGCCCCATGCTGTCACAATTCATCCCTGGCCCTTTTACGCCCCCTGGTGTCAAATGGCATCCTGGAATTATTACCCTCCATTGGGTCACAATGGATCCTTGCTTCTCTTAACCCCTGTGGTGTCACAATGCATCCCATGCCCTTTTAGGCCACTTGATGTCACAATGAATCATTTGATTCTTGGCCTCCATGGTGGCATAATAGATCCTTGCTTCTATTGGTCCCCGTGCTGTAACATTCCATCCCTGGGCCTTTTACAAACCCTGGTGTCACAAGGGATTATTAGATTGTTGGCCTGCATTGGGTCACAATGGTTCCTTGCTTCTCTTAACCCCTGTGGTGTCACAATGCATCCCATGCCCTTTTAGGCCACTTGATGTCACAATGAATCATTTGATTCTTGGCCTCCATGGTGGCATAATAGATCCTTGCTTGTATTGGTCCCCGTGCTGTAACATTCCATCCCTGGGCCTTTTACAAACCCTGGTGTCACAAGGGATCATTAGATTGTTGGCCTGCATTGGGTCACAATGGTGCCTTGCTTCTCTTAACCTCAGTGGTGTCACAATGCATCCCATGCCCTTTTAGGCCACTTGATGTCACAATGAATCATTTGATTCTTGGCCTCCATGGTGGCATAATAGATCCTTGCTTGTATTGGTTCCTGTGCTGTAACAATCCATCACTGGCCCTTTTTATACCCCCTGGTGCCACAAGGGATCATTAGATTGTTAGCCGGCAGTGGGTCACAATGGTTCCTTGCTTCTCTTAACCTCTGTGGTGTCACAATGCATCCCATGCCCTTTTAGGCCACTTGGTGTTACAATGAACCATATGATTCTTGGCCTCCATGGTGGCATAATATTTCCATGTCTTTATTGGGCCCCATGCTTTCACAATTCATCCCTGGCCCTTTTACAACCCCTGGTGTCACAAGGGATCATTGGATTGTTAGACTCCCTTGGGTCACAATGGTGCCTTGCTTCTCTTAACCTCTGTGGTGTCACAATGCATCCCATGCCCTTTTAGGCCACTTGATGTCACAATGAATCATTTGATTCTTGGCCTCGATGGTGTCATAATCGCTCCTTGTTTCTATTGGGCCCCATGCTGTCATAATTCATCCCTGGCCCTATTACAACCCCTGGTGTCACAAGGGATCATTTGATTGTTAGCCTGCATTGGGTCACAATAGTGCCTTGCTTCTCTTAACCCCTGTGGTGTCACAATGCATCCCATGCCCTTTTAGGCCACTTGATGTCACAATGAATCACTTGATGGTTGGCCTCCATGGTGGCATAATCATTCCTTGATTCTATTGGTCCCCGTGCTGTAACAATCCATCCCTGACCCTTTTTATACGCTCTGGTGCCACAAGGGATCATTAGATTGTTAGCCTCCCTTGGGTCACAATGGTTCCTTGCTTCTCTTAACCCCTGTGGTGTCACAATGCATCCCATGCCCTTTTAGGCCACTTGATGTCGCAATGAATCATTTGATTCTTGGCCTCCATGGTGGCATAATAAATCCTTGCTTCTATTGGTCCCCGTGCTGTAACATTCCATCACTGGCCCTTTTTATACCCCCTGGTGCCACAAGGGATCATTAGATTGTTGGCCTGCATTAGGTCCCAATGGTGCCTTGCTTCTCTTAACCTCTGTGGTGTCACAATGCATCCCATGCCCTTTTAGGCCACTTGATGTCACAATGAATCATTTCATTCTTGGCCTCCATGGTGGCATAATAGATCCTTGTTTCTATTGGGCCCCATGCTTTCACAATTCATCCCTGGCCCTTTTACAACACCTTGTGTGACAAGGGATCATTAGATTGTTAGCCTGCATTGGGTCACAATGGTTCCTTGCTTCTCTTAACCCCTGTGGTGTCACAATGCATCCCATGCCCTTTTAGGCCACTTGATGTCACAATGAATCATTTGATGGTTGGCCTCCATGGTGGCATAATAGATCCTTTCTTCTATTGGTTCCCGTGCTGTAACAATCCATCACTGGCCCTTTTTATACCCCCTGGTGCCACAAGGGATCATTAGATTGTTAGCCTGCATTGGGTCACAATGGTTCCTTGCTTCTCTTAACCTCTGTGGTGTCACAATGCATTCCAAGCCCTTTTAGGCCACTTGGTGTTACAATGAATCATTTGATTCTTGGCCTCTATGGTGTCATAATATTTCCATGATTTTATTGTGCCCCATGCTTCCACAATTCATCCCTGGCCCGATTACAACCCCTGGTGTCAACAGGGATCATTAGATTTTTAGCCTGCATTGGGTCACAATGGTTCCTTGCTTCTCTTAACCCCTGTGGTGTCACAATGCATCCCATGCCCTTTTAGGCCACTTGATGTCACAATGAATCATTTGATGGTTGGCCTCCATGGTGGCATAATAGATCCTTGCTTGTATTGGTTCCCGAGCTGTAACAATCCATCACTGGCCCTTTTTATACCCCCTGGTGCCACAAGGGATCATTAGATTGTTAGCCGGCAGTGGGTCACAATGGTTCCTTGCTTCTCTTAACCTCTGTGGTGTCACAATGCATCCCATGCCCTTTTAGGCCACTTGGTGTTACAATGAACCATATGATTCTTGGCCTCCATGGTGGCATAATATTTCCATGTCTTTATTGGGCCCCATGCTTTCACAATTCATCCCTGGCCCTTTTACAACCCCTGGTGTCACAAGGGATCATTGGATTGTTAGACTCCCTTGGGTCACAATGGTGCCTTGCTTCTCTTAACCTCTGTGGTGTCACAATGCATCCCATGCCCTTTTAGGCCACTTGATGTCACAATGAATCATTTGATTCTTGGCCTCGATGGTGTCATAATCGCTCCTTGTTTCTATTGGGCCCCATGCTGTCATAATTCATCCCTGGCCCTATTACAACCCCTGGTGTCACAAGGGATCATTTGATTGTTAGCCTGCATTGGGTCACAATAGTGCCTTGCTTCTCTTAACCCCTGTGGTGTCACAATGCATCCCATGCCCTTTTAGGCCACTTGATGTCACAATGAATCACTTGATGGTTGGCCTCCATGGTGGCATAATCATTCCTTGATTCTATTGGTCCCCGTGCTGTAACAATCCATCCCTGACTCTTTTTATACGCTCTGGTGCCACAAGGGATCATTAGATTGTTAGCCTCCCTTGGGTCACAATGGTTCCTTGCTTCTCTTAACCCCTGTGGTGTCACAATGCATCCCATGCCCTTTTAGGCCACTTGATGTCGCAATGAATCATTTGATTCTTGGCCTCCATGGTGGCATAATAAATCCTTGCTTCTATTGGTCCCCGTGCTGTAACATTCCATCACTGGGACTTTTACAAACCCTGGTGTCACAAGGGATCATTAGATTGTTGGCCTGCATTAGGTCCCAATGGTGCCTTGCTTCTCTTAACCTCTGTGGTGTCACAATGCATCCCATGCCCTTTTAGGCCACTTGATGTCACAATGAATCATTTGATTCTTGGCCTCCATGGTGGCATAATAGATCCTTGTTTCTATTGGGCCCCATGCTTTCACAATTCATCCCTGGCCCTTTTACAACACCTTGTGTGACAAGGGATCATTAGATTGTTAGCCTGCATTGGGTCACAATGGTTCCTTGCTTCTCTTAACCCCTGTGGTGTCACAATGCATCCCATGCCCTTTTAGGCCACTTGATGTCACAATGAATCATTTGATGGTTGGCCTCCATGGTGGCATAATAGATCCTTTCTTCTATTGGTTCCCGTGCTGTAACAATCCATCACTGGCCCTTTTTATACCCCCTGGTGCCACAAGGGATCATTAGATTGTTAGCCTGCATTGGGTCACAATGGTTCCTTGCTTCTCTTAACCTCTGTGGTGTCACAATGCATTCCAAGCCCTTTTAGGCCACTTGGTGTTACAATGAATCATTTGATTCTTGGCCTCTATGGTGTCATAATATTTCCATGATTTTATTGTGCCCCATGCTTCCACAATTCATCCCTGGCCCGATTACAACCCCTGGTGTCAACAGGGATCATTAGATTTTTAGCCTGCATTGGGTCACAATGGTTCCTTGCTTCTCTTAACCCCTGTGGTGTCACAATGCATCCCATGCCCTTTTAGGCCACTTGATGTCGCAATGAATCATTTGATTCTTGGCCTCCATGGTGGCATAATAGATCCTTGCTTGTATTGGTTCCTGTGCTGTAACAATCCATCACTGGCCCTTTTTATACCCCCTGGTGCCACAAGGGATCATTAGATTGTTAGCCGGCAGTGGGTCACAATGGTTCCTTGCTTCTCTTAACCTCTGTGGTGTCACAATGCATCCCATGCCCTTTTAGGCCACTTGGTGTTACAATGAACCATATGATTCTTGGCCTCCATGGTGGCATAATATTTCCATGTCTTTATTGGGCCCCATGCTTTCACAATTCATCCCTGGCCCTTTTACAACCCCTGGTGTCACAAGGGATCATTGGATTGTTAGACTCCCTTGGGTCACAATGGTGCCTTGCTTCTCTTAACCTCTGTGGTGTCACAATGCATCCCATGCCCTTTTAGGCCACTTGATGTCACAATGAATCATTTGATTCTTGGCCTCGATGGTGTCATAATCGCTCCTTGTTTCTATTGGGCCCCATGCTGTCATAATTCATCCCTGGCCCTATTACAACCCCTGGTGTCACAAGGGATCATTTGATTGTTAGCCTGCATTGGGTCACAATAGTGCCTTGCTTCTCTTAACCCCTGTGGTGTCACAATGCATCCCATGCCCTTTTAGGCCACTTGATGTCACAATGAATCACTTGATGGTTGGCCTCCATGGTGGCATAATCATTCCTTGATTCTATTGGTCCCCGTGCTGTAACAATCCATCCCTGACTCTTTTTATACGCTCTGGTGCCACAAGGGATCATTAGATTGTTAGCCTCCCTTGGGTCACAATGGTTCCTTGCTTCTCTTAACCCCTGTGGTGTCACAATGCATCCCATGCCCTTTTAGGCCACTTGATGTCGCAATGAATCATTTGATTCTTGGCCTCCATGGTGGCATAATAAATCCTTGCTTCTATTGGTCCCCGTGCTGTAACATTCCATCACTGGGACTTTTACAAACCCTGGTGTCACAAGGGATCATTAGATTGTTGGCCTGCATTAGGTCCCAATGGTGCCTTGCTTCTCTTAACCTCTGTGGTGTCACAATGCATCCCATGCCCTTTTAGGCCACTTGATGTCACAATGAATCATTTGATTCTTGGCCTCCATGGTGGCATAATAGATCCTTGTTTCTATTGGGCCCCATGCTTTCACAATTCATCCCTGGCCCTTTTACAACACCTTGTGTGACAAGGGATCATTAGATTGTTAGCCTGCATTGGGTCACAATGGTTCCTTGCTTCTCTTAACCCCTGTGGTGTCACAATGCATCCCATGCCCTTTTAGGCCACTTGATGTCACAATGAATCATTTGATGGTTGGCCTCCATGGTGGCATAATAGATCCTTTCTTCTATTGGTTCCCGTGCTGTAACAATCCATCACTGGCCCTTTTTATACCCCCTGGTGCCACAAGGGATCATTAGATTGTTAGCCTGCATTGGGTCACAATGGTTCCTTGCTTCTCTTAACCTCTGTGGTGTCACAATGCATTCCAAGCCCTTTTAGGCCACTTGGTGTTACAATGAATCATTTGATTCTTGGCCTCTATGGTTTCATAATATTTCCATGATTTTATTGTGCCCCATGCTTCCACAATTCATCCCTGGCCCGATTACAACCCCTGGTGTCAACAGGGATCATTAGATTTTTAGCCTGCATTGGGTCACAATGGTTCCTTGCTTCTCTTAACCCCTGTGGTGTCACAATGCATCCCATGCCCTTTTAGGCCACTTGATGTCGCAATGAATCATTTGATTCTTGGCCTCCATGGTGGCATAATAGATCCTTGCTTGTATTGGTTCCTGTGCTGTAACAATCCATCACTGGCCCTTTTTATACCCCCTGGTGCCACAAGGGATCATTAGATTGTTAGCCTGCATTGGGTCACAATGTTTCCTTGCTTCTCTTAACCTCTGTGGTGTCACAATGCATCCCATGCCCTTTTAGGCCACTTGGTGTTACAATGAACCATTTGATTCTTGGCCTCTATGGTGTCATAATATTTCCATGTCTTTATTGAGCCCCATGCTTTCACAATTCATCCCTGGCCCTTTTACAACCCCTGGTGTCACAAGGTATCATTAGATTGTTAGCCTCCCTTGGGTCACAATGGTTCCTTGCTTCTCTTAACCTCTGTGGTGTCACAATGCATCCCATGCCCTTTTAGGCCACTTGATGTCGCAATGAATCATTTGATTCTTGGCCTCCATGGTGGCATAATAGATCCTTGCTTGTATTGGTTCCTGTGCTGTAACAATCCATCACTGGCCCTTTTTATACCCCCTGGTGCCACAAGGGATCATTAGATTGTTAGCCGGCAGTGGGTCACAATGGTTCCTTGCTTCTCTTAACCTCTGTGGTGTCACAATGCATCCCATGCCCTTTTAGGCCACTTGGTGTTACAATGAACCATATGATTCTTGGCCTCCATGGTGGCATAATATTTCCATGTCTTTATTGGGCCCCATGCTTTCACAATTCATCCCTGGCCCTTTTACAACCCCTGGTGTCACAAGGGATCATTGGATTGTTAGACTCCCTTGGGTCACAATGGTGCCTTGCTTCTCTTAACCTCTGTGGTGTCACAATGCATCCCATGCCCTTTTAGGCCACTTGATGTCACAATGAATCATTTGATTCTTGGCCTCGATGGTGTCATAATCGCTCCTTGTTTCTATTGGGCCCCATGCTGTCATAATTCATCCCTGGCCCTATTACAACCCCTGGTGTCACAAGGGATCATTTGATTGTTAGCCTGCATTGGGTCACAATAGTGCCTTGCTTCTCTTAACCCCTGTGGTGTCACAATGCATCCCATGCCCTTTTAGGCCACTTGATGTCACAATGAATCACTTGATGGTTGGCCTCCATGGTGGCATAATCATTCCTTGATTCTATTGGTCCCCGTGCTGTAACAATCCATCCCTGACCCTTTTTATACCCCCTGGTGCCACAAGGGATCATTAGATTGTTAGCCTCCCTTGGGTCACAATGGTTCCTTGCTTCTCTTAACCCCTGTGGTGTCACAATGCATCCCATGCCCTTTTAGGCCACTTGATGTCGCAATGAATCATTTGATTCTTGGCCTCCATGGTGGCATAATAAATCCTTGCTTCTATTGGTCCCCGTGCTGTAACATTCCATCACTGGGACTTTTACAAACCCTGGTGTCACAAGGGATCATTAGATTGTTGGCCTGCATTAGGTCCCAATGGTGCCTTGCTTCTCTTAACCTCTGTGGTGTCACAATGCATCCCATGCCCTTTTAGGCCACTTGATGTCACAATGAATCATTTGATTCTTGGCCTCCATGGTGGCATAATAGATCCTTGTTTCTATTGGGCCCCATGCTTTCACAATTCATCCCTGGCCCTTTTACAACACCTTGTGTGACAAGGGATCATTAGATTGTTAGCCTGCATTGGGTCACAATGGTTCCTTGCTTCTCTTAACCCCTGTGGTGTCACAATGCATCCCATGCCCTTTTAGGCCACTTGATGTCACAATGAATCATTTGATGGTTGGCCTCCATGGTGGCATAATAGATCCTTTCTTCTATTGGTTCCCGTGCTGTAACAATCCATCACTGGCCCTTTTTATACCCCCTGGTGCCACAAGGGATCATTAGATTGTTAGCCTGCATGGGGTCACAATGTTTCCTTGCTTCTCTTAACCTCTGTGGTGTCACAATGCATCCCATGCCCTTTTAGGCCACTTGGTGTTACAATGAACCATTTGATTCTTGGCCTCTATGGTGTCATAATATTTCCATGTCTTTATTGAGCCCCATGCTTTCACAATTCATCCCTGGCCCTTTTACAACCCCTGGTGTCACAAGGTATCATTAGATTGTTAGCCTCCCTTGGGTCACAATGGTTCCTTGCTTCTCTTAACCTCTGTGGTGTCACAATGCAACCCATGCCCTTTTTGGCCACTTCATTTTACAATGAATCATTTGATTCTTGGCCTCCATGGTGGCATAATCGTTCCTTGATTCTATTGGTCCCCGTGCTGTCACAATTCATCTCTGGCCCTATTACCACCCCTGGTGCCACAAGGGATCATTAGATTGTTAGCCTGCATTGGGTCACAATAGTGCCTTGCTTCTCTTAACCCCTGTGGTGTCACAATGCATCCCATGCCCTTTTAGGCCACTTGATGTCGCAATGAATCATTTGATTCTTGGCCTCCATGGTGGCATAATCGATCCTTGCTTGTATTGGTTTCCGTGCTGTAACAATCCATCTCTGGCCCTTTTTATACCCCCTGGTGCCACAAGTGATCATTAGATTGTTAGCCTGCAGTGGGTCACAATGGTTCCTTGCTTCTCTTAACCTCTGTGGTGTCACAATGCATCCCATGCCCTTTTAGGCCACTTGGTGTTACAATGAATCACTTGATTCTTGGCCTCTATGGTGTCATAATATTTCCATGTCTTTATTGGGCCCCATGCTTTCACAATTCATCCCTGGCCCTTTTACAACCCCTGGTGTCACAAGGGATCATTGGATTGTTAGACTCCCTTGGGTCACAATGGTGCCTTGCTTCTCTTAACCTCTGTGGTGTCACAATGCATCCCATGCCCTTTTAGGCCACTTGATGTCACAATGAATCATTTGATTCTTGGCCTCGATGGTGTCATAATCGCTCCTTGTTTCTATTGGGCCCCATGCTGTCACAATTCATCCCTGGCCCTATTACAACCCCTGGTGTCACAAGGGATCATTTGATTGTTAGCCTGCATTGTGTCACAATAGTGCCTTGCTTCTCTTAACCCCTGTGGTGTCACAATGCATCCCATGCCCTTTTAGGCCACTTGATGTCACAATGAATCACTTGATGGTTGGCCTCCATGGTGGCATAATCATTCCTTGATTCTATTGGTCCCCGTGCTGTAACAATCCATCCCTGACCCTTTTTATACGCCCTGGTGCCACAAGGGATCATTAGATTGTTAGCCTCCCTTGGGTCACAATGGTTCCTTGCTTCTCTTAACCCCTGTGGTGTCACAATGCATCCCATGCCCTTTTAGGCCACTTGATGTCGCAATGAATCATTTGATTCTTGGCCTCCATGGTGGCATAATAAATCCTTGCTTCTATTGGTCCCAGTGCTGTAACATTCCATCACTGGGACTTTTACAAACCCTGGTGTCACAAGGGATCATTAGATTGTAAGCCTGCATTTGGTCACAATGTTACCTTGCTTCTCTTAACCTCTGTGGTGTCACAATGCATCCCATGCCCTTTTAGGCCACTTGATGTCACAATGAATCATTTGATTCTTGGCCTCGATGGTGTCATAATCGCTCCTTGTTTCTATTGGGCCCCATGCTGCCACAATTCATCCCTGGCCCTTTTACAACCCCTGGTGTCACAAGGGATCATTAGATTGTTAGCCTCCCTTGGGTCACAATGGTTCCTTGCTTCGCTTAACCTCTGTGGTGTCACAATGCATACCATGCACTTTTTGGCCACTTCATTTTACAATGAATCATTTGATTCTTGGCCTCCATGGTGGCATAATCGTTCCTTGATTCTATTGGTCCCCGTGCTGTCACAATTCATCTCTGGCCCTATTACAACCCCTGGTGTCACAAGGGATCATTAGATTGTTAGCCTGCATTGGGTCACAATAGTGCCTTGCTTCTCTTAACCCCTGTGGTGTCACAATGCATCCCATGCCCTTTTACGCCACTTGATGTCGCAATGAATCATTTGATTCTTGGCCTCCATGGTGGCATAATAGATCCTTGCTTGTATTGGTCCCCGTGCTGTAGCAATCCATCACTGGGCCTTTTACAAACCCTGGTGCCTCAAGGGATCATTAGATTGTTAGCCTGCATTGGGTCACAATGGTTCCTTGCTTCTCTTAACCTCAGTGGTGTCACAATGCATCCCAAGCCCTTTTAGGCCACTTGGTGTTGCAATGAATCATTTGATTCTTGGCCTCTATGGTGTCATAATATTTCCATGATTTTATTGTGCCCCATGCTTCCACAATTCATCCCTGGCCCGATTACAACCCCTGGTGTCAACAGGGATCATTAGATTGTTAGCCTGCATTTGGTCACAATGGTTCCTTGCTTCTCTTAACCCCTGTGGTGTCACAATGCATCTCATGCCCTTTTAGGCCACTTGATGTCGCAATGAATCATTTGATTCTTGGCCTCCATGGTGGCACAATATATACTTGCTTGTATTGGTTCCCGTGCTGTAACAATCCATCACTGGCCCTTTTTATACCCCCTGGTGCCACAAGGGATCATTAGATTGTTAGCCTGCATTGGGTCACAATGGTTCCTTGCTTCTCTTAACCTCAGTGGTGTCACAATGCATCCCATGCCCTTTTAGGCCACTTGGTGTTACAATGAACCATATGATTCTTGGCCTCCATGGTGGCATAATATTTCCATGTCTTTATTGGGCCCCATGCTTTCACAATTCATCCCTGGCCCTTTTACAACCCCTGGTGTCACAAGGGATCATTGGATTGTTAGACTCCCTTGGGTCACAATGGTGCCTTGCTTCTCTTAACCTCTGTGGTGTCACAATGCATCCCATGCCCTTTTAGGCCACTTGATGTCACAATGAATCATTTGATTCTTGGCCTCGATGGTGTCATAATCGCTCCTTGTGTCTATTGGGCCCCATGCTGTCACAATTCATCCCTGGCCCTATTACAACCCCTGGTGTCACAAGGGATCATTTGATTGTTAGCCTGCATTGGGTCACAATAGTGCCTTGCTTCTCTTAACCCCTGTGGTGTCACAATGCATCCCATGCCCTTTTAGGCCACTTGATGTCACAATGAATCATTTGATTCTTGGCCTCCATGGTGGCATAATCATTCCTTGATTCTATTGGTCCCCGTGCTGTAACAATCCATCCCTGACCCTTTTTATACGCCCTGGTGCCACAAGGGATCATTAGATTGTTAGCCTCCCTTGGGTCACGATGGTTCCTTGCTTCTCTTAACCCCTGTGGTGTCACAATGCATCCCATGCCCTTTTAGGCCACTTGATGTCACAATGAATCATTTGATTCTTGGCCTCCATGGTGGCATAATAGATCCTTGCTTCTATTGGGCCCCATGCTTTCACAATTCATCCCTGGCCCTTTTACAACACCTTGTGTGACAAGGGATCATTAGATTGTTAGCCTCCCTTGGGTCACAATGGTTCCTTGCTTCTCTTAACCTCTGTGGTGTCACAATGAATTCCAAGCCCTTTTAGGCCACTTGGTGTTGCAATGAATCATTTGATTCTTGGCCTCTATGGTGTCATAATATTTCCATGATTTTATTGTGCCCCATGCTTCCACAATTCATCCCTGGCCCGATTACAACCCCTGGTGTCAACAGGGATCATTAGATTTTTAGCCTGCCTTGGGTCACAATGGTTCCTTGCTTCTCTTAACCCCTGTGGTGTCACAATGCATCTCATGCCCTTTTAGGCCACTTGATGTCGCAATGAATCATTTGATTCTTGGCCTCCATGGTTGCATAATAGATCCTTGCTTGTATTGGTTCCCGTGCTGTAACAATCCATCACTGGCCCTTTTTATACCCCCTGGGGCCACAAGGGATCATTAGATTGTTAGCCTCCATGGGGTCACAATGGTTCCTTGCTTCTCGTAACCTCTGTGGTGTCACAATGAATCCCATGCCCTTTTAGGCCACTTGATGTCACAATGAATCATTTGATTCTTGGCCTCCATGGTGGCATAATAGTTCCTTGTATCTATTGGCCCCCTGCTGTCACAATTCATTCCTGGCCCTTTTACCCCCCCTTGTGTCAAAAGGGATGCTGGGATTATTAGCTTCCATTGGGTCACAATGGATCCTGGCTTCTCTTAACCACTGTGCTGTCCCAATCCATCCCATGCCCTTTTAGGCCACTTGGTCTTACAATGAATAATTTGATTCTTGGCCTGCATGGTGGCATAATTAATCCTTGCTTCTATTGGTCCCCGTGCTGTAACAATCCATCACTGGCAATTTTTATACCCCCTGGTGTCACAAGGGATCATAAGATTGTTAGCCTGCATTGGGTCACAATGGTTCCTTGCTTCTCTTAACCTCTGTGGTGTCACAATGCATCTCATGCCCTTTTAGGCCACTTGATGTCACAATGAATCATTTGATTCTTGGCCTCCATGGTATCATAATGGTTCCTTTATTCTATTAGGCCCCATGCAGTCACAATTGATCCCTGGCCCTTTTACTGCCCCTGGTGTCAAATGGGATCCTGGGATTATTACCCTCCATTGGGTCACAATGGATCCTTGCTTCTCTTAACCCCTGTGCAGTCACAATGCATCCCATTCCCTTTAAGGCCACTTGGTGTTACAATGAATCATTTGAGTCTTGGCCTCTATGGTGTCATAATATTTCCATGATTTATTGGGCCCCATGCTTTCACAATTCATCCCTGGCCCTATTACTACCCCTGGTGTCAACGGGGATCATTAGATTGTTAGCCTGCATTGGGTCACAATGGTTCCTTGCTTCTCTTAACCTCTGTGGTGTCACAATGCATTCCAAGCCCTTTTAGGCCACTTGATGTCACAATGAATCATTTGATTCTTGGCCTTCATGGTGTCATAATAGACCCTTGCTTCAATAGGTCCCCATGCTG
The DNA here is from genome assembly GCF_963662255.1 of Cinclus cinclus. Classification (NCBI taxonomy): domain Eukaryota; kingdom Metazoa; phylum Chordata; class Aves; order Passeriformes; family Cinclidae; genus Cinclus; species Cinclus cinclus. The sequence goes on along the minus strand of NW_026912178.1, from coordinate 1,992,023 downwards.
TTACAGTTCATCCGTGGTCCTTTTGCGCCCCCTGGTTTCAAAAGGGATTCTTAGATTGTTAGTCTGCATTGGGTCACAATGGTTCCTTGCTTCTCTTAACCCCTGTGGTGTCACAATGCATCCCATGCCCTTTTAGGCCACTTGATGCCACAATGAATCACTTGATTCTTGGCCTCCAAGGTGGCGTAATTTTACCTGGTTTTAATTGGGCCCCATGCTTTCACAATTCATCCCTGGCCCTTTTGGGCCCCCTGGTGTCACAAGGGATCATTTGATTGTTAGCCTGCATTGGGTCACAATGGTTCCTTGCTTCTCTTAACCTCTGTGGTGTCACAATGCATTCCAAGCCCTTTTAGGCCACATGGTGTTACAATGAATCATTTGAGTCTTGGCCTCCATCGTTGCATAATTGTACCAGGTTTTAATTGGGCCCCATTCTTTCGCAATTCATCCCTGGCTCTTTTAGGCCCTTGGGTGTCACAAGGGATCATTAGATTGCTAGCCTGCATTGGGTCACAATGGTTCCTTCCTTCTCTTAACCTCTGTGGTGTCACTATGCATTCCAAGCCCTTTTAGGCCACTTGATGTCACAGTGAATCATTTGATTCTTGGCCTTCATGGTGTCATAATAGATCCTTGCTTCTATAGGTCCCCATGGTGTCACAGTTCAACCGTGGTACTTTTGCGCCCCCTGGTGTCAAAAGGGATTCTTAGACTGTTAGCCTGCATTGGGTCACAATGGATCCTTGCTTCTCTTAACCTCTGTGATGTCACAATGCATTCCAAGCCCTTTTAGGCCACTTGGTGTTACAATGAATCATTTGAGTCTTGGCGTCTATGGTGTCATAATATTTCCATGTTTTTATTTTGCATCCATGCTTCCAAAATTCATCCCTGGCCCTATTACAACCCCTGGTGTCAACAGGGATCATTAGATTTTTAGCCTGCATTGGGTCACAATGGTTCCTTGCTTCTCTTAACCCCTGTGGTGTCACAATGCATCCCATGCCCTTTTAGGCCACTTGATGTCGCAATGAATCATTTGATTCTTGGCCTCGATGGTGTCATAATCGCTCCTTGTTTCTATTGGGCCCAATGCTGTCACAATTCATCCCTGGCCCTATTACAACCCCTGGTGTCACAAGGGATCATTAGATTGTTAGCCTGCATTGGGTCACAATTGTTCCTTGCTTCTCTTAACCCCAGTGGTGTCACAATGCATCCCATGCCCTTTTAGGCCACTTGATGTCACAATGAATCATTTGATGGTTGGCCTCCATGGTGGCATAATAGATCCTTGCTTCTATTGGTCCCCGTGCTACAACAATCCATCCCTGGCCCTTTTTATACTCCCTGGTGCCACAAGGGATCATTAGATTGTTAGCCTCCATTGGGTCACAATGGTGCCTTGCTTCTCTTAACCTCTGTGGTGTCACAATTTATCGCATGCACTTTTTGGCCACTTCATTTTACAATGAATCATTTGATTCTTGGCCTCCATGGTGGCATAAGAGATCCTTGCTTCTATTGGTCCCCGTGCTACAACAATCCATCCCTGGCCCTTTTTATACCCCCTGGTGCCACAAGGGATCATTAGATTGTTAGCCTGCATTGGGTCTCAATGGTTCCTTGCTTCTCTTAACCTCTGTGGTGTCACAATGCATTCCAAGCCCTTTTAGGCCACTTGATGTCACAATGAATCATTTGATTCTTGGCCTTCATGGTGTCATAATAGATCCTTGCTTCAATAGGTCCCCATGCTGTCACAGTTCATCCGTGGTCCTTTTGTGCCCCCTGGTGTCTAAAGGGAATCTTGGATAGTTAGACTGCATTGGGTCACAATGGTTCCTTGCTTCTCTTAACCTCTGTGGTGTCACAATGAATCCCATGCCCTTTTAGGCCACTTGGTGTTACAATGAATCATTTGAGTCTTGGCCTCTATGGTGTCATAATGTGTCCATGTTTTCCTTGGGCCCCATGCTTTCACAATTCATCCCTGGCCCTATTACTACCCCTGGTGTCACAATGGATCATTAGATTCCTAGCCTGCATTGGGTCACAATGGTTCCTTGCTTCTCTTAACCTCTGTGGTGTCACAATGCATTCCAAGCCCTTTTAGGCCACTTGATGTCACAATGAATCATTTGATTCTTGGCCTTCATGGTGTCATAATAGATCCTTGCTTCTATAGGTCCCCATGCTGTCACAGTTCATCCGTGGTCCTTTTGCGCCCCCTGGTGTCAAAAGGGATTCTTAGATTGTTAGCCTGCATTGGGTCACAATGGTTCCTTGCTTCTCTTAACCTCTGTGGTGTCACAATGCATCCCATTCCCTTTAAGGCCACTTGGTGCTACAATGAATCATTTGAGTCTTGGCCTCTATGGTGTCATAATGTTTCCATGTTTTTCTTGGGCCCCATGCTTTCACAATTCCTCCCTGGCCCTATTACTACCCCTGGTGTCACAGGGGATCATTAGATTGTTAGCCTGCTTTGGGTCACAATGGTTCCTTGCTTCTCTTAACCTCTGTGGTGTCACTATGCATTCCAAGCCCTTTTAGGCCACTTGATGTCACAATGAATCATTTGATTCTTGGCCTTCATGGTGTCATAATAGATCCTTGCTTCTATAGGTCCCCATGCTGTCACAGTTCATCCGTGGTCCTTTTTATATCCCCTGGTGTCAAAAGGGATTCTTAGATTGTTAGCCTGCATTGGGTCACAATGTTTCCCTGCTTCTCTTAACCTCTGTGGTGTCACAATGCATCCCATGCCCTTTAAGGCCACTTGGTGTTACAATGAATCATTTGAGTCTTGGCCTCCATGGTGTCATAATATTTCCATGATTAATTGTGCCCCATGCTTTCACAGTTCATCCCTGGCCCTATTACAACCCCTGGTGTCACAGGGGATCATTAGATTGTTAGCCTCCCTTGTGTCACAATGGTTCCCTGCATCTCTTAACCTCTGTGGTGTCACAATGTATTCCAAGCCCTTTTAGGCCACTTGATGTCACAATGAATCATTTGATTCTTGGCCTCCATGGTGGCATAATAGTTCCTTGTTTCTATTGGGCCCCATGCTTTCACAATTCATCCCTGGCCCTTTTACAACACCTTGTGTGACAAGGGATCATTAGATTGTTAGCCTGCATTGGGTCACAATGGTTCCTTGCTTCTCTTAACCTCTGTGGTGTCACAATGCATTCCAAGTCCTTTTACGCCACTTGGTGTTACAATGAATCATTTGATTCTTGGCCTCTATGGTGTCATAATATTTCCATGTTTTTATTGTGCCGCATGCTTCCACAATTCATCCCTGGCCCTATTACAACCCCTGGTGTCAACAGGGATCATTAGATTTTTAGCCTGCATTGGGTCACAATGGTTCCTTGCTTCTCTTAGCCCCTGTGGTGTCACAATGCATCCCATGCCCTTTTAGGCCACTTGATGTCACAATGAATCATTTGATGGTTGGCCTCCATGGTGGCATAATAAATCCTTGCTTCTATTGGTTCCCGTGCTACAACAATCCATCCCTGGCCCTTTTTATACCCACTGGTGCCACAAGGGATCATTAGATTGTTAGCCTGCATTGGGTCAGAATGGTTCCTTGCTTCTCTTAACCTCTGTGGTGTCACAATGCATCCCATGCACTTTTTGGCCACTTCATTTTACAATGAATCATTTGATTCTTGGCCTCCATGGTGGCATAATAGATCCTTGATTCTATTGGTCCCCGTGCTGTAACAATCCATCCCTGGCCCTTTTTATACCCCCTGGTGCCACAAGGGATCATTAGATTGTTAGCCTGCATTGGATCTCAATGGTTCCTTGCTTCTCTTAACCTCTGTGGTGTCACAATGCATTCCAAGCCCTTTTAGGCCACTTGATGTCACAATGAATCATTTGATTGTTGGCCTTCATGGTGTCATAATAGATCCTTGCTTCTATAGGTCCCCATGCTGTCACAGTTCATCCGTGGTCCTTTTGCGCCCCCTGGTGTCAAAAGGGATTCTTAGATTGTTAGCCTGCATTGGGTCACAATGGTTCCTTGCTTCTCTTAACCTCTGTGGTGTCACAATGCAACCCATGCCCTTTTAGGCCACTTGATGTCACAATGAATCATTTGATTCTTGGCCTTCATGGTGTCATAATAGAACCTTGCTTCTATAGGTCCCCATGCTGTCACAGTTCATCCGTGGTCCTTTTGTGCCCCCTGGTGTCAAAAGGGATTCTTAGATTGTTAGCCTGCATTGGGTCACAATGGTTCCCTGCTTCTCTTAACCTCTGTGGTGTCACAATGCATCCCATGCCCTTTAAGGCCACTTGGGGTTACAATGAATCATTTGAGTCTTGGCCTCTATGGTGTCATAATATTTCCATGATTAATTGTGCCCCATGCTTTCACAATTCATCCCTGGCCCTATTACAACCCCTGGCGTCACAGGGGATCATTAGATTGTTAGCCTGCTTTGGGTCACAATGGTTCCTTGCTTCTCTTAACCTCTGTGGTGTCACTATGCATTCCAAGCCCTTTTAGGCCACTTGATGCCACAATGAATCATTTGATTCATGGCCTTCATGGTGTCATAATAGTTCCTTACTTCTCTAGGTCCCCATGCTGTCACAGTTCATCCGTGGTCCTTTTTATACCCCCTGGTGTCAAAAGGGATTCTTAGATTGTTAGCCTGCATTGGGTCACAATGGTTCCCTGCTTCTCTTAACCTCTGTGGTGTCACAATGCATCCCATGCCCTTTAAGGCCACTTGGTGTTACAATGAATCACTTGAGTCTTGGCCTCTATGGTGTCAAAATGTTTCCATGTTTTCTTGGGCTCCCGGCTTTCACAATTCATCCCTGGCCCTATTACAACCCCTGGCGTCACAGGGGATCATTAGATTATTAGCCTCCCTTGGGTCACAATGACTCCTTGCTTCTCTTAACCTCTGTGGTGTCACAATGCATACCATGCACTTTCTGGCCACTTCATTTTACAATGAATCATTTGATTCTTGGCCTCCATGGTGGCATAATAGATCCTTGCTTCTATTGGTCCCCGTGCTGTAACATTCCATCACTGGGCCTTTTACAAACCCTTGTGTCACAAGGAATCATTATATTGTTAGCCTCCCTTGGGTCACAATGGTGCCTTGCTTCTCTTAACCTCTGTGGTGTCACAATGCAACCCATGCCCTTTTAGGCCACTTGATGTCACAATGAATCATTTGATTCTTGGCCTCTATGGTGTCATAATAAATCCTTGCTTCTATAGGTCCCCATGCTGTCACAGTTCATCCGTGGTCCTTTTGCGCCCCCTGGTGTCAAAAGGGATTCTTAGATTGTTAGCCTGCATTGGGTCACAATGGTCCCCTGCTTCTCTTAACCTCTGTGATGTCACAATGCATCCCATGCCCTTTAAGGCCACTTGGTGTTACAATGAATCATTTGATTCTTGGACTTCATGGTGTCATAATAGATCCTTGCTTCTATAGGTCCCCATGCTGTCACAGTTCATCCGTGGTCCTTTTGCGCCCCCTGGTGTCAAAAGGGATTCTTAGATTGTTAGCCTGCATTGGGTCACAATGGTTCCTTGCTTCTCTTAACCCCTGTGGTGTCACAATGCATGGCATTCCCTTTAAGGCCACTTGGTGCTACAATGAATCATTTGAGTCTTGGCCTCTATGGTGTCATAATGTTTCCATGTTTTTCTTGGGCTCCATGCTTTCACAATTCATCCCTGGCCCTATTACTACCCCTGGTGTCAACGGGGATCATTAGATTGTTAGCCTGCTTTGGGTCACAATGGTTCCTTGCTTCTCTTAACCCCTGTGGTGTCACTATGCATTCCAAGCCCTTTTAGGCCACTTGATGTCACAATGAATCATTTGATTCTTGGCCTCCATGGTGGCATAATAGATCCTTGCTTCTCTAGGTCCCCATGCTGTCACAGTTCATCCGTGGTCCTTTTTATACCCCCTGGTGTCAAAAGGGATTCTTAGATTGTTAGCTTGCATTGGGTCACAATGGTTCCCTGCTTCTCTTAACCCCTGTGGTGTCACAATGCATCCCATGCCCTTTAAGGCCACTTGGTGTTACAATGAATCATTTGAGTCTTGGCCTCCATGGTGTCATAATATTTCCATGATTAATTGTGCCCCATGCATTCACAATTCATCCCTGGCCCTATTACAACCCATGGTGTCACAGGGGATCATTAGATTGTTAGCCTCCCTTGGGTCACAATGGTTCCCTGCTTCTCTTAACCTCTGTGGTGTCACAATGCATTCCAAGCCATTTTAGGCCACTTGATGTCACAATGAATCATTTGATTCTTGGCCTTCATGGTGTCATAATAGATCCTTGCTTCTATAGGTCCCCATGCTGTCACAGTTCATCCGTGGTCCTTTTGCGCCCCCTGGTGTCAAAAGGGATTCTTAGATTGTTAGCCTGCATTGGGTCACAATGGTTCCTTGCTTCTCTTAACGTCTGTGGTGTCACAATGCATCCCATGCCCTTTAAGGCCACTTGGTGTTACAATGAATCATTTGAGTCTTGGCCTCTATGGTGTCAAAATGTTTCCATGTTTTTCTTGGGCTCCATGCTTTCACAATTCATCCCTGGCCCTATTACAAACCCTGGTGCCACAGGTGATCATTAGATTATTAGCCTCCCTTGGGTCACAATGGCTCCTTGCTTCTCTTAACCTCTGTGGTGTCACAATGCATCCCATGCCCTTTTAGGCCACTTGATGTCACAATGAATCATTTGATTCTTGGCCTCCATGGTGGCATAATCTTTCCTTGATTCTATTGGTCCCCGTGCTGTAACAATCCATACCTGACGCTTTTTATACCCCCTGGTGCCTCAAGGGATCATTAGATTGTTAGCCTCCCTTGGGTCACAATTGTTCCTTGCTTCTCTTAACCACTGTGGTGTCACAATGCATCCCATGCCCTTTTAGGCCACTTGATGTCACAATGAATCATTTGATTCTTGGCCTCCATGGTGGCATAATAGATCCTTGCTTCTATTGGTCCCCGTGCTGTAACATTCCATCACTGGGCCTTTTACAAACCCTTGTGTCACAAGGGATCATTAGATTGTTAGCCTGCATTGGGTCACAATGGTGCCTTGCTTCTCTTAACCTCTGTGGTGTCACAATGCATCCCATGCACTTTTTGGCCACTTCATTTTACAATGAATCATTTGATTTTTGGCCTCCATGGTGTCATAATAGATCCTTGATTCTATTGGTCCCCGTGCTGTAACAATCCATCCCTGGCCCTTTTTATACCCCCTGGTGCCACAAGGCATCATTAGATTGTTAGCCTGCATTGGATCTCAATGGTTCCTTGATTCTCTTAACCTCTGTGGTGTCACAATGCATTCCAAGCCCTTTTAGGCCACTTGATGTCACAATGAATCATTTGATTCTTGGCCTTCATGGTGTCATAATAGATCCTTGCTTCTATAGGTCCCCATGCTGTCACAGTTCATCCGTGGTCCTTTTGCGCCCCCTGGTGTCAAAAGGGATTCTTAGATTGTTAGCCTGCATTGGGTCACAATGGTTCCCTGCTTCTCTTAACCTCTGTGGTTTCACAATGCATTCCAAGCCCTTTTAGGCCACTTGATGTCACAATGAATCATTTGATTCTTGGCCTTCATGGTGGCATAATAGATCCTTGCTTCTATACGTCCCCATGCTGTCACAGTTCATCCATGGTCCTTTTTATACCCCCTGGTGTCAAAAGGGATTCTTAGATTGTTAGCCTGCATTGGGTCACAATGGTTCCCTGCTTCTCTTAACCTCTGTGGTGTCACAATGCATCCCATGCCCTTTTAGGCCACTTGGTGTTACAATGAATCATTTGAGTGGTGGCCTCTATGGTGTCAAAATGTTTCCATGTTTTTCTTGGGCTCCATGCTTTCACAATTGATCCCTGGCCCTATTACAACCCCTGGTGTCACAGGGGATCATTAGATTATTAGCCTCCCTTGGGTCACAATGGTTCCTTGCTTCTCTTAACCTCTGTGGTGCCACAATGCATCCCATGCACTTTTTGGCCACTTCATTTTACAATGAATCATTTGATTCTTGGCCTCCATGGTGGCATAATAGATCCTTGATTCTATTGGTCCCCGTGCTGTAACAATCCATCCCTGACGCTTTTTATACCCCCTGGTGCCATAAGGGATCATTAGATTGTTAGCCTCCCTTGGGTCACAATGGTTCCTTGCTTCTCTTAACCTCTGTGGTGTCACAATGCATCCCATGCCCTTTTAGGCCACTTGATGTCACAATGAATCATTTGATTCTTGGCCTCCATGGTGGCATAATAGATCCTTGCTTCTATTGGTCCCCCTGCTGGAACATTCCATCACTGGGCCTTTTACAAACACTGGTGTCACAAGGGATCATTAAATTGTTAGCCTGCATTGGGTCACAATGATACCTTGCTTCTCTTAACCTCTGTAGTGTCACAATGCATCCCATGCCCTTTTAGGCCACTTGGTGTCACAATGAATCATTTGATTCTTGGCCTCCATGGTGGCATAATCGCTCCTTGCTTCTATTGGTCCCCGTGCTGTAACAATCCATCCCTGACCCTTTTTATACCCCCTGGTGCCACAAGGGATCATTAGATTGTTAGCCTGCATTGGGTCTCAATGGTTCCTTGCTTCTCTTAACCTCTATGGTGTCACAATGCATCCCATGCCCTTTTAGGCCACTTGGTGTTACAATGAATCACTTGATTCTTGGCCTCTATGGTGTCATAATATTTCCAAGTCTTTATTGCGCCCCATGCTTTCACAATTCATCCCTGGCCCTTTTACAACCCCTGGTGCCACAAGGGATCATTAGATTGTTAGCCTGCATTGGGTCACAATAGTGCCTTGTTTCTCTTAACCCCTGTGGTGTCACAATGCATCCCATGCCCTTTTAGGCCACTTGATGTCACAATGAATCATTTGATTCTTGGCCTCCATGGTGGCATAATAGATCCTTGCTTCTATTGGTCCCTGTGCTGTAAGATTCCATCACTGGGCCTTTTACAAACCCTGGTGTCACAAGGGATCATTAGATTGTTAGACTGCATTGGGTCACAATGGTGCCTTGCTTCTCTTAACCTCTGTGGTGTCACAATGCATCCCATGCCCTTTTAGGCCGCTTGGTGTTACAATGAATCACTTGATTCTTGGCCTCTAAGGTGTCATAATATTTCCATGTCTTTATTGGGCCCTATGCTTTCACAATTCATCCCTGGCCCTATTACAAACCCTGGTGTCACAAGGGATCATTAGATTGTTAGCCTCCCTTGGGTCACAATGGTTCCTTGCTTCTCTTAACCTCTGTGGTATCACAATGCATGCCATGACCTTTTAGGCCACTTGATGTCACAATGAATCATTTGATTCTTGGCCTCGATGGTGTCATAATCGCTCCTTGTTTCTATTGGGCCCCATGATGTCACAATTCATCCCTGGCCCCATTACAACCCCTGGTGTCACAAGGGATCATTAGATTGTTAGCCTGCATTGGGTCACAATAGTGCCTTGCTTCTCTTAACCCCTGTGGTGTCACAATGCATCCCATGCCCTTTTAGGCCACTTGATGTCACAATGAATCATTTGATTATTGGCCTCCATGGTGGCGTAATTGTACCAGGTTTTTATTGGGCCCCATGCTTTCACAATTCATCCCTGGCTCTTTTGGGCACCCTGGTGTCACAAAGGATCATTAGATTGTTAGCCTCCCTTGGGTCACAATGGTTCCTTGCTTCTCTTAACCTCTGTGGTGTCACAATGCATCCCATGCCCTTTTAGGCCACTTGATGTCACAATGAATCATTTGATTCTTGGCCTTCATGGTGTCATAATAGATCCTTGCTTCTATAGGTCCCCATGCTGTCACAGTTCATCCGTGGTCCTTTTGCGCCCCCTGGTGTCAAAAGGGATCATTAGATTGTTAGCCTGCATTGGGTCACAATGAATCCTTGCTTCTCTTAACCTCTGTGTTGTCACAATGCATCCCATGCCCTTTTAGGCCACTTGATGTCACAATGAATCATTTGATTCTTGGCCTCCATGGTGGCATAATAGATCCTTGCTTCTATTGGTCCCCGTGCTGTCACAATCCATCCCTGGCCCTTTTTATAACCCCTGGTGTCACAGGGGATCATTAGATTGTTAACCTGCATTGGGTTTCAATGGTTCCTTGCTTCTCTTAACCTCTGTGGTGTCACAATGCATTCCTAGCCCTTTTAGGCCACTTGGTGTTACAATGAATAGTTTGAGTCCTGGCCTCCATGGTGGCTTAATTGTACCAGGTTTCAATTGGGCCCCATTCTTTCACAATTCATCCCCGGCACTTTTAGGACCATTGGTGCCACAAGGGATCATTAGATTGTTAGCCTGCATTGGGTCACAATGGTTCCTTGCTTCTCTTAACCTCTGTGGTGTCACAATGTATTCCATGCCCTTTTAGGCCACTTGATGTCACAATGAATCATTTGATTCTTGGCCTCCATGGTGGCATAATATATCCTTGCTTCTATTGGTCCCCGTACTGTAACAATCCATCCCTGGCAATTTTTATACCCCCTGGTGTCAAAAGGGATCATTAGATTGTTAACCTGCATTGGGTCACAATGGTTCCTTGCTTCTCTTAACCCCTGTGGTGTCACAATGCATCCCATGCCCTTTTAGGCCACCTGGTGTTACAATGAATCATTTGATTTTGGCCTCCATGGTGGCATAATATTTCAATGTTTTTATTGTGCCCCATGCTTTCTCAATTCATCCCTGGCCCTATTACAACCCCTGGTGTCACAATGGATCATTAGATTTTTAGCCTCCTTTGGGTCACAATGGTTCCTTGCTTCTCTTAACCTCTGTGGTGTCACAATGCATTCCAAGCCCTTTTAGGCCACTTGATGTCACAATGAATCATTTGATTCTTGGCCTTCATGGTGTCATAATAGATCCTTGCTTCTATAGGTCCCCATGCTCTCACAGTTCATCCGTGGTCCTTTTGCGCCCCCTGGTGTCAAAAGGGATTCTTAGATTGTTAGCCTGCATTGGGTCACAATGGTTCCTTGCTTCTCTTAACCTCTGTGGTGTCACGATGCATCCCATGCCCTTTTAGGCCACTTGATGTCACAATGAATCATTTGATTCTTGGCCTCCATGGTGGCGTAATTGTACCAAATTTTTATTGGGCCCCATGCTGTCACAATTCATCCCTGGCACTATTACAACCCCTGGTGCCACAAGGGATCATTAGATTGTTAGCCTCCCTTGGGTCACAATGGTTCCTTGCTTCTCTTAACCTCTGTGGTGTCACAATGCATTCCAAGCCCTTTTAGGCCACTTGATGTCACAATGAATCATTTGATGGTTGGCCTCCATGGTGGCATAATAGATCCTTGCTTCTATTGGTCCCCGTGCTGAAACAATCCATCCCTGGCCCTTTTTATACCCCCTGGTGCCACAAGGGATCATTAGATTGTTAGCCTGCATTGGGTCAAAATGGTTCCTTGCTTCTCTTAACCCCTGTGGTGTCACAATGCATCCCATGACCTTTTAGGTCACTTGATGTCACAATGAATCATTTGATTCTTGGCCTTCATGGTGTCATAATATTTCCATGTGTTTATTGGGAACCATGCTTTCACAATTCATCCCGGGCCCTTTTATGCCCTGTGGCGTCACAAGGGATGAGTAGAATATTAGCCTCTATTGGTCACAATCGTTCCTTGCTTCTCTTAACGCCTGTTCTTTCACAATTCATCCCATGTCCTTTTAGGCCCATGGGTGTCACAAGGGATCATTAGAATCTTATCTTCCATTGGGTCACAATGGTTCCTTGCTTCTCTTAACCCCTGTGGTGTCACAATGCATCCCATGCCCTTTTAGGCCACTTGATGTCACCATGAATCATTTGATTCTTGGCCTCCATGGTGGCGTAATTGTACCAGGTTTTTATTGGGCCCCATGCTTTCACGATTCATCCCTGGCTCTTTTGGGCACCCTGGTGTCACAAAGGATCATTAGATTGTTAGCCTGCATTGGGTCACAATGGTTCCTTGCTTCTCTTAACCTCTGTGGTGTCACAATGCATCCCATGCCCTTTTAGGCCACTTGATGTCACAATGAATCATTTGATTCTTGGCCTTCATGGTGTCATAATAGATCCTTGCTTCTATAGGTCCCCATGCTGTCACAGTTCATCCCTGGCCCTTTTGCGCCCCCTGGTGTCAAAAGGGATTCTTAGATTGTTAGCCTGCATTGGGTCACAATGGTTCCTTGCTTCTCTTAACCCCTGTGGTGTCACAATGCATCCCATGCCCTTTTAGGCCACTTGATGTCGCAATGAATCATTTGAGTCTTGGCCTCTATGGTGTCATAATATTTCCATGATTTATTGTGCCCCATGCTTTCACAATTCATCCCTGGCCCTTTTACAACCCCTGGTGTCACAATGGATCATTAGATTGTTATCCTCCCTTGGGTCACAATGGTTCCTTGCTTCTCTTAACCTCTGTGGTGTCACAATGCATCCCATGCCCTTTTAGGCCACTTGATGTCACAATGAATCATTTGATTCTTGGCCTTCATGGTGGCATAATAGATCCTTGCCTCTATTGGTCCCCGTGCTGTAACATTCCATCACTGGGCCTTTTACAAACCCTGGTGTCAAAAGGGATTCTTAGATTGTTAGCCTGCATTGGGTCACAATGGTTCCTTGCTTCTCTTAACCCCTGTGGTGTCACAATGCATCCCATGCCCTTTTAGGCCACTTGATGTCGCAATGAATCATTTGAGTCTTGGCCTCTATGGTGTCATAATATTTCCATGATTTATTGTGCCCCATGCTTTCACAATTCATCCCTGGCCCTTTTACAACCCCTGGTGTCACAATGGATCATTAGATTGTTATCCTCCCTTGGGTCACAATGGTTCCTTGCTTCTCTTAACCTCTGTGGTGTCACAATGCATCCCATGCCCTTTTAGGCCACTTGATGTCACAATGAATCATTTGATTCTTGGCCTTCATGGTGGCATAATAGATCCTTGCCTCTATTGGTCCCCGTGCTGTAACATTCCATCACTGGGCCTTTTACAAACCCTGGTGTCACAAGGGATCATTAGATTGTTAGCCTGCATTGGGTCACAATGGTTCCCTGCTTCTCTTAACCTCTGTGGTGTCACAATGCATTCCAAGCCCTTCTAGGCCACTTGATGTCACAATGAATCATTTGATTCTTGGCCTTCATGGTGTCATAATAGATCCTTGCTTCTATAGGTCCCCATGCTGTCACAGTTCATCCGTGGTCCTCTTGCGCCCCCTGGTGTCAAAAGGGATTCTTAGATTGTTAGCCTGCATTGGGTCACAATGGTTCCTTGCTTCTCTTAACCTCTGTGGTGTCACAATGCATCCCATGCCCTTTTAGGCCACTTGGTGTTACAATGAATCATTTGAGTCTTGGCCTCTATGGTGTCATAATATTTCCATGATTTATTGTGCCCCATGCTTTCACAATTCATCCCTGGCCCTATTACAACCCCTGGTGTCACAGGGGATCATTAGATTGTTAGCCTCCATTGGGTCACAATGGTTCCTTGCTTCTCTTAACCTCTGTGGTGTCACAATGCATTCCAAGCCCTTTTAGGCCACTTGATGTCACAATGAATCATTTGATTCTTGGCCTTCATGGTGTCATAATAGATCCTTGCTTCTATACGTCCCCATGCTGTCACAGTTCATCCGTGGTCCTTTTGCGCCCCCTGGTGTCAAAAGGGATCATTAGATTGTTAGCCTGCATTGGGTCACAATGGTTCCTTGCTTCTCTTAACCTCTGTGGTGTCACAATGCATCCCATGCCCTTTTAGGCCACTTGGTGTTACAATAAATCATTTGAGTCTTGGCCTCTATGGTGTCATAATGTTTCCATGTTTTTCTTGGGCCCCATGCTTTTACAATTCATCCCTGGCCCTTTTACAACCCCTGGTGTCACAAGGGGTCATTAGATTGTTATCCTCCCTTGGGTCACAATGGTTCCTTGCTTCTCTTAACCTCTGTGGTGTCACAATGCATCCCATGCCCTTTTAGGCCACTTGATGTCACAATGAATCATTTGATTCTTGGCCTTCATGGTGACATAATAGATCCTTGTCTCTATTGGTCCCCGTGCTGTAACATTCCATCACTGGGCCTTTTACAAACCCTGGTGTCACAAGGGATCATTAGATTGTTAGCCTGAATTGGGTCACAATGTTGCCTTGCTTCTCTTAACCTCAGTGGTGTCACAAAGCATCCCATGCCCTTTTAGGCCACTTGATGTCACAATGAATCATTTGATTCTTGGCCTCCATGGTGGCATAATGGTTCCTTGCTTCTATTGGGCCCCATGCTTTCACAATTCATCCCTGGCCCTTTTACAACACCTTGTGTGACAAGGGATCATTAGATTGTTAGCCTGCATTGGGTCACAATGGTTCCTTGCTTCTCTTAACCTCTGTGGTGTCACAATGCATTCCAAGCCCTTTTACGCCACTTGGTGTTACAATGAATCATTTGATTCTTGGCCTCTATGGTGTCATAATATTTCCATGTTTTTATTGTGCCCCATGCTTCCACAATTCATCCCTGGCCCTATTACAACCCCTGGTGTCAACAGGGATCATTAGATTTTTAGCCTGCATTGGGTCACAATGGTTCCTTGATTCTCGTAGCCCCTGTGGTGTCAAAATGCATGCCATGTCCTTTTAGGCCACTTCATGTCGCAATGAATCATTTGATTCTTGGCCTTCATGGTGGCATAATAGATCCTTGCTTCTATTGGACCCCGTGCTGTAACAATCCATCACTGGACCTTTTTAAACCCCCTGGTGCCACAAGGGATCATTAGATTGTTAGCCTGCATTGGTTCTCAATGGCTCCTTGCTGCTCTTAACCTCTATGGTGTCACAATGCATCCCATGCCCTTTTAGGCCACTTGGTGTTACAATGAATCACTTGATTCTTGGCCTCTATGGTGGCATAATATTTCCATGTCTTTATTGGGCACCATGCTTTCACAATTCATCCCTGGCCCTATTACAACCCCTGGTGTCACAAGGGATCATTAGATTGTTAGCCACCCTTGGGTCAAAATAGTGCCTTGTTTCTCTTAACCCCTGTGGTGTCACAATGCATCCCATGCCCTTTTAGGCCACTTGATGTCACAATGAATCATTTGATGGTTGGCCTCCATGGTGGCATAATAGATCCTTGCTTCTATTGGTCCCCGTGCTACAACAATCCATCCCTGGCGCTTTTAATATCCCCTGGTGCCACAAGGGGTCATTAGATTGATAACCTCCATTGGGTCACAATTGTTCCTTGCTTCTCTTAACACCTGTGGTGTCACAATGCATCCCATGCTCTTTTTGGCCACTTGATGTCACAATGAATCATTTGATTCTTGGCCTCCATGGTGGCATAATAGATCCTTGCTTATATTGGTCCCCGTGCTGTAACATTCCATCACTGGGCCTTCTACAAACCCTGGTGTCACAAGGGATCCTTAGATTGTTAGCCTGCATTGGGTCACAATGGTGCCTTGCTTCTCTTAACCTCAATGGTTTCACAATGCATCCCATGCCCTTTTAGGCCACTTGATGTCACAATGAATCATTTGATTCTTGGCCTCCATGGTGGCAAAATAGATCCTTGCTTCTATTGGTCCCCGTGCTGTAACAATCCATCACTGGGCCTTTTACAAACCCTGGTGTCACAAGGGATCATTAGATTGTTAGCCTGCATTGGGTCACAATGGTGCCTTGTTTCTCTTAACCTCAGTGGTGTCACAATGCATCCCATGCCCTTTTAGGCCACTTGATGTCACAATGAATCATTTGATTCTTGGCCTCTATGGTGTCATAATATTTCCATGTTTTTATTGTGCCCCATGCTTCCACAATTCATCCCTGGCCCTATTACAACCCCTGGTGTCACAATGGATCATTAGATTGTTAGCCTCCATTGGGTCACAATGGTTCCTTGCTTCTCTTAACCCCTGTGGTGTCACAATGCATCCCTTGCACTTTTTGGCCACTTCATTTTACAATGAATCATTTGATTCTTGGCCTCCATGGTGGCATAATAGATCCTTGCTTCTATTGGTCCCCGTGCTGTAACATTCCATCCCTGGGCCTTTTACAAACCCCTGGTGTCACAATGGATCATTAGATTGTTAGCCTCCCTTGGGTCACAATGGTTCCTTGCTTCTCTTAACCTCTGAGGTGTCACAATGCATCCCATGCCCTTTTAGGCCACTTGATGTCACAATGAATCATTTGATTCTTGCCCTCGATGGTGTCATAATCGCTCCTTGTTTCTATGGGGCCCCATGCTGTCACAATTCATCCCTGGCCCTATTACAACCCCTGGTGTCACAAGGGATCATTAGATTGTTAGCCTACATTGGGTCACAATAGTGCCTTGCTTCTCTTAACCCCTGTGGTGTCACAATGCATCCCATGCCCTTTTAGGCCTCTTGATGTCACAATGAATCATTTGATGGTTGGCCTCCATGGTGGCATAATAGATCCTTGTTTCTATTGGTCCCCGTGCTACAACAATCCATCCCTGGCCCTTTTTATACCCCCTGGTGCCACAAGGGATCATTAGATTGTTAGCCTGCATTGGGTCACAATGGTTCCTTGCTTCTCTTAACCCCTGTGGTGTCACAATGCATCCCATGCCCTTTTAGGCCACTTGATGTCACAATGAATCATTTGATTTTTGGCCTTCATGGTGTCATAATAGATCCTTGCTTCTATAGGTCCCCATGCTGTCACAGTTCATCCGTGGTCCTTTTGCGCCCCCTGGTGTTAAAAGGGATTCTTAGATTGTTAGCCTGCATTGGGTCACAATGGTTCCTTGCTTCTCTTAACCCCTATGGTGTCACAATGCATCCCATGCCCTTTTAGGCCACTTGGTGTTACAATGAATCATTTGAGTCTTGGCCTCTATGGTGTCAAAATGTTTCCATGTTTTTCTTGGGCTCCATGCTTTCACAATTCATCCCTGGCCCTATTACAACCCCTGGTGTCACAATGGATCATTAGATTGTTAGCCTGCATTGGGTCACAATGGTTGCTTGCTTCTCTTAACCTCTGTGGTGTCACAATGCATTCCAAGCCCTTTTAGGCCACTTGATGTCACAATGAATCATTTGATTCTTGGCCTTCATGGTGTCATAATAGATCCTTGCTTCTATAGGTCCCCATGCTGTCACAGTTCATCCGTGGTCGTTTTGCGCCCCCTGGTGTCAAAAGGGATTCTTAGATGGTTAGCCTGCATTGGGTCACAATGGTTCCTTGCTTCTCTTAACCTCTGTGGTGTCACAATGCATCCCATGCCATTTTGGGCCACTTGATGTCACAATGAATCATTTGATTCTTGGCCTTCATGGTGTCATAATAGATCCTTGCTTCTATAGGTCCCCATGCTCTCACAGTTCATCCGTGGTCCTTTTGCACCCCCTGGTGTCAAAAGAGAATCTTAGATAGTTAGCCTGCATTGGGTCACAATGGTTCCTTGCTTCTCTTAACCTCTGTGGTGTCACAATGCATCCCATGCCCTTTTAGGCCACTTGGTGTTACAATGAATCATTTGAGTCTTCGCCTCTATGGTGTCAAAATGTTTCCATGTTTTTTTGGGCTCCATGCTTTCACAATTCATCCCTGGCCCTATTACAACCCCTGGTGTCACAATGGATCATTAGATTGTAAGCCTCCCTTGGGTCACAATGGTTCCTTGCTTCTCTTAACCTCTGTGGTGTCACAATGCATTCCAAGCCCTTTTAGGCCACTTGATGTCACAATGAATCATTTGATTCTTGGCCTTCATGGTGTCATAATAGATCCTTGCTTCTATATGTCCCCATGCTGTCACAGTTCATCTGTGGTCCTTTTGCGTCCCCTGGTGTCAAAAGGGAATCTTAGATAGTTAGCCTGCATAGGGTCACAATGGTTCCTTGCTTCTCTTAACCTCTGTGTTGTCACAATGCATCCCATGCCCTTTTAGGCCACTTGGTGTTACAATGAATCATTTGATTCTTGGCCTTCATGGTGTCATAATAGATCCTTGCTTCTATAGGTCCCCATGCTCTCACAGTTCATCCGTGGTCCTTTTGCGCCCCCTGGTGTCAAAAGGGATTCTTAGATTGTTAGCCTGCATTGGGTCACAACGGTTCCTTGCTTCTCTTAACCCCTGTGGTGTCACAATGCATCCCATGCCCTTTTAGGCCACTTGGTGTTACAATGAATCATTTGAGTCTTGGCCTCTATGGTGTCATAATATTTTCATGATTTATTGTGCCCCATGCTTTCACAATTCATCCCTGGCCCTATTACAACCCCTGGTGTCACAGGGGATCATTAGATTGTTAGCCTCCCTTGGGTCACAATGTTTCCCTGCTTCTCTTAACCTCTCTGGTGTCACAATGCATTCCAAGCCCTTTTAGGCCACTTGATGTCACAATGAATCATTTGATTCTTGGCCTCCATGGTGGCATAATAGATCCTTGCTTCTATAGGTCCTCATGCTGTCACAGTTCATCCGTGGTCCTTTTGCGCCCCCTGGTGTCAAAAGGGACTCTTAGATTGTTAGCCTGCATTGGGTCACAATGGTTCCCTGCTTCTCTTAACCTCTGTGGTGTCACAATGCATCCCATGCCCTTCTAGGCCACTTGGTGTTACAATGAATCATTTGAGTCTTGGCCTCTATGTTGTCATAATATTTCCATGATTAATTGTGCCCCATGCTTTCACAATTCATCCCTGCCCCTATTACAACCCCTGGGGTCACAGGGGATCGTTAGATTGTTAGCCTCCCTTGAGTCACAATGGTTCCCTGCTTCTCTTAACCTCTGTGGTGTCACAATGCATTCCAAGCCCTTTTAGGCCACTTGGTGTTACAATGAATCATTTGATTCTTGGCCTCTATGGTGTCATAATATTTCCATGTTTTTATTGTGCCCCATGCTTCCACAATTCATCCCTGGCCCGATTACAACCCCTGGTGTCAACAGGGATCATTAGATTTTTAGCCTGCATTGGGTCACAATGGTTCCTTGATTCTCTTAGCCCCCGTGGTGTCAAAATGCATCCCATGCCCTTTTAGGCCACTTGATGTCACAATGAATCACTTGATTCTTGGCCTTCATGGTGTCATAATAGATCCTTGCTTCTATAGGTCCCCATCCTGTCACAGTTCATCAGTGGTCCTTTTTATACCCCCTGGTGCCACAAGGGATCATTAGATTGTTAGCCTGCATTGGGTCACAATGGTTCCTTGCTTCTCTTAACCTCTGTGGTGTCACAATGCATCCCATGCACTTTTAGGACACTTGGTGTCACAATGAATCATTGGAGTCTTGGCCTCTATGGTGTCATAATATTTCCATGTCTTTATTGGGCCCCATGCTTTCACAATTCATCCCTGGCCCTTTTACAACCCCTGGTGTCACAAGGGGTCATTAGATTGTTAGCCTCCCTTGGGTCACAATGGTTCCTTGCTTCTCTTAACCCCTGTGGTGTCTCAATGCATCCCATGCCCTCTTAGGCCACTTGATGTCACAATGAATCATTTCATTCTTGGCCTCCATGGTGTCATAATCGCTCCTTGTTTCTATTGGGCCCCATGCTGTCACAATTCATCCCTGGCCCTAATACAACCCCTGGTGTCACAAGGGATCATTAGATGGTTAGCCTCCCTTGGGTAACAATGGTTCCTTGCTTCTCTTAAACTCTGTAGTGTCACAATGCATCCCATGCCCTTTTAGGCCACTTGGTGTCACAATGAATCATTTGATTCTTGGCCTCCATGGTGGCATAATAGATCCTTGCTTCTATTGGGCCCCATGCTTTCACAATTCATCCCTGGCCCTATTACAACCCCTGGTGTCACAATGCATCATTAGATTGTTAGACTCCCTTGGGTCTCAATGTTTCCTTGCTTCTCTTATCTCAGTGGTGTCACTATGCATCCCATGACCTTTTAGGCCACTTGATGTCACAATGAATCATTTGATTCTTGGCCTCCATGGTGGCATAATGGTTCCTTGTTTCTATTGGGCCCCATGCTGTCACAATTCATCCCTGGCCCTTTTACGCCCCCTGGTGTCAAATGGCATCCTGTGATTATTACTCTCCTTTGGGTCACAATGGATCCTTGCTTCTCTTAACCCCTGTGGTGTCACAATGCATCCCATGCCCTTTTAGGCCACTTGATGTCACAATGAATCATTTGATTCTTGGCCACCATGGTGGCATAATAGATCCTTGCTTCTATTGGGCCCCATGCTTTCACAATTCATCCCTGGACATTTTACAACACCTTGTGTGACAAGGGATCATTAGATTGTTAGCCTGCTTTGGGTCACAATGGTTCCTTGCTTCTCTTAACCTCTGTGGTGTCGCAATGCATTCCAAGCCCTTTTAGGCCACTTGATGTCACAATGAATCATTTGATTCTTGGCCTCTATGGTGTCATAATATTTCCATGTTTTTATTGTGCCCCATGCTTCCACAATTCATCCCTGGGCCTATTACACCCCTGGTGTCACAAGGGATCATTACATTGTTAGACTCCCTTGGGTCACAATGGTTCCTTGATTCTCTTAGCCCCTGTGGTGTCAAAATGCATCCCATGCCCTTTTAGGCCACTTGATGTCACAATGAATCATTTGATTCTTGGCCTCCATGGTGGCATAATAGTTCCTTGTATCTATTGGCCCCTTGCTGTCACAATTCATTCCTGAACCTTTTACCCCCCTTTGGGTCAAAAGGGATCATTAGATTATTAGCTTCCATTGGGTCACAATGGTGCCTTGCTTCTCTTAACCTCTGTGGTGTCACAATGCATCCCATGCCCTTTTAGGCCACTTCATGTCACAATGAATCATTTGATTCTTGGCCTCCATGTTATCATAATGGTTCCTTTATTCTATTGGGCCCCATGCTGTCACAATTCATCCCTGGCCCTTTTACGCCCCCTGGTGTCAAATGGGATCCAGGGATTATTACCCTCCATTGGGCCACAATGGATCCTTGCTTCTCTTAACCCCTGTGCTGTCACAATGCATCCCATGCCCTTTTAGGCCACTTGATGCCACAATGAATCATTTGATTCTTGGCCTTCATGGTGGCGTAATTGTACCTGGTTTTAATTGGTCCCCATGCTTTCACAATTCATCCCTGGCCCTATTACAACCCCTGGTGTCACAAGGGATCATTAGATTGTTAGTCTCCATTGGGCCACAATGGATCCTTGCTTCTCTTAACCTCTGTGGTGTCACAATGCATTCCAAGCCCTTTTAGGCCACTTGATGTCACAATGAATCATTTGATTCTTGGCCTTCATGGTGTCATAATAGACCCTTGCTTCTATAGGTCCCCATGCTGTCACAGTTCATCCGTGGTCCTTTTGCGCCCCCTGGTGTCCAAAGGGATTCTTAGATTGTTAGCCTGCATTGGGTCACAATGGTTCCTTGTTTCTCTTAACCTCTGTGGTGTCACAATGCATCCCATGCCCTTTTAGGCCACTTGATGTCACAATGAATCATTTGATGGTTGGCATCCATGGTGGCGTAATTGTACCTGGTTTTAATTGGGCCCCATGCTTTCACAATTCATCCCTGGCCCTTTTGCAACCCCTGGTGTCACAAGGGATCATTAGATTGTTAGCCTGCATTGGGTCACAATGGTTCCTTGCTTCTCTTAACCTCTGTGGTGTCACAATGCATCCCATGCCCTTTTAGGCCCCTTGGTGTTACAATGAATCATTTGAGTCTTGGCCTCTATGGTGTCATAATATTTTCATGATTTATTGTGCCCCATGCTTTCACAATTCATCCCTGGCCCTATTACAACCCCTGGTGTCACAGGGGATCATTAGATTGTTAGCCTCCATTGGGTCACAATGGTTCCTTGCTTCTCTTAACCTCTGTGGTGTCACAATGCATTCCAAGCCCTTTTAGGCCACTTGATGTCACAATGAATCATTTGATTCTTGGCCTTCATGGTGTCATAATAGATCCTTGCTTCTATAGGTCCCCATGCTGTCACAGTTCATCCGTGGTCCTTTTGCACCCCCTGGTGTCAAAAGGGATTCTTAGATTGTTAGCCTGCATTGGGTCACAATGGTTCCTTGCTTCTCATAACCTCAGTGGTGTCACAATGCATTCCAAGCCCTTTTAGGCCACTTGATGCCACAATGAATCATTTGATTCTTGGCCTCCATGGTGGCGTAATTGTACCTGGTTTTAATTGGGCCCCATGCTTTCACAATTCATCCCTGGCCCTTTTGGGCCCCCTGGTGTCACCATGGATCATTAGATTGTTAGCCTGCATTGGGTCACAATGGTTCCTTGCTTCTCTTAACCTCTGTGGTGTCACAATGCATTCCAAGCCCTTTTAGGCCACTTGGTGTTACAATGAATCATTTGAGTCTTGGCCTCCATGGTGGCATAATTGTGCCAGGTTTTAATTGGGCCCCATTCTTTCACAATTCATCCCTGGCTCTTTTAGGCCCATGGGTGTCACAAGGGATCATTAGATTGTTAGCCTCCCTTGGGTCACAATGGTTCCTTGCTTCTCTTAACCTCTGTGGTGTCACAATGCATTCCAAGCCCTTTTAGGCCACTTGATGTCACAATGAATCATTTGATTCTTGGCCTTCATGGTGTCATAATAGACCCTTGCTTCTATAGGTCCCCATGCTGTCACAGTTCAACCGTGGTCCTTTTGCGCCCCCTGGTGTCAAAAGGGATTCTTAGATTGTTAGCCTGCATTGGGTCACAATGGTTCCTTGCTTCTCTTAACCTCTGTGATGTCACAATGCATTCCAAGCCCTTTTAGGCCACTTGGTGTTACAATGAATCATTTGAGTCTTCGCCTCTATGGTGTCATAATATTTCCATGTTTTTATTGTGCCCCATGCTTACACAATTCATCCCTGGCCCTATTACAACCCCTGGTGTCACAGGGGATCATTAGATTGTTAGCCTCCCTTGGGTCACAATGGTTCCCTGCTTCTCTTAACCTCTGTGGTGTCACAATGCATTCCAAGCCCTTCTAGGCCACTTGATGTCACAATGAATCATTTGATTCTTGGCCTTCATGGTGTCATAATAGATCCTTGCTTCTATAGGTCCCCATGCTGTCACAGTTCATTCGTGGTCCTTTTGCGCCCCCTGGTGTCAAAAGGGATTCTTAGATTGTTAGCCTGCATTGGGTCACAATGGTTCCTTGCTTCTCTTAACCCCTGTGGTGTCACAATGCATCCCATGCCCTTTTAGGCCACTTGATGTCACAATGAATCATTTGATTCTTGGCCTCCATGGTGGCGTAATTGTACCAGGTTTTTATTGGGCCCCATGCTGTCACAATTCGTCCCTGGCACTATTACAACCCCTGGTGCCACAAGGGATCATTAGATTGTTAGCCTCCCTTGGGTCACAATGGTTCCTTGCTTCTCTTAACCTCTGTGGTGTCACAATGCATTCCAAGCCCTTTTAGGCCACTTGATGTCACAATGAATCATTTGATGGTTGGCCTCCATGGTGGCATAATAGATCCTTGCTTCTATTGGTCCCCGTGCTGTAACAATCCATCCCTGGCCCTTTTTATACCCCCTGGTGCCACAAGGGATCATTAGATTGTTAGCCTGCATTGGGTCACAATGGTTCCTTGCTTCTCTTAACCCCTGTGGGGTCACAATGCATCCCATGCCCTTTTAGGTCACTTGATGTCACAATGAATCATTTGATTCATGGCCTTCATGGTGTCATAATATTTCCATGTGTTTATTGGGAACCATGCTTTCACAATTCATCCCGGGCCCTTTTATGCCCCGTGGCGTCACAAGGGATGAGTAGAATATTAGCCTCTATTGGTCACAATCGTTCCTTGCTTCTCTTAACGCCTGTTCTTTCACAATTCATCCCATGTCCTTTTAGGCCCATGTGTGTCACAAGGGATCATTAGAATGTTATCTTCCATTGGGTCACAATGGTTCCTTGCTTCTCTTAACCTCTGTGGTGTCACAATGCATCCCATGCCCTTTTTGGCCACTTGATGTCACAATGAATCATTTGATTCTTGGCCTTCATGGTGTCATAATAGATCCTTGCTTCTATAGGTCCCCATGCTGTCACAGTTCATCCGTGGTCCTTTTGCGCCCCCTGGTGTCAAAAGGGATTCCTAGATTGTTAGCCTGCATTGGGTCACAATGGATCCTTGCTTCTCTTAACCTCTGTGTTGTCACAATGCATCCCATGCCCTTTTAGGCCACTTGATGTCACAATGAATCATTTGATTCTTGGCCTCCATGGTGGCGTAATTGTACCAAATTTTTATTGGGCCCCATGCTGTCACAATTCATCCCTGGCACTATTACAACCCCTGGTGCCACAAGGGATCATTAGATTGTTAGCCTCCCTTGGGTCACAATGGTTCCTTGCTTCTCTTAACCTCTGTGGTGTCACAATGCATTCCAAGCCCTTTTAGGCCACTTGATGTCACAATGAATCATTTGATGGTTGGCCTCCATGGTGGCATAATAGATCCTTGCTTCTATTGGTCCCCGTGCTGAAACAATCCATCCCTGGCCCTTTTTATACCCCCTGGTGCCACAAGGGATCATTAGATTGTTAGCCTGCATTGGGTCAAAATGGTTCCTTGCTTCTCTTAACCCCTGTGGTGTCACAATGCATCCCATGACCTTTTAGGTCACTTGATGTCACAATGAATCATTTGATTCTTGGCCTTCATGGTGTCATAATATTTCCATGTGTTTATTGGGAACCATGCTTTCACAATTCATCCCGGGCCCTTTTATGCCCTGTGGCGTCACAAGGGATGAGTAGAATATTAGCCTCTATTGGTCACAATCGTTCCTTGCTTCTCTTAACGCCTGTTCTTTCACAATTCATCCCATGTCCTTTTAGGCCCATGGGTGTCACAAGGGATCATTAGAATCTTATCTTCCATTGGGTCACAATGGTTCCTTGCTTCTCTTAACCCCTGTGGTGTCACAATGCATCCCATGCCCTTTTAGGCCACTTGATGTCACCATGAATCATTTGATTCTTGGCCTCCATGGTGGCGTAATTGTACCAGGTTTTTATTGGGCCCCATGCTTTCACGATTCATCCCTGGCTCTTTTGGGCACCCTGGTGTCACAAAGGATCATTAGATTGTTAGCCTGCATTGGGTCACAATGGTTCCTTGCTTCTCTTAACCTCTGTGGTGTCACAATGCATCCCATGCCCTTTTAGGCCACTTGATGTCACAATGAATCATTTGATTCTTGGCCTTCATGGTGTCATAATAGATCCTTGCTTCTATAGGTCCCCATGCTGTCACAGTTCATCCCTGGCCCTTTTGCGCCCCCTGGTGTCAAAAGGGATTCTTAGATTGTTAGCCTGCATTGGGTCACAATGGTTCCTTGCTTCTCTTAACCCCTGTGGTGTCACAATGCATCCCATGCCCTTTTAGGCCACTTGATGTCGCAATGAATCATTTGAGTCTTGGCCTCTATGGTGTCATAATATTTCCATGATTTATTGTGCCCCATGCTTTCACAATTCATCCCTGGCCCTTTTACAACCCCTGGTGTCACAATGGATCATTAGATTGTTATCCTCCCTTGGGTCACAATGGTTCCTTGCTTCTCTTAACCTCTGTGGTGTCACAATGCATCCCATGCCCTTTTAGGCCACTTGATGTCACAATGAATCATTTGATTCTTGGCCTTCATGGTGGCATAATAGATCCTTGCCTCTATTGGTCCCCGTGCTGTAACATTCCATCACTGGGCCTTTTACAAACCCTGGTGTCAAAAGGGATTCTTAGATTGTTAGCCTGCATTGGGTCACAATGGTTCCTTGCTTCTCTTAACCCCTGTGGTGTCACAATGCATCCCATGCCCTTTTAGGCCACTTGATGTCGCAATGAATCATTTGAGTCTTGGCCTCTATGGTGTCATAATATTTCCATGATTTATTGTGCCCCATGCTTTCACAATTCATCCCTGGCCCTTTTACAACCCCTGGTGTCACAATGGATCATTAGATTGTTATCCTCCCTTGGGTCACAATGGTTCCTTGCTTCTCTTAACCTCTGTGGTGTCACAATGCATCCCATGCCCTTTTAGGCCACTTGATGTCACAATGAATCATTTGATTCTTGGCCTTCATGGTGGCATAATAGATCCTTGCCTCTATTGGTCCCCGTGCTGTAACATTCCATCACTGGGCCTTTTACAAACCCTGGTGTCACAAGGGATCATTAGATTGTTAGCCTGCATTGGGTCACAATGGTTCCCTGCTTCTCTTAACCTCTGTGGTGTCACAATGCATTCCAAGCCCTTCTAGGCCACTTGATGTCACAATGAATCATTTGATTCTTGGCCTTCATGGTGTCATAATAGATCCTTGCTTCTATAGGTCCCCATGCTGTCACAGTTCATCCGTGGTCCTCTTGCGCCCCCTGGTGTCAAAAGGGATTCTTAGATTGTTAGCCTGCATTGGGTCACAATGGTTCCTTGCTTCTCTTAACCTCTGTGGTGTCACAATGCATCCCATGCCCTTTTAGGCCACTTGGTGTTACAATGAATCATTTGAGTCTTGGCCTCTATGGTGTCATAATATTTCCATGATTTATTGTGCCCCATGCTTTCACAATTCATCCCTGGCCCTATTACAACCCCTGGTGTCACAGGGGATCATTAGATTGTTAGCCTCCATTGGGTCACAATGGTTCCTTGCTTCTCTTAACCTCTGTGGTGTCACAATGCATTCCAAGCCCTTTTAGGCCACTTGATGTCACAATGAATCATTTGATTCTTGGCCTTCATGGTGTCATAATAGATCCTTGCTTCTATACGTCCCCATGCTGTCACAGTTCATCCGTGGTCCTTTTGCGCCCCCTGGTGTCAAAAGGGATCATTAGATTGTTAGCCTGCATTGGGTCACAATGGTTCCTTGCTTCTCTTAACCTCTGTGGTGTCACAATGCATCCCATGCCCTTTTAGGCCACTTGGTGTTACAATAAATCATTTGAGTCTTGGCCTCTATGGTGTCATAATGTTTCCATGTTTTTCTTGGGCCCCATGCTTTTACAATTCATCCCTGGCCCTTTTACAACCCCTGGTGTCACAAGGGGTCATTAGATTGTTATCCTCCCTTGGGTCACAATGGTTCCTTGCTTCTCTTAACCTCTGTGGTGTCACAATGCATCCCATGCCCTTTTAGGCCACTTGATGTCACAATGAATCATTTGATTCTTGGCCTTCATGGTGACATAATAGATCCTTGTCTCTATTGGTCCCCGTGCTGTAACATTCCATCACTGGGCCTTTTACAAACCCTGGTGTCACAAGGGATCATTAGATTGTTAGCCTGAATTGGGTCACAATGTTGCCTTGCTTCTCTTAACCTCAGTGGTGTCACAAAGCATCCCATGCCCTTTTAGGCCACTTGATGTCACAATGAATCATTTGATTCTTGGCCTCCATGGTGGCATAATGGTTCCTTGCTTCTATTGGGCCCCATGCTTTCACAATTCATCCCTGGCCCTTTTACAACACCTTGTGTGACAAGGGATCATTAGATTGTTAGCCTGCATTGGGTCACAATGGTTCCTTGCTTCTCTTAACCTCTGTGGTGTCACAATGCATTCCAAGCCCTTTTACGCCACTTGGTGTTACAATGAATCATTTGATTCTTGGCCTCTATGGTGTCATAATATTTCCATGTTTTTATTGTGCCCCATGCTTCCACAATTCATCCCTGGCCCTATTACAACCCCTGGTGTCAACAGGGATCATTAGATTTTTAGCCTGCATTGGGTCACAATGGTTCCTTGATTCTCGTAGCCCCTGTGGTGTCAAAATGCATGCCATGTCCTTTTAGGCCACTTCATGTCGCAATGAATCATTTGATTCTTGGCCTTCATGGTGGCATAATAGATCCTTGCTTCTATTGGACCCCGTGCTGTAACAATCCATCACTGGACCTTTTTAAACCCCCTGGTGCCACAAGGGATCATTAGATTGTTAGCCTGCATTGGTTCTCAATGGCTCCTTGCTGCTCTTAACCTCTATGGTGTCACAATGCATCCCATGCCCTTTTAGGCCACTTGGTGTTACAATGAATCACTTGATTCTTGGCCTCTATGGTGGCATAATATTTCCATGTCTTTATTGGGCACCATGCTTTCACAATTCATCCCTGGCCCTATTACAACCCCTGGTGTCACAAGGGATCATTAGATTGTTAGCCACCCTTGGGTCAAAATAGTGCCTTGTTTCTCTTAACCCCTGTGGTGTCACAATGCATCCCATGCCCTTTTAGGCCACTTGATGTCACAATGAATCATTTGATGGTTGGCCTCCATGGTGGCATAATAGATCCTTGCTTCTATTGGTCCCCGTGCTACAACAATCCATCCCTGGCGCTTTTAATATCCCCTGGTGCCACAAGGGGTCATTAGATTGATAACCTCCATTGGGTCACAATTGTTCCTTGCTTCTCTTAACACCTGTGGTGTCACAATGCATCCCATGCTCTTTTTGGCCACTTGATGTCACAATGAATCATTTGATTCTTGGCCTCCATGGTGGCATAATAGATCCTTGCTTATATTGGTCCCCGTGCTGTAACATTCCATCACTGGGCCTTCTACAAACCCTGGTGTCACAAGGGATCCTTAGATTGTTAGCCTGCATTGGGTCACAATGGTGCCTTGCTTCTCTTAACCTCAATGGTTTCACAATGCATCCCATGCCCTTTTAGGCCACTTGATGTCACAATGAATCATTTGATTCTTGGCCTCCATGGTGGCAAAATAGATCCTTGCTTCTATTGGTCCCCGTGCTGTAACAATCCATCACTGGGCCTTTTACAAACCCTGGTGTCACAAGGGATCATTAGATTGTTAGCCTGCATTGGGTCACAATGGTGCCTTGTTTCTCTTAACCTCAGTGGTGTCACAATGCATCCCATGCCCTTTTAGGCCACTTGATGTCACAATGAATCATTTGATTCTTGGCCTCTATGGTGTCATAATATTTCCATGTTTTTATTGTGCCCCATGCTTCCACAATTCATCCCTGGCCCTATTACAACCCCTGGTGTCACAATGGATCATTAGATTGTTAGCCTCCATTGGGTCACAATGGTTCCTTGCTTCTCTTAACCCCTGTGGTGTCACAATGCATCCCTTGCACTTTTTGGCCACTTCATTTTACAATGAATCATTTGATTCTTGGCCTCCATGGTGGCATAATAGATCCTTGCTTCTATTGGTCCCCGTGCTGTAACATTCCATCCCTGGGCCTTTTACAAACCCCTGGTGTCACAATGGATCATTAGATTGTTAGCCTCCCTTGGGTCACAATGGTTCCTTGCTTCTCTTAACCTCTGAGGTGTCACAATGCATCCCATGCCCTTTTAGGCCACTTGATGTCACAATGAATCATTTGATTCTTGCCCTCGATGGTGTCATAATCGCTCCTTGTTTCTATGGGGCCCCATGCTGTCACAATTCATCCCTGGCCCTATTACAACCCCTGGTGTCACAAGGGATCATTAGATTGTTAGCCTACATTGGGTCACAATAGTGCCTTGCTTCTCTTAACCCCTGTGGTGTCACAATGCATCCCATGCCCTTTTAGGCCTCTTGATGTCACAATGAATCATTTGATGGTTGGCCTCCATGGTGGCATAATAGATCCTTGTTTCTATTGGTCCCCGTGCTACAACAATCCATCCCTGGCCCTTTTTATACCCCCTGGTGCCACAAGGGATCATTAGATTGTTAGCCTGCATTGGGTCACAATGGTTCCTTGCTTCTCTTAACCCCTGTGGTGTCACAATGCATCCCATGCCCTTTTAGGCCACTTGATGTCACAATGAATCATTTGATTTTTGGCCTTCATGGTGTCATAATAGATCCTTGCTTCTATAGGTCCCCATGCTGTCACAGTTCATCCGTGGTCCTTTTGCGCCCCCTGGTGTTAAAAGGGATTCTTAGATTGTTAGCCTGCATTGGGTCACAATGGTTCCTTGCTTCTCTTAACCCCTATGGTGTCACAATGCATCCCATGCCCTTTTAGGCCACTTGGTGTTACAATGAATCATTTGAGTCTTGGCCTCTATGGTGTCAAAATGTTTCCATGTTTTTCTTGGGCTCCATGCTTTCACAATTCATCCCTGGCCCTATTACAACCCCTGGTGTCACAATGGATCATTAGATTGTTAGCCTGCATTGGGTCACAATGGTTGCTTGCTTCTCTTAACCTCTGTGGTGTCACAATGCATTCCAAGCCCTTTTAGGCCACTTGATGTCACAATGAATCATTTGATTCTTGGCCTTCATGGTGTCATAATAGATCCTTGCTTCTATAGGTCCCCATGCTGTCACAGTTCATCCGTGGTCGTTTTGCGCCCCCTGGTGTCAAAAGGGATTCTTAGATGGTTAGCCTGCATTGGGTCACAATGGTTCCTTGCTTCTCTTAACCTCTGTGGTGTCACAATGCATCCCATGCCATTTTGGGCCACTTGATGTCACAATGAATCATTTGATTCTTGGCCTTCATGGTGTCATAATAGATCCTTGCTTCTATAGGTCCCCATGCTCTCACAGTTCATCCGTGGTCCTTTTGCACCCCCTGGTGGCAAAAGAGAATCTTAGATAGTTAGCCTGCATTGGGTCACAATGGTTCCTTGCTTCTCTTAACCTCTGTGGTGTCACAATGCATCCCATGCCCTTTTAGGCCACTTGGTGTTACAATGAATCATTTGAGTCTTCGCCTCTATGGTGTCAAAATGTTTCCATGTTTTTTTGGGCTCCATGCTTTCACAATTCATCCCTGGCCCTATTACAACCCCTGGTGTCACAATGGATCATTAGATTGTAAGCCTCCCTTGGGTCACAATGGTTCCTTGCTTCTCTTAACCTCTGTGGTGTCACAATGCATTCCAAGCCCTTTTAGGCCACTTGATGTCACAATGAATCATTTGATTCTTGGCCTTCATGGTGTCATAATAGATCCTTGCTTCTATATGTCCCCATGCTGTCACAGTTCATCTGTGGTCCTTTTGCGTCCCCTGGTGTCAAAAGGGAATCTTAGATAGTTAGCCTGCATAGGGTCACAATGGTTCCTTGCTTCTCTTAACCTCTGTGTTGTCACAATGCATCCCATGCCCTTTTAGGCCACTTGGTGTTACAATGAATCATTTGATTCTTGGCCTTCATGGTGTCATAATAGATCCTTGCTTCTATAGGTCCCCATGCTCTCACAGTTCATCCGTGGTCCTTTTGCGCCCCCTGGTGTCAAAAGGGATTCTTAGATTGTTAGCCTGCATTGGGTCACAACGGTTCCTTGCTTCTCTTAACCCCTGTGGTGTCACAATGCATCCCATGCCCTTTTAGGCCACTTGGTGTTACAATGAATCATTTGAGTCTTGGCCTCTATGGTGTCATAATATTTTCATGATTTATTGTGCCCCATGCTTTCACAATTCATCCCTGGCCCTATTACAACCCCTGGTGTCACAGGGGATCATTAGATTGTTAGCCTCCCTTGGGTCACAATGTTTCCCTGCTTCTCTTAACCTCTCTGGTGTCACAATGCATTCCAAGCCCTTTTAGGCCACTTGATGTCACAATGAATCATTTGATTCTTGGCCTCCATGGTGGCATAATAGATCCTTGCTTCTATAGGTCCTCATGCTGTCACAGTTCATCCGTGGTCCTTTTGCGCCCCCTGGTGTCAAAAGGGACTCTTAGATTGTTAGCCTGCATTGGGTCACAATGGTTCCCTGCTTCTCTTAACCTCTGTGGTGTCACAATGCATCCCATGCCCTTCTAGGCCACTTGGTGTTACAATGAATCATTTGAGTCTTGGCCTCTATGTTGTCATAATATTTCCATGATTAATTGTGCCCCATGCTTTCACAATTCATCCCTGCCCCTATTACAACCCCTGGGGTCACAGGGGATCGTTAGATTGTTAGCCTCCCTTGAGTCACAATGGTTCCCTGCTTCTCTTAACCTCTGTGGTGTCACAATGCATTCCAAGCCCTTTTAGGCCACTTGGTGTTACAATGAATCATTTGATTCTTGGCCTCTATGGTGTCATAATATTTCCATGTTTTTATTGTGCCCCATGCTTCCACAATTCATCCCTGGCCCGATTACAACCCCTGGTGTCAACAGGGATCATTAGATTTTTAGCCTGCATTGGGTCACAATGGTTCCTTGATTCTCTTAGCCCCCGTGGTGTCAAAATGCATCCCATGCCCTTTTAGGCCACTTGATGTCACAATGAATCACTTGATTCTTGGCCTTCATGGTGTCATAATAGATCCTTGCTTCTATAGGTCCCCATCCTGTCACAGTTCATCAGTGGTCCTTTTTATACCCCCTGGTGCCACAAGGGATCATTAGATTGTTAGCCTGCATTGGGTCACAATGGTTCCTTGCTTCTCTTAACCTCTGTGGTGTCACAATGCATCCCATGCACTTTTAGGACACTTGGTGTCACAATGAATCATTGGAGTCTTGGCCTCTATGGTGTCATAATATTTCCATGTCTTTATTGGGCCCCATGCTTTCACAATTCATCCCTGGCCCTTTTACAACCCCTGGTGTCACAAGGGGTCATTAGATTGTTAGCCTCCCTTGGGTCACAATGGTTCCTTGCTTCTCTTAACCCCTGTGGTGTCTCAATGCATCCCATGCCCTCTTAGGCCACTTGATGTCACAATGAATCATTTCATTCTTGGCCTCCATGGTGTCATAATCGCTCCTTGTTTCTATTGGGCCCCATGCTGTCACAATTCATCCCTGGCCCTAATACAACCCCTGGTGTCACAAGGGATCATTAGATGGTTAGCCTCCCTTGGGTAACAATGGTTCCTTGCTTCTCTTAAACTCTGTAGTGTCACAATGCATCCCATGCCCTTTTAGGCCACTTGGTGTCACAATGAATCATTTGATTCTTGGCCTCCATGGTGGCATAATAGATCCTTGCTTCTATTGGGCCCCATGCTTTCACAATTCATCCCTGGCCCTATTACAACCCCTGGTGTCACAATGCATCATTAGATTGTTAGACTCCCTTGGGTCTCAATGTTTCCTTGCTTCTCTTATCTCAGTGGTGTCACTATGCATCCCATGACCTTTTAGGCCACTTGATGTCACAATGAATCATTTGATTCTTGGCCTCCATGGTGGCATAATGGTTCCTTGTTTCTATTGGGCCCCATGCTGTCACAATTCATCCCTGGCCCTTTTACGCCCCCTGGTGTCAAATGGCATCCTGTGATTATTACTCTCCTTTGGGTCACAATGGATCCTTGCTTCTCTTAACCCCTGTGGTGTCACAATGCATCCCAT
Source organism: Cinclus cinclus (assembly GCF_963662255.1). Taxonomy (NCBI): domain Eukaryota; kingdom Metazoa; phylum Chordata; class Aves; order Passeriformes; family Cinclidae; genus Cinclus; species Cinclus cinclus. Next base: position 1,958,564 of record NW_026912178.1, on the reverse strand, counting down.
GCCCTTTTAGGCCACTTGATGTCACAATGAATCATTTGATTCTTGGCCACCATGGTGGCATAATAGATCCTTGCTTCTATTGGGCCCCATGCTTTCACAATTCATCCCTGGACATTTTACAACACCTTGTGTGACAAGGGATCATTAGATTGTTAGCCTGCTTTGGGTCACAATGGTTCCTTGCTTCTCTTAACCTCTGTGGTGTCGCAATGCATTCCAAGCCCTTTTAGGCCACTTGATGTCACAATGAATCATTTGATTCTTGGCCTCTATGGTGTCATAATATTTCCATGTTTTTATTGTGCCCCATGCTTCCACAATTCATCCCTGGGCCTATTACACCCCTGGTGTCACAAGGGATCATTACATTGTTAGACTCCCTTGGGTCACAATGGTTCCTTGATTCTCTTAGCCCCTGTGGTGTCAAAATGCATCCCATGCCCTTTTAGGCCACTTGATGTCACAATGAATCATTTGATTCTTGGCCTCCATGGTGGCATAATAGTTCCTTGTATCTATTGGCCCCTTGCTGTCACAATTCATTCCTGAACCTTTTACCCCCCTTTGGGTCAAAAGGGATCATTAGATTATTAGCTTCCATTGGGTCACAATGGTGCCTTGCTTCTCTTAACCTCTGTGGTGTCACAATGCATCCCATGCCCTTTTAGGCCACTTCATGTCACAATGAATCATTTGATTCTTGGCCTCCATGTTATCATAATGGTTCCTTTATTCTATTGGGCCCCATGCTGTCACAATTCATCCCTGGCCCTTTTACGCCCCCTGGTGTCAAATGGGATCCAGGGATTATTACCCTCCATTGGGCCACAATGGATCCTTGCTTCTCTTAACCCCTGTGCTGTCACAATGCATCCCATGCCCTTTTAGGCCACTTGATGCCACAATGAATCATTTGATTCTTGGCCTTCATGGTGGCGTAATTGTACCTGGTTTTAATTGGTCCCCATGCTTTCACAATTCATCCCTGGCCCTATTACAACCCCTGGTGTCACAAGGGATCATTAGATTGTTAGTCTCCATTGGGCCACAATGGATCCTTGCTTCTCTTAACCTCTGTGGTGTCACAATGCATTCCAAGCCCTTTTAGGCCACTTGATGTCACAATGAATCATTTGATTCTTGGCCTTCATGGTGTCATAATAGACCCTTGCTTCTATAGGTCCCCATGCTGTCACAGTTCATCCGTGGTCCTTTTGCGCCCCCTGGTGTCCAAAGGGATTCTTAGATTGTTAGCCTGCATTGGGTCACAATGGTTCCTTGTTTCTCTTAACCTCTGTGGTGTCACAATGCATCCCATGCCCTTTTAGGCCACTTGATGTCACAATGAATCATTTGATGGTTGGCATCCATGGTGGCGTAATTGTACCTGGTTTTAATTGGGCCCCATGCTTTCACAATTCATCCCTGGCCCTTTTGCAACCCCTGGTGTCACAAGGGATCATTAGATTGTTAGCCTGCATTGGGTCACAATGGTTCCTTGCTTCTCTTAACCTCTGTGGTGTCACAATGCATCCCATGCCCTTTTAGGCCCCTTGGTGTTACAATGAATCATTTGAGTCTTGGCCTCTATGGTGTCATAATATTTTCATGATTTATTGTGCCCCATGCTTTCACAATTCATCCCTGGCCCTATTACAACCCCTGGTGTCACAGGGGATCATTAGATTGTTAGCCTCCATTGGGTCACAATGGTTCCTTGCTTCTCTTAACCTCTGTGGTGTCACAATGCATTCCAAGCCCTTTTAGGCCACTTGATGTCACAATGAATCATTTGATTCTTGGCCTTCATGGTGTCATAATAGATCCTTGCTTCTATAGGTCCCCATGCTGTCACAGTTCATCCGTGGTCCTTTTGCACCCCCTGGTGTCAAAAGGGATTCTTAGATTGTTAGCCTGCATTGGGTCACAATGGTTCCTTGCTTCTCATAACCTCAGTGGTGTCACAATGCATTCCAAGCCCTTTTAGGCCACTTGATGCCACAATGAATCATTTGATTCTTGGCCTCCATGGTGGCGTAATTGTACCTGGTTTTAATTGGGCCCCATGCTTTCACAATTCATCCCTGGCCCTTTTGGGCCCCCTGGTGTCACCATGGATCATTAGATTGTTAGCCTGCATTGGGTCACAATGGTTCCTTGCTTCTCTTAACCTCTGTGGTGTCACAATGCATTCCAAGCCCTTTTAGGCCACTTGGTGTTACAATGAATCATTTGAGTCTTGGCCTCCATGGTGGCATAATTGTGCCAGGTTTTAATTGGGCCCCATTCTTTCACAATTCATCCCTGGCTCTTTTAGGCCCATGGGTGTCACAAGGGATCATTAGATTGTTAGCCTCCCTTGGGTCACAATGGTTCCTTGCTTCTCTTAACCTCTGTGGTGTCACAATGCATTCCAAGCCCTTTTAGGCCACTTGATGTCACAATGAATCATTTGATTCTTGGCCTTCATGGTGTCATAATAGACCCTTGCTTCTATAGGTCCCCATGCTGTCACAGTTCAACCGTGGTCCTTTTGCGCCCCCTGGTGTCAAAAGGGATTCTTAGATTGTTAGCCTGCATTGGGTCACAATGGTTCCTTGCTTCTCTTAACCTCTGTGATGTCACAATGCATTCCAAGCCCTTTTAGGCCACTTGGTGTTACAATGAATCATTTGAGTCTTCGCCTCTATGGTGTCATAATATTTCCATGTTTTTATTGTGCCCCATGCTTACACAATTCATCCCTGGCCCTATTACAACCCCTGGTGTCACAGGGGATCATTAGATTGTTAGCCTCCCTTGGGTCACAATGGTTCCCTGCTTCTCTTAACCTCTGTGGTGTCACAATGCATTCCAAGCCCTTCTAGGCCACTTGATGTCACAATGAATCATTTGATTCTTGGCCTTCATGGTGTCATAATAGATCCTTGCTTCTATAGGTCCCCATGCTGTCACAGTTCATTCGTGGTCCTTTTGCGCCCCCTGGTGTCAAAAGGGATTCTTAGATTGTTAGCCTGCATTGGGTCACAATGGTTCCTTGCTTCTCTTAACCCCTGTGGTGTCACAATGCATCCCATGCCCTTTTAGGCCACTTGATGTCACAATGAATCATTTGATTCTTGGCCTCCATGGTGGCGTAATTGTACCAGGTTTTTATTGGGCCCCATGCTGTCACAATTCGTCCCTGGCACTATTACAACCCCTGGTGCCACAAGGGATCATTAGATTGTTAGCCTCCCTTGGGTCACAATGGTTCCTTGCTTCTCTTAACCTCTGTGGTGTCACAATGCATTCCAAGCCCTTTTAGGCCACTTGATGTCACAATGAATCATTTGATGGTTGGCCTCCATGGTGGCATAATAGATCCTTGCTTCTATTGGTCCCCGTGCTGTAACAATCCATCCCTGGCCCTTTTTATACCCCCTGGTGCCACAAGGGATCATTAGATTGTTAGCCTGCATTGGGTCACAATGGTTCCTTGCTTCTCTTAACCCCTGTGGGGTCACAATGCATCCCATGCCCTTTTAGGTCACTTGATGTCACAATGAATCATTTGATTCATGGCCTTCATGGTGTCATAATATTTCCATGTGTTTATTGGGAACCATGCTTTCACAATTCATCCCGGGCCCTTTTATGCCCCGTGGCGTCACAAGGGATGAGTAGAATATTAGCCTCTATTGGTCACAATCGTTCCTTGCTTCTCTTAACGCCTGTTCTTTCACAATTCATCCCATGTCCTTTTAGGCCCATGTGTGTCACAAGGGATCATTAGAATGTTATCTTCCATTGGGTCACAATGGTTCCTTGCTTCTCTTAACCTCTGTGGTGTCACAATGCATCCCATGCCCTTTTTGGCCACTTGATGTCACAATGAATCATTTGATTCTTGGCCTTCATGGTGTCATAATAGATCCTTGCTTCTATAGGTCCCCATGCTGTCACAGTTCATCCGTGGTCCTTTTGCGCCCCCTGGTGTCAAAAGGGATTCCTAGATTGTTAGCCTGCATTGGGTCACAATGGATCCTTGCTTCTCTTAACCTCTGTGTTGTCACAATGCATCCCATGCCCTTTTAGGCCACTTGATGTCACAATGAATCATTTGATTCTTGGCCTCCATGGTGGCATAATATATCCTTGCTTCTATAGGTCCCCGTGCTGTCACAATCCATCCCTGGCCCTTTTTATAACCCCTGGTGTCACAGGGGATCATTAGATTGTTAACCTGCATTGGGTCTCAATGGTTCCTTGCTTCTCTTAACCTCTGTGGTGTCACAATGCATCCCATGCCCTTTTAGGCCACTTGGTGTTGCAATGAATCATTTGAGTCTTGGCCTCGATGGTGTCATAATATTTCCATGATTTATTGTGCCCCATGCTTTCACAATTCATCCCTGGCCCTATTACAACCCCTGGTGCCCCAGGGGATCATTAGATTGTTAGCCTCCCTTGGGTCACAATGGTTCCCTGCTTCTCTTAACCTCTGTGGTGTCACAATGCATTCCAAGCCCTTCTAGGCCACTTGATGTCACAATGAATCATTTGATTCTTGGCCTTCATGGTGTCATAATAGATCCTTGCTTCTATACGTCCCCATGCTGTCACAGTTCATCCGTGGTCCTTTTGCGCCCCCTGGTGTCAAAAGGGATTCTTAGATTGTTAGCCTGCATTGGGTCACAATGGTTCCTTGCTTCTCTTAACCCCTATGGTGTCACAATGCATCCCATGCCCTTTTAGGCCACTTGGTGTTACAATGAATCATTTGAGTCTTGGCCTCTATGGTGTCATAATATTTCCATGATTTATTGTGCCCCATGCTTTCACAATTCATCCCTGGCCCTATTACAACCCCTGGTGTCACAGGGGATCATTAGATTGTTAGCCTCCCTTGGGTCACAATGGTTCCTTGCTTCTCTTAACCTCTGTGGTGTCACAATGCATTCCAAGCCCTTTTAGGCCACTTGATGTCACAATGAATCATTTGATTCTTGGCCTTCATGGTGGCATAATAGATCCTTGCTTCTATACGTCCCCATGCTGTCACAGTTCATCCGCGGTCCTTTTGCGCCCCCTGGTGTCAAAAGGGATCATTAGATTGTTAGCCTGCATTGGGTCACAATGGTTCCTTGCTTCTCTTAACCTCTGTGGTGTCACAATGCATCCCATGCCCTTTTAGGCCACTTGGTGTTACAATGAATCATTTGAGTCTTGGCCTCGATGGTGTCATAATGTTTCCATGTTTTTCTTGGGCCCCATGCTTTCACAATTCATCCCTGGCCCTTTTACAACCCCTGGTGTCACAATGGATCATTAGATTGTTAGCCTCCCTTGGGTCACAATTGTTCCTTGCTTCTCTTAACCTCTGTGGTGTCACAATGCATTCCAAGCCCTTTTAGGCCACTTGATGTCACAATGAATCATTTGATTCTTGGCCTTCATGGTGTCATAATAGATCCTTGCTTCTATAGGTCCCCATGCTGTCACAGTTCATCCGTGGTCCTTTTGCGCCCCCTGGTGTCAAAAGGGATTCTTAGATTGTTACCCTGCATTGGGTCACAATGGTTCCTTGCTTCTCTTAACCTCTGTGGTGTCACAATGCATCCCATGCCCTTTTAGGCCACTTGATGTCACAATGAATCATTTGATTCTTGGCCTTCATGGTGTCATAATAGATCCTTGCTTCTATAGGTCCCCATGCTGTCACAGTTCATCCGTGGTCCTTTTGCGCCCCCTGGTGTCAAAATGGATTCCTAGATTGTTAGCCTGCATTGGGTCACAATGGTTCCTTGCTTCTCTTAACCTCTGTGTTGTCACAATGCATCCCATGCCCTTTTACGCCACTTGATGTCACAATGAATCATTTCATTCTTGGCCTCCATGGTGGCATAATATATCCTTGCTTCTATTGGTCCCCGTGCTGTCACAATCCATCCCTGGCACTTTTTATAACCCCTGGTGTCACAGGGCATCATTAGATTGTTAACCTGCATTGGGTCTCAATGGTTCCTTGCTTCTCTTAACCCCTGTGGTGTCACAATGCATCCCATGCCCTTTTAGGCCACCTGGTGTTACAATGAATCATTTGATTCTTGGCCTCCATGGTGGCATAATATTTCAATGTTTTTATTGTGCCCCATGCTTTCTCAATTCATCCCTGGCCCTATTACAACCCCTGGTGTCACAATGGATCATTAGATTGTTAGCCTCCCTTGGGTCACAATGGTTCCTTGCTTCTCTTAACCTCTGTGGTGTCACAATGCATTCCAAGCCCTTTTAGGCCACTTGATGTCACAATGAATCATTTGATTCTTGGCCTTCATGGTGTCATAATAGATCCTTGCTTCTATAGGTCCCCATGCTGTCACAGTTCATCCGTGGTCCTTTTGCGCCCCCTGGTGTCAAAAGGGATTCTTAGATTGTTAGCCTGCATTGGGTCACAATGGTTCCTTGCTTCTCTTAACCTCTGTGGTGTCACAATGCATCCCATGCCCTTTTAGGCCACTTGGTGTTACAATGAATCATTTGAGTCTTGGCCTCGATGGTGTCATAATATTTCCATGATTTATTGTGCCCCATGCTTTCACAATTCATCCCTGGCCCTATTACAACCCCTGGTGCCCCAGGGGATCATTAGATTGTTAGCCTCCCTTGGGTCACAATGGTTCCCTGCTTCTCTTAACCTCTGTGGTGTCACAATGCATTCCAAGCCCTTCTAGGCCACTTGATGTCACAATGAATCATTTGATTCTTGGCCTTCATGGTGTCATAATAGATCCTTGCTTCTATAGGTCCCTTGCTGTCACAGTTCATCCGTGGTCCTTTTGCGCCCCCTGGTGTCAAAAGGGATTCTTAGATTGTTAGCCTGCATTGGGTCACAATGGTTCATTGCTTCTCTTAACCCCTGTGGTGTCACAATGCATGGCATTCCCTTTAAGGCCACTTGGTGCTACAATGAATCATTTGAGTCTTGGCCTCTATGGTGTCATAATGTTTCCATGTTTTTCTTGGGCCCCATGCTTTCACAATTCATCCCTGGCCCTTTTACAACCCCTGGTGTCACAATGGATCATTAGATTGTTAGCCTCCCTTGGGTCACAATGGTTCCTTGCTTCTCTTAACCTCTGTGGTGTCACAATGCATTCCAAGCCCTTTTAGGCCACTTGATGTCACAATGAATCATTTGATTCTTGGCCTTCATGGTATCATAATAGATCCTTGCCTCTATAGGTCCCCATGCTGTCACAGTTCATCCGTGGTCCTTTTGCGCCCCCTGGTGTCAAAAGGGATTCTTAGATTGTTAGCCTGCATTGGGTCACAATGGTTCCTTGCTTCTCATAACCCCAATGGTGTCACAATGCATCCCATGCCCTTTTAGGCCACTTGGTGTTACAATGAATCATTTGAGTCTTGGCCTCTATGGTGTCAAAATGTTTCCATGTTTTTCTTGGGCTCCATGCTTTCACAATTCATCCCTGGCCCTATTACAACCCCTGGTGTCACAATGGATCATTAGATTGTTAGCCTCCCTTGGGTCACAATGGTTCCTTGCTTCTCTTAACCTCTGTGGTGTCACAATGCATTCCCAGCCCTTTTAGGCCACTTGATGTCACAATGAATCATTTGATTCTTGGCCTTCATGGTGTCATAATAGACCCTTGCTTCTATAGGTCCCCATGCTGTCACAGTTCATCCGTGGTCCTTTTGAGCCCCCTGGTGTCAAAAGGGATTCTTAGATTGTTAGCCTGCATTGGGTCACAATGGTTCCTTGCTTCTCTTAACCCCTGTGGTGTCACAATGCCTCCCATGACCTTTTAGGCCACTTGGTGTTACAATGAATCATTTGAGTCTTGGCCTCTATGGTGTCATAATATTTCCATGATTTATTGTGCCCCATGCTTTCACAATTCATCCCTGGCCCTATTACAACCCCTGGTGTCACAATGGATCATTAGATTGTTAGCCTCCCTTGGGTCACAATGGTTCCCTGCTTCTCTTAACCTCTGTGGTGTCACAATGCATTCCAAGCCCTTTTAGGCCACTTGATGTCACAATGAATCATTTGATTCTTGGCCTTCATGGTGTCATAATAAATCCTTGCTTCTATAGGTCCCCATGCTGTCACAGTTCATCCGTGGTCCTTTTGCGCCCCCTGGTGTCAAAAGGGAATCTTGGATAGTTAGCCTGCATTGGGTCACAATGGTTCCTTGCTTCTCTTAACCTCTGTGGTGTCACAATGCATCCCATGCCCTTTTAGGCCACTTGGTGTTACAATGAATCATTTGAGTCTTGGCCTCTATGGTGTCATAATGTTTCCATGTTTTTCTTGGGCCCCATGCTTTCACAATTCATCCCTGGCCCTATTAAAAACCCTGGTGTCACAATGGATCATTAGATTGTTAGCCTCCCTTGGGTCACAATGGTTCCTTGCTTCTCTTAACCTCTGTGGTGTCACAATGCATTCCAAGCCCTTTTAGGCCACTTGATGTCACAATGAATCATTTGATTCTTGGCCTTCATGGTGTCATAATAGATCCTTGCTTCTATAGGTCCCCATGCTGTCACAGTTCATCCGTGGTCCTTTTGCGCCCCCTGGTGTCAAAACGGATTCTTAGATTGTTAGCCTGCATTGGGTCACAATGGTTCCTTGCTTCTCTTAACCTCTGTGGTGTCACAATGCATCCCACGCCCTTTTAGGCCACTTGATGTCACAATGAATCATTTGATTCTTGGCCTTCATGGTGTCATAATAGATCCTTGTTCTATAGGTCCCCATGCTGTCACAGTTCATCCGTGGTCCTTTTGCGCCCCCTGGTGTCAAAAGGGATTCTTAGATTGTTAGCCTGCATTGGGTCACAATGGTTCCCTGCTTCTCTTAACCTCTGTGGTGTCACAGTGCATCCCATGCCCTTTTAGGCCACTTGGTGTTACAATGAATCATTTGAATCTTGGCCTCTATGGTGTCATAATATTTCCATGATTTATTGTGCCCCATGCTTTCACAATTCATCCCTGGCCCTATTACAACCCCTGGTGTCACAATGGATCATTAGATTGTTAGCCTCCCTTGGGCCACAATGGTTCCCTGCTTCTCTTAACCTCTGTGGTATCACAATGCATTCCAAGCCCTTTTAGGCCACTTGATGTCACAATGAATCATTTGATTCTTGGCCTTCATGGTGTCATAATAGATCCTTGCTTCTATAGGTCCCCATGCCGTCACAGTTCATCCGTGGTCCTTTTGCGCCCCCTGGTGTCAAAAGGGATTCTTAGATTGTTAGCCTGCATTGGGTCACAATGGTTCCTTGCTTCTCTTAACCTCTGTGGTGTCACAATGCATTCCAAGCCCTTTTAGGCCACTTGATGTCACAATGAATCATTTGATTCTTGGCCTTCATGGTGTCATAATAGATCCTTGCTTCTATAGGTCCCCATGCTGTCACAGTTCATCCGTGGTCCTTTTGAGCCCCCTGGTGTCAAAAGGGATTCTTAGATTGTTAGCCTACATTGGGTCACAATGGTTCCTTGCTTCTCTTAACCCCTGTGGTGTCACAATGCGTCCCATGCCCTTTTAGGCCACTTGGTGTTACAATGAATCATTTGAGTCTTGCCCTCTATGGTGTCATAATGTTTCCATGTTTTTCTTGGGCTCCATGCTTTCACAATTCATCCCTGGCCCTATTACAACCCCTGGTGTCACAATGGATCATTAGATTGTTAGCCTCCCTTGGGTTACAATGGTTCCTTGCTTCTCTTAACCTCTGTGGTGTCACAATGCATTCCCAGCCCTTTTAGGCCACTTGATGTCACAATGAATCATTTGATTCTTGGCCTTCATGGTGTCATAATAGACCCTTGCTTCTATAGGTCCCCATGCTGTCACAGTTCATCCGTGGCCCATTTGAGCCCCCTGGTGTCAAAAGGGATTCTTAGATTGTTAGCCTGCATTGGGTCACAATGGTTCCTTGCTTCTCTTAACCCCTGTGGTGTCACAATGCCTCCCATGACCTTTTAGGCCACTTGGTGTTACAATGAATCATTTGAGTCTTGGCCTCTATGGTGTCATAATATTTCCATGATTTATTGTGCCCCATGCTTTCACAATTCATCCCTGGCCCTATTACAACCCCTGGTGTCACAATGGATCATTAGATTGTTAGCCTCCCTTGGGTCACAATGGTTCCCTGCTTCTCTTAACCTCTGTGGTGTCACAATGCATTCCAAGCCCTTTTAGGCCACTTGATGTCACAATGAATCATTTGATTCTTGGCCTTCATGGTGTCATAATAAATCCTTGCTTCTATAGGTCCCCATGCTGTCACAGTTCATCCGTGGTCCTTTTGCGCCCCCTGGTGTCAAAAGGGAATCTTGGATAGTTAGCCTGCATTGGGTCACAATGGTTCCTTGCTTCTCTTAACCTCTGTGGTGTCACAATGCATCCCATGCCCTTTTAGGCCACTTGGTGTTACAATGAATCATTTGAGTCTTGGCCTCTATGGTGTCATAATGTTTCCATGTTTTTCTTGGGCCCCATGCTTTCACAATTCATCCCTGGCCCTATTAAAAACCCTGGTGTCACTGGGGATCATTAGATTGTTAGCCTCCCTTGGGTCACAATGGTTCCTTGCTTCTCTTAACCTCTGTGGTGTCACAATGCATTCCAAGCCCTTTTAGGCCACTTGATGTCACAATGAATCATTTGATTCTTGGCCTTCATGGTGTCATAATAGATCCTTGCTTCTATAGGTCCCCATGCTGTCACAGTTCATCCGTGGTCCTTTTGCGCCCCCTGGTGTCAAAAGGGATTCTTAGATTGTTAGCCTGCATTGGGTCACAATGGTTCCGTGCTTCTCTTAACCTCTGTGGTGTCACAATGCATCCCATGCCCTTTTAGGCCACTTGGTGTTACAATGAATCATTTGAGTCTTGGCCTCTATGGTGTCATAATATTTCCATGATTTATTGTGCCCCATGCTTTCACAATTCATCCCTGCCCCTATTACAACCCCTGGTGTCACAATGGATCATTAGATTGTTAGCCTCCCTTGGGTCACAATGGTTCCCTGCTTCTCTCAACCTCTGTGGTGTCACAATGCATTCCAAGCCCTTTTAGGCCACTTGATGTCACAATGAATCATTTGATTCTTGGCCTTCATGGTGTCATAATAGATCCTTGCTTCTATAGGTCCCCATGCTGTCACAGTTCATCCGTGGTCCTTTTGCGCCCCCTGGTGTCAAAAGGGATTCTTAGATTGTTACCCTGCATTGGGTCACAATGGTTCCTTGCTTCTCTTAACCTCTGTGGTGTCACAATGCATCCCATGCCCTTTTAGGCCACTTGATGTCACAATGAATCATTTGATTCTTGGCCTTCATGGTGTCATAATAGATCCTTGCTTCTATAGGTCCCCATGCTGTCACAGTTCATCCGTGGTCCTTTTGCGCCCCCTGGTGTCAAAATGGATTCCTAGATTGTTAGCCTGCATTGGGTCACAATGGTTCCTTGCTTCTCTTAACCTCTGTGTTGTCACAATGCATCCCATGCCCTTTTACGCCACTTGATGTCACAATGAATCATTTCATTCTTGGCCTCCATGGTGGCATAATATATCCTTGCTTCTATTGGTCCCCGTGCTGTCACAATCCATCCCTGGCACTTTTTATAACCCCTGGTGTCACAGGGCATCATTAGATTGTTAACCTGCATTGGGTCTCAATGGTTCCTTGCTTCTCTTAACCCCTGTGGTGTCACAATGCATCCCATGCCCTTTTAGGCCACCTGGTGTTACAATGAATCATTTGATTCTTGGCCTCCATGGTGGCATAATATTTCAATGTTTTTATTGTGCCCCATGCTTTCTCAATTCATCCCTGGCCCTATTACAACCCCTGGTGTCACAATGGATCATTAGATTGTTAGCCTCCCTTGGGTCACAATGGTTCCTTGCTTCTCTTAACCTCTGTGGTGTCACAATGCATTCCAAGCCCTTTTAGGCCACTTGATGTCACAATGAATCATTTGATTCTTGGCCTTCATGGTGTCATAATAGATCCTTGCTTCTATAGGTCCCCATGCTGTCACAGTTCATCCGTGGTCCTTTTGCGCCCCCTGGTGTCAAAAGGGATTCTTAGATTGTTAGCCTGCATTGGGTCACAATGGTTCCTTGCTTCTCTTAACCTCTGTGGTGTCACAATGCATCCCATGCCCTTTTAGGCCACTTGGTGTTACAATGAATCATTTGAGTCTTGGCCTCGATGGTGTCATAATATTTCCATGATTTATTGTGCCCCATGCTTTCACAATTCATCCCTGGCCCTATTACAACCCCTGGTGCCCCAGGGGATCATTAGATTGTTAGCCTCCCTTGGGTCACAATGGTTCCCTGCTTCTCTTAACCTCTGTGGTGTCACAATGCATTCCAAGCCCTTCTAGGCCACTTGATGTCACAATGAATCATTTGATTCTTGGCCTTCATGGTGTCATAATAGATCCTTGCTTCTATAGGTCCCTTGCTGTCACAGTTCATCCGTGGTCCTTTTGCGCCCCCTGGTGTCAAAAGGGATTCTTAGATTGTTAGCCTGCATTGGGTCACAATGGTTCATTGCTTCTCTTAACCCCTGTGGTGTCACAATGCATGGCATTCCCTTTAAGGCCACTTGGTGCTACAATGAATCATTTGAGTCTTGGCCTCTATGGTGTCATAATGTTTCCATGTTTTTCTTGGGCCCCATGCTTTCACAATTCATCCCTGGCCCTTTTACAACCCCTGGTGTCACAATGGATCATTAGATTGTTAGCCTCCCTTGGGTCACAATGGTTCCTTGCTTCTCTTAACCTCTGTGGTGTCACAATGCATTCCAAGCCCTTTTAGGCCACTTGATGTCACAATGAATCATTTGATTCTTGGCCTTCATGGTATCATAATAGATCCTTGCCTCTATAGGTCCCCATGCTGTCACAGTTCATCCGTGGTCCTTTTGCGCCCCCTGGTGTCAAAAGGGATTCTTAGATTGTTAGCCTGCATTGGGTCACAATGGTTCCTTGCTTCTCATAACCCCAATGGTGTCACAATGCATCCCATGCCCTTTTAGGCCACTTGGTGTTACAATGAATCATTTGAGTCTTGGCCTCTATGGTGTCAAAATGTTTCCATGTTTTTCTTGGGCTCCATGCTTTCACAATTCATCCCTGGCCCTATTACAACCCCTGGTGTCACAATGGATCATTAGATTGTTAGCCTCCCTTGGGTCACAATGGTTCCTTGCTTCTCTTAACCTCTGTGGTGTCACAATGCATTCCCAGCCCTTTTAGGCCACTTGATGTCACAATGAATCATTTGATTCTTGGCCTTCATGGTGTCATAATAGACCCTTGCTTCTATAGGTCCCCATGCTGTCACAGTTCATCCGTGGTCCTTTTGAGCCCCCTGGTGTCAAAAGGGATTCTTAGATTGTTAGCCTGCATTGGGTCACAATGGTTCCTTGCTTCTCTTAACCCCTGTGGTGTCACAATGCCTCCCATGACCTTTTAGGCCACTTGGTGTTACAATGAATCATTTGAGTCTTGGCCTCTATGGTGTCATAATATTTCCATGATTTATTGTGCCCCATGCTTTCACAATTCATCCCTGGCCCTATTACAACCCCTGGTGTCACAATGGATCATTAGATTGTTAGCCTCCCTTGGGTCACAATGGTTCCCTGCTTCTCTTAACCTCTGTGGTGTCACAATGCATTCCAAGCCCTTTTAGGCCACTTGATGTCACAATGAATCATTTGATTCTTGGCCTTCATGGTGTCATAATAAATCCTTGCTTCTATAGGTCCCCATGCTGTCACAGTTCATCCGTGGTCCTTTTGCGCCCCCTGGTGTCAAAAGGGAATCTTGGATAGTTAGCCTGCATTGGGTCACAATGGTTCCTTGCTTCTCTTAACCTCTGTGGTGTCACAATGCATCCCATGCCCTTTTAGGCCACTTGGTGTTACAATGAATCATTTGAGTCTTGGCCTCTATGGTGTCATAATGTTTCCATGTTTTTCTTGGGCCCCATGCTTTCACAATTCATCCCTGGCCCTATTAAAAACCCTGGTGTCACAATGGATCATTAGATTGTTAGCCTCCCTTGGGTCACAATGGTTCCTTGCTTCTCTTAACCTCTGTGGTGTCACAATGCATTCCAAGCCCTTTTAGGCCACTTGATGTCACAATGAATCATTTGATTCTTGGCCTTCATGGTGTCATAATAGATCCTTGCTTCTATAGGTCCCCATGCTGTCACAGTTCATCCGTGGTCCTTTTGCGCCCCCTGGTGTCAAAACGGATTCTTAGATTGTTAGCCTGCATTGGGTCACAATGGTTCCTTGCTTCTCTTAACCTCTGTGGTGTCACAATGCATCCCACGCCCTTTTAGGCCACTTGATGTCACAATGAATCATTTGATTCTTGGCCTTCATGGTGTCATAATAGATCCTTGTTCTATAGGTCCCCATGCTGTCACAGTTCATCCGTGGTCCTTTTGCGCCCCCTGGTGTCAAAAGGGATTCTTAGATTGTTAGCCTGCATTGGGTCACAATGGTTCCCTGCTTCTCTTAACCTCTGTGGTGTCACAGTGCATCCCATGCCCTTTTAGGCCACTTGGTGTTACAATGAATCATTTGAATCTTGGCCTCTATGGTGTCATAATATTTCCATGATTTATTGTGCCCCATGCTTTCACAATTCATCCCTGGCCCTATTACAACCCCTGGTGTCACAATGGATCATTAGATTGTTAGCCTCCCTTGGGCCACAATGGTTCCCTGCTTCTCTTAACCTCTGTGGTATCACAATGCATTCCAAGCCCTTTTAGGCCACTTGATGTCACAATGAATCATTTGATTCTTGGCCTTCATGGTGTCATAATAGATCCTTGCTTCTATAGGTCCCCATGCCGTCACAGTTCATCCGTGGTCCTTTTGCGCCCCCTGGTGTCAAAAGGGATTCTTAGATTGTTAGCCTGCATTGGGTCACAATGGTTCCTTGCTTCTCTTAACCTCTGTGGTGTCACAATGCATTCCAAGCCCTTTTAGGCCACTTGATGTCACAATGAATCATTTGATTCTTGGCCTTCATGGTGTCATAATAGATCCTTGCTTCTATAGGTCCCCATGCTGTCACAGTTCATCCGTGGTCCTTTTGAGCCCCCTGGTGTCAAAAGGGATTCTTAGATTGTTAGCCTACATTGGGTCACAATGGTTCCTTGCTTCTCTTAACCCCTGTGGTGTCACAATGCGTCCCATGCCCTTTTAGGCCACTTGGTGTTACAATGAATCATTTGAGTCTTGCCCTCTATGGTGTCATAATGTTTCCATGTTTTTCTTGGGCTCCATGCTTTCACAATTCATCCCTGGCCCTATTACAACCCCTGGTGTCACAATGGATCATTAGATTGTTAGCCTCCCTTGGGTTACAATGGTTCCTTGCTTCTCTTAACCTCTGTGGTGTCACAATGCATTCCCAGCCCTTTTAGGCCACTTGATGTCACAATGAATCATTTGATTCTTGGCCTTCATGGTGTCATAATAGACCCTTGCTTCTATAGGTCCCCATGCTGTCACAGTTCATCCGTGGCCCATTTGAGCCCCCTGGTGTCAAAAGGGATTCTTAGATTGTTAGCCTGCATTGGGTCACAATGGTTCCTTGCTTCTCTTAACCCCTGTGGTGTCACAATGCCTCCCATGACCTTTTAGGCCACTTGGTGTTACAATGAATCATTTGAGTCTTGGCCTCTATGGTGTCATAATATTTCCATGATTTATTGTGCCCCATGCTTTCACAATTCATCCCTGGCCCTATTACAACCCCTGGTGTCACAATGGATCATTAGATTGTTAGCCTCCCTTGGGTCACAATGGTTCCCTGCTTCTCTTAACCTCTGTGGTGTCACAATGCATTCCAAGCCCTTTTAGGCCACTTGATGTCACAATGAATCATTTGATTCTTGGCCTTCATGGTGTCATAATAAATCCTTGCTTCTATAGGTCCCCATGCTGTCACAGTTCATCCGTGGTCCTTTTGCGCCCCCTGGTGTCAAAAGGGAATCTTGGATAGTTAGCCTGCATTGGGTCACAATGGTTCCTTGCTTCTCTTAACCTCTGTGGTGTCACAATGCATCCCATGCCCTTTTAGGCCACTTGGTGTTACAATGAATCATTTGAGTCTTGGCCTCTATGGTGTCATAATGTTTCCATGTTTTTCTTGGGCCCCATGCTTTCACAATTCATCCCTGGCCCTATTAAAAACCCTGGTGTCACTGGGGATCATTAGATTGTTAGCCTCCCTTGGGTCACAATGGTTCCTTGCTTCTCTTAACCTCTGTGGTGTCACAATGCATTCCAAGCCCTTTTAGGCCACTTGATGTCACAATGAATCATTTGATTCTTGGCCTTCATGGTGTCATAATAGATCCTTGCTTCTATAGGTCCCCATGCTGTCACAGTTCATCCGTGGTCCTTTTGCGCCCCCTGGTGTCAAAAGGGATTCTTAGATTGTTAGCCTGCATTGGGTCACAATGGTTCCGTGCTTCTCTTAACCTCTGTGGTGTCACAATGCATCCCATGCCCTTTTAGGCCACTTGGTGTTACAATGAATCATTTGAGTCTTGGCCTCTATGGTGTCATAATATTTCCATGATTTATTGTGCCCCATGCTTTCACAATTCATCCCTGCCCCTATTACAACCCCTGGTGTCACAATGGATCATTAGATTGTTAGCCTCCCTTGGGTCACAATGGTTCCCTGCTTCTCTCAACCTCTGTGGTGTCACAATGCATTCCAAGCCCTTTTAGGCCACTTGATGTCACAATGAATCATTTGATTCTTGGCCTTCATGGTGTCATAATAGATCCTTGCTTCTATAGGTCCCCATGCTGTCACAGTTCATCCGTGGTCCTTTTGCGCCCCCTGGTGTCAAAAGGGATTCTTAGATTGTTAGCCTGCATTGGGTCACAATGGATCCCTGCTTCTCTTAACCTCTGTGGTGTCACAATGCATCCCATGCCCTTTTAGGCCACTTGGTGTTACAATGAATCATTTGAGTCTTGGCCTCTATGGTGTCATAATGTTTCCATGTTTTTCTTGGGCCCCATGCTTTCACAATTCATCCCTGGCCCTATTAAAAACCCTGGTGTCACAATGGATCATTAGATTGTTAGCCTCCCTTGGGTCACAATGGTTCCTTGCTTCTCTTAACCTCTGTGGTGTCACAATGCATTCCAAGCCCTTTTAGGCCACTTGATGTCACAATGAATCATTTGATTCTTGGCCTTCATGGTGTCATAATAGATCCTTGCTTCTATAGGTCCCCATGCTGTCACAGTTCATCCGTGGTCCTTTTGCGCCCCCTGGTGTCAAAAGGGATTCTTAGATTGTTAGCCTGCATTGGGTCACAATGGTTCCTTGCTTCTCTTAACCTCTGTGGTGTCACAATGCATCCCATGCCCTTTTAGGCCACTTGATGTCACAATGAATCATTTCATTCTTGGCCTTCATGGTGTCATAATAGATCCTTGTTCTATAGGTCCCCATGCTGTCACAGTTCATCCGTGGTCCTTTTGCGCCCCCTGGTGTCAAAAGGGATTCTTAGATTGCTAGCCTGCATTGGGTCACAATGGTTCCCTGCTTCTCTTAACCTCTGTGCTGTCACAGTGCATCCCATGCCCTTTTAGGCCACTTGGTGTTACAATGAATCATTTGAATCTTGGCCTCTATGGTGTCATAATATTTCCATGATTTATTGTGCCCCATGCTTTCACAATTCATCCCTGGCCCTGTTACAACCCCTGGTGTCACAGGGGATCATTAGATTGTTAGCCTCCCTTGGGCCACAATGGTTCCCTGCTTCTCTTAACCTCTGTGGTGTCACAATGCATTCCAAGCCCTTTTAGGCCACTTGATGTCACAATGAATCATTTGATTCTTGGCCTTCATGGTGTCATAATAGATCCTTGCTTCTATAGGTCCCCATGCCGTCACAGTTCATCCGTGGTCCTTTTGAGCCCCCTGGTGTCAAAAGGGATTCTTAGATTGTTAGCCTACATTGGGTCACAATGGTTCCTTGCTTCTCTTAACCCCTGTGGTGTCACAATGCATCCCATGCCCTTTTTGTCCACTTGGTGTTACAATGAATCATTTGAGTCTTGGCCTCTATGGTGTCATAATGTTTCCATGTTTTTCTTGGGCCCCATACTTTCACAATTCATCCGTGGTCCTTTTGCGCCCCCTGGTGTCAAAAGGGATTCTTAGATTGTTAGCCTGCATTGGGTCACAATGGTTCCTTGCTTCTCTTAACCTCTGTGGTGTCACAATGCATTCCAAGCCCTTTTAGGCCACTTGATGTCACAATGAATCATTTGATTCTTGGCCTTCATGGTGTCATAATAGATCCTTGCTTCTATAGGTCCCCATGCTGTCACAGTTCATCCGTGGTCCTTTTGCGCCCCCTGGTGTCAAAAGGGATTCTTAGATTGTTAGCCTGCATTGGGTCACAATGGTTCCTTGCTTCTCTTAACCTCTGTGTTGTCACAATGAATCCCATGCCCTTTTAGGCCACTTGCTGTTACAATGAATCATTTGATTCTTGGCCTCTATGTTGTCATAATATTTCCATGATTTATTGTGCCCCATGCTTTCACAATTCATCCCTGGCCCTATTACAACCCCTGGTGTCACAATGGATCTTTAGATTGTTAGCCTCCCTTGGGTCACAATGGTTCCCTGCTTTTCTTAACCTCTGTGGTGTCACAATGCATTCCAAGCCCTTTTAGGCCACTTGATGTCACAATGAATCATTTGATTCTTGGCCTTCATGGTGTCATAATAGATCCTTGCTTCTATAGGTCCCCATGCTGTCACAGTTCATCCGTGGTCCTTTTGCGCCCCCTGGTGTCAAAAGGGAATCTTGGATAGTTAGCCTGCATGGGGTCACAATGGTTCCTTGCTTCTCTTAACCTCTGTGGTGTCACAATGCATCCCATGCCCTTTTAGGCCACTTGGTGTTTCAATGAATCATTTGAGTCTTGGCCTCTATGGTGTCATAATGTTTCCATGTTTTACTTGGGCCCCATGCTTTCACAATTCATCCCTGGCCCTATTAAAAACCCTGGTGTCACTGGGGATCATTAGATTGTTAGCCTCCCTTGGGTCACAATGGTTCCTTGCTTCTCTTAACCTCTGTGGTGTCACAATGCATTCCAAGCCCTTTTAGGCCACTTGATGTCACAATGAATCATTTGATTCTTGGCCTTCATGGTGTCATAATAGATCCTTGCTTCTATAGGTCCCCATGCTGTCACAGTTCATCCGTGGTCCTTTTGCGCCCCCTGGTGTCAAAAGGGATTCTTAGATTGTTAGCCTGCATTGGGTCACAATGGTTCCTTGCTTCTCTTAACCTCTGTGGTGTCACAATGCATCCCATGCCCTTTTAGGCCACTTGATGTCACAATGAATCATTTCATTCTTGGCCTTCATGGTGTCATAATAGATCCTTGCTTCTATAGGTCCCCATGCTGTCACAGTTCATCCGTGGTCCTTTTGCGCCCCCTGGTGTCAAAAGGGATTCTTAGATTGTTAGCCTGCATTGGGTCACAATGGTTCCCTGCTTCTCTTAACCTCTGTGGTGTCACAATGCATCCCATGCCCTTTAAGGCCACTTGCTGTTACAATGAATCATTTGAGTCTTGGCCTCTATGGTGTCATAATATTTCCATGATTAATTGCGCCCCATGCTTTCACAATTCATCCCTGGCCCTATTACAACCCCTGGTGTCACAGGGGATCATTAGATTGTTAGCTTCCCTTGGGTCACAATGGTTCCTTGCTTCTCTTAAACTCTGTGGTGTCACAATGCATCCCATGCCCTTTTAGGCCACTTGGTCTTACAATGAATCATTTGAATCTTGGCCTCTATGGTGTCATAATATTTCCATGATTTATTGTGCCCCATGCTTTCACAATTCATCCCTGGCCCTGTTACAACCCCTGGTGTCACAGGGGATCATTAGATTGTTAGCCTCCCTTGGGCCACAATGGTTCCCTGCTTCTCTTAACCTCTGTGCTGTCACAATGCATTCCAAGCCCTTTTAGGCCACTTGATGTCACAATGAATCATTTGATTCTTGGCCTTCATGGTGTCATAATAGATCCTTGCTTCTATAGGTCCCCATGCCGTCACAGTTCATCCGTGGTCCTTTTGAGCCCCCTGGTGTCAAAAGGGATTCTTAGATTGTTAGCCTACATTGGGTCACAATGGTTCCTTGCTTCTCTTAACCCCTGTGGTGTCACAATGCATCCCATGCCCTTTTTGGCCACTTGGTGTTACAATGAATCATTTGAGTCTTGGCCTCTATGGTGTCATAATGTTTCCATGTTTTTCTTGGGCCCCATGCTTTCACAATTCATCCCTGGCCCTATTACAACCCCTGGTGTCACAATGGATCATTAGATTGTTAGCCTCCCTTGGGTCACAATGGTTCCCTGCTTCTCTTAACCTCTGTGGTGTCACAATGCATTCCAAGCCCTTTTAGGCCACTTGATGTCACAATGAATCATTTGATTGTTGGCGTTCATGGTGTCATAATAAATCCTTGCTTCTATAGGTCCCCATGCTGTCACAGTTCATCCGTGGTCCTTTTGCGCCCCCTGGTGTCAAAGGGGAATCTTGGATAGTTAGCCTGCATTGGGTCACAATGGTTCCTTGCTTCTCTTAACCTCTGTGGTGTCACAATGCATCCCATGCCCTTTTAGGCCACTTGGTGTTACAATGAATCATTTGAGTCTTGGCCTCTATGGTGTCATAATGTTTCCATGTTTTTCTTGGGCCCCATGCTTTCACAATTCATCCCTGGCCCTATTAAAAACCCTGGTGTCACAATGGATCATTAGATTGTTAGCCTCCCTTGGGTCACAATGGTTCCTTGCTTCTCTTAACCTCTGTGGTGTCACAATGCATTCCAAGCCCTTTTAGGCCACTTGATGTCACAATGAATCATTTGATTCTTGGCCTCCATGGTGGCATAATAGATCCTTGCTTCTATAGGTCCCCATGCTGTCACAGTTCATCCGTGGTCCTTTTGCGCCCCCTGGTGTCAAAAGGGATTCTTAGATTGTTAGCCTGCATTGGGTCACAATGGTTCCTTGCTTCTCTTAACCTCTGTGGTGTCACAATGCATCCCATGCCCTTTTAGGCCACTTGATGTCACAATGAATCATTTCATTCTTGGCCTCGATGGTGTCATAATAGATCCTTGTTCTATAGGTCCCCATGCTGTCACAGTTCATCCGTGGTCCTTTTGCGCCCCCTGGTGTCAAAAGGGATTCTTAGATTGTTAGCCTGCATTGGGTCACAATGGTTCCCTGCTTCTCTTAACCTCTGTGGTGTCACAGTGCATCCCATGCCCTTTTAGGCCACTTGGTGTTACAATGAATCATTTGAATCTTGGCCTCTATGGTGTCATAATATTTCCATGATTTATTGAGCCCCATGCTTTCACAATTCATCCCTGGCCCTGTTACAACCCCTGGTGTCACAGGGGATCATTAGATTGTTAGCCTCCCTTGGGCCACAATGGTTCCCTGCTTCTCTTAACCTCTGTGGTGTCACAATGCATTCCAAGCCCTTTTAGGCCACTTGATGTCACAATGAATCATTTGATTCTTGGCCTTCATGGTGTCATAATAGATCCTTGCTTCTATAGGTCCCCATGCCGTCACAGTTCATCCGTGGTCCTTTTGAGCCCCCTGGTGTCAAAAGGGATTCTTAGATTGTTAGCCTACTTTGGGTCACAATGGTTCCTTGCTTCTCTTAACCCCTGTGGTGTCACAATGCATCCCATGCCCTTTTTGGCCACTTGGTGTTACAATGAATCATTTGAGTCTTGGCCTCTATGGTGTCATAATGTTTCCATGTTTTTCTTGGGCCCCATGCTTTCACAATTCATCCCTGGCCCTATTACAACCCCTGGTGTCACAATGGATCATTAGATTGTTAGCCTCCCTTGGGTCACAATGGTTCCTTGCTTCTCTTAACCTCTGTGGTGTCACAATGCATTCCAAGCCCTTTTAGGCCACTTGATGTCACAATGAATCATTTGATTCTTGGCCTTCATGGTGTCATAATAGATCCTTGCTTCTATAGGTCCCCATGCTGTCACAGTTCATCCGTGGTCCTTTTGCGCCCCCTGGTGTCAAAAGGGATTCTTAGATTGTTAGCCTGCATTGGGTCACAATGGTTCCTTGCTTCTCTTAACCTCTGTGGTGTCACAATGAATCCCATGCCCTTTTAGGCCACTTGCTGTTACAATGAATCATTTGATTCTTGGCCTCTATGTTGTCATAATATTACCATGATTTATTGTGCCCCATGCTTTCACAATTCATCCCTGGCCCTATTACAACCCCTGGTGTCACAATGGATCTTTAGACTGTTAGCCTCCCTTGGGTCACAATGGTTCCCTGCTTTTCTTAACCTCTGTGGTGTCACAATGCATTCCAAGCCCTTTTAGGCCACTTGATGTCACAATGAATCATTTGATTCTTGGCCTTCATGGTGTCATAATAGATCCTTGCTTCTATAGGTCCCCATGCTGTCACAGTTCATCCGTGGTCCTTTTGCGCCCCCTGGTGTCAAAAGGGATTCTTAGATTGTTAGCCTGCATTGGGTCACAATGGTTCCTTGCTTCTCTTAACCTCTGTGGTGTCACAATGCATCCCATGCCCTTTTAGGCCACTTGGTGTTACAATGAATCATTTGAATCTTGGCCTCTATGGTGTCATAATATTTCCATGATTTATTGTGCCCCGTGCTTTCACAATTCATCCCTGGCCCTGTTACAACCCCTGGTGTCACAGGGGATCATTAGATTGTTAGCCTCCATTGGGCCACAATGGTTCCCTGCTTCTCTTAACCTCTGTGGTGTCACAATGCATTCCAAGCCCTTATAGGCCACGTGATGTCACAATGAATCATTTGATTCTTTTCCTTCATGGTGTCATAATAAATCCTTGCTTCTAAAGGTCCCCATGCTGTCACAGTTCATCGGTGGTCCTTTTGCGCCCCCTGGTGTCAAAAGGGATTCTTAGATTGTTAGCCTGCATTGGGTCACAATGGTTCCTTGCTTCTCTTAACCTCTGTGGTGTCACAATGCAACCCATGCCCTTTTAGGCCACTTGATGTCACAATGAATCATTTGATTCTTGGCCTTCATGGTGTCATAATAGATCCTTGCTTCTATAGGTCCCCATGCTGTCACAGTTCATCCGTGGTCCTTTTGCGCCCCCTGGTGTCAAAAGGGATTCTTAGATTTTTAGCCTGCATTGGGTCACAATGGTTCCCTGCTTCTCTTAACCTCTGTGGTGTCACAATGCATCCCATGCCCTTTAAGGCCACTTGGTGTTACAATGAATCATTTGAGTCTTGGCCTCTATGGTGTCATAATATTTCCATGATTAATTGCGCCCCATGCTTTCACAATTCATCCCTGGCCCTATTACAACCCCTGGTGTCACAGGGGATCATTAGATTATTAGCCTCCCTAGGGTCACAATGGTTCAATGCTTCTCTTAAACTCTGTGGTGTCACAATGCATCCCATGCCCTTTTAGGCCACTTGGTGTTACAATGAATCATTTGAATCTTGGCCTCTATGGTGTCATAATATTTCCATGATTTATTGTGCCCCATGCTTTCACAATTCATCCCTGGCCCTGTTACAACCCCTGGTGTCACAGGGGATCATTAGATTGTTAGCCTCCCTTGGGCCACAATGGTTCCTTGCTTCTCTTAACCCCTGTGGTGTCACAATGCATCCCATGCCCTTTTTGGCCACTTGGTGTTACAATGAATCATTTGAGTCTTGGCCTCTATGGTGTCATAATGTTTCCATGTTTTTCTTGGGCTCCATGCTTTCACAATTCATCCCTGGCCCTATTACAACCCCTGGTGTCACAATGGATCATTAGATTGTCAGCCTCCCTTGGGTCACAATGGTTCCTTGCTTCTCTTAACCTCTGTGGTGTCACAATGCATCCCATGCCCTTTTAGGCCGCTTGGTGTTACAATGAATCATTTGAGTCTTGGCCTCTATGGTGTCATAATATTTCCATGATTTATTGTGCCCCATGCTTTCACAATTCATCCCTGGCCCTATTACAACCCCTGGTGTCACAATGGATCATTAGATTGTTAGCCTCCCTTGGATCACAATGGTTCCCTGCTTCTCTTAACCTCTGTGGTGTCACAATGCATTCCAAGCCCTTTTAGGCCACTTGATGTCACAATGAATCATTTGATTCTTGGCCTTCATGGTGTCATAATAAATCCTTGCTTCTATAGGTCCCCATGCTGTCACAGTTCATCGGTGGTCCTTTTGCGCCCCCTGGTGTCAAAAGGGATTCTTAGATTGTTAGCCTCCATTGGGTCACAATGGTTCCTTGCTTCTCTTAACCTCTGTGGTGTCACAATGCAACCCATGCCCTTTTAGGCCACTTGATGTCACAATGAATCATTTGATTCTTGGCCTTCATGGTGTCATAATAGATCCTTGCTTCTATAGGTCCCCATGCTGTCACAGTTCATCCGTGGTCCTTTTGCGCCCCCTGGTGTCAAAAGGGATTCTTAGATTGTTAGCCTGCATTGGGTCACAATGGTTCCCTGCTTCTCTTAACCTCTGTGGTGTCACAATGCATCCCATGCCCTTTAAGGCCACTTGGTGTTACAATGAATCATTTGAGTCTTGGCCTCTATGGTATCATAATATTTCCATGATTAATTGCGCCCCATGCTTTCACAATTCATCCCTGGCCCTATTACAACCCCTGGTGTCACAGGGGATCATTAGATTGTTAGCCTCCCTTGGGTCACAATGGTTCCTTGCTTCTCTTAACCTCTGTGGTGTCACAATGCATCCCATGCCCTTTTAGGCCACTTGGTGTTACAATGAATCATTTGAATCTTGGCCTCTATGGTGTCATAATATTTCCATGATTTATTGTGCCCCATGCTTTCACAATTCATCCCTGGCCCTGTTACAACCCCTGGTGTCACAGGGGATCATTAGATTGTTAGCCTCCCTTGGGCCACAATGGTTCCTTGCTTCTCTTAACCCCTGTGGTGTCACAATGCATCCCATGCCCTTTTTGGCCACTTGGTGTTACAATGAATCATTTGAGTCTTGGCCTCTATGGTGTCATAATGTTTCCATGTTTTTCTTGGGCCCCATGCTTTCACAATTCATCCCTGGCCCTATTACAACCCCTGGTGTCACAATGGATCATTAGATTGTTAGCCTCCCTTGGGTCACAATGGTTCCTTGCTTCTCTTAACCTCTGTGGTGTCACAATGCATTCCAAGCCCTTTTAGGCCACTTGATGTCACAATGAATCATTTGATTCTTGGCCTTCATGGTGTCATAATAGATCCTTGCTTCTATAGGACGCCATGCTGTCACAGTTCATCCGTGGTCCTTTTGCGCCCCCTGGTGTCAAAAGGGATTCTTAGATTGTTAGCCTGCATTGGGTCACAATGGTTCCTTGCTTCTCTTAACCTCTGTGGTGTCACAATGAATCCCATGCCCTTTTAGGCCACTTGGTGTTACAATGAATCATTTGATTCTTGGCCGCTATGTTGTCATAATATTTCCATGATTTATTGTGCCCCATGCTTTCACAATTCATCCCTGGCCCTATTACAACCCCTGGTGTCACAATGGATCTTTAGACTGTTAGCCTCCCTTGGGTCACAATGGTTCCCTGCTTTTCTTAACCTCTGTGGTGTCACAATGCATTCCAAGCCCTTTTAGGCCACTTGATGTCACAATGAATCATTTGATTCTTGGCCTTCATGGTGTCATAATAAATCCTTGCTTCTATAGGTCCCCATGCTGTCACAGTTCATCCGTGGTCCTTTTGCGCCCCCTGGTGTCAAAAGGGAATCTTGGATAGTTAGCCTGCATGGGGTCACAATGGTTCCTTGCTTCTCTTAACCCCTGTGGTGTCACAATGCATCCCATGCCCTTTTAGGCCACTTGGTGTTACAATGAATCATTTGAATCTTGGCCTCTATGGTGTCATAATATTTCCATGATTTATTGTGCCCCGTGCTTTCACAATTCATCCCTGGCCCTGTTACAACCCCTGGTGTCACAGGGGATCATTAGATTGTTAGCCTCCATTGGGCCACAATGGTTCCCTGCTTCTCTTAACCTCTGTGGTGTCACAATGCATTCCAAGCCCTTCTAGGCCACGTGATGTCACAATGAATCATTTGATTCTTTTCCTTCATGGTGTCATAATAAATCCTTGCTTCTAAAGGTCCCCATGCTGTCACAGTTCATCGGTGGTCCTTTTGCGCCCCCTGGTGTCAAAAGGGATTCTTAGATTGTTAGCCTGCATTGGGTCACAATGGTTCCTTGCTTCTCTTAACCTCTGTGGTGTCACAATGCAACCCATGCCCTTTTAGGCCACTTGATGTCACAATGAATCATTTGATTCTTGGCCTTCATGGTGTCATAATAGATCCTTGCTTCTATACGTCCCCATGCAGTCACAGTTCATCCGTGGTCCTTTTGCGCCCCCTGGTGTCAAAAGGGATTCTTAGATTTTTAGCCTGCATTGGGTCACAATGGTTCCCTGCTTCTCTTAAACTCTGTGGTGTCACAATGCATCCCATGCCCTTTTAGGCAACTTGGTGTTACAATGAATCATTTGAATCTTGGCCTCTATGGTGTCATAATATTTCCATGATTTATTGTGCCCCATGCTTTCACAATTCATCCCTGGCCCTGTTACAACCCCTGGTGTCACAGGGGATCATTAGATTGTTAGCCTCCCTTGGGCCACAATGGTTCCTTGCTTCTCTTAACCCCTGTGGTGTCACAATGCATCCCATGCCCTTTTAGGCCACTTGGTGTTACAATGAATCATTTGAGTCTTGGCCTCTATGGTGTCATAATGTTTCCATGTTTTTCTTGGGCTCCATGCTTTCACAATTCATCCCTGGCCCTATTACAACCCCTGGTGTCACAATGGATCATTAGATTGTCAGCCTCCCTTGGGTCACAATGGTTCCTTGCTTCTCTTAACCTCTGTGGTGTCACAATGCATCCCATGCCCTTTTAGGCCGCTTGGTGTTACAATGAATCATTTGAGTCTTGGCCTCTATGGTGTCATAATATTTCCATGATTTATTGTGCCCCATGCTTTCACAATTCATCCCTGGCCCTATTACAACCCCTGGTGTCACAATGGATCATTAGATTGTTAGCCACCCTTGGGTCACAATGGTT